>NC_056055.1:64584735-65248663 GCF_016772045.2 Ovis aries
TCCCACAAGCCACACAGCACGGTGCTGTCCCACAGCACAGCAAGGTAAATCCAGTTATGTAACACTCTCATGACCTTTTAGTTCTATTATATTGTCACTGATACCTGAGATATTTAGAAGGCTAATTTTGAATTTTATATCACATGTTTTTAATTTAGCACTTTGCTTTTGAATGCATTAGTAAGAAAATGAGTTCTATAGGATACTGATTCTTTGAAATGTGTCAATATTTATGTTATGGCCTAATAAGTAGTCTGTTTTTAAACTAAAGGTTCTTAAAAAGAGACACATTCTCCAATTATTAAGTACAGAATCCTATATTTGTACTTGAGATCAAGAATGTTTTGTCTTTAAATTTTCTGTCTACAGTGATTTCTGTCTTCTTGATCTATCAAAAACTGAGACATACTTATTAAAATCTCCCACATGTTGTTCAGTCAATAAGTTGTATACAACTCTTTGCAACCCCACAGACTGTAGCATGCCAGTCTTCCCTGTCCTTCACCATCTCCTGGAACTTGCTCAAACTCATGTCCATTGAATCAGTGAAGCCACCCAACCATCTCAACCTCTATCACCCCCTTCTCCTCCTGCCATCTATCTTTCCCAGCATCAGGGTCTTTTCCAATGAGTCAGCTCTTCACATTAGGTGGCCAGAGTAGTGGAATTTCAGCTTTAGCCTCAGCCCTTCCAGTGAATATTCAGGACTGATTTCCATTAGGGTTGACTGGTTTGATCACCTTGTAATTCAAGGGACTCTGAAGAGTCTTCTCCAGCACCATATTTTGAAAGCATCAGTTCTTCGGTGCTCAGCCTTCTTTATGGTCCAACTCTCACATCCACACATGAGTACTGGTAAAACCATAGCTTTGACTGTATGGACCTTTATATATGCTGTCTGCCTTTTAATATGCTGTCAAGGTTTGTTATAACTTTTCTTCCAACAAGCAAGCATCTTTTAAACAAGGCTACAGTCACCATCCGCAGTGATTTTGGAGCTCAAGAAGATAAAATCTGTCACTGTTTCCATTTTTTCCCCATTTACGTGCCATCAAGTAAAGGTACCAGATGCCATGATCTTAGTTTTCTGGAATGTTGAGTTTTAAGCCATTTTTAAGCAGGGCAAAGGCTAACCGAATTTTGACTAGAGAACACACTGGTCAAAGCAAACATGCTCTTCCAACACGAGAGATGACTCTACACATAGACATCACCAGATGGTAATTACTGAAATCAGATTGATTATATTCTTCACAGCTGAAGATGGAGAAGCTGTACACAGTCAGCAAAAACAAGACCAAGAGCTGACTGTGGCTCAGATCAGGAGTTCCTTATTGCAAAATTCAGACTTAAATTGAAGAAAGTAGGGAAAACCACTAGGTCATTCAGCTATGACCTAAATCAAATCCCCTATGATTATACAGTGGAAGTGACAAATAGATTCAAGGGATTAGATCTGGTAGACAGAATGCCTGAAGAACTATAGACAAAGGCTCATAACATTGTATAGAAGGCAGTGACCAAAACTATCTCAAAGAAAAAGAAATGCAAGAAGGCAAAATGGTTGTCTGAGGAGGCCTTACAAATACCTGAGAGAAAAAGAGGAGTGAAGGCTTTAAAAGAGAAAGGGAAAGAAATACCCAACTGAATGCGGAGTTCCAAAGAATAGCAAGGAGAGATAAGAAAGCCTTCCTAAGTAAACAATGCAAAGATATAGAGGAAAACAATAGAATGGGGAAAACTAGAGGTCTCTTTGAGAAAATTAAAGATACCAAGGGAATATTTCATGCAAAGATGGGCACAATAAAGGACAGAAATGGTATGGACCTAACAGAAGCAGAAGAGCTTAAGAAGAGGTAGCAAGAATACAGAGAACAACTGTACAAAGTCTTAATGACCTGGATAAGCACAATGATGTGTTCACTCACCTAGAGCCAGACATTCAGGAATATAAAATTAAGTGGGCCTTAGAAAGCATTACTACAAAAAAGCTAGTGGAGGTGTTAGAATTCCAATTGAGCTATTCCAAATCCTGAAAGATGATCCTGTTAAAGTGATGCTGCACTCAATATGCCAGCAAATCTGGAAAACTTAGCAGTGGCCACAGGACTGGAAAAGGCCAGTTCAATTTCAGTCCCAAAGAAGGGCGATGCCAAAGAATGTTCAAACTACTGTACAATTGCACTCATTTCACATGTTGGCAAGGTTACGCTCAAAATCCTTCAAGCTAAGCTTCAACAGTATGTGAACTGAAAACTTCCAGGTATACAAGCTGAATTTAGAAAAGGCAGAGGAACCAGAGATCAAATTGCCAACATCTTTTGGATCATAGAGAAAGCAAGGGAATTACAGGAATCTACTTCTGCTTCATTGACTGTGTGGATCACAACAAACTGTGGAAAATTCTTCAAGAGATGGGAATACCAGACCACCTGACCTGCCTCCTGAAAAATCTGTATACAGGTCAAGAAGCAACAGTTTTAACCAGACATGGAACAATGGACTGGTTCCAAATTGGAAAAGGTGTATTGTCACCTTGCTTATATGCAGAGTATATCATGTGAAATGTCGGGCTGAATGAAGCACAGCTGGAATCAAGATTTCTGGAAGAAATATTGATAACCTCAGATAGGCAGATGATACCACTCTAATGGCAGAAAGTGAAGAGGAACTAAAAAGGCTCTTAAGTAGAATGAAAGAGAAGACTGAAAAAATTGGCTTAAAACTCAACATTCAAAAAACTAAGATCCTGGCATCCAGTCCCATCACTTTATGGCAAATAGATGGGCAAAATCTCCCACTATGATTACATATTTGTCTATTGCTTTTGTTTGATTATTTTAGCACCTACCTATTATCTATATACTTAATATATTTGGAAAATATATTATTGGAAGCATTCAAACAGGACTATTTGTTTGAAAGTTTTTATTATTATATACTAATCCTTTAATGTTTGTATTATATATTTCTTCATAATCTAGTCAGATATGATATGTACCAGATTTCTTTTGATTATATAACTTGAAATATTTTTCCATTCTATCTTAACCTTATTTTGTCCTTATGTCATAACTGTATATCTAATTAACAATATACAGGTATGTTTTTAAAAGCTATTCTGGGGACTTCCCTGGTGGTCCAGTGGCTAAGACTTCATGCACCCAATGCAGGGGACCTGGGTTCGATCCCTGGTCAAGGAATTTGATCCCACAAGCTGCAACTAAGAGTTTGTGTGTTGTAACTGAAAGATCTTGCATGCTCAACTAAAACCCAGGGTAGCCAAATAAATAAATAAAAGTTTTTTAAAAAGCTATTCTGACAATCTATAATTTTCAACTATAGAATTAAGTCCATGTAAATATAGTGTAATTACTGATGTATTTGGATTTATTTTTCCATAGTATTTCAAGCTTTCATTTTTTCTGCCTTTTGTTTCTTGCTGTTTTTCTCCTTTTTTCCTCCTTTCTCCTCATATTTCCTTCTTACATTTAAATTGACTATAGATATTTTTCTCATTCTTTTTTGTCTCCTATTGGTTTGAAAGATACACACCTTATCTCTATTTTCTTAATCACAAGACTATAAATGGTCACTTAGCTTAATAGAAAATAAAATTAGTTTCTATCCACCTTACAAACAAATATAAAAATGTTGGAGTGCTTTAATTACAATCCCCTTACTTATTATCATGAAACTGTGGTACTATATTGTAGCTTTATCTTAACTTTTGTTTACATATTCCTATATGCTTACCATAATCTTCACTCACTATTTTATCTTACATTTCAGACCATTTTTGAGGATCACTTTCTCCTTCTTCCTGAAGTACATCTTTTAGAAATTGCTTTGGGCACTTCTTTGGTAAACTCCATTTTTCTATTACTGAAAGATTTTTAATTAATCTTCATTCTTGAAGATTACGGGCTTTCCAGGTGGCGCAGCGGTAAAGAATCTGCCAGCAATGCTGGAGACCCAGGTTTGATCCCCGGGTAGGGAAGATCCCCTGGAAAAGGAAATGGCAATCCACTCCAGTATTCTTGCCTGGAGAATTTCATGGACAGAGGAGCCTGGCAGGCTATAGTCCATGGGGTCACAAAGAGTCTGGACATGACTGACTAACACTTTCATTCTTGAAATATAATTTTGCTGAATATACATACATTCCAGGTCCTGGTAAATTTGCCTCAACACACTGAAGATATTACTCCATGTCTTTTGGGTCCTACTTTTTAGAGGTCAAGTGTCAATATCACTGTCATTCCTCGGTTTATGAAATGTCCTCTCTCTCAGGCTATTTTTAACATCTTCCTTCCATAACACAATCCTGAAAAATCATGGCTTTTAAGAAAGTACCAACCATTAACTTCTGAAATTGGTTTTCACATACTCTAATATTATTTCCTTTTTTAACTTTACAGTCTTTTTTACTTTCTTACTTATCCTCCCTAATGTTTAATCTCTGTCACATTTTTCACATCCTTATATTTCTAGGCAGAATTCTGTTTTTTCTTTCTATTTATTTTTCAGTTCATTAATTCTCACTTCAGCTTGAATTGCCTGCTCTCGAACCCTTCCAATATGTTTTAACTTTTATTTCCTTACCTAGAGGGCAAGTTGTATGAGGTCAAGTATTTTTGTTTATGTTCATTGCAATAAAACCTACCACTAGTGTCTGGTGTGTGTGTGCTCAGTAGCTCAGTCGTGTCTGACTCTGCAACCCATAAGATTTTTTCAAGCAAAAATACTGGAGTGGGTTGCTATTTCCTCCTCCAGGAAATTTTTTCAACCTAGGGATCAAACCCGTATTTCCTGCATCTCCTGCATTGGCAGACAGATTCTTTACCACTGAGCCATCTGGGAAGCCCCACTACTGAGCTATCAGGGAAGCCCAGTATCTGTTTTATGACACTAAACATTTAATTTATGATTATATGTTTTATTCCTGGAAATTCAATTTGGGGTTTTTTTCAATCTATTTGTCCAATTTGGTAGTCTTTTATTTCTTTGTCAGATTTTATTTCCTCCTTTTATTTTGCTAAGCAATAACATACATTTCTATATTCTACAGCTAATCATTTCACATTTTAATATCTGACCATTCTAATTCTGCTTATTGTTTCCACTACCCTTGTTCAACATAGCTCATTTTCTTGTGTGTTTTAAATTTGCATGTGCTCAGCATCACTAGTCACTAAAGAAATGCAAATCAAAACTACAATTAGGTAGCACCTCACACCAGTCAGAATGGCCAACACGAAAAAGTCTGCAAATAACAAATGCTAGGGATGGAGTAGAGAAAAGGGAACTCTCCTAAACTGCTGTGGGAAAGTAAGTTGGTACAGCCACTATGGAAAGCCATGTGGATGTTCCCAAAAACCAAAAGATAAAGTTGCCATATGATCCTGTAATCCCACTCCTGGGCACATGTTCAGATGAAACTATAATACAAAAAGATATATGTGCCCCAATATTCACAGCAACACTGTACACAATAGCCAAAACATGGAAGCAAACTAAATGTCCATCAACAAATGACTGAATAAAGAATAAAGAAGATGTATTCTTTATTCAGTGGCTGCGTGGGCACAGGAGGACCTAAAGGAGGTATCCCACGTTGAAGGTCAGGAAGGACGGTGGTGAGGAGATATCCCTCATCCAAGGTAAGGAGCAGCGACTGCCCTTTGCTGGAGCAGCAGTGAAGAGATACCCCACACCCAGGGTAAGAGAAACCCAAGTAATATGGTACGTGTTGCAAGAGGGCATCAGAGGACAGACACACTGAAACCATACTCACAGAAAACTAGTCAATTTAATCACACTAGGACCATAGCCTTGTCTAACTCAATGAAACTAAGCCATGCACTCGGGGCAACCCAAGACGGGCAGGTCATGGTGGAAAGGTCTGACAGAATGTGGTCCACTGGAGAAGGGAATGGTAAACCACTTCACTATTCTTGCCTTGAGAACCCCATGAACAGTATGAAAAGGCAAAATGATAGGATACTGAAAGAGGAAATCCCCAGGTCAGTAAGTGCCCAATATGCTACTGGAGATCAGTGGAGAAATAACTCCAGAAAGAATGAAGGGATGGAGCCAAAGCAAAAACAGTACCCAGCTGTGGATGTGACTGGTGACAGAAGCAAGGTTCAATGCTGTAAAGAGCAATATTGCATAGGAACCTGGAATGTCAGGTCCATGAATCAAGGCAAATTGGAAGGGATCAAGCAGGAGATGGCAAGAGTGAACGTCGACATTCTAGGAATCAGCAAACTAAAATGGACTGGAATGGGTGAATTTAACTCAGATGACCATTATATCTACTATTGCAGGCAGGAATCCCTTAGAAGAAATGGAGTAGCCATCATGGTCAACAAAAGAGTCTGAAATGCAGTACTTGGATGCAATCTCAAAAACAACAGAATGATCTCTGTTCGTCTCCAAGGCAAACCATTCAATATCACAGTAATCCAAGTCTATGCCCCAAGCAGTAACGCTGAAGAAGCTGAAGTGGAACGGTTCTATGAAGACCTACAAGACCTTTTAGAACTAACACTCAAAAAAGATGTCCTTTTCATTATAGGGGACTGGAATGCAAAAGTAGGAAGTCAAGAAACACCTGGAGTAACAGGCAAATTTGGCCTTGGAATACGAAATGAAGCAGGGCAAAGACTAATATAGTTTTGCCAAGACAATGCACTGGTCATAGCAAACACCCTCTTCCAACAACACAAAAGAAGACTCTACACATGGACATCACCAGATGGTCAACACTGAAATCAGAATGATTATATTCTTTGCAGCCAAAGATGGAGAAGCTCTATACAGTCAACAAAAACAAGACGAGGAGCTGACTGAGGCTCAGATCATGAACTCCTTAAATTCAGACTTAAATTGAAGAAAGTAGGGAAGACCACTAGACCATTCAGGTATGGTCAAATCCCTGAATCAAATCCCTTATGATTATACAGTGGAAGTGAGAAATAGATTTAAGGGACTAGATCTGATAGATACAGTGCCTGATGATTTATGGATGGAGGTTCGTGACATTGTACAGGAGATAAGGATCAAGACCATCTCCATGGAAAAGAAATGCAAAAAAGCAAAATGGCTGTCTGGGGAGGCCTTACAAATAGCTGTGAAAAGAAGAGAAATGAAAAGCAAAAGAGAAAAGGAAAGATATAAGCATCTGAATGCAGAGTTCCAAAGAATAGCAAGAACAGATAAGAAAACCTTCTTCAGTGATCAATGCAAAGAAATAGCAGCAAATAACAGAATGGGAAAGACTAGAAATCTCTTCAAGAAAATTAGAGATATCAAGGGAACATTTCATGCAATGATGGACTCAATAAAGGACAGAAATGGTATGGACCTAACAGAAGCAGAAGATATTAAGAAGAGGTGGCAAGAATACACAGAAGAAATGTACAAAAAAGATCTTCATGACCCAGATAATCATGATGGTGTGATCACTCATCTAGAGGCAGACATCCTGGAATGTGAAGTCAAGTGGGCCTTAGAAAGCATCACTATGAACAAAGCTAGTGGAGGTGATTGAATTCCAGTTGAGCTATTTCAAATCCTGAAAGATGATGCTGTGAAAGTGCTGCACTCAATATGCCAGCAAATTTGGAAAACTCAGCAGTGGCCACAAAACTGGAAAAGGTCAGTTTTCATCCCAATCCCAAAGAAAGGCAATGCCAAAGAATGCTCAAACTACCGCACAGTTGCACTCATCTCACATGCTAGTAAAGTAATGCTCAAAATTCTCCAAGCCAGACTTCACCAGTACATGAACCATGAACTTTCTGATGTTCAAGCTGGTTTTAGAAAAGGCAGAGGAACCGGAGATCAAATTGCCAACATCTGCTGGATCATGGTAAAAGCAAGAGAGTTCCAGAAAAACATCTATTTCTGCTTTATTGACTATGCCAAAGCCTTTGACTGTGTGGATCACAATCAACTGTGGAAAATTTTGAAAAAGATGGGAATACCAGACCACCTGACCTGCCTCTTGAGAAAGCTGTATGCAGGCCAGGAAGCAACAGTTAGAACTGGACATGGAACAACAGACTGGTTCCAAATAGGAAAAGGAGTCCGTCAAGGCTGTATGTTGTCACCCTGCTTATTTAACTTCTATGCAGAGTACATCATGAGAAACACTGGACTGGGAGAAACACTGGACTGGAATAAACACAAGCTGGAATCAAGATTGCTGGGAGAAATATCAATAACCTCAGATATGCAGATGACACCACCCTTATGGCAGAAAGTGAAGAGGAACTAAAAAGCCTCTTGATGAAAGTGAAAGAGGAGAGTGAAAAAGTTGGCTTAAAGCTCAACATTCAGAAAACGAAGATCATGTCCTCTGGTCTTATCACTTCATGGGAAATAGATGGGGAAACAGTGGAAACAGTGTCAGACTTTATATTGGGGGGGCTCCAAAATCACTGCAGATGGTGATTGCAGCCATGAAATTAAAAGACGCTTACTCCTTGGAAGAAAGGTTATGACCAACCTAGATAGCATATTCAAGAGCAGACATTACTTTGCCGACTAAGGTCTGTCTAGTCAAGGCTATGGTTTTTCCCATGGTCATGTATGGATGTGAGAGTTGGACCGTGAAGAAAGCTGAGTGCCGAAGAATTGATGCTTTTGAACTGTGGTGTTGGAGAAGACTCTTGAAAGTTCCTCTGACTGCAAGGAAATCCAACCAGTCCATTCTGAAGGAGATCAGCCCTGGGATTTCTCTGGAAGGAATGATGCTAAAGCTGAAACTCCAGTACTTTGGCCCCCTCATGCGAAGAATTAACTCATTGGAAAAGACTCTGATGCTGGGAGGGATTGGGGGCAGGAGGAGAAGGGGACGACAGAGGATGAGATGGCTGGATGGCATCACTGACTCAAGGGACATGAGTCTGAGTGAACTCTGGGAGTTGGTGATGGACAGGGAGGCCTGGCGTGCTGCGATTCATGGGGTCGCAAAGAGTCGGACACAACTGAGAGACTGAACTGAGCTGAACTGAAAGAAGATTTGGTACATTTATACAATGGAATACTACCCAGCCATAAAAAAAGAATGAAACATGGATGGACTTAGAGATTATCATACTAAAAAGTGAGATAAGTCAGAATGAGTAAGATAAATATCATATGACATCACTTACATGTAGAATCTTAAATAAGACACAAATGAACCTATCTACAAAACAGAAACAGACTTATAGAGAACAGACTTGTAGTTGCTGAGGGGGAGAGGGGAAGAGAAAGGGATGAACTGGGAGTTTAGGGCTGGTATTCAAACTATTATATTTAGAATGGAGAGTCAATAAGTCCTAATGTAGAGCACAGGGAACTATACTCAGCTGGTGATGAGCCACCATGGAAAAAAATATAAAAAAAAAAACATAGCATATGTGTATAACTGAGTCATTTTGGTATACAGCAGAGATTGGTACAACACTGTAAATCAACTAAACTTCAACAAAAAAAAAAATAAATAAATTTTCTTGAACTTTGTGGGAATTCTCTAAAGCCCAAAGCAAAGGGAAAGTCCTCTAAGGAGTATTTGTGTCGGTTTGCTCTGTGCCTGAGGACACCAGCATCTCCTTTAAACTACAGTCCCTAGCCTATCATTCCTAGAACCGTGGAAATAATATAAATTCATCCAAATATGAAAAATATTGTTAGAGGAGATGGTTCTTTTCTTTAACCTCCCTCCAGTACCACACTCAATATTGCTGTCTGCTTCTGAGATGGGAGTTTTCTTTTTTTAATTCACCCTTTACCTAAGAACATAGCTCTTTCTTTTTTTTAATATAAATTTATCTGTTTTAATTGGATGCTAGTTACTTTACAATATTGTATTGGTCTTGCCATACATCAGCATGAATCCACAATGGGTATACACGTGTTCCCCATTCTGAATCCCCCTCCCACCTCCCTCCCCATACCATTCCTCTGGGTCATCCCAGTGCACCAGCCCCAAAGGGCATCATGCATCGAACCTGGACTGGCAATTCATTTCACATATGATATTATACATGTTTCAATGCCATTCTCCCAAATCATCCCACCCTTGCCCTCTCCCACAGAGTTCAAAAGACTGTTCTATACATCTGTGTCTCTTTTGCTGTCTCGCATACAGGGTTATCGTTACCATCTTTCTAAATTCCATATATATGTGCTAGTATACTGTATTGGTGTTTTTCTTTCTGGCTTACTTCCTGGATTTATGTAATAAATCTATGACCTGCACTGACCCAGTACTTTGTCTCCAATATCCCTTATGTTCCAAAGCTCTAGACCACCCATACCCAGCGGTTTCAATATATGCAAAGGATTCAAGGCTCATTTGTTGTCTTAGTCTACTCAGGCTGCCATAACAAAACATCACAGACCGAGTAGTTTAAACAATTTACTGTCCCACCGTTCTAGAGCCTAACAGTCCAAAGTCAGCGTTCTAGCAGATTTGACTTCTGGTGAGGACCCTCTTTCTGTATTGCAGACAGCTGCCTTCTCACTGCCTCTTCAGGCTGAGGAAGTGGGTAGAGGAAGTCAGATGTCTCCAGTGTCCTCTTAAAAAGACACTAATCCAGTCAGATCAGAGTACCACACTTCCAACTTCATTTAGCTTTAATTACTTCCTCAAAGGCCGCATCTCCAAATATAGCCACACTGGGGCCTGAGACTTCAAATTCAATATGAATTTTGGGAGGACATAAATACTCAGTCCACAACATTTGCCTCCAGGTTCTCCTGTTCCTCTTTATTCCCAACCTTGGTGAATTTTCATTAATTTCTTATAGGGAGTATTTGATTATTTCAAAAGGCTTTTTTTATTCATTGTTGTTGAGTATTTTTAGATGTCACGCAGCAGACATGGGTTTCAGAATCTCTAGCTTTACATATTGCCAGAAAAAGTCCTCTCTTCTCTGTGTATAATCTTGCAATAGGCAGTGCTATCCAATTTCATATACATGCTTCAAATAACACATCAAATTTATACTTCTAGCCCTAACTTCTCTCCTAAGCTTGAGATTCATTGCCAGCTGCTACTTGTAATCTTTACTTAGAAGTTTATAAGATATTTAAAACTTAATGTATCCCAATCAGAACTTATAGTTTTCCTCTCAAATCTGCTCTTCCCTGATTTCCCTGTCTCAGTATATATGAAACACCAAATTACTCTAGCCAAAAAACCCAGACATCAACCTTGATTCCTCATTTTCCCTTCCTTCCCACATAAGTTGAAGTACAAGTCCTTTCTTCCCTATTTTCAACCTAGAGCCTCATTCTGTCCCCTGTGCTCCACCTTCTTATCCACCACTTTTGTCCAAGTCACCATAATGTCTCATTTGAGTACTGCTATCACCCCCTAAGTAAGCACCCTGCTTCTACACTAACCGTCCTAAAACCAGACTCCACAAAGCAGTTAAAGTGATCCTTTCAAAATGCAAATCACATCACATCTCAAATAATTTAAAATTCTCCATTTGTTTCCCATTACAAGTCTAACCTTCTCATTGACGCCTAAACGAGGCCCTAAATGTTATAACAAGTGCCCATCTCTCAGAGTTCACCAAGTCTGTGTGCCCCTGCACTCACCACACCTGAGCACTCTGGATCTCTATTTCTCAAATCACTTAGTTCAGTCCCATCTCAGGGCCTTTACACCTGCTGTTCCCCCTGCAGGAACACAATTCACTATGATGGCTGTTTCACTGGGTTCTCAGCTCAATTGCCACCTTCTTCCTAACCCTGCTAGATAGTTGTCATTTGTTCCTCCAAACATAGTGTCTACCCTTCTCCATTACACCCTGTCCGCCAGGAAGCTGACCTTCACAAGATGCATCAACCAGGCCTCTTTGCTCTCTGTCTCTCTGTTGGGTTTTGCCAGTGGGAAGCAATGGCAGGAAACAGAAGGGCAGAAGGAGAGAAAGATCTAGGTATTTCCCTGGTTCCCCCCATGCTGAGTTGTTGGTTGGTGGTAGCCATGATCTTTTACCAAAGTTCTATAGCCATCACTTCCCGTAAGTTTCCACTAATGGCTCCTTCCCTTTATCCCTTTAAGATCTCTTATCCCTTTAAGATCAGGAGCAACGGCCTATCTTGGGGTCTAGGGTGTTTCATCATCCCTTGTTTGCATCCCTTTTACCTTGAATATGCCATCCATTTTCTTATGTATTATGTATTAGTATTATGTATTAGTCTGCTAAGATTGCCATTATAAAGTACCACAAACTGTGTGGCTTAAATAACAGAATTTTATTGTCTCACAATTCTAGAAGTTAGATATCCAAAACCAAGGTGTGGACAAGGCTGGCTCCTGAGAACTGGGGAGAATCTGTTTTATGCCTTTCCCCTAGCTGATGAAGGTTTTGCTGGCAATCTTTGACATTCCTTGGCTTATAAAAGCATCACCCCAATCTCTGCCTTCATCTTCACATGATGTTTTCTGCCTGTGTGTCTCTGTCCAAATTTCTCCTTTATGTCATATTGAATTAGAAATTACTCTAATGATGGAATTTAACTAATTGGATGTGCAATGACCCTATTTCCAAACACGGCCACATTCTGAGGTACTTTTCAAACTGTTCATGGGGTTCTCAACAAAGGTCCATCTAGTCAAAGCTTTGGTTTTTCCAGTAGTCATGTTTGAATGTGAGAGTTGACCATAAAGAAAGCTGAGTGCTGAAGAATTGAGGCTTTTGAACTGTGGTGTTGGAGAAGACTCTTGAGAGTCCCTTGGACTGCAAGGAGATTCAACCAGTCCATCCTAAAAGAGATCAGTCCTGAATATTCATTGGAAGGACTGATGCTGAAGCTGAAACTTCAATACTTTGGCCACCTGATATGAAGAACTGACTCATTTGAAAAGACCTTGATGCTGGGAAAGATTGAAGGCGGGAAGAGAAGGGGATGACAGGGGATGAGATAGTTGGATGGCATCACTGATTCAATGGACATGAGTTTGACTGGGAGTTGGTGATGGACAGGGAAGCCTGGCGTGCTGCAGTCCATGGGGTCGCAAAGAGTCGAACACAACTAAGCAACTGAACTGAACTGAACTGAGGTACTCGGGTAGGATTTCACATATATTTTGGAAAGACACGATTCAACCCATAACACCTTTTGGGACTCTGATAGATATTTCCTACCTGTCATTACTGTTCATCACATTTCCCTATTTTATCTTCTTATGGTATTCATCATTATTTGAAATTATTTCATTTGTATGTACATATATTTGCTCTCTCATTTCTTTTTCTTTCAATAGAATACAAGCTGCATGATGGCAAGGTTTTTTTGGTTTTGTTTTGCTTTTGCTTTAACTTTATAGTATCTGACACATACTAGGAGGTCAATAAGTACTGAATAAATGGCAATATCTAAAGTTTGGTTTAGAATCTTAAACTGCTATAGATTCTAGTTATTACTGCATATAAATTATAATGTTCATTTGCTACTGTAACATCTCTGTTACCCATAAAGGAAGTTTACATTCGGTATTTGAGGAAACATTCTCATGGAGAATGAGGACACTTGGGCTTTTTTGGTCCCAAGTCTTCATTTATTTAATGGGTCATATAAAGGAAATCTTGTAATCTCTCTGAATCTCTCCAAATGGGGATAAAAAGTTTTCTATCCCTAAGCCACTAAGGTTGGTGGCAATGTTTTTTTAGCTTCAAAGTAATATAATTCAGCATTAGTTCTTAGCAGAGATCAGGATAACAATGGCTCTTATGGGTAAACCATCTTACAGTAAGTATTGGAATGCTTTTAAACCCTGCTTTCACCCTCCTGGGCATAATATTAAAGTTATGTATTTCACATTTGTCTTCACCACAAAATCTACCAGAAAATAGAGGCGAGTGTCTTAAATGTGACTCACTAGTAGTACTCTGCAGTGTGTGTATCTGTGTGTCACACTGCAGCTGGTGTGATAGGCACCAGCCCATCTATATGCATATACACTCCTCTTACTATGGTGAGAAATCAAGGTTCATAGAATACAAATGTCATTTCTTGCTACTAAGGAGGTTTTATCCAAACCTGTGATTTTAGAGTTTCTCCTTCTGTTCACTAACTGGAGGACTAAAATGGAGCTGGCAGTGGTTTAGTCGCTAAGTCGTGTCCGACTCTTGTGATCCCACGGACTATGGCCTGCCAGGCTTCTCGGTCCATCTGGAACCACAGAAGACTATAATCCAGCCCTTCTTTATAGAGACGAGGAAATCAAGGGTCAGGATGATGAAGTGAATTATTTAAGGTCATTTAATGTCTTTGTATTACCACAGAGGTGACCATCCCTAGAGACAGACAATCCTGTCCTGATTTGCCTGAATAGAGCTTTCCCAAGGTTCTCCAGCATATTCAGACTTTAAAGACCCTGGACTTGTAGCTAGCTTGGATTCTAGGATTTCAGTCAGAAGGTTGAATCCTAGGAACCAGCTACTTCTTCCTTCTTACTGCCAGAGGAGAACTATTTTAAGAGACAGCCAAGGAACCCCTTGAAAAAACCAGAGTTTGCTCATTTCCTCAGGTCCAATACAGCACCTAGGACCTCAGTCTGCACCAACCCAAGGAGAGTCCATTCAATTTCATGGCTTATCCTTGCCACTTATCCTTCTCACAATCTCTTACCCTCATGCTACTACCCTGGGACTCTTTTCTCTGGTCTTCCTTCCACTAAAGATATCCCATTCATTTGGCAAACATTTATCAAACACCTATTATGTGTCAAGCATCCTACTAGAACCTAGACATAACAAGATGGCATTTCTTCACTCAAGAAGATAACACTCTGGCAAGCGAGAATATAAAGACATAATTCTTTTAAAGTGTGTTAAGTGGAGTATGATTGTGGAAAAAGATAGGAGTGAGCTGTTTCCTGACTCAAGACAGTTTGCATTAATATAGTGAACACTTAGTCCTTCACATTTCTCTCATCGATTTCCTCTTTCACATCCCTCCTGTTGCCCTGGTTCCAGGCTTTATTATTTCTTAACTGAACTAGAGCAATGCCTTCCTAACTTTCTCTCTGTCTCCAGTCTCACCTTTGCCAGCCTTTCACTTCTCTACCAAAATGATATAGGAAAAAAAAAAAAAATCAAATCAGTATGTCTGCAACATAGTAGAAACTGAATAAATACTTATTGAATAACATCACTCCATATCAGTTCAGTTCAGTTCAGTCACTCAGTCGTGTCTGACTCTTTGCAACCCCCATGAATCGCAGCATGCCAGGCCTCCCTGTCCATTACCAATTCCTGGAGTTCACTCAGACTCACGTCCATCGAGTCAGTGATGCCATCCAGCCATCTCATCCTCTGTCCTCCCCTTCTCCTCCTGCCCCCAATCCCTCCCAGCATCAGAGTCTTTTCCAATGAGTCAACTCTTTGCATGAGGTGGCCAAAGTACTAGAGTTTCAGCTTCAGCATTATTCCCTCCAACGAAATCCCAGGGCTGATCTCCTTCAGAGCAGGGACGGCTGCGACGACGCGCAGAGCGCGGCGGAGAGGGGCTACCCCACGGCCGAGGTCAGGGGCAGAGGTCGGGAGGACCCCATGCTGGAGGGGCGGCGGCCGAGAGGAGCTACCCCGCGTCCATGGTCAGGGGCGGCGGCGGAGAGTGCCAGGCTGCGACAGCGCAGGATCAGCCGAGAGGAGCTACCCCCGCCCGAGGCCAGGGGCTGCGGCCAGGAGGAGCGACCCCACATCCAAGGAGCGGTGGCTGCGCAGGCGCCAGAGGGCCTAAGGAGCTATTCCACGTTCAAGGTTGGGAGGGGCGGTGGTGAGGAGATACCCCTCGGCCAAGGTAAGGAGCAGTGGCTGCACTTTGTGCGAGCAGCTGTGAAGAAATACCACACGTCCAAGGTAAGAGAAACCCAAATAAGACGGTAGGTGTTGCAAGAGGGCAGACACACTGAAAGCATAATCACAGAAACTAGTCAATCTAATCACACTAGACCACAGCCTTGTCTAACTCAATGAAACTAAGCCATGCCCTGTGGGGCCACCCAAGACAGGCGGGCATGGTAGAGAGGTCTGACACAATGTGGTCCACTGGAGAAGGGAATGGTAAACCACTTCACTATTCTTGCCTTGAGAACCCCATGAACAGTATGAAAAGGCAAAATAGGATACTGAAAGAGGAACTCCCCAGGTAAGTAGGTGCCCAATATGCTACTGGAGATCAGTGGAGAAATAACTCCAGAGACAATGAAGGGATGGAGCCAAAGCAAAAACGGTACCCAGTTGTGGATGTGACTGGTGATAGAAGCAAGGTCCAATGCTGTAAAGAGCAATATTGCATAGGAACCTGGAATGTCAGGTCCATGAATCAAGGCAAATTGGAAGTGGTCAAACAGAAGATGGCAAGAGTGAACGTCGACATTCTAGGAATCAGCAAACTAAAATGGACTGGAATGGGTGAATTTAATGCAGATGACCATTATATCTACTACTGCGGGCAGGAATCCCTCAGAAGAAATGGAGTAGCCATCATGGTCAACAAAAGAGTCTGAAATGCAGTACTTGGATGCAATCTCAAAAACAACAGAATGATCTCTGTTCGTCTCCAAGGCAAACCATTCAATATCACAGTAATCCAAGTCTATGCCCCAACCAATAACGCTGAAGAAGCTGAAGTGGAACAGTTCTATGAAGACCTATAAGACCTTTTAGAACTAACACGCAAAAAGATGTCCTTTTCATTCTAGGGGACTGGAATGCAAAAGTAGGAAGTCAAGAAACACCTGGAGTAACAGGCAAATTTGGCCTTGGAATATGGAATGAAGCAGGGCAAAGACTAATATAGTTTTGCCAAGAAAATGCACTGGTCAGGGCAAACACCCTCTTCCAACAACACAAGAGAAGACTCTACACATGGACATCACCAGATGGTCAACACCAAAATCAGAATGATTATATTCTTTGCAGCCAAAGATGGAGAAGCTCTATACAGTCAGCAAAAACTAGACCAGGAGCTGACTGTGACTCAGATCACGAACTCCTTATTGCCAAATTCAGACTTAAACTGAAGAAAGTAGGGAAAACCACTAGACCATTCAGGTATGACCTAAATCAAATCCCTTATGATTACACAGTAGAAGTGAGAAATAGATTTAAGGGACTAGATCTAATAGATACAGTGCCTGATGAATTACGGATGGAGGTTCATGACATGGAGGTACAGGACACAGGGATCAAGACCATCCCCATGGAAAAGAAATGCAAAAAAGCAAAATGGCTGTCTGGGGAGGCCTTACAAATAGCTGTGAAAAGAAGAGAAATGAAAAGCAAAGGAGAAAAGGAAAGATATGAGCATCTGAATGCATAGTTCCAAAGAATAGCAGGAAGAGATAAGAAAGCCTTCCTCGGTGATCAATGCAAAGAAATAGAGGCAAACAACAGAATGGGAAAGACTAGAGATCTCTTCAAGAAAATTAGAGATACCAAGGGAACATTTCATGCAAAGATGGGCTCGATAAAGGACAGAAATGGTATGGACCTAACAGAAGCAGAAGATATTAAAAAGAGGTGGCAAGAATACACAGAAGAAATGTACAAAAAAGATCTTCACGACCCAGATAATCATGATGGTGTGATCACTCACCTAGAGCCAGACATCCTGGAATGTGAAGTCAAGTGGGCCTTAGAAAGCATCACTACGAACAAAGCTAGTGGAGGTGATTGAATTCCAGTTGAGCTATTTCAAATCCTGAAAGACGATGCTGTGAAAGTGCTGCACTCGATATGCCAGCAAATTTGGAAAACTCAGCAGTGGCCACAGGACTGGAAAAGGTCAGTTTTCAATCCAATCCCAAAGAAAGGCAATGCCAAAGAATGCTCAAACTACCACACAATTGCACTCATCTCACATGCTAGTAAAGTAATGCTCAAAATTCTCCAAGCCAGGCTTCAGCAATACGTGAACCATGAACTCCCTGATGTTCAAGCTGATTTTAGAAAAGGCAGAGGAACCAGAGATCAAATTGCAAACATCTGCTGGATCATGGAAAAAGCAAAAGAGTTCCAGAAAAACATCTATTTCTGCTTTATTGACTATGCCAAAGCCTTTGACTGTGTGGATCACAATAAACTGTGGAAAATCTGAAAGAAATGGGAATACCAGACCACCTGACCTGCCTCTTGAGAAAGCTGTATGCAGGTCAGGAAGCAACAGTTAGAACTGGACATGGAACAGACTGGTTCCAAATAGGAAAAGGAGTACATCAAGGCTGTATGTTGTCACCCTGCTTATTTAACTTCTATGCAGAGTACATCATGAGAAACGCAGAGCTGGAGGAAGCACAAGCTGGAATCAAGATTTCCGGGAGAAATATCAATAATCTCAGATATGCAGATGACACTACTTTTATGGCAGAAAGTGAAGAAAAACTAAAGAGCCTTGATGAAAGTGAAAGAGGAGAGTTAAAACCTGGCTTAAAGCTCAACATTCAGAAAACAAAGATCATGGCATCCGGTCCCATCACTTCATGGGAAATAGATGGGAAAACAGTGGAAACAGTGTCAGACTTTATTTTTTGGGGCTCCAAAATCACTGCAGATGGTGACTGCAGCCATGAAATTAAAAGACGCTTACTCCTTGGAAGGAAAGTCATGATCAACCCATTAACTTTAAGAAGTTTAAAAAGCAGTGACATTATTAAAAAGCAGAGACATTACTTTGTCAACAAAGGTCCATCTAGTCAAGGCTATGGTTTTTCCAGTGGTCATGTATGGATGTGAGTTGGACCATAAAGAAAGCTGAGCACCAAAGAATTGATGCTTTTGATCTGTGGTGTTGGAGAAGACTCTTGAGAGTCCCATGGACTGCAAGGAGATCAAACCAGTCCATCCTAAAGGAGATAAGTCCTGGGTGCTCATTGGAAGGACTGGTGTTGAAGCTGAAACCCCAATACTTTGGCCACCTGATGCAAAGAGCTGACTCATTTAAAAGACCCTGATGCTGGGAAAGATTGAGGGCAGGAGAAGGGGACGACAGAGGATGAGATGGTTGGACGGCATCACAGACTCAATGAACATGGGTTTGGGTGGACTCCGAGAGTTGGTGATAGACAGTGAGGCCTGGCTTGCTGCAGTTCAGTGGGTCACAAAGAGTCAGACATGACTGAGTGACTGAACTGAACTGATGTGCCATTAACCAGGGAAAGTGATAAAGAGAAAGGTCGCTCAGTCATGTCTGACTCTGTGTGACCCCATGGACTATACAGTCCATGAAATTCTCCAGGCCAGAATAGTGGAGTGCGTAGCCCATTCCTTCTCCAGGGGATCTTGCCAACCCAGGGATTGAACCCAGGTCTCCCACATTGCAGGCGGATTCTTTACTGTCTGAGCCACCAGGGAAGCCCAATCAACCAGGGAATGGCTAAATAAATATAGTATATTCCAATCAAAAATATTATATATCAATGAAAAAAACAGAGAAGTAGTTTTAAAGACTTACCTCAAAAGATTTTAAACATATTTTTAAGTGAAATACAAAGGGAAAAATTATATGTACTATATGATACTATTTTTACAAAAAGCAATATTATACATATGCCCAAATTACAGATGTATTATAAAAATGCTTATAATAAAAAATACACCCAACATATTTAATATGGTTAAATTTGGGGTAGACACTCAATTTGGAGTGAACATGTTCCAAAGTGATTTCAACAGTCTTCATACTATAATCTTCTTCAAGAAGAATGTACTAATTTGGAACTATATATTAATTCAGAAATAAACATTTCTAAAAACCAAATTGCTTTCTCAATGTATCAAGTTCTACTGTAAAGATTATATGGTATTTTTTTTAATATCAAGGTCAAGTACTTTATGTAATGAACAGACAAAAATGCCCATATGGCTATGTGTACATGAACTAATTAATCTGTAGCATAGGGAACTTAGAAATTATTAGCCTAATTTATAGTTAATTTGTTTAACTGGTACCTGACTTAGTTTTATTAGGTTAAGTTCCATATAGATAAGACAGTTCAGGTGAAAATTTTTATGTCTGTTTACTTGGGCAATTTTTACTGTTTAAACTGTTTAGAATCTAGAGGATCAAAGACCTGCCTCGCTGGTTTCAGTTATAACAAACTACTACATCAGAAATTTTTCTTCTTATCCTTTAGAGACGTTAAGACCTAGAAAATTCCCACAACTTATTAATAAAGAAGGCAGGTAAGTCATACATAACTAAGATGTTATATTTTAGCCAACCTGATAATTTCTTTCCCTTCATTTTAATAAATATTAACTATTGTTAACTATCATGTTTCCTTATAAATATGATCATTTACAATGAAAGCATTAGTTTGTGAAGAAGTGTATATATTTTATAAAGTAAAATAAAGTAAAAATAAAAATTAAAAAAATTTTAAAAAATTTTTGGCTAATAGATAAAAGTATTTTTAACAGGATATTATTCTAGAAATATTATCTACTTCATTTCCTAGTTTTGCAACTCAGGGAAATTATTGATGATGGGAATGGCATTTGATATGAAGAAGACACTTAAAATGTTCTGAAACTAGAAGTTTACAGTGAATTTTTGACAAATACATTATTTTTCCTTCACAAAGTGAATTTATTTATACCTTCTTAGTGAAATAAATGAACTTTAGTCATTTCCCATTTTATAATAGCTAACAAATGTACAACTTTATTGCTTCACCAGGAAAGATTTAATGGTGGTACATGTCTTTCCTTCCATCTTCTTTTTGGCTAGAAATCTTAGAATGAGGACTGTCTTCAATGGTGCTTTTATCTTTTTCTGCCTCTTAGGTGGTAAGTCATTAAGAACACATAAATCAAACAGAGGAAAAATTACTCAAGAAATTGCAGAATTATAAGTATTTAAGATGTTTATAGCAAAGCTTAAGTAAACCCTTAATAATAAGAAAGCGAAAATCGCTCAGTCGTGTCCAACTCTTTGTGACCCCCTGGACTGTAAAACAGTCCATGGACTTCTCCAGGCCAGAATACTGAAGTGGGTAGCCTTGGGGGATCTTCCCAACCCAGGGATCAAACCTGGAGCTAACATTCATTCAGCACTTCCTATATACCAGGTACTGGTCTAAATATTTTTATTAATGCACTGAATCCATGCCACAATCCTAAGAGTTAAGTGCTATTATTTCTCATTTTATGTATGAGTACACTGAGTTGGTGTACTGAGATGGTGGCCTAGAAGTTGCTATTACACTGAGTTGGTGTACACTGAGCTGGTGGCCCAGAAGTTGCTATTACACTGAGTTGGTGTACATTGAGCTGGTGGCCCAGAAGTTGCTATTACACTGAGTTGGTGTACACTGAGATGGTGGCCCAGAAGTTGCTATTACACTGAGTTGGTGTACACTGAGATGGTGGCCCAGAAGTTGCTATTACACTGAGTTGGTGTACACTGAGCTGGTGGCCCAGAAGTTGCTATTACTATCATTAAACTGGAACTAACCAAACTAGGCAGGAAGCCTTTATAAATATGGCCCAAGTTAAACAAACCAGGTCTAGCTGCTGGACTACCCATTTGTAGTCTCTACTTCCCACACTGCCCTCATTACTAAATACAGTTCACAACAGAGTTCTGATTATCCCTTGCAGAGTACAGGAGCAAATTCAAACTGCTAGGGTCTCTGCTGAATTTGAAGTCTTTACACTCCTCTTCTGTAAAGAATGTGTAGGGGGACACTGGAATAGGTGAAAATTTTCAAGAGACTAGCTTTTATCATGAAAAAAATTATTCAGGCAGGGGATTGTATTAATTTTGTTGGATACATAGAAAAGATGTGAGGGTTAAAGAAAAGGATTCATCATAGAAATTTTGAAGTAAGGAGTACCTTTGAAGTAAAGAGTACCCATGAAGCAAGGATGGTTATTTTAAAAATTTCACCATCATTGTGATTTATAATGTTTAAGTAATTACATATATATTTTTAATATGCATTTTAATAATTAAATATAGCCTGTTAGGTTTTCCCCACAATAAGGTCATAGAGTAGCATACTTCAGAATTAATCATGTGAGGAAACTATTAACTTAATGTAAAACCTGAAACTTTGAATTTAGTTGTCAAATTGGAATGTATCATGTGTAGCTATAAAACCAACAATACATTTTCAGACAAAAAGAGACTGGAAGAAAGGATATGGGATCTGTGAATATGTTGATAAGTAGTCATGTGATGGAACAAGTACAGTCAACAAGTACAGTCAACTTTTAGGCCTTAGCCTAAAAGTTAAGGCATTGTCTTCAGTTACAGTAAAGAATATCAGGGCCAATTTTTTAGGAGGAGGGCTATCGAAGTTGGGTGTGGAATCAGAAGGAAGGAGAGAGCGAAAGAAACTAGAACAGATCTCATCCAGGAAAACAGTCCAAGGGCCTTAGGCATGATGGAGAAAGATCCGGCATCATGTAAGCACCCCAACATGCAGGGCCACTGAGCCATGCAGTGGATCTCTAAGGACAAGTTGTAAATTGAGAAATCATGAGTCCAGGAGGAAAATTCACTTGGGCGTGACTTGAAGAAGCAAACAGCTCTAGTACTCTGGGCAGGTAACTGATCCTGAATCTTGGAAGAATCAAAATCTCCAGCAAGAAGAAGGTTACATCAGAAGGTTTGGGATTCACAAAGGTAGGCAGCTTCAGTGACACGGAGTATTTGCTCAAAACAAGGGGTTTTGATTCAAACAGACCTTTTTTAACTCCTGTCTCTGCCTCTGGAGTGAACTACTTAAAATTTTATGACCTCAGTTTCCTTTTGTGTGAAATGTCGAAAACTATACCTGCCTGAAAGGTTAGTTGTGGGAAATTACTGGGCTAATGCATGTCAATTGCTTAACAATCTCCTTGGCAGAAACTAAGTTCTTTTTTTTTTTTTTAATTTTAATTTTTACTTTATTTTACTTTACAATACTGTACTGGTTTTGCCATACATTGACATGAATCCACCACGGGTGTACATGCGATCCCAAACATGAACCCCCCTCCCACCTCCCTCCCCACAACATCCCTCTGGGTCATCCCCATGCACCAGCCCCAAGAAAATAATAGCAAATGAAACAACTGACAAACAACTAATCTCAAAAATATACAAGCAACTTATGCAACTCAATTCCAGAAAAATAAACGACCCAATCAAAAAATGGGCCAAAGAACTAAATAGACATTTCTCCAAAGAAGACATACGGATGGCTAACAAACACATGAAAAGATGCTCAACATCACTCATTATTAGAGAAATGCAAATCAAAGAAACTAACTTCTTTAAAAAAATATGTGCTGGTTGATCATTGATTATAGATTGAAAGTTTGTCATGCTCAGGGATAGTACTAATGTGAACCAAATAAACCAAAATGTCTTGAGAAGAGTTTGAAACTGGAGAGAGTGGTCAACGGAGATTAGTCAGCCTCATTAGCCAGACTAATTTCTATTAAAAGTGATCTCTTCCAACTCCCAATATGTCAGAACTATAAAACACATTGCACAGGACTTCCCCAGTGGTCCAGTGGCTAAGATTCCAAGCTCCCAAAGCAGGGGGCTCAGGTTCCATCCCTGGAAACTAGGTCCTACATGCTGCGACTAAGAGTTTGCATGGCGCAACTAAATATCCCACATGCCACGACTAAATATCCCACATGCCACAAGGAAGATTGAAGATTCCATATGCTGCAACTAAAACCTGGCACACTAAATAAATAATTTTTTTAACAGATTATTTTTAAAATATTTTGCACAAAATATTTCATAAATGTTTCTTTGGAGTTAATCAGTGAATAGGAGTGGAACGGCAATGGTTTTCATATATTAAAAGATTGGAACAATGAACATAAGACAAATTTTAGTTCAATTTCTGAAGAATCCGTTAACAATCTGAGCTTTTTTTTAATGATGAGCTCTGCATCATAAGCCAAGACTTCCTGCAGGGGTTATTACAAAGGCAGCTCCTGAATTCGGTAGAACCAGTGCTTCTCAAAAACTGGTCCAGACATATTCATTCAAATCACAAGTCCTCCACTGTTTCTGGGCACCTAAAATACAGATTCCTGGGCTCCACCTCCTATAGATTCTAACTTAGGTGCTGTGGAGGCTGTGGAAATGTGTTCCTTTTAACTGCTTAAGTAAATCTGATGCATAGTCAGATTTGAAAAGGGATCTTCAAGTTAATGTCTTCCAATCTCCCTATGTTGACTAAATTCAAGAGTCTCTGGGCTACTTCCACATAACCAAAACAAATAACTCTTTTAAGCCAAAATAAAATGAACACAGATTTTCACAGCCTGCACAGAACCTGACTTAGAGGCTACCAATGTGAGAAAGAGGGCTTCCCTTGTGGCTCAACGATAAAGAAGCTGCCTCCAGTGCAAGAGACACGGGTTCGATCCCTGGGTCAGGAAGATCCCCTGGAGAAGGAAATAGCAACCCATTTCAAAATTCTTGCCTGGGAAATCCCATGAACAGAAGAGCCTGGCAGGCTACAATCCATGGGGTTGAAAAAGAGTTAGATACAACTTAGTGACTAAACAACAACAAAACCTAAACATTAAGCAATAAATGCTCACAGAGAACCTACTATATATAATGTACTGCCTTAGACATTGAAACAAAGGCGTAACAGTGAATATATGGCTGAAATTAAATATTCTGGCCAAATAACTTTGGTTTAATTTAATTAGGCTCTGAGTTCCTGAATTTATTTTAACCAACCAAGTTGTTTAGCCCACCTGGCTTCATTTTTAATTAGTTCAGAGCACTTTCACTTCTTTAATGTTGCATATGTTATAAAAGCCCCCCCAATTAAATTCCAAAAATAAAATATTTTAAATGCATATGAGTTATTAGAATCAATTTATAAAACGTTTACTTTTTAAAATTGAAAATCACTACTTTATTTTTGGATTATTCTTTTCCCTCTTTTTTTCCCTCTCTGATGTCTTATCTCTATTTTCCCCTTATTTTTCCTATCCTGTACTTGAGCTGTTGGAGGTGTGATTTGTAGACAATGCAACCTCTCAATCCCCTTTCATGGATGTCTTTTGGACTTTGGAACCTGCAGAACAAAACCTGGACAGTACTGTATAAAAGAGGTCCTTATTAAAGGTAAGTCATGACACTTTAAAAATCTTTAATTAAAATGAGCACAGGAAAGCTGACGTAAGAGCAAACATTGAATGAGCATTTACTACATGTTAGATGCTTTACTAAGGGATTTACCTGGATTACATCACATCAATAAAACAATGATTTGAGCTGGATCTTGTCCCTATTCCCAATTTAAGAATGAGAAATCTGAGCAGAAATTTACATGATGTTACACAGTTAAGCAGTACTGTCTAATTCACATGTGAGTGTTTAACTCCAGAGCATGCATTCCTAAAGAAATCTATATACTGCCTCATTCACATCCTCACAAAAAATTAATACATAATTTCCTTCTAAGTGTAGGGCTCTGTGCAATCACATAGGTTTCATGTCCAGAAACCCAACCTTGTCCACATGAATTAAAGAAAGAAACAAAAACCCAAATGATGAAAACTTTAGAAGAAAATATTGGAGGATATATTTTAAGCTTAAAAGAAAGGAGGCTTCCTTAACATCCAAAAGGCAAGATTATAAAGGAAATAATAGATAGATTTGAATATATCAATATTTTAAAATTTATGAAATGAATGATAACCCCAAAATTAAAAAGATGAGGGCTAAACTGAGTGAAAATAATTGGAAGTAAATAACAGAAAAAATATTAATATCTGCCCAGAATAAATAACTTCTAAAAAACTAATTTTTTCAAAGACCAACAATCAAAAAGAAACAAAATTGTTAAAGGAGATATAAAGGTAATTTTCAGAAGAGGAGATATATATGACTTACCCTAAAAACATGAAAAGCTGCTCAACCTAAGAGTAAATATCAAAGAAATTCAAATTACAAAAATATTAGTTTTAACCCATCAGGTTGCTAAAAATTACAAGAGTTTTGTAATATCAAGTGTTAGTGACTTTAAGGGAAAATGGGAACTCATACATTTTCTAATGACAGTTTAGATTGGTTTGGCTTTTTTAAGACAATTTGTGAATTTCAGTTAAAATTTTAAATGAGCTCAGTTTTCTACAAAGCAATTCATTTCTTGGAATCTACTGCAGAGAAATACATGTAACACAAAAAAGCATGTATCAAGGTAATTGCAACATTATGTTTAATAGGACAGTAACAGAAATTATCTAAATGTCTATAGGTAACTGTTAAACTATGATATATTCAGTTCATAGAGTGCTATGCAATACTTAGAATGAACAGATCCCTCTGTTAGCATTAAAAAATATTTTTGAAATTGCTGGGCAGAAAAAAAGTCAGGGGCAAAACAGTATGTGTAGTATACCACTTGTATATAAAAATCCACAAAGCAAAATGCTCAAATTCTCTATGATAATGGAAGAGAAAAATAAGATAATGAGAGAAAAAATGAGATAATGGAGGAAAAAATGAGAGGAAATCAAAGTCAGTTGAGAGAGAGGAAGAGAATCTGAGGTAATATCTGCTGGGATGCTGGTTTTAATAGGGTTATTTGAGCTTTGTCCAACTGATGTACCTTCATCCCCTCTCTGAATTACAAGTTCCCTCTGACTCTCACCTGTGCCAATCAAGAGCCCCTTCCTTATCAAAGAGGAAAGGAGCCAAGCCCCTCTACCCCCAGAGTCCTGAAATATTAGCTTTCAGTGACTGCTCTTCTCTTCCTGAATATGTACAGGTAGACCTCTAGTCAGCTTATCATAAAAACTCTGCACATAAAAGCCTGGAAGCTTATACAGCAAAATCTTGACAATATATATCTATAGGTTGGGTCAAGGACCTAGAATAATTACAATGTTGTGGCTCAGAGGTTAAAGCGTCTGCCTCCAGTGCGGGAGACCTGGGTTCGATCCCTGGGTTGGGAAGATCCCCTGCAGAAGGAAATGGCAATCAACTCCAGTATTCTTGCCTGGAGAATCCCATGGACGGAGAAGCCTAGTAGGTTACAGTCCACGGGGTCGCAAAGAGTTGGACACGACTGAGCGACTTCACCTCAAACCTCACCAAGGAAGAACAATTTTCTAACATGTAAAGTCTGCCATTTCACACTGACACAAAACAAATACAATTGGAACTTAGGCTTTTGATGGTTTTATCAACAATTTTTCAACTCTATTGACACTTTCACAGGATAATTCTTTGTTATATAGGGTTATTTTGTAGGATGGTTAGCACATCGCTGGCTTATACTCACTTCATCCTGGTAATATCTTCTAAGTTGTAACAATAAACATGTTTCTGGGGATGTCCCTGGCAGCCCAGCAGTTAAGACTTGGCCTTCCAGTGCAGAGGGTGTGGGTTTGATCCCTTATTGGGGTAAGCCATGTGGTATAGCCAAAAAAAATTTTTTAATGAGAAAGATATTCTGTTAGAAGAATGAAAAGTCAAAAACTGGAAGAATATTTGATAAAGGATTCATTTTCAAAATATATATGTCATTCCTAAAATTCAATAATAAAAAGTGGTTCTGGGCATTATCTAATGTCTTTAGGTTGGGGAGCAAAATTACTCCCAATTGAAAAAGACTGCTGTTTTCTCAAATTTCCAAAGAGTCATATATTTTGCTGCCTTTAGAGAAATGTTTTTGGTGTTCTCCCCCATACAACTGGGGGAGTTACTAGACAGTATTGTCACTTACTTTGTACTTCTGTGTATTTTCCACATTTCCTACAGTGAACATGTATTACTACTTATAATTGGGGTAAAATTAAATGAGGTCAAGGACATGCCTCCATTCCTAAGAAGCACTTACCCATTTAAACAACTCTTATGTGGATTCAGCCCTTTGAATAGCTCATGACCTGGGTAAAACTGAGGGATGATTATTAGGAAGTCTCCAAACAGCCAACATTTCAGAAACTTCTACATAGTGAAAGGCAATTGCATAGCTTTTGCCCACTGAGTTTGAAAGCTATTTTGTTTCACAGTTCCAAAGCTTTGTATTGTAATGTACCCAACTAGAATAACTTTAGGTGGGAGTTCTTAAAAGGCAAGATGATTGTATTCTCATAGATCTAGAGCTTCCACTTTGTTTTCCTTTGTTGTTACTGGTTTTTTTTTTTCTTTAAATGGAGAATAGTTGCTTTACAATGTTGTCTTAGTTTCTGCTGGACAACAAAGTGAATCAGTTCTATATATATATCTATCCCCTCTTTTTAAAATATCCTTCCAGTGTAGGTCATCATCGAACACTGAGTATAGAGTTCCCTGTGCTATACAGTCAGTTCTCAGTTATCTGTGTTATACATAGTAATGTATATATGTGGAGAAGGAAATGGCAACCCACTCCAGTGTTCTTGCCTGGAGAATCCCAGGGACGGGGGAGCCTGGTGGGCTGCCGTCTATGGGGTCGCACAGAGTCGGACACGACTGAAGCGACTTAGCAGCAGCAGCAGCAGCAGTGTATATCTGCCATAAAAAGGAAGGAAACAGTGCTGTCTGCTGAAATGTAGTTAGACCGAGACACTGTCATATAGAGTGAAGTCAGAAAGAGAAAAACAAATATCATATAATATCGCTTATATGTGGCATCTAGAAAAATGGTACAGATGAATATTTTTTCCTTTTTTTTTTTTTTTTTTTTTGACCTGTTAGTTATCTGAAGCATCTGAAGCCAGGTGAGTTGCACCCTCTAAGGGGGTTCTTCTACCATGATCTCTTGTTTCCCCCAGGTGGAATTCATTGGTATTCAATTGAAGGCTGCACAGAAAGCCAAGACCAGTGTTTTCAGAGAATTCTGACACCTCATCAAATTTACTCTACTCACTGCTGCTATCGTCCTTTGTGCAATTTCTGAGCCAGGGGCCCGTATCTAAATTGGTTCACTGATCAGTCAATCTCAAAGCCTGAGCCAGTCATCCCAAGATGGCAACTACCATCCATCAGCCCTCTGCAAAAGCCTCAGACCTGCAGGTTGTAGGAGCTATGGTCTGAAACCAAGGCTTTTAATGTGCCCAGCTTCTCAGCCACTACACCCATCTCATCTCAGAAACATCCGTTCCTACACCATTTTCTCCTCTCTCCTCTTTCTGTTTATTTCTCCTTCCAGTGATTTCAAAGCCAAAAAGCAAAAATGTGAGTGACTCTCTGAGTCAAATTATGCATGTGATATCTACTTGACTAATTTTCCTAAATATTTCCATACTCCAAAAAAAGTTACGAATGAGTTGTATCACAAGATACCAAGTGACTTGAAAGTGTTCATCTGGTTTCCAAAGCAAACTGCCTTGCTCTTTCAGGTCAATTTATTGCACAAGAGAAACTGATTTAACAAATACTGTAGTAAAAATAAGCTGGGAATCAGCAAACCAGGGGTAAGAACTATGAACTCAAACGGCAAAGGTTTCAGGCAGGTGCAAGGGTTGGTACTTATTTTTCTCATCTGTGTTAAAATTTGTCAAAATTTTGGATTTCCATACTTCAACCACACATTAGTGCTTTGGCTAATCTAATTTTGGCAGATTAAGCAATTGAACTGAAGCAGGGAAATGGGTTTCCCTGCACAAGACATTTTAAAGGTTTATAAATATACTTTGAACTGCAATTTGCATTTTTTTAATGTGCCACATAGTCAATTATTCTCATTCAATGCCCTACTTTTGCAATTTCAAGATTATTGGGTTTTAAAATTTAAAGTTATTTTTCTCTGTATTTCCAGGAGTTTGACACATTTAAGTGGTAAATAATAAATCTCAATAAAACCTTCTTATGCTATTTTTTTTTTCTCAGAACTTAGGGCAACATCTTATACACAGTGGGCCTTTAACAAATGCTTTTCTATAAACTTTGAAGTAAAAAAAGCATTAAAAAAATAATCCCAAGGAAACTAGATATCTTCCTCTACACTCATTTTACCTATATTCCTTAGACCACATTTTTGAAACCACAAAAAAAATTTGTTCATCCTAAAACTTAAATCCATTTGTTATTATTCTATCACTCTATGAATCAGCTACATTGGTAACCAGTGGTTATCCTAAATCAGTGAATTTCATGGAGATTTTACTTTTTCTTTAATGTAAGTAATGCTGTTTACCCAGTTTATAAATAAACTGGCGGGCGGTGTGGGGGGTAGGGAGGAGAATGACAAGATCAGATAATCAGTGACTAATTCCAGAGGGCTTCCCAAGCTTAATTCACGACCCAAGTGATGGAATGAGAGGTTGCTTGCTTTTTGATACTGAGCTGTGTTTAATCCCTTGTCAGTTGCATCATTTGCAAATATTTTCTCCTGTTCTGTGGGGTTTTTTTTGTTTTATTTATGGTTTCCTTTGCTCCGCAAAAGGGTCTCAGTTTAATTAGGTCCCATTTGTTCATATTTGTTTTTCTTTTTATTACTCTAAAAGAAGTAGATCCAAAAAGATATTTCTGTGATTTATGTCAAAGAATGTTTTGCCTAAAAAAATAACAACTAGGAAGCAGGTGCAGGTGTTACTATTTTGTGTTACTAATTAGCCGATAACCTCGGCAAGTCTCTTTGGTCTCTCTGCACCTCATTCTCCTCATGTATAAGATGAATAGGACTGAATCACACAATCTCTCAGATCCCTTCAAGTTCTAACATTATAGGCATACCTCAGAGATATTGTGGATTCAGTTCTGGACTGCCACTAAAGCAAATATTGCAATATAGAGAGTCACATGAATGTTCTGATGTCCCAGTGCACATAAAAGTTGTATTTACACTACCCTGTGGTCCATTAAGTGTACAATAACATTATGTCTAAAAAAACACACTCCTTAATTAAATTCTTTATTGTCAAAAAATGCTAACCACCATCTGAGCCTTCAGCAAGTTGTAATCTTTTTAATAGTAGAGGATCTTGCCTCCATGCTGATAGCTGCTGGATGGTGGTTGCTATAGACTGGAGTGACTGCGGCAATTTCCTAAAATAAGAAAACAATAAAGTCTTCCACATGAATTGACTCTTCCTTTCACAAATGATTTCTCTATAGGATGCAATGCTGTTTGACAGAATTTTACCCACAGAATTTTACCCAGGCTGAAGTCGATCCTCTCAGACTCTGCCACTGCTTTATCAATTCAGTGTATATAATATTCTAAGTACTTTGGTGTCATTTCAATAGTCTTCACAGTATCTTCACCAGGAGTTGTTTCCATCCTAAGAAACCCCTCTTTGCTCATTCATAAGAAACAACTCTTCATCCCTTAAAGTCTTATCATGAGATTGCCACAATTCAGTCATCTTCAGTCTAATTCTAGTTCTCTTGGTATTTTCACCACATATGCCATTACTTCCTCCACTTAAGTCTGGCATTTAGCCCTCCAAGTCATCCAGGAGGGCTGGAATCAACCTCTTTCCAAACTCCTATTGATGTTGATATTTTGACCTTTTTCCATGAATCATAAATGTTCTTAATGGCATCTAGAATGGTGAATTCTTTCCAGAAGATTTTCAGCTGACTTTTCCCAAATTCATCAGAGGAATCACTGTCAATGCCAGCTGTAGCCTTAGGAAATATGTTTCTTAAATAAGAAGACTTGAAAGTTGAAATTACTCTTTGAACCGTGGGCTACAGAATGGATGTTGTGCTAGCACGTAGAAAACAACATTAATTACACTCTACATCTTCACCAGAGCTCTTGCTCAGCAAGGTGCACTGTCAATGAACAGTAATAAAAACTTTTGAGAGGAATCTTTTTTTGAGTAGTAGATCTCCGTAGTAGGCTTAAAATATTAAGCTAACTGTTGTAAACAGATATGCTGTCAGGTTTTGTTGTTCTGTTCCTAGGGAACAGGTAGAATAGATTGAGCATAATTCTTAAGGGCCCTAGGGTTTTCAAAATGGTAAATAAGCATTAGCTTCAACTTCAAGTCACCAGCTACATTAGCCCCTAACAAGAGAGTCAGCCTGTCCTTTGAAGCTTTGAAGCTAGGTATTGTCTTCTCCTGTCTAACTATGAAAGTCCTAGATGGTATCTTCTTTCAATATAAGGTGGTTTCATCTACACTGAAAATGTTTTGTTTGTAGTCACCTTCATTATCTTAGCTGCTGCTGCTGCTAAGTCACTTTGGTCGTGTCTGACTCTGTGCAACCCCATAGACAGCAGCCCACCAGGCTCCCCTGTCCCTGGGATTCTCCAGGCAAGAACACTGGCGTTGCGTTGCCATTTCCTTCTCCAATGCATGAAAGTGAAAAGTGAAAGTGAAGTTGCTCAGTCGTGTCCAACTCTTCGCAACCCTATGGACTGCAGCCCACCAGCCTCCTCCATCCATGGGATTTCCAGGCAAGAGTACTGGAGTGGGGTGCCATCGCCTTCTCCAAATTGTCTTAGCTAGATCTGGATAACTTGCTGCTTCATCTTGCACTTCTATGTTATGGATATGGCTTCTTAAACCTCATAGACCAACCTCTGCCAGTTCCAAACTATCCTGCAGCTTCCTCACCTCTCTCATCCTTCATAGAACTGAAGAGTTACGGCCTTGCTCTGGATTAGACTTTGGCTTAAGGGAATATTACAGCTGGTTTGCTCTCCTCTTCAGACCACTAAAACTTTTCCTATAACAACATTAAGGCTATTTCACTTTCTTATCATTCATGTGTTCACTGGACTAGCACTTATAATTTGCTTCAAGAAATTTGCATTCACAACTTGTCTAAATGTTTGATGCAAGAGACCTAGCTTTCAGCCTCTTGGCTGGTATTCCTCACTAAACTTACTCATCTCTAGCATTTGATCTAAAGTACAGACATGTGACTTCCCCTTCACTTGAACACTTGGAGGCCAGTCTAGAGGGTTTTTTGTTTTGTTTTAGTATTTTATTATTTTTTATTATTAATCTATTTATTTGGCTGTGTCAGGTCTTAGTTGTGGGGTTCAGGATTTTCTAGTTGTAGCACTTGAGGTGAGTTGCCCTGTGACATGTGGGATCTTAGTTCCCTGACCAGGAATTGAACCTGTATTCCCTGCATTGAAAGTCTGATTTTTAACTACTGGACCACCAGGGAAGTCCCTATAGAGTTATTAATTGGCCTAATTTCAAGATTTTTGTGTCTAATGGAATACAGAGGCCTGAGGAGTTGGAGAAAGATGAGGGAATAGCCATTCAATGGAGCAGTCAGAATACAGACACCTATCAGTTAAGTTCACCCATCTTAAATGGGTATGATTCATAGCACCTAAAATAATTACAACAGTAACATCAAAGATCACTGACCACAGATCACCAAAACAAATATAAAAGTAATGACAATGTTTGAAGTATTGCAATAATTACCAAAATGTGACACAGAGACATAAAGTCAGCAAATGCTGTTAAAAGGAATAAAGTAGCACCGATAGATGCTCAATGCAGTTGTTACAAATCTTCCACTTATAAAAAATGCAATACTCTGAACTATAATAAAGAAAAGCACAATAAAACAAGGCATACTTTTACACAACTCAACATTAACTAACACCTCTGTGCTACTGTTTCCTTACATTAAAAATAAGACTTGGTGCTGAATACAGGCCATGAGATAGTCTCTGAATATATGACCAATACTCACTTGGCTTTGTATTATCCATGAAATTGAAGGAGAAATGCAAACCATGACAACACTAACCATCACTGAAGCAGTTTAGCTGTGTGTCAATTTGATCCAAAACTCACCATGGGAACAAAAATAACTTTCCTATCCTTGAATTGGTACATTGAGTAATAACCTCAAAGAAGTCCATGTTCTAATCCCTGGAAACTATGAATATTTTACTGATGGGGCAAAAGTGACTTTGCTCATATGCTCATAGATTTTGAAATAAGGAGATTATCTGGTATTAACTGGGTGGCCCCCGATATTGTCATCACAAGGGTCTTTGCTAAGAAGGAAGCGGGAAGGTCAGAGTCAGAGAAGATGTGATGGTGGAAGCAGAGTCAGAGAGATCTGAAGCTGCTTTGCTGCTGTCTTTGAAGATGGATGAGAGGGGAAACAAGCCAAGGGATGTGGGTGACCTCTAGAAGCTGGAAAAGTCAAGGACGTAGTGTCTCCTAGTGCCTCCAAAGAAATGCAGCCCTGTGGATGCATTTTAGACTGGTGACTTCCGAAAAGGTAAAATAACCTGTGTTCTTGTTAAAGCAGCCGTGGGAAACACGTTCGATCGTGTGAGGAGTGCTGTGGCATCTCCCTTCTCCCAAGGCTGACACGCCGAATACTTGGTTTACATGGGATCTGATTTCAAGAGCAGCATCTTGTGTCATATTGTCTTCCTTTCATTCTAATGATTCCTCAGTGATAATTTCCCTTGAAACACACAGATGGCCTAGAACCATGCAATCACCTCTTTTCATTTTACACCTCCCACTCAAGTCCCTATCCATTCAAGATTTCTTCAGCTAACAAAGTTATTTTTTTCCTATCACCCATACCTAGAAACAAAGTGATACCAGATTAGCCTGATTATAATCTATTTATAAGACATTAGACTGAAGTGCTAATAAATCTATAGACTTCCCTTGATCCTCTGAATCCCAGGATGGCTTCCTTGTTGATTATATTTTCTTTCTGCAGCTGAAATAGAAACCTCAGGGGTTAATGCCTCTTAATTCATTTAAAGGAAAACTCTGCATTAGATAAATTGGGGGCATCTGGAGGACGTGGCAGAGAAGAGATGAACATGATTATATTAGCAAAGGAGGGATGATAACACTGCTGGCAATGTCAGTTACAAGGTCTTCTGAAGTTCTAGAGAGCACACATTTTATTATTTTATTTACTCATTATTAAAAGCACAATTTTTATAATCAAGATGGCCATTGCTGTTTTCCCCACTCTACGGATGAGGAGTCTAAGACTCCCCACATAGCTGACAGGTGGCAGAGGGGGGCCTTCCTGTGATGTCCATATGACCTTCACCCCTCCACAAATGCCAGCCCTGGGGAGAAGCACATAGGTGGACAGTAAATTGAGCCTCTGGGAGAATATGACCCCGACTCCTTAGCATATGCTGCAGGTCTCTGAGGAGAAGGAAATGGCAACCCACTCTAGTATTCTTGCCAAGAGAATTCCATGGACAGAGGAGCCTGGTGGGCTGCTGTCCATGGGCTCCACAGAGTCAGACATAACAGAAGTGACTTAGCATGCATGCATGCATTGAAGAAGGAAATGGCAACCCACTCCAGTATTCTTGCCTGGAGAATCCCAGGGACAGAGGAGCCTGGTGGGCTGCCGCTTATGGGGTCGCGCAGAGTTGGACACAACTGAAGCGACTTAGCAGCAGCAGCAACAGTGGGTCTCTGAGAAATGTGACTTAATATCTTTGAAGAAGTACAGAAGCAAAGACAGACATCAACCTCAATGCTTTGGTTGATGATCGAACTCTGAGCTCCATAAGCAACTCTTGACTCTGACCAAGACTTTGGATAGGAAGAAATATTCAGTTATATAATGATGGAGCAAAATCTGAAGTGCTGAATATTATAAGCTACATAAACAGGGAGCCCTCTCTAAAATTTTTATTTTCTGCAGTGAAGAACTTCATGTGCTAATATCTTTATGGCTAAAACTCCAGGCTGATGTATTAGTATGATGTCAGAGATACAGTAAAATACTTGGGGTCTTTATAGCTCTGACTGTCTACCGTAGCCCACACGCTCTCTCCCAGTGGCAGACCCATATGGCTGCATATTCTACAAGTGAAGGCATTAGAGGTGGCTGACCTGGTGGACACGTTTGTCCTATTTGCATATTTCCTTGATCTTTGCATCTTACCACCAGGAAGTAATTCTTCAAACTTTTCTGGCTGAACCTCATATCCTAATGCTTCAAATAGCAGAACAAATACAGAAAGGCAGGTCCATAATCTGTCCTTCCCATACTTCTTGGTATGAATACATTCTATGCCTTATCATCCCCACACTTACTGAGTTTAGTTAATAGAGTTGCCATCAGAAATGATTGTGTAGAGTGGCTCTCCCAGAAGCGTTGTAATTATGCATTTTGGTGCCAGGGCAAGCCTAAAACATACTCTCAAATTAACTTTGCAATGCATATTCTTGGCTCACATATGGGTGTTATTGATAACACTTGCCATCTGATAGTTTCATGTTTTAGCTAATTGTTCCTGCTAACTAGGTGTTAAACTTAGTGACACTACATGCCTGTGTTGTTGAATTAATTGCACAATCATTTAAAAATTAACACACTAAAATTCAGAGCCTTAGGCCAAAAGTGTAGTGCCAGGTCAAGTTACAGATCTAGTTACAGACCAGGAAGAGAGAGAAAGAAGATGTAGCCAATCAGGGTAGAAATTTGAAGCTTTTGAAGCACACAGAATTCCTTAATCTGATAAATATTTACTAAGCAATTCCTAACATGTCAGGTACAATGCAAGTCATAAAGACCCAAGAGAAAATAATTTTGATGTTCATGCAGTTACTCCTGGTGCAAGTGAAGAGACCACAAAAATTGGCATTTGTAATATAGTAAGTCTGTCATATTAATAAATACAGGCTGATATGTAGAGTTCCAAAGAAAGGTACCTACTCCAATGTTGGTCACAAAAGACTCTCAAAGGAGGTATGACTAAGCTAAAATCTGAAAGATCGGAATCAGTCAGAAGAGCTGAGAGGTTGGAGAGAAAACATTCTCTGAAGGTTAATTTTATGTGTCAACTTGTCTAGGCCACAGTATCCAGATCTGGTCAATTACAATGCTAGGTGTTTCTGTGAAGGTATTTTTTTAGGTGGAACTAATATTTAAATCAGTAGACTTTGCATAAAACAGATTAACCTGCATAATGCAGGAGGGTCTCGTCTAAATAGTTGAAGGCCTTATTGTAAAAAGATGAACTTCCCCCAAGGAGAAATTCTGCCAGAAGGTGGCCTCCAATTCGAATTGTAACTGTCCCCTGGGTTTCCAACCTGCCAGATTTTGGACTTGCCTGTCCCCATAACTGCATGAGTCAACCCCTTCAAAATAAATCTCTCTCCATATACATCATATTGGTTCTCTTTCCCTAGAGAGCTAATTGATACAGATTTCAAATACAGGGATTAACATGCACCAGGATCTTTGAGGCATAAGCAGAGCTCAGGAGGCCTGGTGCCAGATTGAGAGATCAAGATTCATGCTGCTTCCCAGCTACGAGATAAATAAGATAGGGGATCAAATGCACAGCATGCTATTATATAATTATTAATACTGTATTATATACCTGAATGTTTTTAAGGGAGTAGATCTTAAATGTTATCACCACCTACGTGAAAAAAAAAATGTAATTATGTGAAAGGAAGAAGATGTTAACAAACCTTATTATGGTGATCATTTGCCTTATATCAGTTTAGTTCAGTTCAGTAGCTCAGTTATGTCTGACTCTGTGACCTCATGAACTACAGCACGCCAGGCCTCCCTGTCCATCACCAACTCCCAGAGTTCACCCAAACTCATGTCCATTGAGTCAGTGATGCCGTCCAGCCATCTCATCCTCTGTCATCCCCTTCTCCTCCTGCCCCAATCCCTCCCAGCATCAGAGTCTTTTCAATGAGTCAACTCTTCGCATGATGTGGCCAAAGTATTGGAGTTTCAGCTTTAGCATCAGTCCTTCCAAAGAACACCCAGGACTGATCTCCTTTAGGATGGACTGGTTGGATCTCTTTGCAGTCCAAGGGACTCTTAAGAGTCTTCTCCAACACCATAGTTCAAAAGCATCAATTTTTCGGCGCTCAGCTTTCTTCACAGTCCAACTCTCACATCCATATATGACTACTGGAAAAACCATTGCCTTGACTAGATGGACCTTTGTTGGCAAAGTAATGTCTCTGCTTTTGAATATGCTATCTAGGTTGGTCATAACTTTCCTTCCAAGGAGTAAGCGTCTTTTAATTTCATGGCTGCAATCACCACCTGCAGTGATTTGGGAGCCTAAAAAAATAAAGTCTGACACTATAAACATGTATCTAATCAGCACACTGTCTACCTTCAGCTCACAGATGTTGTAAGTCAACAGTATCTCAATAAAGCTAGGGTGGAAGGGGAAGACCCATGCTGAACTGAAAAAGCAGCAAGGCCAGCCATGGCAGGGTCTTGGAGCATGCCAGGAGTTTGCCTCTCCTCTAATAACAAGGGACTGTGTCAGCCTACTGGGTGTTATCTGGCTAGCACTTCTTCACCCTTTTTTGGGAACTGGGCCTCAGCCCCACACTGCAACCAAAGTGCTCCCACAGAAAATACCTGTGTTTTACTCTACCCTCTGAACACTGTTACTGTTTCTGGATTAGGTATAGGACCCAAACAGGCCAATGGGAGTTCTGGCTTGAAATTTTTAAACTAAATGAAAGGGAGCATCACTATTTGTACAATGGGATGGAAAACATGTAGCTTGTTAGCAGAGGTGTTTCCTGTTTGTGAAAGACACCAGCGTGCAAGGAGAGAGAATGAAGTTGATAACAGAAATATCACTGTGAGATGGGGAGGAGAGAGTATTTGAATTCCCCCATCCCCTCTGTTCTTGAAGTCCAGCTGCATCCCAGCTCATCCCACACTTTAGTGACAACAGTTTCTTAGGTCCTTATGCCCTAGGATTTCTCTTTTACTGAGCAAGCTGAGGATCTGATACTTGAGATAAAGGGTCCAGATGAACACAGATTCTCCCAAAAAGTGTAAGAAAACAGCAGATGAACAACTTTACATTTTAGGAAGGGCATAGCAGCTTCAGTTTGAAAAATAATTGGAACTGGAGACAAGCAGAACATTTAGGCTTTTGCAGAAAGCCAGGTGAGAGGTATTGGTGGCCTATGTTGTGAAAGAGGCAGTGGGCATCTAAAAATGAGAAATTTTTCCTGCCCTTCTATATGCAGGAACCCTTTTAGGTACCATAGATACAGCAGGGAACAAGTGTCTGAGTTTTTGCATCCCTATGGACTGTACCCTGCCAGGCCCTTCTATCCATGGAATTCTTCAGGCAAGTATACTGGAGTGGGTAGCCATTCCCTTCTCAAAGCGGTCTTCCCAATCCAGGGATTGAACCCGGGTCTCCCACATTGCAAGCAGACTCTTTACTATCTGAGCCACCAGGGAAGCCCAAAGTGATGATGCAGGCTCTATTTTAGATAGGATGGGTGGAGAAAGATAAGCAGAGATCTGAAGCAGATAGAGCAGTAAGTCATCTACAGCATGGAAGGTGGACACTGCAGGCAGCAGAGATCTCAGTGTTCTCTGCTGGATACATTAAGTTCGAGATGCTGTGTGGATGCCCACATAGAGACTGCTGGTATGAGATTCAATATACAAACATCTGCACCTCAGCGGAGAGGTCTAATAGATAGATTCTGGATTTGTCAGCAGATATATGCTACCGAATGCCTTTGAACTGAAAGAATACCTAAGGTAGAAGTGCAGGACTGAACCCTGGGCTCTGAAGAGTTTAGAGGTAGAGTTAAAGAGAAGGAATATTCTGGTTTCTGCATTAGAGAGATCAATAGACAGAGGCCGAAAGAGATGTTACATGAGCCCTTTCTCAGAATCTGCCACAGTGACTGAGATGGTTTGTAGACAGGAGTAGGATCAAGGAGTAGAGTCCAGCTTATTGAATTTTCGTACCTATGGCATTAACCATCTGGGCTCATGGGCTTGATGCTCAAGAAAGAAATCTGAGCTGGAGACGGACATGAGCATCTAGCATACAGGTCACAAAAATTAGGTCAGTAGGAAGAGTGAGAAAAGAGGTGAAACCAATGCAGAACTTTCAGAAAGACATACATTAACTGGGCGGGGAGGGAAGCATAAAATGAGGAAACATCTGTAAAGGCTTTAGGGAAAGTTCAGGTTATCAGGGAAAAGGAACATACATTGGGACTTAGCATGTGAAAAGTGCTAACCCTGACATTCAGTTGAATAGGATCTGTGTCAGGGGAAGAAAAGAGGCCTTGGGGCTTAAAAAAAAATGATCAAGGCTGGAACTTTATTTCCATGTTTGGTAACTGTGGGACCTGAACCAGTTGCTCAACTTTCTGAACTTTAATATTCTTATCTGTAAAACAAGGTCAATAACATCGACTTCACTGGATCTCACAGAGTATCTGCCACATGATAAGTGCTCACCACCTGATTCGCTTCTTCCTCCCTGCTCTAAAGTTTCCATCAAGAAGGCAGGGCATGGTGAGATAAATAACAATTCTGAAAATGGGAATGGTAGAGGCAGGTGAGGCTATGGTAAGTAGAAGAGGCTACAGTAAGTAGAAGAGGCTACGGTGGAAAAGTGCAACCTGTATGGACCTTCTTCAACAAGAACGGGGCTCAGATCTGGGGCTCTCAATCCATCAGGGCCATTAGATCACCCAGAGCAGCTTGTCATAAAGCAAGTTCTTAAGACCTGTCCCCAGGTAGTCTTTAGGTTAGAAGTGGGGCCACATGATTCTTCTACAAGCAGTGCTCAGACTGATACTGAGGAGACACTAATTTGGATAAATGGAGGAGGATTTATGTACAGAGCATTCTAGGGGTAGGTTGGATGGATTCACAGTCTGTTTAAGTAGAGGGGTCACATGACAAATCATAGCATGTAAAGGGGAAAACTGAGAAATGAATTCTGGAATTGTGGGCAAGATCAAGAAGTGAGTATACACACAGCTTTAATTTTAAAGCTCTTCATTTAATTTCAAGACTAGTAAGGGCCACAGAAGAAGACAAAGCCGTGGAAAAACAGTTGCAGACAGATCTATGAAAGGGAGTAGAGAAGACAAACAATCTAGAGAAGGGGAGCAGAGGAGTGGCTTGGGGAAATACAGCACTCCCAAAGAGCCACTCATACTGAGCAAAGACTTGTCAGCCAAAATTTGAGAAATGGAAACATGACTGAAATTAAAGATGCTTATTTGGGGTTTGATAGGACTGTAGCCCAGGAGACACAGATTTAAGGCTTGAATCATGTTCCACCAAACTACAAAATGCAGATTTATAAAGGCAAAAACTGCAAGGTTACAGTTAGAAAAGTGGTTTATTAAGAATCATAACTGGAACTGGCAAGAAGCAAGGGTACTTATTAAGTAAGGATTGGTTGGGGTCTGAAATGGTTGCATAATTAATTATAAGGGGAGAAACCTTGAAACTCAAGGTTGCAATTAGCAGATGTTTTTAAAATGGCTGGTGTCCTTGGCATAGGTATAGTTTACAGCAAGCTCAAGTTCTCAGGGGTGAACTTGGGAATGCCTGAGAGCAGATTCTAAATCACCCCACTCCATTTTTATATGCCTGAGTTATGATGACTCCATTATAATCTCAATTTGTCATCAGACTTAATGTCATACCCCTCACTTCCAATATAGGGAAAAGGCAGGATTGGTTTATAATTCCTGAGATTCTCACAGGCATCAGCTTCCTATGGTTCTCAGTTGGATGTGGGGGGGAAAGAGGAATAAATTACTTGGATGGGAAATAAGTAAAAACCTTCACTCCTTTCTTTTCACTCATCTGTAACTGAAATTTAGCTTTTCCTTCCATAATAAATAAAAGCTGCATGTGGCAACAGTATTAGAAGTACCTGTGACTTTATCAAAAAAGTAGCCAATATCTCTATATCATTTAGATCACAGAAAATTTTCACTGGGTGGACAAGTCCAAACATTTATCAACACATTGAAATTTTAGCAGTCATTATATGCAACATAAATCTCATTTAATACATTGATAAAAAGCACATATATTATCATATATTGAGTTTTTAATCTTTCAATATGCCTCTGTGATCTTATATATGCTACTGGGTTGGCCAAAAAGTTTGTTCTGGTTTTTCCATTTGTATTTTTTCCAGAAAAAATACAAATGAACTTTTTAGCCAACCCAATATTTTAGCCTTTGGAAAAATTATTCTGAAATGGGGTCTGTTTGTATTACCTATTGCTGTCGAACAAATCACCACCAAACTGTGGCTTAAAACAACAATCATTTTACTGTTATCTCTTATGGTTCTGGGGTTGACTGGCCTCCACTAGGCCAGTCTCCTTTAGGGGTTCTCATAGAACTACAGTCTGGAAACTCCAGGAGATAGTGAAGAACAGAGAGGCCTGGCGCGCTGCAGTTCACGGAGTCACAAAGAGGTGGGTACAACTTGGTGCCTGAAAAACAACAAAGAGGCTAGGGCTGGAACCATCTGTTTACAAGTCTAGCTCCCAGTCTGGGAAGACCTGAACCACCAGGGCCAAGAACAGGTGGGCTCACTCAGCATCTCTGTCTCTACCAGTGCTGTGTATTGGTAAGATACGATTTCAAATCCACTTGTTTATGACAAAGACCAAAAAGAGTTGTTTTTAGAAGTTGTGTCAGGATGTCGCCATCACATCAGTTGTCTTTGATAAGCACAGCTGCTAATGGGTCCTGCTGGGGGGTTATCAATCAGAGCATACAGAGAAGCAGGGGGATTATGGCAAGGAAGCATTTAGACTGTGAATACTGAGAGTTTGTGAGGAATATCCTAGAGTTTCAATCTGGCAAAAAGCTACAAACTTTTAGATGATGACCGAGCTCCTTGCTCCTGCCAGGGCCAGGGTGTTCTGGGTCGCCAGTGCTGTTAAACCGTACAGCAGCCTTAGGGAAAGAAGGGACATCTTTTCCCATCTTGAGCACTTGTTCACAGAAGCGCAAGGCAGGCAATGGTGCCTGGATGGATTACCCTGGGAGCAGCCTAGCCTGTCTCGAATCTGAAAGTCAGCTCCCACTGGTTAAGCTGTCTTTCCCAAGAAACCAAATTTGAATGAAGGTACATCTCAACTTAATTTGGACTTTACGTGTACCTTCTCCCCTTGTCCAGAACAACAGTATGATTAATCTGTCATTGGCTTGGAGTATGTTATTTCTTTATGGGCTCAAGAGACATTACCCTATATGCTAGCGGCTTATGAAATTCCTACAACAAACCTGTGTTAAATAAACTACTGACAAAGAGAATATCAGTCTCATAGCATAATCTACCATTCCCAAGACAAAACAATGTGTCTTTCCACATGGTCTCTCTTAATATGGCAGCTTCAAGGTAGCCTGACTCCTCACACAGCAGCTTGGAAACCCAAGACAGAGGTAGCCAGCAGGAAGTTGTAACACCTTTTATCACTTAACTTCAAAAGTCACAAGAGTCACTTCTACTGTCCTCTATTACTTGAGGCAGTCATGAAGATCCACCCAGGTTTATGGGAGAAGCACACAGGCTCTGCCTCCTGATGGGGAAGAACTAAGCTTCTGGAAAAAGAGATCTGAAATATGGTTGAGGCCTTTTTTGCTAAATATTATCTACCACAGGATTTATACATTTCACCAGATTGTCAAAGAGGCCCATCGCATTAAAAAAAAATTAAGAACCCCCTTCTAGAACCTCATTGCAGCAGAATCCACATTACATAATTCAAAAGTCGGACACGACTGAGCGACTTCACTTTCACTTTCACTAAAATACTAATCATTTTGACTGAATCCTGCCTGATAATTGTATTCAGCCTGTTCTCTATTTCAACTGTTGATCTTGTGTTTTGATGCTGTTTCTTTGAAAATATGCCTTCCAGTGAGCCACACCTCCAAATCACACATACACACACATACTCACACCCACGCGCACACACATACTCGTCTAGATTTCATTTTTCTGGCATTAATTTTCCATCAGAACCAAAGTGAGCCTCTTTGAAACTCACCAGCGAATTCTATTTTTAAATCTTCCTTAATTATATTTGTCTAAACAACTGGCCCTCTCTGCTTAGAACGGTGTTAACAAACCCCTTCGCTTTCAACTCTCAAGCCTGTGGGAAGCCCCAAGTCAGCCAGGCCGCCAGCTCACCTGTAGCCTCCATGCCTCGCTTCCCTGAGTATCTCTGCCATCTGGTGGCTAATAGTGGTAACTGCACTCTGAAGTCACTCGTGGACTAACTGAAGTGTCTTTTCCTGTATCCATTAAGCCAGGTTGCTCTATTTATTATCTTTTCGGGTCCCAGTATCCTGCACCAAGTGATGCAAGGCAAAATCACTGAGTTATCAAAATGTATGCCAACTGGTGTTTATGGCAAATTAACTAACCACAATCTGTAACTGTGCCTGTGGAGGAGGTTTGAAACCCGACAGAAGGGGAAAGGGTATAAAACATAGAGAGGAAAAAAAGAGGGAGAGTAATTCTTGGGAGGAGGTGAATTCAACTGACCCACTGGATTATATAACTCTGAAGTTCAAAACTCAAGTGAGAATCCTATATGTATCGTTGAGGACCACAACCAAGTTCTATCCTAGCTTCACAACTGACCAACTTGCATAGCTACAGGCAAGTGATTTGACCTCTCTAATCCATGGTGCCCTCATAAACAATGTCATGATTATAATATCTGCCCTGTACAATTGTTCTGAAAGACAGTAAAATACTTCATGCAAAACACCCAGTCTAGTGGCTAGCAGGCAGGAAGTGCCCAGTCATTGGTTGCTTTAATTAATGCTAGAATCCTTTCTTAAAACTAGACAAACTCCTCTTATACCCATGTAATGAGTGCTAGAAATTTAGAGGAAGTTTAGACATGCAGGAGAACCTAAGGGAGAAGTTGGGATTGGGATTTTTATTTATGAAGAAGCCATTCGAAATCTTTTTTTTAAGGCTTTCCCCTGGAGAATGGTAACAGCTCACTCACTGTCCCACCTCATGTCCACTAAAGGGGGAATCCAAGAAAATTAGGCCAAATGGTTTGTCAGTAATTATGCTTAAACCAGAAATACCTCAAAGATATTTATGGATTCTCTTTATGCTTTTAATAAAACAATTGCATCTCTCCTTAAGCAGAATGAAGTCCCAGGTAGGGACTGAAATAATATGGTCTGAGTTGCCACCTCCAAGGTGGAAGAACTCTGGTGTCATCAACCTGCCTCTGAGAAGCTGGTTGATATCCTTCAGGTATCATACCCCTCTGAGGGTTCAATGTCATTCCTTAGTATTAACACACGAGTAATTCAGCATTGGCAGTGGGTCAGTAACTAGTAGGTCAGTCTTAGTGGGAGGCAGTTCATTCTGTTGGAAAAATACAGAGGTTCCATTTATATTAGTACAGCCACTCCATATATGGACTACTGCTCAAGCATTAGGTGGCCAGGGAGATGGGCTGATATTCACTGAGTAAGTTATCCTGTCCACCTGGTTACTGAGAATCTCCCCTGGAACAGATTCCCTTGTGTCCACTTTTATAGATTCACGTACATATCTCCAATCTTTCAGTCTTGCTAGTTTCATGCCCATGACCAACTAACCAAATTATTTGCTCCCTACCTAGGAGCCTATATATATCCATGATGTGCTGTGCTTAGTCATTCAGTCGTGTCTGACTCTTTGACACCCCTTGGGCAGTAGCCTGCCAGGCTCCTCTGTCCATGGGGATTCTCCAGGCCATAATACTGGAGTGGGTTGCCATGCCCTCCTGCAGGGGATGTTCCCAACCCAGGGATCGAACCCTGCTCTCCCGCATTGCAGGAGGATTCTTTACCATCTGAGCCACCACAGAAGCCCAAGAATCCAGCAATGGGTAGCTTATCCCTTCTCCAGGGAAACTTCCCTACCCACGAATTGAACCAGGGTCTCCTGCATTGCAGGCAGATATATATCCATAACTCTGGCCATTTCTCTTCCCACGCAAATCAATCAAGTATCCTAACCACCAGGAGGATTCCCCTCACTCTGTCCTTGAAGATCAATATTGAATGACTATAATGTGACAACTGTTCACTTCCTTCTTCTCCCAATATAATGATTCAACCCACGTATGAACCAGACCTGAGAAATGCCCTCTTCCACCACTGGATCATCTGGAAGCTGCCGTGACACCATATGCATAAACTGAAGAAGAGATTCTGTGCCACCAAGGTGACACACCCTCGAGACCTGCTTGAGCCTGATCCTCATGAACAATTTCTCATCATGCAGTGGATTGTGATAGCACCTTATGACTCATTGGTAATGATGTCACCCAGCCCGTAGTGAGCAAATTCATTCTTATAGTCACTTGGCATCCTACGGTCACATCTCTCCAATATCACAGTAGCCCTCATGGAGCTTGTTTTACTATGGTGAGTGGTGCTCTGCCACAGAAGGCATAATGATGTCCAGAACCTATAGGTCTGTCCTGTGGTTCTCCTATCGGAGCTTGTCAGAGACTAAACAGTATCCTGTATAGTATCCATGGGTACATCTAACACCATTGGTCTGCTGGGTCATTTAGCACAACTGCAATGCACCCCTAACCTGTGATAAAGTCCTTTCTTGCTATGGTCTCCACTCAAAACTGGCTAAGTTCAAAATATAAAGAGGCCCCACAAGCATTGAGCCTCTTTCTTAGTGATTGAGGGCATAATGTGCTATAATTTGGTTTTCTCCTTAAAGGGGTATCCCAACATATCCCCAGACAACTGCACCCCTAATAACTTCACCAATACAGCAGGCCCCCAAATCATTTTCAATTTATCTTTCATCCTTTGGACCACATATGTCTAAAGCATCCATAATATTTGCTATTTGCTGTTCACCATCTCCAATTAACATTATATTAATGATATAATGGACCAGTGCATTATGCTAAAAATATCAAGATAACTAAGGTTTATGAAGATTATTTTGTGTCACAGATCAGGAGAGTTAACATATCTTTGGTCTAAGTCAATGAATGTGTATCACTGCTTTTTCCACATTGTGAAAACGTGGAAAACGTGGAAGGTGATTGAAAGAATTGAAAGAAAACACATTCCTCAGACCAATAGCCATAACCCGAGTGGCAGATCTGTAATAAAGATGCCATACACAGTACAGCAGCTATAATTGGAGGGACCTTTGTTTAAGTCTATATAGTCCATATTTATCACAACAATCCATTTGGTTTTTGCAGGGGTCTGCAGTTGAGTTGAATAGGAATATATTCGGGAGCCTTTATAATTCTGAGCTCAGACCCTGTATCTACATGGACAGGACTCATATACAAATTCTCTCAGTATATACTTATATTTGAGAAAGAACTGAAGGAATGTGTATTGTATATACTCGCTGGAGAGCTGCCTCCAGGTACCACTCCCCTCCCCCTGAAGTAATGGGCTTTGGGTCTGGGAACCATTCAAATACAAAAACTGGGAGAGAGATTATTTATAGTGAAGAAGTGACATCAGTCTTTTGCTCACCAATTCTTAATCTTTTTCTAGTTATACAAGTCAAGCATCTGCCCGGTTGGCAACCCACTGCCTCTGCCCTAAAAACAGCACAGTATAACAACCATCACCACAGATCCCTGCAGGTCAGGGTGCTCTCCCTGATACCCACCCTTGCTGTTAATTCTGATAATTATATATACTTTGCATCTGATGCTAACGTGCTGCCACTGGCCTCTGTTACCCTGAAATTTTACTGTTCCCATTGACTGACTCTAGGTAGATTAATTTTGGAAAAGCACCTACGATTGTTAATCCCTGCCTACCAGGATGTCACCTCTGAGCTTCCAGTGATTTTGGTGCCCCTTAGTCAGTTCAATCACTCAGTCATGTCTGACTCTTTGCAACCCCACGGACTGCAGCACTCCAGGCTTCCCTGTCCATCACCAACTCCCGGAGCTTGCTCAAATTCATGTCCATCGAGTCGGTGATGTCATTCAACCATCTCATCCTCTTTTGTCCCCTTCTCCTCCTGCCTTCAATCTTTCCCAGCATCAGAGTCTTTTCCAATGAGTCAGTTCTTTGCATCAGGTGGCCAAAGTATTGGAGCTTCAGCATCAGCCCTTCCAATGAATATTCAGGACTGATCTCCTTTAGGATGGACTGGTTGGATCTCCAAGGGACTCTCAAGAATCTTCTCCAACACCACAGATCAAAAGCATCAATTCTTTGGCGTTCAGCTTTATAGTCCAACTCTCACATCCAAACATGACTACTGGAAAAACTAGAGCTTTGACTAGACGAACGTTTGTTGGTAAAGTAATGTCTCTGCTTTTTAAGATGCTGTCTAGGTTGGTCATAGCTTTTCTTCCAATGAGCAAGTGTCTTTTAATTTCATGGCTGCAATCACCATCTGCAGTGATTTTGGAGCGCAAGAAAATAAAGTCTGTCACTGTTTCCATTGTTTCCCCATCTATTTGCCATGAAGTGATGGGACCAGATGCCATGATCTTAGTTTTCTGAATGTTGAGTCTTAAGCCAGCTTTTTCGCTCTCCTTTTCACTTTCATCAAGAGGCTCTTTTAGCTCCTCTTCATTTTCTGCCATAAGGGTCGTGTCATCTGTGTATCTGAGGTTACTGATATTTCTCCTGGCAATCTTGACTCCAGATTGTGGAATTCCAGCCTTGTGCTTCATCCAGCCCCTTACTAATACATTCTTTATCACTTTTATAAAAGCAGTACTTTCTGGGCCCTCTTTGAGGATCTAATCAGCAGGTGGCTTCTCTGGTCTTATGTAATAAGTCCATCCTGCAAGCCCATCTCTCTGACCCAATTCCTTCTTCCATATGTCCCCACATCAGTTCTAGCATCTCCCCCTTATTTGCTGAAGGTCACTGTCATGTTCAGTCTTCCCATCCCAGTAGCATTTTGGGACCAGTTGCACATTTCTTTGCCAGGATATTTAATCCCAAGTTATGGAGAGCGCTCCAGAGTCATTTCATTCTCCCCCATCTAGCTTTATGTTCTGCTTCTCCACCACGTCACCCATCCTGATACTGTTAAAATCCATTCCTACACCTGCTCCTCTGGTTCTAAGCAGTACATACTAGACACTCTCCACAATCACTTGGGTGAATACCTATTTCTACCACAATAAGTTTTAAGCCTTCTCTCTTGGGGTTCTGCTGAAACCTAACCCTAATTATTGGCCTGAATGGGGATGTGAGTGTCAGAGCTTGAGAACAAATACCATCCTGCAACACACCGACTTCAGGGGAAGTCTCTGCATGGTCTCCAGGCAAGAGAAGACAGTTGCTTCTGCCAGCCCAGTGGGTTCAGAGGAAGATAGAGAGGGGCTTAAGGTTCTTAGACATATTCTTGCAAATTTCTTTATCCTGGAGCTCAGACTTTAGCACACGAGAGTGGTGGAGGCTGTGCACAAGTATTCTTTGCAGTCCTGCCACCTTATTTAAATCTTGGACCTGACTTTTAGTGCAGGCTGCCCTACAGCTGCAAGAGACAAGACTCTTTTTATATGCTGCCAAGCAAGACTTCTGGCTCTTACAGCTTCCCTTGACAGTTGGCTGACCTGGATTTGTTCTTTCCCTTCAAAGATTCTGAGGCAGACATCCAGCCAACTCCATCATCTTTATAATAGCTACTGCCCATACCACTCAGGTGCTGAGCTTCTGAACTACTCAGTGATGCCCCATTCACTTATACCTTACCCAACCACCACACTGAGAGCCTTAGCAACTGTGATGCTACCACATGCAAAGGATAACATCACCCACTTACCACTAGCCAACCACCAGGAAGACATTTCCAGGGTCTGTTTTCTAGGGCTATTTCCGGTACAAATATCTTAGTTCAGATTCTCCCTAAAGAACAACTTGAGACTAGGACTTGACTGCAGGTCGTTTATTTGTGAAATGAGCCTAAAAACCAAGAGGAGAGGAGAGGGGAACGTATTAATAATAAATCAAGACAGAAAGAAAAGCCAACATAAGTGTTCACTGTCAAGGATGGTCCTATCTTGATTCTTTGGGTGCCTCCTAAAAGGTAGAACTTTCCACCTGAAGGGTGGAAGGCTGTACCATTTATTCACTGGTTCCCATCCCCCATCAGCTGAGGACTGATCCTGGGGCCATTAACTCTCCTCACTTCCAGGCTGGACTTGGGTGAGGGGTGGTTTACCTCTCAGTATTAACTAAACTAATAACCTACAGAAAAGTATAACCTCATGAATTCTGAGTCTTGTAGACATAAATTCTTTCTTTACCCCAAAAGACCCTCATAATCATAAGCTAACAGAAAATATTCATAAAATTTTGGGGTTTTCATACAATTTACTCATGTTAATGGTGATGGACAGGGAGGCCTGGCATGCTGAGGTTCATGGGGTCACAGAGTCGGACATCACTGAGCAACTGAACTGAACTGAACTCATGTTAATACTACCTGTTGACTGCACAGATTCAGCGAAATAGACCATTTTAAAGCTCCATATCAGTTCTTTTCATAGGACTAGAAAGCCCTAAAATAAAAGGCAATAGAAATTTTCAGTGAGTTTTTAGCAAGATTAAATACAGATACCAATTTAACTAAGATTTCAATAGGTCTATTATATCTTAAACTTATTGTCTAAAATGTTAATTATCTTGGCACTAAACTGTGGACTTAATAGATGTTTCTGTACAAATTTCATGGTTATTAAATGATATGGTAAAAATCAAACATAGGCATACAATAGTCATTATAAATAGTCCCTTCAACATCAAACATATACATACACACTTTCATTTAATAATATATTTGTTAAGACTTGACAGCTAAAGAACAATCATAAGAAACAAATTTAAGACTAATGAGGAATATGCAAAAATATTCAGAGAAGTAAGAGCTGAAGAATTTATATACCTACACAACTATGTAATTCTCTTGGCCAAAAAACAAAGTTACTATAAGCCTGCCTCTTGAGAGATATGAAAGACAAAAAGTATTGAATGGGTCAGACTGTCATTGAGAAAACATGAAAAAAAAATGACTAGCTAGAGGGTCACTTCAGACAAAAGCAGATAAACAGCAAAATGTGGGGAAGTCCTTCTGAGGAAAGAAGTGCTGTGAGCCCACCTAAAAAGAGAGGAAGCTCCTCACAGCATCTGTAACAAGAGACAGGGGACAAGAAAGTCATCAAGTGCGGGGCCAAAGAAGGAGTAAAAATGGACCATAAAGTGGATTTGGAATTGAAACAGGTGGTGGAGGGGAGGGGGGAACTGTTCATCCCTAAAAGATCTCCTTCATCACCGACCTTGTATGTAACTGTCAAGGCATAGTGATAATAAAAAGCAGATGGAATTTTAGTCTGTTTTATTATTGCTTGCAAATTGTGTGTCCTTATCAAAAGATTTTCTGTCATTTGGGCCTCACTCCTGATTCTGAATATAATCCCTACAAACCTTGGGAACCAGATCCTGCCATTGGAACATCAGTGAAAATGCAGCTCAGTTCTTCTTAAATGACAACAAAGTAGGGAGATGCCTGATGTGTAGAACCCAGTCAGTATGATGCCTCTGAAAAGAAAATTCTTCCTAGAATATGTCATGTACTTCATTGGGCTTTTTAAAATTAGTGTTGATTTAATGATGATGCTTGCCTTTGCCTCAAAGTCACATATAATTTGATTCATTTTCAGGTACTGTGAATAGTGTGAGTGGCACAGATGGAAAGACGGAAAAGATTCAGAGCTACAAAAGGACCTCTTCAGTCTTCCTTCCCAGGTAGGGTAACTGGCTCTCTGTGCTTACTAACTTCGCATTCTGGGCTACTCACAACCTGGGTCTGGTTCCTACCCTTACAGTACGTGTGCCCAGAAAGTTCAATCAGTTCCCCTCAGCTGTTTGTGGTTGCTGGTTCTTCCACCAGTTTCCTTAATCTTGGGGCTTTTGCATTTCCTTCTTTTTGGCTGGAGCAGTCTTCCCAGATAAGCTACTCCTACTCATCCAGAGGTTGACTGAATGTCATCTCTTCCAAGAGGGCTTCCCACTGGAAAGTAAATTCCCTGAGAGCAGGGATCTTGGCTGACTTATTCACCCTCTGTATCGTCTTGCTCCTAGAACAAGGCCCATCCCACAGTTGGTGCTCAATAAATATCAATTTATTCAGTGACTGGTTCATGAGTTCAGGTTTTTAATGGTCTTTTTGTATTCATGATTCCATATCACCAACATCTCTAACATCCATATACTTTGTAATGATCTATTTAGCTCCAGATGAAGACTGATGACTTTGGGGTTGACCAGACTCGGATCTTAATGTTGGCTTTGACATTTCTAGCTATATGACTTTGGGCAAATTATTTAGTCTTTGGGCCTCTTTTTCCTCATTTATTGTTTTACAGATAATACTACTTTCTTCATAGGCTAATTTGAAAATTTAATAACATATATAGAAGGCTTCCTGCAAGTTTTGGCATATGAAGAACTCAATTAATATAACCCAAGAATGTTATAGATTAATGTTATCGTTATAATTTGTGCTATTTTTATTGTGGATGCACTTGCCTTGGGACCTTAGTGACTTAAGAGTGACTTAGTAAACTTGCCAGCTGATGACCCTGCCTGATCAAGTGAACATTCCAAGGTCCACAGTTCACTCCCTCATATTCCCTGAGCAGTCACTATGAGTGAATCTTAAAGGATGGGTGGAATTTTGCGAAGCTAGAGATGCAGCTGGGAGGGATTTCACATCGAAAGGGACTGCAGGAAGAAGACAGGAAGCTTCAGGGACAGCAACCTAAATAACTAGACCTTGAGTTACATTACTCCATTTATTCATTTTGAAACCATTTTCCAATCATCTGTTGTGAACCAGGCACTGGGCAAAATGCTGGGGATAAACAGGAATTGAATGTGGTCCTTGGCCTCAAGAAGCTCAGCCTGTAGCGGGGACAGTTACAAACTGTGCTGACATTGCCAGAACCACACAGCACAGAAGACAGGAAAGAAAACTTTTTCAGGTAGGAAAGACGTGAGGGAGGAAACAAGACCCGGCTGCAGAGACACCGAAGACCTGGCGGAGGGCAGTGTTTAGCGGAGAAGCACTGAAGGTTTTTGAACAGAGGAGTGAAATGAAGACCAGAACAGGAAAAAGGAAATAGAACAGTAAATACTCATTTTAGTATTCACCCATCTTCAGAGTCTGGACTATTGTAAAAGAGAACAGCAATACTCATCAATTATATCATCCCAGAGCCTCCACTGGCACCTCACTCCAGTACCCTTGCCTTGAAAATCCCATGGACAGAGGAGCCTCTTAGGCTGCAATCCATGGGGTCGCAAAGAGTCGGACACGACTGAGTGACTTCACTTTCACTTTCTTTCAGAGCCTCGAAAGCTGACTGTGGTAGAAATCTCTTTGTGTGGGGAGGGACAGCTGGACTTGGGAACTTGAACTTTCCCCACACTTTCCCCTGGATTTAGTTTTTCCATACTTGCTTCCCAGGTGGTCTAGATAGTAAAGAAATCACCTGCAATGTGGGAGACCTGGGTTCGATCCCTGGGTTGGAAAGATCCCCTGGAGGAGGAAATGGAAACCCACTCCAGTATTCTTGCCTGGAGAATCCCTATGGAGAGAGGAGTCTGGCCGGTTACAGTTCATCGGGTCGCAGTCAGACACTACTGCCTGCCTAAGCCCAGCACAGCACACACATAGTTGCTCTAACATATGACCTCCAGAGGGCGCTGTTCTCCTTCAGTTCTCAGGGATCCAGCCTCAGAATCCACTGGAAGGCTTAAGATACATATCACAGCCCATCAGGAACCCCCAGAGTTCCTGATCCAATAGGTCTGGATGGCACCTCCGAATGTGCATTACTAATGAGTTCCCAGGTAGATGCTGATGCTGCTGAATGTGCATTACTAATGAGTTCCCAGGTAGATGCTGATGCCGCTGGTCCAGAGACCACACTTTGGAAATTGTGCTTTCCACGACTGCTCACAAGGATCAAAGACCCTTTTCTGTGTTTTCAGAAGCACAGGTGAAACAAGGACAGACCTTTGAAAAGAGACCATACTAAAAGCCCAGGAGGAAAATAAACACCAAACTAAAAACCCAGAACTAAACCCAACCACACAACGTGGCTTATATTTTGTGGCTTTGAGTTCTGCGCGCCTTCAGAGTTCCAGCTTTCCAACAGATCTGGCATCCCTCCAGCCCCTTTTCTCAGGGCAGAGGCACATGCCATGTAGACACAGTAAGCTGTTTCACCCCACAGCCTTAGCAGGAACAAATCCAGTGAGAAAATAACGTAATATAAAATAAGAATTCCCTAATCTGAGCAAATGTGATACATATAAAACAGCAGGAAGTCTTTATTCCCTTCAGTTCACTCAGTTGAGTCCGACTCTGCTACCCCATGGGCTGCAGCAGGCCAGGCGTCCCTGTCCATTTATTTTTATTTTTTTCCTTAACAGTGTCATTTATTTTGTAGTTCCCTCCAGTTTCTAGAGCTGAGCTCTGTCCTGGTATGCACATAATAAATGTCAGGATTTATTCTCCCATCTCTCTGTACTCTTTCTGGATCATTATCTTGGAAACCTGTGCTTAATTAATAGTAATATTTCAGTTGTCATGGCTTGTCAAGACTGTGGGTTGTTTTTGAAGAAAAATATGCATAAAAATTTCTTCCTTGAAGCTCATAAATGACTATTTACCCTTTAATGCCATCTATGATCTTCTTGAGAACAAAATTAAACTTCACCACTTTTATTTCCCATCTTATCCATTTGTATGTGTGTGTGGTTGCGTGCCCCTTACAGATAGAGGACCAGTAAAACTACCTGTTTTCTTGTATGCAAATATTGCTGAAAGACTAGTAGGCTTCAAAATGCAGACTAAAGCAGGAGTAGGAGGAATTGAGGAATGACAAGAGATGACCGCAGCATCTAGAGACACAGTCACGTTTCTCTGTGGCTATCACTGAGTTCCAAATAAAGAACAAGATACAGTAATAGATGGGCTTCCCTGGGTGGGTCAGCTGGTAAAGAAAACACCTGCAGTGCAGGAGACCTGGGTTCGATCCCTGGGTTGGGAAGATCCCCTGGAGAAGGGAATGGCTACCCACTCCAGTATTCTGGCCTGGAGAATTCCATGGGCTATGCAGTCCATGGAGTCACAAACAGTGAGACATGACTGAGCGACTTTCACTTTCAAAGTAATGGATAGAAGAGTGCTAGGAGGGATGCAGACCCAGCTCGCCTGGTGGTGGTCCTGGGTGTACCAGTCCTCTTCCTTCCCCAGATCCGTCAAGTCTCAGGCAAAACCCTTGCTCTAGATCTTTAAAGGACATGCCAGGAAGAAACTGGAGTCCAAGTAGGTCTAAGGTAAAGAGCAAAAGAGAGTCTTAGAGAGTGTGAGAGCAACAGAAAATAAGAAGAGGACACAGCACAAGTGAGAGAGATGCAGAGAGTCTTTTAAAAAGATGAATCACTCTTCCAACCAAGCTACACATACACACGTCTCCAAAACACTTTGCAAGTCCCTCACCCTGGAAGTCCAAGCTTCCGCAGGCTGATTCACTACCTAAGCCCTAAATAAAACTGGGTAACCTAGTTCTGAAGGGGATTACTTTAGCCTTAGTCACTCTTAGATTAATATTTCCTTTACACTTGCAGTGGCCGCCTGTCTCGTCCACCCAAGGTGATTAATGGACTAACGTCACATTTCTGATGTCAAGTTTGTGACATCAACTTCATGAAGCCAGGTTTTAAAAAAAAAAGTGCAAAGCCTTAATAAAATAGATTATAGCTTCAGGATTCTCATCCAGATTCAAAAAACTGAAACAATTCCTTCATTCCTAGACCAGGTCATAGAAACATAAAGAAATCACAAGATATTAAAATGCGGCAGCTGTTTGCCAACCCTCAGCCACAAGTAATCTTGAGGAGCAAGTATTATGCTTGCAGATCTTTGTGGAATGTAAGAAATTTTTGACTAATGATTTATGAGTGAAGACAATTGGTATATCACATTTGATCTCCATAATGGCCCAGTAAGAAAAATGAACATAATTTTTATACATAAGCAAACTGAAGTTCAGAGGAGGTAAGTGGTGCCTTAATGATCACCCAGCAAGAACCAAAAATTATAACTCAGGCCTCCTAATTCATTCTCTAGTGCTTGCCTGAAAGTATGTATGGGCAAAATGTTGGCTCCTCCAAGACTTATGACAAAGAAATATGTCTCCTTACAATCAATACTATCAAAAGTTTCCCACAAAAATATGCTTAAATTCACACTCGCCCACAGAAAGCATAGTCACCTTATTAAAAAATCAAGATTGCTTGGACTTTTCTCCTCCCAAGTTAAAAGACAATAATCAAGACTTAGAGGACTTCCCCGGAGGCACAGTAGATAAAGAATCCACCTGCCAATGCAGGGGAGAAGGACTGATCCCTGGTATGGGAAGATTTCACATGCCTCAGAGCAAGTAAGCCTGTGAGTCACAACTACTGAAACTCACACCCCTAGAGCCTGTGCTCCACAACAAAGAGAAGTCCCCACTCACCACAATTAGAGAAAGCCCATGAGCAGCAATGAAGACCCAGTGCATCTAGAACTAAATAAATAAAAAATAAACAGTTCAGTCGTTCAGTCGTTTCTGATTCTGAGACTCAATGGCCTGCAGCACACCAGGCTTCCCTGTCCATAGCCAACTCCCGGAGTTTACTCAAACTCATGTCCATTGAGTTGGTGATGCCATCCAACCATCTCATCCTCTGTTGTCCACTTCTCCTCCCACCTTCAATCTTTCCCAGCATCAGGGTCTTTTCGAATGAATCAGTTCTTCGCATCAGGTGGCCAAAGTATTGGAGTTTCAGCTTCAGCATCAGTCCTTCCAAGGAATATTCAGGATTGATTTCCTTTAGGATGGACTGATTGGATCTCCTTGCAGTCCAAGGAACTCTCAAGAGTCTTCTCCAATACCATAGACCAAAAGCATCAATTCTTTGGCATTCAGCTTTATTTTATAGTCCAACTCTCACATCCATACATGACTACTGGAAAAAACATAGCTTTGACTAGACAGACATTCGTTGGCAAAGTAATGTCTCTGCTTTTTAATGTGCTGTCTAGGTTGGTTATAACTTTTCTTCCAATGAGTAAGCGTCTTTTAATTTCATGGCTGCAGTCACCATCTGCAGTGATTTTGGAGCCCCCCAAAATAAAATCTGTCACTGTTTCCACTGTCTCCCCACCTATTTCCCATGGAGTGATGGGACCGGATGACATGATCTTAGTTTTCTGAATGTTGAGCCTCAAGCCAGATTTTTCACTCTTCTCTCACTTTCATCAAGAGGCTCTTTAGTTCTTCTTTGCTTTCTGCCATAAGGGTAGTGTCATCTGCATATCTGAGGTTATTGATATTTCTCCTGGTGATCTTGATTCCAGCTTGTACTTCATCCAGCCCAGCGTTTCTCATGATGTACTCTGCATATAAGTTAAATAAGCAGGCTGACAATATATAGCCTTGATGTACTTTTTTCCCTATTTGGAACCAGTCTGTTGTTCCATGTCCAGTTCTAACTGTTGTTTCCTGACCTGCATACTGATTTCTCAAGAGGCAGGTCAGGTGGTCTGGTATTCCCATCTCTTGTAGAATTTTCCAGAGTTTGCTGTGGTCCACACAGTCAAAGGCTTTCGCATAGTCAATAAAGCAAAAGTAGGTGTTTTTCTGGAACTGCCTTGCTTTTTTGATGATCCAGCAGATGTTGGCAATTTGATTTCTGGTTCCTCTGCCTTTTCTAAATCCAGCTTGAACATCTGGAAGTTCACGGTTCAGGTACCATTGAAGCCTGGCTTAGAGAATTTTGAGCATTACTTTACTAGCATGTGAGATGAGTGCAGTTGTGCAGTAGTTTGAGCATTCTTTGGCACTGCCCTTCTTTGAGACTGGAATGAAAACTGACCTTTTTCAGCTAGTTCAAATCCTAAAAGCTGTTTTTCAAATCCTAAAAGATGATGTACTTTCTGCCATAAGGGTAGTGAAAGTGCTACACTCAATATGCCAGCAAATTTGGAAAACTCAGCAGTGGCCACAGGACTGGAAAAGGAAAAATAGAGGCCTAAATCAAACATAGAAATGGGAGCTCAGAGGAAACAGGCATAATACAGGAAGCAGAACAGGAAAAAACAAGTCGCAAACAAAGGATGGGGAATCAAAACAATATTTGATTCTGAAAGGCAACACCAAAAGTATTAGGACAATTACTTTCAAATATTTAACAAACAATGCTAGCCAAATTTTGTGGTGGTGATGCTCATGATTTTGTCGTTAAGTCGTGTCCAACTCTTGGGATCCAATGGACTGTAGCCAGCCAGGCTCCTCTGTCCATGGGGTTTTCCAGGCAAGAATACTGGACTGGATTGCCATTTCCTTCTCCAGGGGATCTTCCTGACCCAGGGGTCAAACATGGGTCTCCTGCACTGCAGGCAGATTCTTTTCCAACTGAGCTACCGTGGAAGCCAAGTGTGAAGATAAAGACACTTTCATACAAGCAAGGGCACCAAAAACTTAGCTCAAGTGTCCTTTCTTAAGAAGCTACTATAGTATGTGTTTCAGTAAAGGAGTTATAACAACAAAGGAAGGCAGCATGGAATACAAAAAACAGGGACCCCACCAAAAGAAGTCACAGAACTGAGAGGCAGAGTGGTGACCAGCAATTCAGAATGGACCAAGGGGACTAAGGACAGCAATAGTCCTTAGTCTATTCAGTAACCACGTATTCAGTAAATCTCTTTTCCTTTTTAGAAAAGATTTGGATTGCTTACCACCAATAGACTAGAGAAACATTAAGACATTCCTGAAGATACAAAGGAGAGGATAAACAGGCTAAGGGGAGGGATGTACAAGTGGGAGGGGACATGGGTAAGCCTATGGCTGATTCATGTTGATGTTTGCTAGAAACCAATGCAATACTGTAAAGCAATTGTCCTTAAATTAAAAACTATTAAAATTAAAAAAAAATAAACAGGCTAGGATCCTAGTAAATACAAACACATAGAGATTGACTATATTAAAGTCAGTAATAATAAAGTCTAATATGGGGGAGGGAGGGTGGAAACAAAAGAATATACAATTAAAACCCTGACAAAAATAATGTGTAAGACAAATGCCAAGGTCCTTAAATTGGAGGGGGACATGGATTAACTTAGATTTTGTTAAGTATGCATATTAAGATTATAAGAGTTCAGTTCAGTTGCTCAGCCGTGTCCGACTCTTTGCGACCCCATGAATTGCAGCATGCCAGGCCTCCCTGTCCATCACCAACTCCTGGAGTTCACTCAAAATCACATCCATTGAGTCAGTGATGCCATCCAGCCATCTCATCCTCTGTCATCCCCTTCTCCTCCTGTCCCCAATCCCTCCCAGCATCAGTCTTTTCCAATGAGTCAACTCTGCACATGAGGTGGCCAAGGTACTGGAGTTTCAGCTTTAGCATCATTCCTTCCAAAGAACACCCAGGGCTGATCTCCTTTAGAATGGACTGGTTGGATCTCCTTGCAGTCCATGGAACTCTCAAGAGTTCTCCAACACCACAGTTCAAAAGCATCAATTCCAGCGCTCAGCTTTCTTCACAGTCCAACTCTCACATCCATACATGACCACTGGAAAAACCATAGCCTTGACTAGATGGATCTTTGTTGGCAAAGTAATGTCTCTGCGTTTTAATATGCTATCTAAGTTGGTCATAATTTTCCTTCCAAGGAGTAAGTGTCTTTTAATTTCATGTGTGCAGTCACCATCTGCAGTGATTTTGGAGCACAAAAAAATAAAGTCTGACACTGTTTCCACTGTTTCCCCATCTATTTCGCATGAAGTGATGGGACCAGATGTCACGATCTTCGTTTTCTGAATGTTGAGCTTTAAGCCAACTTTTTCCACTCTCTTCTTTCACTTTCATCAAGAACCTTTTTATAAGGGTTAACAGTTAATAATTAAAACTTTATACCATCTTTCAAGTAAGAACTGCACTTAATTCTTCGTAGCACTGTTTACAATAGCCAGGACATGGAAGCAACCTAGATGTCCATCAGTAGATGAATGGATAGAAAGCTGTGGTACATATACACAATGGAATATTACTCAGCTATTAAACAGAATGCATTCAAACCAATTCTAATGAGGTGGGTGAAACTGGAGCCTATTATACACAGTGAAGTAAGTCAGAAAGGAAAACACCAATACAGTATATTAATGCATATATATGGAGTTTAGAAAGATAGTAACAATGACCCTGTATGTGAGACAGCAAAAGAGACACAGATGTATAGAACAGACTTTTAGACTCTGTGGGAGAAAGTGAGGGTGGGATGATTTGAGAGAATAGCATTGAAACGTGTATATTATCATATATGAAATAGATCGCCAGTCTAGGTTCAATGCATGAGACAGGGTGCTCAGGGCTGGTGCACTGGGATGACTCTGAAGGATGGGATGGGGAGAGAGGTGGGAGGGGGGTTCAGGGTGGGAAATACATGTACACCCATGGCTGATTCATGTGAATGTACAGCAAAAACCACCACAATATTGTAAAGTAATTAGCCTCCAATTAAAATTAAAAAAAAAAAAAGAACTGCACTTAAGAGTAACCCAATAGCCCTAGCTAAAAAGAAACCTCTTCCTTTTCAAAGAATTTTAGCTAGTAAATATAAAAGAAATAAAAAATTAGAAAGTGATCATTTTGCAGCCCCTAACTTAAAAAAAAAAAAAGGATCTAGCAAAGATTAACAATTAACAGTGAAACAACATTAAAAAATTGATAGAGAATGAAATAGTTGCAAAGTAAATATTTCATGGGTCACTTATGAGTCACAAGAGGAAAAACCAAACACTATGTTGAAGGCATTAGGCATTAAGGCATTAAGCCTTTACCCCATCTGAACCGAATGATAAACATTCTCATCACTATTTTAATGGGATGAGACATTATGTGCAACTGACATGATGCAACGGGAAGGAAACAGTATTTACTGTCTGTGATGTATAGTCTTGCCAAAAATGCTTAACCTGAGTCTAATCAAGCCTTTGGCTCTTACTTGTAATTTATAAGAAATACAGGGACTAGAAGAACGAGTTAAACATGACTACAAGGAAGCAGTCAAACCCAGAACTGAGGACATTCTACAAGACAACTGACCTGTCTTTAACTAGATGATGTCATAAAAAGAAAAGGTGAGTGTGGGAGGGAGGAGAGAAGTAGTCTAGATTCAGACACACTTAAGAGACATAAAACATAATGACCAAAAGCTACAGAGAGACCAAGATTTGATCCTAGTATACACACTAAGCAACTGCAAAAAGCTCTTTTGGAAATAGCTGGAGAAATCTGAATACAAATTTAGTACTAAGTCATATTCGAGAATTATAGTTAATATCATTAAGTTTTGATGACAACATTGCAAACATGTACAAATGTCTCTTATTTTTAAGAGACCCCCAATAAACTATTTAAAAAGCAAGTCTTTTCCTTTCTGCAATTTACTTTTAAATAAGTAAAGAAAAAATAAATATATGAAGCAATTATGGCAAAAGGTTAGTATTTGTTAAACATAAAAGATGCTTTCTCATTAAACTAGTGCTTCTCACGCTTTAACATGCTCATGAATCAACTGGGGCCTTGTTCACATGCAGATTCTGACTCAGCAGTTCTGGGCCAGGCGCTCAAGTTATGCCAAAGCTATTTCTTCACAGACCACACTTTCTGCAGCAAAATATTACAGCATTTTTTATGCATTTCTGACTGTTTGACAAAATAAGTAAAGTTATTCACTAAAGAAAAAGAAATGAGTGCTTAAAATTCAAAACAGAAGAAACAAAGTCAAAGCGAAAATAAATTCTGAAGAAAGTATCATTAGCAAAGCCCATTCTGATAATAAAGTCAAGTCTAACCTTTTTTTTTTCCCTTTTCCTTTTCCTTTGTGCTTAGCATTCACTTGCTTGTAGGATGCCGCGTCCAGAAGCCCTGCAACCAACACTCCCAGTGAGAAATGGCTGGGCCCATGCTTGCTCGTAGAGGAGCAGGAGGCCTCAATCCAAGATGGCAGCAACGGGCCGTGTGCAGAGACGCTGGGCCTGGAGCTGGAGCCTGAGCAGCACAGCTGCACCCAATCTGCAAGAATTCCACCCACTCCTCTCCCCTCCCCACTGACAAGAACCCTATAAAGTAGCCCCACCCACAGCTATTCAGGAGAGCAAGGACTCTAATGTGTGTCCATTCTTTAACAGAGGAATAAAACTTTCCCTTGCTTCTGAACCAAACTTGGTCTCATTCTACTGCCTCCAACCACACTGGGCAGGAAGACCCTTGTTGGGTTCCAGCTCTAAAGGGTCAGCAAGAAAAGCAGTAGTAGAAAAAACGAGGGAATATAGGAAACAGCAGGATGAGACAGCAAAAGATAACTCAGAAATAAATCTAGGTACATCAGAAGTCACACACAAAAAATTAACTCAATTTACCAGTTAAAAGACTGAGATTGTCAAACTGGAAAAACTGGTAGTAGAAGAATTGAAATATATGGCACTAACCAAAATAAAAGCTTTTGTAGCTATAGTAATGCAAAATAGAATTCAAGGCAAAAAATACCAGGTTGAAGAAGATCCCCCGGTTGAAAAGTTTTCAAGTACTATACTGTGGAAATCTTATAAAATGAAATACTCTTAAGAGCAATGAAAAGGAACAAACCAGAGTAAAAACAATAGATTATAAAAAGATGTGGGAATTGCCCAGCAGTCCAGTGGTTAGGACTCTGTGCTTCCACTGCCGAGGGCCTGGGTTCAATCCTTGATCAGGGAAATAAGATCACACAAGCTACCTGGCACAGCCAAAAAAAAAAAAAAAAAAGTGTGCAATATTATACGATTTCTATAAAGTATAAAACCAGGCAAAAAATATATGCACATACATGTATATGTATATAAAGTGTGCAAACACATGTGTGCACCTGTGTATAGTTTAGGAATACATAGACATATGGGAAAATCATAAAGAAGTACATGGGAATGACAGAACATGAATCCAGAATAGTGGATCCTTCTCAGGGAAGGGAAACATGGGTGTGGCCTGGAAACATTTTATGTATTAAATGGCTCTGGGATTTATTACACTAGGCTTTGTATTTCATATTTTTTTCCAAAGATGATGGAATGAGAACATGTACTCACTCACCGTTGGTTTAAATCCCATTGTAATGGCAGGAAAAAAAATATTTTTAAAAGAATGAATTCCTAATAGCTCCAGAAGCAATAGCAAAAAGGGGACACAAGCCATCAGACTAAAACAGTGCGAGTTCTTAGAGTAATAAAAGTAGATAAACCCATAGCAGGCCAAAGAAAAGAGCAGCCCTCCAGGAGAGACTTGAAGCTCACAGTCGTGACTTAAAGCACAGCTTGGTTGCTAATACCCTGAAAACTCTCCAAAGGCAACTGAACAGCTGAATTAATTAATTAAGGGATTCACCTGCAGCAGTCATGGTGGACTACCTGGGCCCAACTAAGTCTTCTCTTTCTCCCCCTCCCCCCATGATGCCTGTCCTCCTCTCCCCTCCTTTTCCAGCCACTGAGCAGTAGCCAGCAATGGTTTTTGAGCCCAGTGTTAAAAACTCAATGTTTTCCTAACCCAAAGCTATGTAAAATATCAGCTGAATCAGGCTTACAGATATATTTTGTTTGATCTGCAGAACATTTACTGAAAACTTAAAAATCCAAATTTTCAACATCTTGGAAAAAAAAAAAAAAAAACAGTAAGGACAAGCACCTTGGGCCCCTCATTCCTGAATGACAACACTGCAGCATCTCAGTTTTCTGCTCTTCAGGAGCTGAAGTTTCCACCAGTCCTTGGCCTGTCTGGCCCTTGCTGTTATTTTCACTTTATCTTCTACCCTAGATCATGTTCCCAGACCTTTCTGCTGTGCTTGCTAAATGTTACGTTTTTCAGGCCTTTTCTCTGGAGATTCTGATTTAGGGAATGTTATGGATTGAATTGTGCCCCTAAAATTCATATGTTGACATTCTAATCCCTAAGTCCCTCAGAAGGTGACTTTATTTGGAGATAGAGTTTTTACAAAGGTAATCAAGTTAAAATAAGGTCGCTAAGGTGAGCCCTAATCCAATATGACTGGTGTCCTTGTAAAAAGGGACAATTAGGACACAGAGACTCACATGGAGGGAAGATGATGCAAAGACAGAGAGACAGTAGCCATCAACAAGCCAAGGAGGGGACTTCCCTGGCAGTCCAGTGGCTAAGACTCTTCACTCTCAATGTAGGGGACCTGGGTTCTATCCCTGGTCAAGGAACTAGATCCCACTTGCTGCAAACAAATAAATAAACTTTAAAAAAAAAAAAAAAAAGCCAAGGAGAGAGGCTTGGAATAGGTTCTTCCCTCAGAGCCTCAGAAGAAAGCAACCCAGCTGACCCCACACTTTGATTTGGGACTTCCAGCTCCAGAACTGTGAGAAATTTCTCTTGCTTAAGTCGCCCACCTGTGGAACTTTGTCATGGCAGCTCTTACAAATTAATATAGCATACTTGGTATCAAGTCCAGAAATTTGTGCTTTTAATAAATGCAGCAAACATGGCCACATGTTGGAATGATCTGTGGAGCTTTTTAAAAAAAGAAAAAGATACTGACCCTGGGGTTCCAATTCCAGAGATTCTGACCTCACTGATCTAGGGTGGAGCCTCAACATCAGGATTTTCTGAATCTTCCCAGGTGACTCTATGGAGAGCATGTTTGAGAAAAACCAGCTGGGGAACACTCTTCTATAATACCAGGTTTGATATTAATATAACAGTTATATTTTAGTTCACTGTTTTCATTTCTTAGTTTTCTCATCTGTAAATACTGCTGATAGTTACCACTTATTAGGGCCCTTCGATGTGCTAGGCACTTTCTAACTTGTCTCATTTCACCACTGCTGCTGCTGCTGCTGCTACTGCTGTTGCTTCAGTCGTGTCCGACTCTGTGTGACCCCATAGACGGCAGCCCACCAGGCTCCCCCGTCCCGGGGATTCTCCAGGCAAGAACACTGGAGTGGGTTGCCATTTCCTTCTCCAATGCATGAAAGGGAAAAGTGAAAGTGAAGTCGCTCAGTCGTGCCCGACTCTTAGCGACCCCATGGACTGCAGCCCACCAGGCTCCTCCATCCATGGGATTTTCCAGGCAAGAGTGCTGGAGTGGGGTGCCGTTGCCTTCTCCGATTTAACCACTAACAGTATCTAAATTTGATTCTTCTCTACAGTTGAGGCAAATGGGCTCCATGAGATTAAATAGTCAGTTGAAGGTCACACAGGCTCCTAAGTATCAGTCTATAAACCAATGTCTTTCCACATTGCTGTTAAGTCTTCCAGGAAACTAGGTTAAACCAGGTGACCTCTAAAAATGCACCCAGTTAAAAAACTCTTTACCAAGTTTAAAAAATATTTTTAGAGTTTTTTCAAAAACTCTTTAAGATTCTTGTGCCTCTGCCTACAAACTCCAGAACCTTCTACTTCTAATCACAAATAAATGAATAAAATGGATTCTGTCTGTTTTACTTTTCAAGGCAGGAAATTATTAACAATTTACTTAAATCTATTTCATGGTAATGAAAAGTAAAGCAACAGTAGCACATATAAAACAGAGTCCTGGTAGATCAAGACAGTCAAAGGTGAACATTCAGGATGAATTACTGTTGTCCATAATCTAATGAGACTCAGTGGCTCAAGTATCCATTTCCTCTAGTGGCCTAAGGGAAACTATTTCCTGCCATAGACCCTGGGATTACCACTGTAATCTCTCTCTCTCTTTTTTTTGGGGGGGTGGGGTGGGTGGTGGTGGTGGTGGCATGTCATGAGGCTTGTGAGATCTTAGTTCCCCAATCAGGGGTCAAATCTGTGTTCTGCAGTGGAATCGCAGAGACCTAACCACTGGACCAGCAGGGAAGTCCCATCATAGTAATCTCTTTAAAGATGTTTTATGTTAAAACATGCATTGTATGCTGTATCTTCCTCATAATTCTTGCCATTTAATTTGCAAAAGGATAATGGCATGTCTTTGAGTTCATCCATTCTTTTCATTTCATATTTATGGAGGGCCCACCATATGCAGACCCTATGCGAGGGGCTTGGGGTACATTGGGGAACCAAACTGTCTGCCTGCCCTCATGGAGCCTAGGGAGGCAACAGTCAACGAGAATTTCAGTAACTGAGAAAATCACAGATTTTGAAAAATACTAGAAAAAGAAAAAACCAGGATGAGGAAATATAGTTTCTGGGGAAGAATACTTCAGATAAGGAGGTCAGGGAAGACCTCTCTGAAGAAGGGATATCTGATTTGAGTTAGAGGGGTCCAGGTAGACAAAAGCTGGGGAAACACAGGAGCAGTTGATACAAAGATCCTAAAGAAGGAATGCATTTAGCGTGGTTGGGAGATAGCAACAGCTGGTTTGATTGAAATACCATGAGAAAAGAGAGGAACAGTATCAGATGAGGGTCAGCATGGGTGGGCCACAATAAAAGGCCTAGGGGCCTTGGAAAGAAATGTGTATCTCAGGTTATTGATATTTCTCCTGGCAATCTTGATTCCAGCTGTGCTTCATCCAGTCCTGAATATTCATTGGAAAGACGGAGGCTGAATCTGAAGCTCCAATACTTTGGCCTTCTGATGCGAAGAATGGACTCATCAGAAAAGACCCTGATCTTGGGAAAGATTGAAGGCAGAAGGAGAAAGAGCTGACAGAGGATGAGGTGATTGGACAGCATCACCGTCTTGATGGACATGAATTTGAGCAAGCTCTGGGAGTTGGTAATGGACAGGAAGCCTGACATGCTGCAGTCCATGGGGTCGCAAAGAGTTGGACACGACTGAGCAACTGAGCTGAAATGATTGCTGTAGTGACTGAATGCAACAGCTACTTGATCTCCCAATGCCTTGTTCTCTTCCTGTTCTTCATCTCATGTCCACACAGTGATAATCTGAATAATCTTGATGCTGCCTTAATATGGGATTATATCCCCATTTGCCATTGGCAAATACAGTATCTCTATTTCTTCAAATAGATGTGTAACCCAGACCCAGAATCCATTCTGAGTGTTTATTTCCTAGACACTAGGTCTACTTATGAAAGCAATTTTTATGTCAGTCAAGATTCCAGAAAAAAACAGATGACTCACTAAAATTGGATAATTTAAAGAGAGTTTTTAAGAGACTATTTATAAGGATATGAGCTGAGTATAGGGAACCCACAGAGCACAGATTGTACCCTGAGGCTAGGAACAGCATGGCATCATTACCACCCTGGACCTGAAGGAGATATGAGAATGTCTTTCCAGAACTGGAAGGCAGAGAAGTCTACACACAGAGAAAACTCAGATCCTCTCTCTGCTTTTTCTCAGCCTGCCCATGGAGACCCCAAAGGGAGGGAATCAGGGGAATAATCTGAACTCTTCTTTCAGGGATACACATGGAAGGAATCTAATTGGAAGGCCAAGGGTAAGGGCATCCATAAAGGTCAGGCTCCCAGGTCACAGTGCAGAGGCAGCAGAATACAGTAACCTAGGGGAACAAAGGGAAGATATCTCGTGGTTTTTAAAACTTAACTTCTGTGTTTTTATGTTCAGTTCAGTTCAGTCACTGAGTCATGTCTGACTGTTTGCGACCCCATGAACCACAGCACGCCAGGCCTCCCTGTCCATCACCAGCTCCCGGAGTCCACCCAAACCCACGTCCATTGAGCCGGTGATGCCATCCAGCCGTCTCATCTTCTGTCGTCCCCTTCTCCTCCTGCCCTAATCTCTCCCAGCATCAGAGTCTTTTCAAATGAGTCAGCTCTTCGCATCAGGTGGCCAAAGTATTGGAGTTTCAGCTTCAACATCATTCCTTCCAATGAACACCCAGGACTGATCTCCTTTGGGATGGACTGGTTGGATCTCCTTGCAGTCCAAGGGACTCTCAAGAGTCTTCTCCAACACAGTTCAAAAGCATCAATTCTTCGGTGCTCAGCTTTCTTTACAGTCCAACTCTCACATCCATACATGACCACAGGAAAAACCATAGCTTTGACTAGACAGACCTTTGTTGACAAAGTAATGTCTCTGCTTTTTAATATGCTGAACTACCTGGGGCAGAAACTGTCTTACCCGGCGTGGATTCTCCCATAGCACCTGGGACAGTTTAGCATGACTGAATGAATGACAGTACTTCAGTGTTCAGAGCTGTGCCATAACATGTCCACAGACCCAGTTATAAAGCATGATAAAAACAAGGGATCTGAAGAAAAAATCTGCCCTATGTATTCTGCCCAATTCATCCCACCCAATTCATCAAAGTGATTGGAGCAAAATGAAATAGAGCACAGCATTTCAAAATGACTGAATCAGGGAAAACTCTGACAGTATTTCATGTAGTCCCAGATGAACAAAGAATTCAGCTCTCCTTGAGTGATTTCATAGGTAGGCGTCAGCCAGTCCAGCCTCTGCTTTTGATTAGCAGGGCTTAAGATGAAATCAGATCACTCAGCGTGTGGCTTTAAAGTGAGAGCTGAGTAATGGATGGTAATTTCCCATCTATTATGATAAGGCTCCCTTTCCAATGGGTTTTTGTGCATTCTGCTAAGTGACTCTGGTTTTCATTTCCCCAACACATTTTTCTTCCCTTAAATGCCCTTCTAATATGCCTTATTTTGACACTGAATGGCTTAGTACAATTTGCAAAGATTTGTTTGTCTCTGCTACAGATTGATTCTTCTTATCTCACCTCGATTTGTTAGAATGCATTTGACCTCCTCACACTCACAGGAAAGGTGTTGAGGCCTCTTCATGCAGATAATAAAGAACAGGCAGTTTCATTTCTTAGATTCATTACAAGATTTGAAGAATAAGGAAGAGATAGCAGAGGGTTGTCCTCCCTAAGAGAATCAATTACCCAAGTGTATTGGCGCAGAATGTGCACCCTGGTCACATACAAATACTCAAAATAAACAAGGGCTTTAGATATACAGAGATCATGCCATGACCTTCTTAACTTGGAGTCACAGAGATTAATATACTGTACTCTGAAGCTTAATATCAACATGAAATCAAAGTGCTGTGTTCATGTCTGGCGAACACAGACGGCACAAATAAAATAATTTATTGAGTGATCATGGGTTGGTGTACCAGTTACTCCTCTTGAGGATCACATTTCAACTTTTAAGTCTTTATTATTGAGGAAAAACATACAGTAAAATGCACAAATTAAAGAGTACAGTTCAATACATGTATGTATAATATGTATATAACTATCATCAGATCAAGTAGAGTACTTCCAGCACTCTAGAAGTTTCCATTGTGCTTACTTTTAGTTATTTACCACCCTATCCCTAACGGTAACCACTATTCTGACCTCTACCAATATAGATTAATTTTGCCTGTTTTTGATTTTTATTTAAATGGCACCATAGAGTGTTTCTATTTTGTGTCCAGGTTGGGGAGAGAGAGGGGACTTTTTTTTTTCTCATCATCAAATTGTGAGATTCAGCACTATGTTTGTGTATATTAGTAGTTTATTCATTTTTATTGCTGAGGACTATTCTATCGTAAGCATATACTACAATTCATTCTATCATTGGTGGGCTTTCCTTTGAATAAAATTGAACAGATTGCAGATGAATATTTAATAAAGTGTGTGTGCGCGTGCTCAGTAGCGCCTGACTCTTTGCAGCCCCATAGAGTGCAGCCTGCCAGCGTCCTCTGCCCATGGGATTTTCCAGGGAAGACTACAGGAGTGGATTGCCATTTCCTACACCAGGGTATCTTCCTGACCTCAGGATCAAACTCCTGCGTCTCCTGCACTGGCAGGCAGACTCTTTACCACTACATCACAGAATCACCTGTTACCAGAAGTTAAGAAATAGATTTTCCTCCTCTGTGCCTATCCAGCAGCAGAGTTTTGAAAATGCCTTTCTATTATAGCAACACCTAGTGGCCTAAGAAGGCTGTGGGTCTGGATGCCCACATTTACATTTGGAAATAGTAACTTTCAGTGGTAATAGACAGCACCTAGATATCCATTAGACGCACATCACAATGACTGGGTCCCACCAGAAATCATTTAAATCAGATTCCTTGGTGGGTAAAGTTCGGGACTGGTAGGTTATAAAAGCTGCCTAGGTGATTTTAATGCACAGCCATGACTGAGAACTACTGATCTAGATCACTGGTTCTCAAAGTTTTGCCGAACATCAGAATCCCCTGGAGGGCTTGCTAAAACACAGATTGCTGGACCCCATCCCAAGTGTATTTCGATGTGTCTGAGGTGATGCCCAAGAATTTGCACTTCTAACAAGTTCCCAGGTGATGCTGATGCTGCTTGTCCTGGGCCTACATGATGAGTACTACTGATCTAGATCAACTCTGTTATTTTACGTAAGGAGAAATTACAGGCCAGGCAGTTGAAGTAATTTACTGCAGTCATGGAGCCAGTTAGCGACAAAGTTATAATTAGAATGGAGCCTCACAATCACTTTTCCTTTCATCTGATAGAACCAAAATTGGATATCTCAGAATGCTATGTCATCTGAAGCTACATGAAAAGAGAGACTTCCACCCACCAAAAAACAAAATAAGGAGACGTTTAAGGGGTGGGTGAAGGTAACCTTTTTTCACAAGCCCATTTGCAAGACCTAAGAATGCTGAGCAAGTGAGTAGATCATATAGTCTAGACCCAGGACTTGAGGAGGGTAGAAGAGGGGGAACGGAGATTATGGGGTTGCCTTTAGCAGCGTGAACACTGACCCCTGCCCAGGAAAGGCTGCATTTGCCTTTCAGTACCCCTCCCACTTCTTCCCTCCTTCAGCTATGTCCCAAAGGCTGAGCTGCTGCTACCCAAATGGGCTACGTGGCCACAAGCCATCCTGCTGGGAGTCAGGGACTCCTGCCAATAGTTTGTTTCTCCCACATCTTTCACATAGCACAAGATTTACTCTGTCCTGATATTTCCCCATGGATCCTAAATGTCACCCACATTTGCCCCTTACAATAGAATTTTTTCAAATATGGCCAGCTTGTCCCCACATCTGAGGTTTAAACAGCTCTGTGCCTGAGGGTTTCTGGTAGTACCAGGCTGTCCAGCAGGGCGAGTCCATCCTCCTAGCTCTGCTAATCATACTGTAATGACACCTGAGAGCTTAAATGGACCCTAGCCTGCAGAGCCATTTCTGCCTTCCCTACTGGCTCCCCGAATTAGCTGGTATCAAGTCTGTAGAACTTTGCCTAATGGACTGGAGAATCAGCACTTTAATACACATCACAGGTGATTCTAATATACACCCAGGTCTGGGGACCACTACCCAATATCATACCTCAATTGCTATGTTTTTTTTTGATGGAGGGTATGGTTACTGGCAATACAGTGATTGAGCAGTGGAGAAAATATTTTCAGCTCAGGATTCAAATAGGAACAAATTCGTTCTAAAAGAGAAGAGAAAAAAAAACTTCATCAGGCAGAGACTGCAGGTGTAGGGCATTTTTATATATGATATTTGTTTAATGTTTTCTATAGAAAACAACTGATGCAGACTCATTTAGAATAAGAACATACACAAAAACTTAACAGTTCTCTGAAGCATGGCAAAAAGCAGCCATCCAATCCAGTGGTAGACAAGAGTCATCTTGAAAATAAAACCACCAAATAAAAAAGTCTCAAGATGGACCAAAATGATTCCAGCTACTACAACGGTTATACACCATTTTCTTGGGAAGAACCAGAGGCTGGTATGAGAATCTACATTTGGCTTTTATGATTTGCTATATACACAGTTTTCATTATTGAAGGTAGATCCAGTTATTCTTTTGTACCCTTCATGAAGCACCTGGTTGAACCACCTCCTCCAAACATGTTTATTTATTTACAGACACACACATTTATACACACAACCAAATAGTGAAATCCCACTTTGACTTAAAGATAGTGAAAGCCATTTCTTCACATTCTCAACAGATGCCACTCCCCTCCTTTCCCCAGTCATACTGGACATGCCCACAGTATAATCACCACAAAAACTCCTAACATGAAATTTCATACTAACTTACCTCCTGTGGCAATGTGCTAAACTAATACATGCTCTCTGTTGGTCTTCCAGTTCTAAAAATCTACCCAAACAAAATTGCATGCACGAAGGTTGTTCTAAAGTTTTCATAAATGATGTAGCCTGTAGCTGGGAGGAGCAGTGGACAGTTTGTCAGGCTTCAGAATTGCAAGCTTCCATAGCAATCAGAGGGATTATTATGTCTCTACATTGACAATTCCTTAATGTGACTAATCATACTTTTAAACTGAATTATATTTATATATCTGCCACAGACTAGTAGAAAAGTATTTCTACATTATATCTGATAAAGGATTTGTATATAGACTACATATAAAGAAATCTTACAATAGTAATAAAACAACCTAATTTTTGAAATAGGCAAAGAAGATATACCACTGGCTGATAAGCATATGAAAAGATGCAGAGTCGACATCAGTCATTCAGTTCAGTTGCTCAGTCGTGTCCGACTCTTTGTGACCCCATGAACCGCAGCATGCCAGGCCTCCCTGTCCATCACCAACTCCTGGAGTTCACTCAGGCTCATGTCCATCGAGTCAGTGATGCCATCCAGCCATCTCATCCTCTGTCATCCCCTTCTCCTCCTGCCTCCAATCCCTCCCAGCATCAGAGTCTTTTCCAATGAGACAACTCTTCGCATGAGGTGGCCAAAGTACTGGAGTTTCAGCTTTAGCATCATTCCTTCCAAAGAAATCCAGGGCTGATCTCCTTCAGAATGGACTGGTTGGATCTCCTTGCAGTCCAAGGGACTCCCAAGAGTCTGCTCCAACACCACAGTTCAAAAGCATCAATTCTTCGGCGCTCAGCCTTCTTCACAGTCCAACTCTCACATCCATACATGACCACAGGAAAAACCATAGCCTTGACTAGACAGACCTTAGTCGGCAAAGTAATGTCTCTGCTTTTCAACATGCTATCTAGGTTGGTCATAACTTTTCTTCCAAGGAGTAAGTGTCTTTTAATTTCATGGCTGCAATCACCACCTGCAGTGATTTTGGAGCCGCCAAAAATAAAGTCTGACACTGTTTCCACTGTTTCCCCATCTATTTCCCATGAAGTGATGGGACCGGATGCCATGATCTTCATTTTCTGAATGTTGAGCTTTAAGCCAACTTTTTCATTCTCTACTTTCACTTTCATCAAGAGGCTTTTTAGTTCCTCTTCACTTTCTGCCATAAGGGTGGTGTCATCTGCATATCTGAGGTTATTGATATTTCTCCCGGCAATTCCAGCTTGTGTTTCTTCCAGTCCAGCGTTTCTCATGATGTACTCTGCATATAAGTTAAATAAGCAGGGTGACAATATACAGCCTTGTCATACTCCTTTTCCTATTTGGAACCAGTCTGTTGCTCCATGTCCAGTTCTAACTATTGCTTCCTGACCTGCATACAGATTTCTCAAGGGAACATTTCATGCAAAGATGGGCTCGATAAAGGACAGAAATGGTCTGAACCTAACAGAAGCAGAAGATATTAAGAAGAGGTGGCAAAAATACACAGAAGAAATGTACAAAAAAGATCTTCATGACCCAGATAATCATGATGGTGTGATCACTCATCTAGAGCCAGATATCCTGGAATGTGAAGTCAGGTGGGCCTTAGAAAGCATCACTACGAACAAAGCTAGTGGAGGTGATGGAATTCCAGTGGAGCTGTTTCAAATCCTGAAAGATGATGCTGTGAAAGTGCTGCACTCAATATGCCAGCATATTTGGAAAACTCAGCAGTGGCCACGGGACTGGAAAAGGTCAGTTTTCATTCCAATCCCAAAGAAAGGCAATGCCAAAGAATGCTCAAACTACTGCACAATTGCACTCATCTTACATGCTAGTAAAGTAATGCTCAAAATTCTCCAAGCCAGGCTTCAGCAATACGTGAACTGTGAACTCCCTGATGTTCAAGCTGGTTTTAGAAAAGGCAGAGGAACCAGAGATCAAATTGCCAACATCTGCTGGATCATGGAAAAAGCAAGAGAGTTCCAGAAAAACATCTATTTCTGCTTTATTGACTATGCCAAAGCCTTTGACTGTGTGGATCACATTAGTCATTAGGAATATGCAAATTAAAACCACAATAAACTTCACACCCATTAGAACAGAGACAAATCAACATGGATCAACAGTGTTGGTGAGGAGATGGAACTCCTACATGTGGAATATATGGACCCCTCGACCCTGACGGCAGGATTTAAAATGGTGAAGCCACACTGCAAAACAGTTTGGTAGCTCCTTAAAAATTAAATGTAAATTTACCATAGGATCCGTCAATCTCACTCCTAGGTGAGAACACTCAAGAATGTCCATATAAACACAAGGCAAATGTTCACAATAGCATTACTCATAATAGCCATCAAGTGGAAACAGTAAAAATTGGAATGGGTAAACAAAATCAGTATGCCCATACGACGGGATATTATCCAGCAAAAAAGAATGAAGAAGCACTGACACATGTTACAACATGATCTATCTCAAAAATGTTGTTAGATGAAAATACCCAGACTTAATGACTACATATTTTATAATTTCATCTATCTGAAAGGTTCATAAAAGGCAATTTTATAGATACAAAGATTAGCCGCCTGGGGCTGGGAATAAGAATGGGGAGCAAGTAAAACTGAGCATGATGGATCCTTTTGAAGTGATGCAAACTGACCAAAACTAGATTGTGATGATAATTGTACAACACTGTAAATTTACCAAATCATAAAATTATACACTTAAGTAAATTTTATTAACATATAAATTATACCTCAATAAAGCATTTACAAAGTATAGAGATGGAATTATCACTGTTGTGGGAAAAGCTTTTATAGAATTTTACAGAATTTATAGCACAGTGAAGGTTGATACTTTTAGCAATGATTCTCAACCATTTCCAAGACTAGAATCACTGTTCCAAGACAGTAACAGCCCTGTATATTTATATAAATGATTCAAATTGTGGCATAAATTGAGGAAATATAATTTTAAGAATACTATAAAGTCATTAATAACTTTATGCATTTAACTAATCACATCTACACAAAAGAACAGTAGATACACATGTAAGGCATATAATTTATTCAGTCTACTATCAATGCAGAGTTGCACATGTGGATTCATAGCTTCTTGAACACTGGTGGCTCAGCAGCCAAGTTGAAACTCCTTCAAAATCTTCATCATGCAGGCTTTTTTTGAAGTAAAAAAATACCCAAAACAAATTTACTACTTTAAGTTCAATTCTATGGTATTTTAATTATCTTTGTCATCAGTTTACAGCTGGGAAGAACATGCTTGACTTTTGGACTATAGGATAGGTATGTCCAACACATGGACAAATGTACTTAGGTGGATCACAGAAAAAGAGGAAGTCCTATGACTGGAAAAATAGAGAAAGGTTGCCTGGTTGGATGCTTGTTCAAACATATAACGAAACTGTTCTGTGGATTCCTGTTTTGTCTCAAATCTGTCTCCAGGGCCCATTTCAGTTGTAACTGGTTGTGTCACTACAGTGCTCCAGTACAAACCTTGTTATTAGGTAATTGTGACCATGCAGAGACGGCATGCTCCAACACGTCTGTCTTCCTCTGGGATTTTCATTTTCTGTAGGATATCCTTTCAACTTTATGGACAGTGGCATAACGTCACTAAGTATTTCCAGAAGTACCAGTTGAGGATTTCCCACATATAAATCAATCTCTTAATGGGATCTGAAATGTACCATTTCCATTGCCAAGAAATGGATTCCAAAATTGTTTCCAAATTATTTATAAGAAACACTTGTTTGTTTCAGTAAGTCTTGTTTTCATCACTGTACACTGGCAGCCACTCTTGCTGCACCTGCCTTGTTCAGCTGGCAGCCACAAGTGTTGCAAAGGCAGGAAACGTAAAAAATTTATTTTTAAACAGTGTCTAACTATTCAGTTGTACTTCCAAATAGTATGTTCAATATACTTTGGGATGAAGTATATTAAATACATCTTTCTCCCTGTTTTCTAGATGCTATGGACACTGTATAGAGTATCAGTTGTATTTTTCTAGAATAACCATTGGACCTATTGCTTTAAATTTAGAGTATTTCACCAGAAAACACACTGAGTATACTATATGAAAGTGTAAATAACATTGTTTAAAAGCCAGTTTATGTTTCCGGACTTCGTGGACATGCTGTCATATCCTCTGCTATGGGATGTCAGTTCTGTCCTGTAGGAGACCATCTTTCCTAATCTCAGCTGGTCCTGGCCATTTCCCCAGAGCCAATTCATTTCCTCTATCAGTCATTTAGGTCATTGTTCTCCATGTTATTGTGATTCTTCTTCATAATACTAAAAGAAAAAAAACAACTGTTTTACAGATTAAAGAAAATTACTCTGCAAATAAATTTGTGACTAAATAAGTGAAAATAAAAAGTAGGATAAGGTCATGCTCAACTGCACAAAAACATTTATAAAGTTCAGTGTCATGTAATATGCTTTTCTAATTTATATTTTTAATTTACTAGCTAATCTTAAAAACATAAATTTTTGATCCTTTGATTTACTAAAGATTCTCAGTTTTTCTGTGATATTAATTACAGTTGGCAGTATGTTATTACTTAGTTTTAACAAAGAAATGAAGGGCAGTTCATACAGTTGCTACTGCCAGAAATATTTTTTCTAAAGCTTGCTATTGTATTCCCAAATTGGCAGATGTTGTTATTCAATGGCCTATCCTTCACAAATACTAAAATTAGCCAATAGCAAGCATGACGTCTTATTACAAACACTTTCCTTAGAAGGATTTGTCTCTTACTTTCAGTGTATAGGAACTTAGTATCAAGATTTCTTTCTTTCTCCCCCATCCAAGAATTTCCAATAACCTCATGTGTAGTTTTATGTAGTGATATCTTTTGAAAGCCTGGTGCTTTAATTACTTAAAAATTGTCTCATGAGATTCGGAAGCGCATATTTTTCCCTAATTGATGAAATTGTGGAGCTCCTTAGCATAGATAATCCAAACGCACATCTCTGACTCCATAGGGTTGGCAGTAAAAACTGTGGAATACAGTCTTGCAACATTCAATATTACTGACATATTTGAACATAATGAGTGACAAAAATTCTGTGCCACAAGTTATATGGAGGATATCTATAATTGTTTTTTTTTTAATGTAGCTTGAAAAGCATTTAAGAACATGGAATATTTGTAATTTTGCGTAAATGTGGTTGAAATAATGTAGGCTTTGGAGTCACATAGACTTGGTATGAACCTTAGGCTTATTACTTATTATCTTTTTGACTTTGCAAGTTACTTAACCTTAGCCTTAGTTAAGTCATCTAAAAAACACAGAAACCTACTAAGAACAATACTGTTTATCTTTTACAATATAAAAAATACGTGCATCAAGTACATATAACAACTTTTTCTTCCAATAATTATTACCACATTAGGAGATAATCACAACTTACTTTCCCAATACAGCTATTACGTATATCCAGAATTGCTTGTAAATACCTATATCCCTTCCATTGTTCAAGTAGGTCTAACTATAAAGTGACATCACTAATTAGAAAGATTACAAGTATCACCACTAAAGCCACTTGGGAAGCCCCATGATTCACATATGGAAATCAACAATCGGAAGAAAGTACAAAAAAGTGATTTGAATTCAGGCAGTTCAATCCCTGGGTGGGGAAAAATCCCCTGGAGAAGGAAATGGCAACCTTCCCCAGTATTCTTGCCTGGAAAATCCCATGCACAGAGGAGCCTGGTGGGCTATCTACCATGGGGTCGCAAAGAGTTGGATACAACTTAGCAACTAAACCACCACAACTCAGTTCAGTTCAGTCGCTCAGTTGTGTCCGACTCTTTGCTGCAGTGGCCTAAAACGTAAGCACTCTCAGCAGTGATATCTGGGACCTAAAAGTTCTTCAGAAAAAAAAGCGAGAAAAGCTCTAAATTTTCTCAAATAATAGAATATGAAAGTATGGTAGTGGGAAAGACTGTCAGCTGCTGCTGCTAAGTCACTTCAGTCGTGTCCAACTCTGTGTGACCCCATAGACGGCAGCCCACCAGGCTCCGCCGGCCCTGGGATTCTCCAGGCCAGAGTACTGGAGTGGGGTGCCATTGCCTTCTCCATGAAAGTGAAAAGTGAACGTGAAGTCGCTCAGTTGTGTCTGACTCTTAGCGACCCCATGGACTGCAGCCTACCAGGCTCCACTGTCCCTGGGATTCTCCAGGCCAGAGTACTGGAGTGGGGTGCCAGTGCCTTCTCCAGTGCATGAAAGTGAAAAGTGAAAGTGAAGTCGCTCAATCGTGTCTGACTCTTCTCGACCCCATGGACTGCAGCCCACCAGGCTCTGCCGTCCCTGGGATTCTCCAGGCCAGAGTACTGGAGTGGAGTGCCAGTGGCTTCTCCGTGGTTCTCCTCTAGTCACTCCTTAGTCCCCTAAGCTATACACATGCAGGACAAACCTCCAGAATCCTAGCATAGAACAGCTGCAAGGCAGATACTTCAGAGGTCACCCAGTGTTGCCGTATGGGCTTACCCAGGGGAAGATCCTTTGGTGAACACCAATGGCATTAAGACCTCAGAAAATATATGCCTAGGAATAAAGACAAAACTTGAGGGGAAAGAGACAGGAATAAGCGTCAAACTGAAACAGACTACCCCTAATAAAGCTTAAACCCAAGTTTTGAAGGGATCCAGGTGATTGGCTTGGAGAAGGAAATGGCAACCCACTCCAGTGTTCTTGCTTGGAAAATCCCAGGGATGGAGGAGCCTGGTGGGCTGCCGTCTATGGGGTCGCAGAGTCAGACACGACTGAAGCGAATTAGCAGCAGCAGCAGCAGCAGCAGGTGATCGGCAGTAATTTACTTTTCAGAAGAAGTCTATAATGTGCCATCTACAATTGCTAGCATACAATAAAAATTACTAGATGTTCAAAGCTGGGAAGAATGACCAATAACCAAGAGATAAAATAATCAATAAAAGCAAGAAAAAATAAGGACTTCAAAGTAACTGTGATTAAATCATTAAAAAAATAGAGAAAAATATGTAGAAGAGAGGTAGTACAGAACATTTCAGTTTTTAAACATTTAGAAAGAGAATGAAATGAACATTTGGAACTGCAAAATTCGGTATCTGACCTGACACAAGAACTGACTCATTGGAAAAGACCCCGATGCTGGGAAAGACTGAAGGCAGGAGAGGCTGACAGAGGATGAGATGGTTGATGGCATCACCAACTTGACGGATGTGAGTTTGGGCAAGCTCTGGGAGTTGGTGAGGGACAGGGAAGCTTGGCATGCTGCAGTCCATGGGATAACAAAGACTCAGACATGACTGAGCGGCTGAACTGAACTGAGGTGGATTTAAAAGTATACTAGAAGAAATTCCTGGTGGTCCAGTGGTTGGGACTCCACACTTCCACTGCAGGAGGCACGGGACCCTGCAAGTCTCATGGCCAAATAAGTAAACAAATAAAGGCATACTAGCAACACATCCTTTTCACAGGAAACTATATTCAATATCCTATAATAAACTGTACTGGAAAAGAATATGAAAAAGAATACAACAGTCACTTTACTGGACAGTAGAAATTAACACAACAGTGTAAATTATCTATACTTCAATAAAACTAAAAAAATTCCATACCTGAGAAATCAAACGGCTGAAAAACAAAGAAAAGCAGGTTGCACATAATATGGCCTCCCATTTCCTTCCTGATCGTCTCTCTTTCAACTCTCCAACTTAATAGCTCCTTCTTTGCTGTTCCTTAAACACTCCTGGCACAGCCTTGCTTTAGAGGCTCTGCAGTGGCTGTTTCTTCTGCCGGAACATTCTTCCCCAACATGGTTTTCTAGGCACCTTATTTAAAAATCAACACTTCAATCCACTTGTGCACCCTCACTCCCACCCCATCTGTGCCCTTAGACTTCCAATCACCCTACCATGCCTTTCTTCCATAGAACTTTTTACCTTCTAACATTCTGCATTTGATATTTATATACGTATATATGGAATACATATATGTCTTTTGAAGAATGTAAGCAAACCACCAAATTGACATCTTCATTACTATTTACTAATTATTTCATTTCAATTAATAATTACTAATTCATTACTAATACATATACACAAAAATCACAGTAGCAATAATAATATCAGTTGTTTAGTGCTCTCCTAGTTGGCACAGAAAGATTAATTGGTATCAAGTCATACAGCTAGAGTAACTGGCAGAGCCAGGATTCAGATCCAATAAAAATAATTTTTAGATTAGAAAGGATAATACCTAGATATGTAAATGACCTAAATGTAACAAATTTCTGTCTGTTGAAAAAAATAAAACTTTTCCTAGCATTAAAGAATGAAATGCAGATATTAGTATATGTCACTAGGTGATGCTCTTTGTTAAACTTCTCTCTCAGAAGGTAATCTGAGGAATAATAACTTATTCAGATGAGAAAGAATTTATGCTAGGTCTAATAATAATTAAGTTGGCTCTTTAACCACAAAAGTTACACAGTTCAGAAAACAAATTTACAAAACAAAAGGTAAGCCACACAAATTTATGGTAGAAAAAATTTCTGTAGACTATAAACTTAAAGGCTTCTATATCACAAACATGAGATCTCCCTTCATTTATTTTTATCTTTTTCCATTTATGTCTCCATTTAATTTTAATGTCTTGATAAGATTTTGATTTTTGTCAACAGAGTTCTTGAATGTTTTTAAAATTTATTCCTAAGTAACATAGTTTTGATACCACTGAAATGTTCTCTGTATCTGTACTTTTTTATCCTAAAATATTTTAAAGTAAATTGACCATTACCCTTTAATATTTCAATATGTATTTCTCAAATAAATTATCATGCTTTACCATTAATTAAACAATTCCTTAATATCATCTATTATCCAAAAGTCAATAGTCAATAAACATTGAAGGGGGCTCAAGCTTATTAGTAATTAGAGACATACAAATTAAGACGACGAAGGCATATGTTGCACACACACATTAAACTGACAGAAATGTTAACAGTATGATACCAAGTGCTGGAAAGGTCGCACAGGAACTCTAATACACTGCTAGACGGAAGGGAGGTAATAATCCTTCTGGAGAGATAGCATTACATAGCACACGTAATAGTGAAGATGCATATACCGGATGTCCTCTACCACTGCTAGATATACCTAACAGAAAATGTAGTGTGAAATGAAAATATTTCCTGTCATATTAATCAGTAAGAAATGCCACAGCCGTCAGTGGTTTCGGGCCTCCAAAAGAGAATGCGAACACTCCAAGCTGTGATCAGAGGATGATGCCACCTCCAGGGTGACTGCTGAGGAGCTGGGGAAATGCAAGAAGCAAGATGAACTAGGGGACAGGATGGGGACAGGACAGGCCCAGGTATCTGAGGTGCATATGAAAGGATGAATTCAGTGAGCCCCAAGGCTTGCACCCTTCCAGAGAATGCTAAATTCCTTAGTGATACCTGATCTTTGATGTTCAAGACTACCTGCTCTCCTTGTTGCAAACTTGTATATAGCCTGACTTCCCTCCTGCCTCCTTGGACCAGTTTTCTCAGAGCTACTGAGATGCTGTTGTCCAGGCTTAGAGTCCTAAACATTATCACCAAATAAAATAACTGTACTTTCAGGTTGTGACTATACTTTTTGAGTTGACGGTAGTGAGAAACAAGTACACCAAGAAACATTTCAATCTTCAACTACATACTTAAAAAATGTACCAAGAAGTAAGACATTTATACCACGAAACACTCAGTATTGTTTTTAATAGGAAAATTTTTAAATAACTCAAATGTCCCTCATTATTAGAGGGGATAAATTGTGGTATGTAAATACAATAGAAAAAACACTAATGTAAAACTAACAAATTAGAGCTCTTGCAACAACATGTATCAGTCTCACAAACTACATAATAATAATAATAACAGATAGATATAAACTAACAGGCATAGTATAAGTCTGTTCACATAAACTTCAAAACCAGTGCCTGACGCTTATTTTCAACTGTGTCAGCAAATAAAAAATATATCCACATATATCTATACAAATATAAAGAAAGTGTGGCAAAATGTTAACTGTGAATCTAAGTGAAGAGTATATAAAGGTTCATTGTACTACATTGCTACTCTTTAGGTTTGTGCATCTTCAAAATAGAAGGATGATTTTTCTTTATAATTATTAAAGTATATATTTTATACATTTTTTCTGTATATAAATTTCATGAGAAAAAATGTAAAAATAATGTAATAAAATACATAAAAACACTTTCAAAGAAAAATTGCTGTCTTTGTTAAACAGTGACAGACTTTATTTTCTTGGGCTCCAAAATCACTGCAGATGGTGAGTGCAGCCATGAAAGTAAAATACGCTTGCTACTTGGAAGAAAAGCTATGACCAACCTAGACAGTATATTAAAAAGCAGAGACATTACTTTGCTGACAAAGGTCCATCAAGTCAAAGCTATGGTTTTTCCAGTAGTCATGTATGGATGTGAGAGCTGAACTATAAAGAAAGCTGAGTGCCAAAGAACTGATGCTTTTGAACTGTGGTATTGGAGAAGTCTTGGGAGTCCCTTGGACTGCAAGATCAAACCAGTCCATCTTGAAGGAAATCAGACCTGAATGTTTATTGGAAGGACTGATGCTGAAGTTGAAGCTCCAATACTCTGGCCACCTGATGCAAAAAATGGACTTATTGGAAAAGACCCTGATACTGGGAAAGATTGAGGGCAGGAGGAGAAGGGGACAACTGAAGATGAGATGGTTGGATGGCATCAATGACTCAATGGATCTGAGTTTGAGCAAGCTCTGGCAGTTGGTGATGGACAGGGAAGCCTGGTTTGCTGCAGTCCATGGGTCGGACAAGACTGCAAAGAGTTTGCTGCAAAGAGTCGGACATGACTGAGTGACTGAATTGATTTGTTAAATATTACTATTAAAAATAATAAACTTTTTGCTTTGTAATAACCAAGCATAAGCAAGAGGGCTTTTTAAAATTTGGGATATTTACCTGAGATCAGTCTATCAAAAGATACCTCCTTAAGACCAGTTTTTGAGGCTAGCAACATAAGAATGTCATTTTATTCTTCCATGAGTTCTTATACAACCATCAATTCTGAATCTTGTTTAGTTAGATACTGGATAGTGTATTCTTCTCAATAATTTTCATAAACTGCAATATGATACTCCAATACTCATTTTGGCAGATACACTAGCATATGCTACTTTAAAATATATTACAAGAAACCTCTGGATAAAAGTTTTATCATCATTCAAATATCATACACAATTCATACTGTCCATGTATTTTCTATAGGTTTTTCCAATATTCTTACTAGGATTCCACATTTTTTTAAACCCTCAAAGTCTCAGACAGTAAAGAATATGCCTGCAATACAGGAGACCAATTTTTGTTCCCTGGGTCAGGAAGATTCCCGTGGAGGAGGAAATGGCAATCCACTCCAGTATTCTCGCCTGGAGAATCGAAGGACAGAGGAGCCTGGCGGGCTACAGGCCTTTGGGGTCGCGAAGAGCTGGACGTGACTGAGTGACTAAGCACTACCATGTCTCTCAAAGATGTTCCGAGGGCTTCCCTAGTGGCTCAGTGGTGAAGAATCTGTTTTCCAGTGAAGGAGACAAGAGTGTGATCCCTGGTCTGGGAAGATCCCACATGCTGGGGAGCAACTAAGTCCATGAGCCACAACTACTGAGCCTGTGCTCTAGGGCCCACATGCGTCAACTACTGAAGCTCATGCTCCACGAGAGAAGCTACTGCAGTGAGAAGCCTGAGCACGGCCACTAGGGAAAAGACCCCACTCGTCGCAACCAGGGAAAAGTCCGAGCAACAGCAAAGACCCAGCACAGCTGAAAATGAAGAGGGAAAACAAAATTTTTAAAGGATGGTCAGAATTTCATGTCTTAAAACTGACTTTTACTATAGTTATATTATTTGTCTTCTTCTTCTGCGTCCTCTAAATCAATATCAAAATCTAAATCATCATCATTTTCTTCATTCCTTCTGCAGCTTCTATGGCTGGAACATAAATTATTTTCAACATTTTCTGTCTTCTCTGGTTCTTTATTAAACCTAGAGATGGAAGAAAAAAACTCTTATTTCTCAAGATTGCATTGTTTGGGTAGACTGAAAAGACTTTTACACTACACTTCTTGATTAATAAGAGCTTAATGAATAAAGAGGAAAAGATCCTTGAAGATTAACTTAATTGAAGAGCCAACCAATTATAATACTGCTGTCAATAAAGCATGATTAAACAAATTAATTCATGCTGTCCATTAAAGAAAAGACGTTATACAATGAATAATTCTTTTGTAATATATAATAAATGTGGCTCTCACAGATAAATATTTTAATTTCCTAAAAATGATGTTTTGCTTTTATTATAATGATAGAAACACTGAATAATTAAGATTTTTTTTTTTCCTATTGGGTAGAAAAAGTCTACATTACTGCGATATACTGTATCTTAAGATTCTCAGAGCTACTCAATGTTTCTTTAAAAGAAAATTCACACACCATTTACTAAAAGAATAAACCGCAAACATAAAAATAAATACTCACGGAATAACAATGTCTTCTCTCTTTCCACACTTGGCACAGACTTCAAGTTCACAGGCACATGGTCTACACATTATATGATAAGAATCCTTCACTGTCTTTTGTAAACATTTAACACTAAAAATGGAAAAGAAAATCAAATCTTAATTTTTACTAATTGTCTAAGATTTATTTAGTGAAATAAGGGGGTGTGGCTAAGTGTATAGCTGAGAAGCCTCCAACTCTTAAGATATTTCTCTCATATGTCACTTGAGTTTAATTATATAGCATTTCTAGACAATGGTTGACAACTCAAAATAACAGTATGTAACATTTATCTACTTTCTTAAAGCTTGTAAAGAATGTCACCTGCAAATATTAACAGTCTTGCTTCCTTTGCAATTTGGATTCCTTTTATTTCTTTTTGTTCTCTGACCTCCATGGCTAGTACTTCCAACACTATTTTGAATAAAAGTGGTGAGAGGGGACATCCTTGTCTTGTTCTTGATCTTAAAAAAAAAGCTTTCAGTTTTCACCACTGAGTATATTAGCTGTTGACTTGTCATATATGGTGTTTATTATGTTGAGAAACTTTCCCTATATATCCACTCCATTGTGAGTTTTTTTTTATCATATCATTGTATAAAATGCTTTTTCTGGATCTACTGAGAGGGTCATATGATTTTCACCCTCCATTTTATTAATGTGGCATATGATTTTCGCCCTCCATTTTATTAGTGTGGCATATGATTTTCACCTTCCATTTTATTAGTGTGGCATATGATTTTCGCCCTCTATTTTATTAGTGTGGCATATGATTTTCGCCCTCCATTTTATTAGTGTGGCATATGATATTCGCCCTCCATTTTATTAGTGTGGCATATGATTTTCGCCCTCCATTTTATTAATGTGGCATATCATATTGATTGAGTTGAGGAATCTGAACCATCTTTGCATCCCTGGAATACACTCCACACTTGATCATGGTGAATGACTTTTTTAATGTATTGGTAAATTTAGTTAACTAATATTTTGTTGAGGATTTCTGCTAATATTTTATTGAGGATTTCTGCATCTCTGTTCATCAGCAATAATGGCCTATAATTTTCATTTCTTGTGGCATCATTGTCTGGTTTGGTATCAGAGTAATGCTGGCCTCATAAAATGTACTTGGAAGAATTTCCTCCTCTTCTATTTTTTGGAAGACTTTGAGAAGGACTGGATCATTTTATCTTTGAATGTTTGGTAGAATTTACCAGTGAAGAAATCTGGTTCTGGACTTTCGTTTGTTAGGAGGTTTTTTATTTAAATTCAATCTCCTTACTAGTAACTGAACTTTCAGATTTTTACTTCATGATTCAGTCTTGGCAGGTTGTGTGCTTCTAGGGATTTATTCACTTCTTATAGGTCATCATATTGTGGGCAAACAATTTGCCATGAAAGTCAAACTGTTAGTTGCTTAATTGTGTCTGACTATTTGCAACCCCATGGACTGTAGCCCACCAGGCTCCTCTGTCCATGGAATTCTCCACACAAGAATACTGGGAGTGGGTTGTCATTTCCTTCTCCACGGGATCTTCCCCACCCAAGGATCGAACCCAGGTCTCCTGCATTACAGGCAAATTCTTAACCATCTCAGCCAGGGTACCCCATAGTCTCTTACAATCCTTTGTATTTCTGTGGTATCTGTTGCAGTGTTTCCTCTTTCACTTCTGATTGAGTTCTCTTTTCTTTTCTTGATGATTCTAGCTAAAGGTCTGCCTGTTTATCTTTACAAATGACCAGTTCTGAGATTCACTGATCTTGCCTGTTGTTCATTTCCAATTATAATTATTTCAAATCTGATCTTTGTTATTTCCTCCCTTCTACTAATTTTAGACACCATCTCTTCTTTGTTTCTAGTTTCTTTAGAAGTTAAAGTTAAGTTGTTTAAGATTTTTCTTGTTTCTTGATGTAAGCATTTATTGCTGGCAACTTCCCTTTCAGAATTATTTTTTGCGGTACCCCATAAATTTTGGTATGTTGCCTTTTCACCTCTCTCAAGGTTTTTTTTATATTTCTTTTTGGTTTCTTCTTTGACTCACTGGTTCTTTCAGTAGCATACTGTTTATTCTCCACAAATCAGTGAATTTTCCAGATTTCTTCTTACAATTAACTTCTAGTTTCATACTATTGTGGTTAGAAAAAGATACTTCATATATATGATTTCAATCTTAAAATTTTAAGACCTGTTTTGTGAGCTAACAAACAATATTCTGTGGAGAATATTCCATGGATACTTGAGAAGAGTATTTTGTTGCTTTTGGTTGGGACGTTTTGTGTATATGCATGTAAATTGCTTAAAAGGCCATACATCAAAATTTCAATGATATTTTTCACAGAAATAAAAAATCCTAAATTTGGATGGAATGACAAAAGGCCCAAAATAGACAAAGCAATCTTGAGAAAGAAGAACATAGCTGCAGGTGTCACACTTCCTGACTTCAAACTATATTACAGTTTCAAAACAGTATGGCACTGTCATAAAAATCAGACACATAAATTAATGGAATAGAGAGCCCAGAAATAAACCCACTCATATGTGGCCTTCCCTGGTGGCGCTAGTGGTAAAGAATCCACCTGCCAGTGCAGGAGACGCAAGAGACTCAGGTTCAATCCCTGGTCAGAAAGGTCCTCTCGAGTAGGAAATGGCAACCCACTCCAGTATTCTTGCCTGGAGAATTCCCTGGACAGAGGAGCCTGGCAGGCTATGGTCTTATGGGGTTGCAAAGAGTCAGACACGACTGAAGTGACTTAGCACAGAACAGCAGCGATTTACAAAAAGGAGCCAAAAATATAAGTAAGGAAAGAACAGTGTCTTCAATAAACAGTAGTGGAAACTGGACATGGAAAAGAATGCCACATGCAATAGAATAAAACTAGACCACTATCTCACACCATACACATGGCACCCCACTCCAGTACTCTTGCCTGGAGAATCCCATGGACGGAGGAGCCTGGTGGGCTACAGTCCATGGGGTCGCTAAGAGTCAGACACTACTAAGCGACTTCACTTTCACTTTTCACTTTCATGCACTGGAGAAGGAAATAGCAACCCACTCCAGTGTTCTTGCCTGGAGGACCCCAGGGATGGGGGAGCCTGGTGGGCTGCCGTCTGTGGGGTCGCACAGAGTCGGACATGACTGAAGCAACTTAGCAGTAGCAGACCACTATCTCACTATCTCACACCATACACAAAAAAGTAATTCAAAATGGGTTAAAGACTTGAATGTGAGACCTAAAATCTTAAAACTCCTAGAAGAAAACTAGCAGAAAGTTCTTGACATCAATTTTAGAATTTTTTTTGAAATCATATTTGGAAATAAAGTCAAAAAAATAAAATATAAACAAGGACTGTATCATACTAAAAAGCTTCTTCACAGCAAAGGAAAACATCGCACAAAATAAAAAGGCAACCTACAGAATGGGAAAAATATTTGCAAGTCATGTATTTATTAAGGAGTTACTAACAGAAATATACAAAGAACTCATATTGTCAAAAGGCAAAAAAAAAAAAAGGATGAAAAAATGGGCAAAGGATCTGAATAAACATTTTTCCAAAGACATACAGATGGCCAACAGGTACACGAAAAGATGCTCAATAACACTAATCATCAAGGGAATGAAAATCTAAACCACAATGAGATATTACTTCACACCTGTTAGAATTGCTATAATCAAAAAGACAAGAAATAACAAATGTTGGTGAGAATGTGGGAAAAAAGGAAACCTTTATACACTATTGGTGGGATTGTAAATTAATGCAGACACTATAGCAAACATTATAGAGGTTAATCAAGAAATTAACAGAACTACAATATGATCCAGCAATTCTACTTCTGGGTATTAAAACAAAAACACTAATGTGAAAAGATATATGCACCTCCAAGTTCACTGCTTATTTAACTTATATGCAGAGTACATCATGAGAAACGCTGGACTGGAAGAAACACAAGCTGGAATCAAGACTGCCAGGAAAAATATCAATAAACTCAGATATGCAGATGACACCACCCTTATGGGAGAAAGTGATGAGGAACTAAATAGCCTCTTGATGAAAGTCAAAGAGGAGAGCGAAAAAGTTGGCTGAAAGCTCAACATTCAGAAAACAAAAATCATGGCATCTGGTGCCATCACTTCATGACAAATAGATGGGGAAAGAGTGTCAGACTTTATTTTGGGGGCTCCAAAATCACTGCAGATGGTGATTGCAGCCATGAAATTAAAAGATGCTTACTCCTTGGAAGAAAAGTTATGACCAACCTAGATAGCATATTCAAAAGCAGAGACATTACTTTGCCGACTAAGGTCCATCTAGTCTAGGCTATGGTTTTTCCTATGGTCATGTATGGATGTGAGAGTTGGACTGTGAAGAAGGCTGAGCGCCTAAGAATTGATGCTTTTGAACTGTGGTGTTGGAGAAGACTCTTGAGAGTCCCTTGGACTGCAAGGAGATCCAACCAGTCCATTCTGAAGGAGATCAGCCCTGGGATTTCTTTTGGAGGGAATGATGCTAAAGCTGAAACTCCAGTACTTTGGCCACCTTATGCGAAGAGTTGACTCATTGGAAAAGACTCTGATGCTGGGAGGGATTGGAGGCAGGAGGAGAAGGGGACAACAGAGGATGAGATGGCTGGATAGCATCACTCACTCAATGGATGTGAGTCTGAGTGAACGCCGGGAGTTGGTGATGGACAGGGAGGCCTGGCATGCTGCAATTCATGGGGTCGCAAAGAGTCGGACACGACTGAGTGACTGAACTGAACTGAGGTTCACTGCAGCACTATTTGCAATAGCCAAGAAATGGAAATAACCCAAGTGCCCACTGATGGATGATTTTTAAAAATGTAATATATACACATACCCTTCTGATGGATGAATGAATTTAAAAAATGTAATATATACGCATACCCTCACACACACACATGAATGTACTGTCACACGTGCATACAATGGAGTACTATTCAGCCTTAAAAAAAGAAGCAAATCTTGTCATTTGTAACAACATGAACAGACCCTAAGGAAATTAAGCTAAGGGAAATAAGTCAGACAGAGGCAAAAGCCATACGATTTCACTTGTATGTAAAATCTTTAATGAATAAATAAATATAATACTTAGCTTTGAGGTACAAAGCTAGGTACAAAATATAACACAAACTTTGAGTTGTAAAATAAATAAGTCATTGGATGTAATGTACAGCATGGTACTATGGTTAATATTATTTTTAAATTTTATTTATTTATTTTGGCTGTGGTGTGTGTGGGGGATCTTAGTTCATCAACCAGGGATTGAACTCAGGCTCCCTGCATTGAAGCATGGAGTCTTAACCACTGGTCTGCCAGGGAAGTCCTTATAGTTAATAATCTTATATTGCATATTTGAAAGCTGCTAAGAAAGTAAATCATAAAAAATTCTCATAAGAAAAAAATGTTTGTGAGTATGTATGATGACGGATATTAACTTGACTTCTTGTGGTGATCATTTTGTAAGGTATAAAAATATGTTGTATACCTGAGACTAATACAATGTTATATATCAATTATACTTCGATTTTTAAAAAATTAAAAACTTTTCTGCATCAAAGGATACAATCAAGAAAGCGAGAAGAAAACCTACTGAATGAGAGAAAATACTTGGCAATCGTATCTGATAAGGAAGTGGCATCTCAAATATACTAAAAACTCCTAAAGCTCAATAACAAAAAGATAACTCAATTAAAAATAAGCAATGAATCTGAAAATATATTTTCCTCAGAAGTTTTACATAAATAGCCAAAAAGCATATGAAAATATTCTCAACATCTTTACTTATCAGGGAAATGTAAATCAAAACCACAAGGAGGAACCATGATACACTGATCAAAATGACTATTATTAAAAAAAAAAAGAGCAAAAAAAGCATTGGTCAGGATGCGAAGAAATTGGGTTTCTTGCATTGCTGGTAGGAAATAATAAGGTATGGTCACTTTTGAAAACAATTTGGCAGTTCCTCTAAAAGTTATAAATATAAAAGTATCACATAACCCCGAAAGTCTACTTGTAAATACATACTCAGGAGAACTGAAAAAACATACACACACAAAAACCTGTACATCAATGTTCATAGCAGCATTAATTGTAACAGTCAAAAAAAGCGGGAATAATCCAAATGTCCATCAACTGATTAATGGATAAATAAGAATATATATCTTTACAATGGAACATTATTTATTAATAAAAATTAAGCACCAACAAATGTTACAACATGCTTAAAAAAAAAACCTAAGTGAAAGAAACCAGTCAAAGAAGTCTAGATCTTATATGATTATATACATGAAATGTCCAAAATAAGTAAATCTACAGGGACAGAAAAAAAGAGAGGGGAGAATGTTGGTGTTGGGGAGAGGGAATGGAGACTGAATCCTAACAGGTATGTTTCTTTCTGAGATGAGAAGATGTTAAAAAACTAATGTGCTATAAAAAAATTGAGTTATACAACTCTATGACATACTGAAAGTTGCTAAACTATGTACTTTAGATGGATGAACTATACAGTATGTGAATTAAACCTTAATAAATCTGTTTTTAAAAAGTCAAATGGAAATATTAGAAATAAAAAAAATGGAGTGAAAGATACAAGATACAAGAAATCTACTTTAAACGTAAAAAGGTACATCTCATTTTACTTTTCAGCTACTGCATTTATTTATTTATACAAATTGAAGGTTTGTGGCAGCCTTCTGTTGAGCAAGTCTACTGACATCATTTTTTCCAATATTTGCTCACTTTGTGCCTCTGTGTCACGTTTTGGTTACTCTTGCAATATTTCAACTTTTAAATTATTATTATTATATTTGTTATAGTGATCTAAAATGAGTAATCTTTATGTTACTACTGCAAAAAGACTATGACTCATTGAAGGCTCAGATGATGGTTAGCATTTTCTAGCAATAAAGTATTTTTGAAATAAAGTGCTCACTGATTTTTCTAGATGAAATGCTACTGCATACTTAATATAAATTAAGTTTTATATGCACTGGGAAACCAAAACATTCATGTGACTCAGTTTACTGCAGTATTTCCTTTACTGAGGTGGCACAGAATCAAACCCCCAATATCTCTGAGATATGCCTGTATACAGTTAAAAGCAGAAGGAAAGGAAAAAAATGAAACAAAACATGCAAACACTAATCAGAAGAAAGCTAGAGTAACTACATTATTACTGAAATAGACTTCAAAGCAAAGAAAAAAAAATTGTTAAGTTTAAGAAAGACTATTACATAACAATAAAGGAATCAATTTGCCCAAAGCATGAAACATCTTAAATAATTTATTCATGTACCTAAAAACAGGGTTTGAGATAACTGATGCAAAACCACTGAACCAAAAAGAGAAACAGACAAATCCACAATTAAAACCGTGGACTTCAATGCTTCTCTCTTTATAAGTGAAGCAGCAAGTAGACAAAAAGCAGTAAAACTATACAACACCTGGTTGACAGAGTCTATCAATCAAACCGACATTTAGAGAACACTCCACCTAACAAGAGCAATATAGTCTCTTCAAGCACACATGGAACAGAATCTAAAATTGACTCTACTCTGAATTATAACACCAACATCAATGAATTAGAAACAAAACCCAAAGTTTATATAAGGTGTACTCTTTTGCCACAATGAAATTAACTAGACATAAGTAAAACATCCGGAAAATATCCAAATATACAGAAATTAAAACACTTCTAAATAACCTATAGGTTAAAGAGGAAGTCTCAAGAGCAATTAGAAAATGTTTTGATTCAATAATAATGAAATATAGCATCAAAATTTGTGGAATAGAGCTAAAAAGACATTCTGGGGAAATTTACATAATTAAATGTTTATATTAAGCAAAAGAACTATCCAAACTTCCACCTTAAGAAAACCAAAAAGAACAGTAAATTAACTCAAAGCAATATCGATGTGAACAGAAATCAATGAAACTGAAAAACAGAAAAAAAAGAAAACCAATAAAACTCCAAGCAGGCTATTTGAAAAGATTAATGTAATTCATAAACATATAACCAGACAGACCAAGATAAAAAAGGAGCAAATTCAATAAACTAATTTCAGGAAATAACAAGGGAACAACACAACAGATATTAAAAGAATAAGAAAAATTTACTAACAACTCTATGCTATAAATCCAACCATTTTATTGAAATGGACAAATTTCTGGAAAGACAGTATAAAAACCTGCTTAAGATGAAACAGATAAACTAAAAACTCCTCTAGCCATTCAAGAAAAACTTTATAATCGTTAAAAACTCTCCAACAAAGACAACTCTAGGCACAAATGACTTTACTGGTAAATTCTACTAAATATCTGGAAGTTCACGGTTCACATATTGCTGAAACCTGGCTTGGAAAATTTTGAGCATTACTTTCCTAGCGTGTGAGATGAGGGCAATTGTGTGGTAGTTTGAGCATTCATTTGGCATTTCTTTCCTTGGGATTGGAACGAAAACTGACCTTTCCCCATCCTGTGGCCACTGCAGAGTTTTCCAAATTTGTTGACATATTGAGTGCAGCACTTTCACAGCATCATGTTTTAGGATTTGAAATAGCTCAACTGGAATTCCATCACCTCCACTAGCTTTGTTCGTAGTGATGCTTCCTAAGGCCCACCTGACTTCACATTCCAGGTTGCCCGGCTTTAGCTGAGTGTGACTGATCACACCTTCATGATGATCTGGGTCGTGAAGATTTTTTTTGTACAGTTCTTCTGTGTATTCTTGCCCTCTTCTTAATATCTTCTGATTCTGTTAGATCCATACTATTTCTGACTTTATTGAGCCCATCTTTGCATGAAATGTTCCCTTGGTATCTCTAATTTTCTTGAAGAGATCTCTAGTCTTTCCCATTCTATTGTTTTCCTCTATTTCTTTGCATTGATTGCTGAGGAAGGCTTTCTAGTATCTCTCCTTGCTTTTCCTTGGAACTCTGCATTCAGATGCGTATATCTTTCCTTTTCTCCTTTGCCTTTCACCTCTCTTCTTTTCACAGCTATTTGTAAGGGTTCAAGCTAGTTTTAGAAAAGGCAGAGGAACCAGAGATCAAATTGTTTTTTGCATCAAAAAAGCAAGAGAATTCCAGAAAAATACCTACTTCTGCTTTATTGACTATGCGAAAGCCTTTGACTGTGTAGATCACAATAAACTGTGAAGACTTCTGAAAGAGATGGGAATACCAGAACACCTGTTGAGAAATGTGTATACAGGTCAGGAAGCAACAGTTAGAACTGGACATGGAACAGACTGGTTCCAAATAGGAAAAGGAGTACGTCAAGGCTGTATATTGTCACCCTGCTTATTTAACTTATATGCAGAGTATATCATGAGAAATGCTGGGCTGGAGGAAGCACAAGCTGGAATTACGATTGCCAGGAGAAATATTAATAACCTCAGATATGCTGATGACAACACCCTTACGACAGAAAGTGAAGAAAAACTAAAGAGCCTCTTGATGGAAGTGAAAGAGGAGAGTGAAAACGTTGGCTTAAAGCTCAACATTCAGAAAACTAAGATCATGGCATCCGGTCCTATCACTTCATGGCAAACAGATGGGGAAACAGTGGCTGACTTTATTTTTCTGTGCTCCAAAATCACTGCGGATGGTGATTACAGCCATGAAATTAAAAGATGCTTACTCCTTGGAAGGAAAGTTATGACCAAACTAGATAGCATATTAAAAAGCAGAGACATTACTTTGTCAACAAAAGTCCGTCTTGTCAAGGCTACGGTTTTTCCAGTAGTCATGTATGGATGTGAGAGTTGGAATATAAAAACAGCTGAGCGCCTAAGAATTGATGCTTTTGATCTGTGGTGTTGGAGAAGACTCTTGAGAGTCCCTTGGACTGCAAGGAGATCTAACCAGTCCATCCTAAAGGAGATCAGTCCTGGGTGTTCATTGGAGGGACAGATGTTGAAGCTGAAACTCCATTACTTTGGCCACCTGATGTGGAGAGCTGACTCATTTGAAAAGACCCTGATGTTGGGAAAGATTGAGGGCAGCAGGAGAAGGGGACAAGAGAGGATGAGACGGCTGGATGGCATCACCAACTCAATGGACACGGGTTTGGGTGGACTCCGGGAGTTGGTGATGCCAGGGAGGCCTGGCATGCTGTGGTTCATGGGGTTGCTAGGAGTCAGACACGACTGAGTGACTGAACTGAACTACTAACATTTAAAAGATAGTACTAACTGTATACAACTGCTTCCAGAAAACAAAATAGAAGCAATCCGCAACTCACTTGATGAGACCCTAACATCAAGATAACGAAAAAATTTCAGACTATTGGTAATAAAAATGGGTCTGAAACTGAGTTAGCAAATCAAATCTAGCAATATGTAAAAAGGATACAGTCATGATCAAGTGGGGTTTATCCAAGTGCATAAAGGTTGATTTTATATTAAAATCAATAAATGTTACCTCATCAAATCAATGTTCTGAAAGAAAACCCACATGACTATCTAAATGGATGCAGAAAAAGTATCTGATAAAACTTAATTGAAGCTTTCAAACTGTGGTGCTGGAAAAGACTCTATAGAGTCCATTGGACAGCAAGGAGATCAAACCAATCAATCCTAAAGGAAATCAACCCTGAATATTCATTGGAAGGACTGATGCTGAAGCTGAAGCTCCAATAATTTGGCCTTCTGATGAGAAGAGTCAACTCATTGGAAAAGACCCTGTTGCTGGGAAAGACTGAAGGCAGGAGGAGATTGGAAAGCAAGAAATAAAACTGTCCTCATTTTTTATCACTTAAAAAAATGTATTTATTTATTTTTTGGCCATGCCATGCAGCTTGTAGGATCTTAGCTCCTTGACCAGGGATTGAACCCAGGCCATGCCAGTGAAAGTGCCAAGTCCAGACCACCAGACCATCAGGGAATTTTCATGTCTTCATTTTTTTTTTTTTAAATCACTGTCTATGTAGGAAAATCTCACAGAATATACCAAAAAAGTATTAGAAATAAAATTGACAAGCTGATTCTAAAGTTACAAGAAAAAACAAAGGAAAAATATTAGCAGAAACAATTTTGAAAAAAGAAAAAGAAGGTGGGAACACTCAAGACTGGATTTCAAGATTTAACTTATAGCTGTAGTAATCAAGGTAGTGTGGTACTGATGAAAAATAGACACACAGGTTATTAGTGGGACAGAACAGATTCTAACATATATAATCAACTGATTTTCAACATAGTACAAAGGGAATTCAATGGAGATAGGAGAGACTTTTAAACAAATGACCACAGAGCAGTTGAATATATATAAAATTAACAGAAAATGGGCCATAAACATAATATAAAACCAAGAATTACATAATTTCTAGAAGAAAACACAATAAAAAAAAAAGTATTGTGACCCTAACCAAAGATTTTTTACCTACAAGAAAATAATAATTAATAAATCCTGATAAATGGAACAGATCTTTACCAAAATAAAACATTTCTCCACTTTAAGATACTCTTAAGTGGATAAAACATAAGTTAGAATTTGGCAGAAAATATTTGTAAAACCCATATCTGATAAATGATTTGTACCTACAATATATAAGAATTCTCAAAATTCAGTAATAAGTGAAACAAAACAACTTAATCAAAACATGAGCTAAATATATGTATAGAAAAAAAGATAAGGATGCAAAATGAGCACAGGAATAGATGATTAGCATCACTGGTGATCAAAAAATGCAAATTAAAATCAAAATGAGATAGTGCTATTCACACTTATGGTTCAAAAAGAACAAAACAAGACTTTACGGGGGAAACATCTGGAGCTCTCACACACTGCTATTGAGAATGCAAATGATACAGCCACTATGGAAAACAGTTAGACAATTTATTCTAAACATATCCTTAACATAAACCCAGTGAGCTTACTACCAGATATTTACTCAAGAGAAATGAGACCATGCATTCACACAAAACCCTGCATATGAATGTTTATGGCAGGATAGTTCACAATCACCAAAAACTAGCAAAACCTAAATGACCATGAGCAAGGGGACAGACGAACAACTCTGATACATCCTGAAGGAATACTACTTAGCAATAAAAAGACCCAACCACTGATTTACACAGCAATGTGGATGAATCTCAAATCCACTATGTTAAGTTAAAGAAGTCAGCATCAAAGACCATATACTATGTGATTCCTATATATGACATTCTGCAAGAAGGCAAAAGCATGGGGAGAGAAAACAGATCAGTGTTTGCCAGGACCTGGGAGTGAGGTAGCAGGATACCAAGTGGCATAAAGGAATGCTTGGGGGTGACAGAACTGTCTTGTATCTTAACTGTGATGTCAGTCTCACAAATGTATTCATTTGTCAAAACTTACAAAACTGTTGTTAAAACAAAACAACTGGCCCCCATATAGACTTAGTTAGGCTAAGCCCCAAATCATCAAAAGTCGAAGTGTTAGTCACTCAGTCGTGTCCGACTATTTGCAACCCCATGACTGGGGCCCACCAGGCTCCTCTGTCCATGGGATTCTCTAGGCAAGAATGATGGTGTGAGTTGCCATTTCCTTCTCCAAGGGATCTTCCTGACCCAGGGATCAAACCTGGTCTCCTATACTGCAGGCAGATTCTTAACCATTTGAGCCACCAGGGAAGCCCCCCAAATCATCAAACTGAGACTTAATTTCAGTTTTGGCTCTCCCAGAAATGTAATTTTAAACCAATCCTGAATACATGCTCAGTCATATCTGACTCTGTGAACCCATGGATCACCAGGCTCCTCTGTACACGGCATTGTCCAGGTAAGAACACTTGAGTGTACTGCCATCTCCTCTTCCAAGGGATCTTTCCTATGCAGGGATCCAACGCATGTCCCCTGAGTAGGCTGCACTGGTAGGAAAATTGTCTGCCACTGCAGCCACCTGGGGAAGCCCCTTAAATCAATCATAAATTGTCTGATCAGCACAAGCTAGGTACTCAGCCTGATAAGACCCCTGTTATTCCCTAAAGAAAAGTGACTCTGCAATAACCAACCTGCTTTTCTGTCTAGTGTGACTTTCTTGTTACCATTCCTTTCTACCTACAAAAGTCTTTCATTTTCTACAGTTCCTCACAGATCCTTTCCATCTTCTAAGTGAGACAAAGTCAATCAAATCTTTAAAAGTCACTCAGTTGAATTTTGTTTTTTAACACTGTTTATTATAACATGTATATTTTACTGCATGTTAGAGCTCTGGGGAATATAAATTAGAATTAAAAAGTCTTCACAATCAAAGTGAAAATAGTTTTGAAAATTGTTTGCTAAATTATTTGATATGCTTGTGTTTTGACTTTCCAAACAGCTTTACTTAATTACTTTGAAATAAAAGTTAGATTAAAATTTCATGCTATTACAATACATACAAAGTCCTACCAACACAAATGGACTAGAAAAAAAAATCTCAGTATTTTTTGGCTTCAATTTTTTAAAGTTTTTAAAATAATTTTAAAGAAACTGTTTTGGTTAGGTTCTTCTGAGGCTTCAAAGAAATTCATTTCTATGAATATGCTGTTTTATAACAGGGACTCCTGGGGTAAACTAATCCTTAAGTATTCAAATTGCTAATTCAAGGATAAAACTGTATTTATAGAACTGTTAATGTTAAAATTTACATGTAAAATAGGCTCAAAAATGGGATATCCTGTTTTGGAATCCAGAGTCAAAAGAGAGCAGACTCTACACTCTCTGGCCCATCTAATCCTCAAGACAGTGACTTTTGGCACTGGCTCAAACACTGGCATAGCTTATTAAAATGCAGATCCTTCTGCTACACCCATTATTTACATAATCAGAATCTTGGGGATGGGTCCCAAGAATCTGTCCGTTAACAAACTCCTCAAGAAATTCTTATGCACCTAAGCACTTGAGAACTCTTGAACCACATCAAAGTACTACTGCCTAGACAGGGGAATTTTCCAATATCCCCAAAGCTGGTTGAAAAGACAAGGAATTTTGTTGCTGTAAGCAATTACGCTCTTTTAAATATAAATCCACTCGGAAAAATAGGTTGTTAGGCTAGTGAATATAAATCTACCTATCTTATACAGAAATACACACATAGACACATTTTTAAAATGTTTCCTTTTCATAAATGTGAAATGTTTGTGTAAAGGTAAATTATATACATTTTTTATATGTTTACAACCTTCAAGTTACTCAATCAGAGACGAGATCTTTGTGCCCCTTTGCTTTCAAACCTCTTAACCTAGGCTTTATGTCTTCATGGGGAGTAGAGAGAAGATGTGAAAGTAATTTGAGTTTCAGCTTTTTTCTTCTTCTACGTCACATTTGTCCAGCCTAAGAATCTTGATCTTAAGCACAAGATGGTTTAGAAATTATTTTAATGATAAAAGATATACATTCCAAGTTGCCATAGAACTTGTGCAGTATCTTGAAACATCTTTAAAAACACCTGTAATTTAGATAATCACTCCTATTTTTTCCTACAAAACGAGTAGTAAGGAAAAACTTGAAATTGACCTAAATATAAATTTTACCTAATTTCCCCTGAAAATAGCTATATTTTGAATATTTTATGAGTTCATTACTAAGAGAACTGCAGAGATGTTAAAATAATGGTGGCTTGGTCTTCTTTTCATATTTTCATGGACTAAAATTCCCAGAAACAATAAATCTTGTCCATGCATACACCACAACTAACCATTTTAGTGGAACCTGGTCAAATAAAACCACAGGTTACTCCTATGAACCACTCCTATGAACCACTAACTGATAGGGCCCATGTGGGGTCTCACTGATAAGATGTCTCATTATGTTGACCTTGCAAACTAAGAATAAAATCACAGTGATCCTTGAGTTTGACCAAATTGCTCAAATGACATTCTGTTTTCCCACTGGCGCGCCTATCTTCTCAAAGCTGTGAGACCACCAGATTCCAGACCTCCGGCTACAGGACTCAACTACAAGCTAAAAATTAACCATCCCTTCAGAGAATTTTTCATTGGTGGGGTATAAGAAGGACCCCATAAGAAAGGAAGGACAATGGTTCTCCTTAAGGGCCAGTCACCCTGGCCCTTAGAAAGAAGATAAAAGAAAATAAAAGCTAAAAAATGTTTACTATCCATTTCAGGGTAAAATTTAAGAGATAAAATTTTATTTTCAAGATCACTGTAAATACTAGAAATTATTATGTATTTTGATTTGGGAAGCAAGAGAACTAGATCTAGTCTAGCTTTGACATACCCTTGCCATATAATCACTGAAAGTCACTTTAACTTCTTTGAGTCTCATTTTTAATAATAGTTACTAAAAGTGCTGAAACTTGGCAAGAACAAAGATAGCAGCACCAAACTGTATTAGTAATTACTATATTTGTCACCTCCACAAACCCACAACTAACAAAAATAAAAAACCCACACTTTTAAATGACATCCTTCCAGTATCAACACAACATTTTAAACTGCATAATACACCACAGCCACATTTGGAAGATCTGTATAATTAAATGAATTAGTATTTTCCAAACTAGCAAAATGCATGATGTTACAAAACCATGCATGGGTGAAAGATCAACTGCGAGACACACCAGTGGATTTTAGTATAAGAAGTGTTTACTGATATGGTTTCAGATTCTACACTGCACCAAAGATGAATTCCTATAATCATCTGGAAAGGGTTATTAATATTTACTTCCATTCAGTTCAGTTCAGTCACTCAGTCGTGTCCGACTCTTTCTGACCGTGTGAATCGCAGCACGCCAGGCCTCCCTGTCCATCACCAACTCCTGGATTTACCCAAACTCATATGCATCAAGTTGGTGATGCCATCCAGCCATCTCATCCTTTGTCGTCCCCTTCTCCTCCTGCCCCCATCCCTCCCAGCATCAGGGTCTTTTCCAATGAATCGACTCTTTGCATGAGGTGGCCAAAGTATTGGAGTTTCAGCCTCAGCATCAATCCTTCCAATGAACACCCAGGACTGGTCTCCTTTAGGATGGACTGGTTGGATCTCCTTGCAGTCCAAGGGACTCTCAAGAGTCTTCTCCAACACCACACTTCAAAAGCATCAATTCTTCGGCACTCAGCTTTCTTCACAATCCAACTCTCACATCTGTACATGACCACTGGAAAAACCACAGCCTCGACTAGACAGACCTTTGGTGGCAAAGTAATATCTCTGCTTTTTAATATGCTATCTAGGTTGGTCATAACTTTCCTTCCAAGGAGTAAGCATCTTTTAATTTCATGGCTGCAATCACCATCTGCACTGATTTTGGAGACCAAAAAAATTAAGTCTGACACTGTTTCCCCATCTATTTGCCATGAAGTGATGGGACCAGATACCATGATCTTAGTTTTCTGAATGTTGAGCTTTAAGCCAACTTTTTCATTCTCCTCTTTTACTTTCATTGATATTTACTTACACTATTTTAAAAATGTACTGCTTCATTTTCCTTCTACTAGTCAGACACTAATGAAATTCATAAATATATAAAACAATGCCACTTGTCTCACTAATATTTTTGTTTCAAAAGTTATTTTTCATAAAAAATTATTAGTATTAAATGTGGTGACCCAAGGACAAAATAGCAGATAAAACCAAGAAGGGTCTTGGAATGCAGGAACAGAAAAACCAGACCCTTTTCATCCTTCCCTCCCCCATGTTGTAATTATTAAGAGATTTCAGGTCCTTCTGAGCAGTATAACCTGTCTCCCCTCCTAACCCACAGAGGCTTCCCCTTCTTCCCGCACCCAGTATATACGCCTCATCCAATCAGCAAATAACCTGCAAGACCCCTAGCCCACTCCCCGAACCATGGGTATAAAAGTGGACTAAGGACCACTGTTCACCATTCTCCCTTGAGCTGGCCTGCTGTTCTAACAGTGTCTCCCATTCTAATGAACTTTATTTCCCTCTCATTCTGTCTCATGTCTGGAAATTCTTTTCCAACCTGCACTAGGAACATGACATTAACCTTTAATGGTTGCTTATATTCACATTCTTTATAAAATAATTATTTTCAAGTCTCAGTTTTCATATCTAAAACAATAAATATCATTATATCTAATAAATACCATTAGATATAATGCATAAAAGCTGACATAAATCAAGCTATCTGGGTCCTCAGTAATTTTTAACAATATAAAGAAAGAGGTCCTGAGAACAAAAGCTTTGAGAACCACTGATCTAGACAATAAACATCAATTGGAAAAGAACTGATCTGATATTTTTAGTATTTCTGGAATAAACTTTCTGCCACAACTTTTCTGGTATTGCCTTCATTTCCTGGTCTTATCATTACACTTTAACCTTTATGATAATTCAGCTCCACTTACAATACTCTCACATGAGATGACTAGGTACTTTCGTAAACAGTGAGCTGTGCTACTCCACCCTTCGTGGACAAATAATAGAAACTCACAATGACGATCAAGACTATCCCCAAGAAAAAGAAATGCAAAAAGGCAAAATGGTTGCCTAAGGAGGCCTCACAAATAACAGAGAAAAGAGAAGCTAAAGGCAAAGAAGAAAAGGAAAGATACACCCATTTGAATGCAGAGTTCCAAAGAATCGCAAGGAGAGATAAGAATGCCTTCCTCAGTGATCGATGCAAACAGAGAAAAACAACAGAATGGGAAAGACTAGAGATCTCTTCAAGAAAATTAGAGATACCAAGGGAACATTTCATGCAAAGATGGGCTTGACAAAGGACAGAAATGGTATGGACCTAACAGAAGCAGAAGATATTAAGAAGAGATGGCAAGAATACACAGAAGAACTATACAAAAAAGACCTTCATGACCCAGATAACCACAATGGCGTGATCACTCACCTAGAGCCAGACATCCTGGAATGTGTGGTCAAGTGGGCCTTAGGAAGCACCACTACGAACAGAGCTGTTGGAGGTGATGGGATTCCGTTGAGCTATTTCAAATCCTAAAAGATGATGCTGTGAAAGTGCTACACTCAATATGTCAACAAATTTGGAAAACTCTGCAGTGGCCACAGGACTGGAAAGGGTCAGTTTTCATTCCAATCCTAAAGAAAGGCAATGCCAAAGAATGCTCAAACTACCACACAATCGCACTCACCTCACACACTGGTAAAGTAATGCTCAAAACTCTCCAAGCCAGACTTCAACAGTACATGAACCGTGAACTTTCAGATGTTCAAGCTGGTTTTAGAAAAGGCAGGGGAACCAGAGATCAAATTGGGAACATCCAGGGGTCATCGAGAAAGCAAGAGAGTTTCAGAAAAATATCTACTTCTGCTTTATTGATTATGCCAAAGCCTTTGACTGTGTGGATCACAACAAACTGGAAAATTGTTCAAGCGATGGGAATACCAGGCCACCTGATTTGCCTCCTGAGAAATATGTATGCAGGTCAGTAAGCAACAGTTAGAACTGGACATGGAACAACAGACTGGTTCCAAATAGGAAAGGCTGTATATACAGCTGTATATACATCAAGGCTGTATACTGTCACCCTGCTTATTTAACTTATATGCAGAGTACATCATGAGAAATGGCCGGCTGGATGAAGCACATGCTGGAATCAAGATTACCAGGAGAAAGATCAAGAATCTCAGATATGCTGATGACACCATCCTTATGGCAGAAAGCAAAGAAGAACTAAAGAGCCTCTTGATGAAAGTGCAAAAGGCAAGTGAAAAAGCTGGCTTAAAACTCAATATTCAGAAAATGAAGATCATGTCATCCGGTCCCATCACTTCAAGGCAAATAGATGGGCAGACAATGGAAACAGTGAGAGACTTTATTTTTTTAGGGATTCAAAATCACTGCAGATGGTGACTGCAGCCATGAAATTAAAAGACGCTTGCTCTTTGGAAGAAAATCTATGACCAACCTAGACAGCATATTAAAAAGCAGAGACATTACTTTGCCAACAAAGGTCCATCTTCAAAGCTATTGTTTTTCCAGTAGTCACGTACAGATGTAAGAATTGGACTATGAAGAAAGCTGAGCACCAAAGAATTGATGCTTTTGAACTGTGCTGTTGGAGAAGACTTGAGAATCCCTTGGACTGCAAGAAGATCTAACCTGTCCATACTAAAGGAAATCAGTCCTGCTTATTCATTGGAAGAACTAATGCTGAAGCTAAAACTCCAATACTCTGGCTTCCTGATGCGAAGAACTGACTCATTGGAAAAGACTCTGATGCTGGGAAAGATTAAAAGCAGGAGGAGAAGGGGATGACAGAGGATGACATGCTTGGATGGCATCACCAACACAATGGACCTGAGTTTGAGTAGGCTCCAGGAGTTGGTAATGGACAGGGAAGCCTGGCATGCTGCAGTCCATGGGGTCACAAGGAGTCGGACCCGACTGAGCATCTGAACTGAACCGAACCCTGACAGAGATCTATAAAGTGAAAGTTCCTATAGTGGCTCTAAGTAATCTGTGCTAACATAAAAAGAACCTGAAACCATATTAAGGAATTACATCATGTGCTACTTAAGAAATGTTTTTAAGGAAACAATGTCTACAGATTTCAAGAACTTGGAATAGAAGGAGTTTAATTCTCTTCACAGTTAATGTATTTGAAATAAGTGGAGATATTTTATTACTTCCTGTTGCAGTGGATTTGACTTAGACTAATTCTTAAAAGAGTACAAAATCTTCACCTCCGGCCAATAGTAGTTTAGAAAAAAGAGAAAATGGAAATTACTTCTCAAAACTATTACTTGGAGCAGGCAATTTAAAATCAAAGCTTGCTGTATCAATCAATATTAATGTCAAAAAGTAGGCTTTTTGCACAGGTGCACGAGTGATGACAGTACTAAAAGCTCTCCTTAATAAGAAGGACTAAAACTTAATGGCTTTAGTCTAATGGACTAAAGACCTGGGCAGTAATAAAGCCAGGGTTTACAGTCACTGTACTATGATATGACGTAGAATGGCCTGTGACTAAAATTCCACTCTAGGACATTTTAATACTCTTGGAATGTGGTGACACAACTCTCAAATTACTGATTAACCAAACTATTATAAGAGCCTCAAACTATTATAAGCAATGCTGGAGCTGACGAGCTAAAACAAAGAGGTTAAACTCACACTCTGTATGTGTGTGTGTACATACATAAATACTACATATAGTCTGTATATATATATATATAAACACACACACACACACACACATATACACATATGTATATAATTCCTTGTCATACACTGGTATATATGGAGGGATTGATCATCTTGTTCACTCGTTAAGTTGTGTCTGACTCTTTGCAACCCCACGAACTGCAGCACACCAGACTTTCCTGTCACCATCTTCCGGAGTTTGCTCAAACTCATGTCCATTGAGTTGGTGATGCTATTCAACCATCTCACACTCTGTTGCCCCCTTCTCCTGCCTTCAGTCTTTCTCAGTATCAAGGTTTTTTCCAATCAGTCGGTTCTTCGCACCAGGTAGCCAAATACTGGAGTTTCAGTTTCAGCATCATTCCTTCCAATGAATACTCAGGGTTGATTTCCTTTAGGATTGACTGGTTTGATCTCCTTGCTGTCCAAGGGACTCTCAAGAGTCTTCTCCAGCACCATAATTCGAAAGCATCAATTCTTTGGCACTCAGCCTTCTTTACAGTCTAACTGTCACATACATACATGACTACTGGAAAAACCATAGCTTTGACTACAGAGACCTTTGTCGGCAAAGTGATGTCTCTGCTTTTCAATAAGCTGTCTAGGTTTGTCACAGCTTCTCTTCCAAGGAGCATGCACCTTTTAATTTCATGGCTGCAGTCAACATCTGCAGTGATTTTGGAGCCCAAGAAAATAAAATCTCCCACTGTTTCCATTTTTACCCCTTCTATTTGCCATGAAGTGATGGGACCAGATGCCATGATCTTAGCTTTCTGAATGTTGAGTTTTAAGCCAGCTTTTTCACTCTCCTCTTTTACCCTCATCAAGAGGCTCTTTAGATCCTCTTCACTGTCTGCCATTAGAGTGATACCATCTGCATATCTCAAGTTGTTGATATTTCTCCCAGCAATCTTGATTCTTGCTTGTTATTTTCATCCAGCCCAGCATTTCACATGATGTACTCTGCATATAAGTTAAATAAGCAGGCTGACAATATACAGACTTGATATAATACTTTCCCAATTTTGAACCAGTCTGTTGTTCCATATCTGGTTCTGTTACTTCTTAATCTGCATATAGGTTTCTCAGGAGGCAGGTTAGGTGGTCTGATATTCTTATCTCTTTACGAATTTTCCACAGTTTGCTGTGATCTGCAGTCACAGGCTTTGGTGTAGTCAATGAAGCAGAAGTAGAGGATCATCTCGTAGCATATAACAATGTTTATTTTTATTAAAAAATCAAAGAAATACTAATCAACACACTTTTTAAGGCTAGAAATCCAACAACTAAACCAAAATCCTATCTTCTCTTCATTAAATGTATATGCAAAGCAGATCTTCTTTTGACAGGCAAAATAGAGCAAATGAATGAACAAATGGCCACTTATGTAGACTCCAAAACAAGACATATAGACAGTTCGTAAGTATCTGCATGTCCATCAAAGAGAACAGGGGGTTCTTGTCCATTTTCCCTCCATTCCCTGGTGCCTTCCTCATAGTGTTTCCAGTAAACACTGTTTACAGCTGCTGCTGCTGCGTGGCTTCAGTCGTGTCCGACTCTGTGCGACCCCACAGATGGCAGTCCACAAGCCTCCTCCGTCCCTGGGATTCTCCAGGCAAGAACACTGGAGTGGGTTGCCATTTCCTTCTCCAATGCATGAAAGTGAAAAGTGAAGGTGAAGTCGCTCAGTCCTGTCAGACTCTTCGCGACCCCATGAACTGCAGCCTACCAGGCTCCTCCGTCCATGGGATTTTCCAGGCAAGAGTACTGGAGTGGGGTGCCATTTTCTTCTCCGCTGTTCACAGCACCCACTACCTTTTCCAGATTTCTCTCTCCTGTTTTCATTTTATTACTCCTCAGCAGTCTTAACTTGCATCCTTTGGGTCTCTGTCTTTTACTTACACCTACACCTGCAATCTTTCGATGAGTTATCTGTGGGCCCATTTCCCCTAACAGGTTGGGAATTTCTTAGTATCAGAGAGTCATTTTGGTATTTTCTATAATACATAACACAGTGTCTTATACAGTGAAGTTGCTATTCAAAATAACTGCAAACTGAACCAAATTTCTTGTCTGTTATCCTAGCAATCCCACTTCTTTGTCAGAAAAGAACTATGCTTGCAGTAATATCCTTCATCATTACCATGGACTCTTCCTCAAGAGAATTTTGTTTCTAACACACACAAATGTGTGTGTGTGCTCAGTTGCTCAACCGAATCCAACTCTTTGCAACCTCACAGACTGCCAGACTCCTCTGTCCATGGGATTTCCCAGGCAAGAATCCTGGAGTGGGTCTTGCCATTTCCTTCTCCGGGGGATTTTCCAAACAAAGGGATCAAACCCACATCTCCTGTGTCTCCTGCATGGGCAGGTGGATTCTTTACCACTGAGCCACCGGGGAAGCCCCAAAGTAACATACAAATTTTACTAAATTATCTTTCAAATCCATGGCAGGTTTATTGGCTTTTGGAGGTTAAATAAGGAAAATCTGATTATACAATCAGATTGTGGCTCCTGGGCTCTAGAGCACTTGGGCTTCAGTTGTTGAGGCACCTGGACTCGGCAGCTACAGTTCCCAGGATTTAAAGCACAGGCTCAGTAGCTGTGGGGATCCTCCCCAACCAGGGATCGAACCTGTGTCTCCTGCATTGGCAGGTGGATTCTTTACCGCTGAGCCACCAAGGAAGCCCCTGAATCTATTTCTTCCTTGCATGCATTATACCTTTATGCCAATGATGGCTCAGAGACTTGTCAAAGGTTTATTTTAATAACAGAAGCTATGCTTCTGGAATAGAAAGAACTGATAAATGTGCTCAGTTTTATAATACATCAAGAGAGGCAAGGCAAAATGTTTTAAAACTTGTGGATTGTAGAATCAGCCACCTAAATAATGGATCTTCACTCAGATACTATAAATTCAGATTATATGGAGGAATAAGGGCTCAATTTGGACTGACCACTGCATACTGCAAACATTATTTTTCAGGTACCTTATGGTGAACTAAATAATATGCTCAGTTCCTAAGCGCTGAAAGCAAGTACAACTTGGGATACTTACAAATGGAATCTATCTATCTAAAATATGCTTATAACTGGTTAAAGGAGATTCATGTTATGGCATTTGCTCAATGAAAAAATGCAAGTAATAAATGCCAGCTGATGGACAAATATAATAATTCAGCACCAAAGAATGAGTGCTAGGTACTGTCATGATTTAACCATTAGCTAGTGGATATACCTGGTGCTTTCTTTTTGCATTAATTTGCTTTCTTTGGAAAATGAGGGCAGTGGTACTCTTTAAGAGTACAATACTTCTTCCCTTTGAAAATAAAGAAGTTAATACTGTATAGCACAGGGAACTCTACTTAGTGTTAAGCGGCAGCCTGGAACAGACAGGAATTTGAACAGATGCATTTATATGTATGGCTGAGTCCTTTTACTGTCCACCTGAAACTATTACAACACTGTTAACTGGCCATGCTCCAATGTGACATCAAACAGTAAACATATAAACCTTAGCTCCCTGCTACTGGAGACCCAACTCTTCCCCCACAAGGGCCTTGAAATATTTATGTGAAGCAAGCCTTTTGAAAACACTATTTTATTCATCTGGAGCAAGGGAATAATAGAGGTGAGACAGAGGACAATGCATTTATTTAATGCAATGAAGTATGAGGAAATAAGGGCTGTACCAGGGCAGTCTGTGGAGATAAAAATTAAGAGGCAATACACTTCAAAATTATCATGTAAGGAGTACAATTGCTGAAAGTGAGGACCAGGAAGAGCGACTCTGTAGCAGTGTTTTTAGGCATAAAGTACTCACATGCCCTGAAACTACTTGTCCAGACATCCCCACAGCAATGTGGTTCTAAGATATGTTATACCAGTTCTCCTCTTTACTTGAAATATTTTTAGGATGAAATCTACTTTCAATCAACACTCTTCTTATGGCCTATAAGGTCTTGACTCCCCTCTCTTCATTCAGGACAGTTCCACTTTGGCCTATCATATTCTATAGACTCTGGGGTAAGTTTTTGTTTTATTCAAAAATTCTACAGCTGAAAAGTTTGAAAATCACTGAACTAAAATACACATGAGGTTTCAGTGGCTCAGCCCTGTAAGTATCCATCTATTTTGTATACAACAACCAAGACACTATTGACATGTCAGGCTGGATGTATCTTTGTTATGGGGCTGTCCCGTACACTGGAGGATGCTAAGCCTACACCTGGCCTCTACCTATTACATACCTGTAGCATCCCTCACAGATGGTCTGGGCATGACAACCAAAAGCATCTACAGACCTCGCCTAAGGTTCCCTGGGAGGCAAAACCCGCCCCTCCCAGACTCTAGTCTGCTTGTGGCCTGCTGCTACTTTATACTGGCTTCTCCTTTCTCTTCTGACACCAGGACAATGTTAAACATGAGCCAATACTACACAAACTGGCGATTTGTTTTTTAAAGGGCAAAAAGAGAAAAGAAAGCAGGCTAGAGATTTTAACACAAATGTGGGTATTAGCGTGCCACATTTTGAAATTAACAGGAGAAAAATGTTGCTTGGTTACCTGAAACACAAGGCATAAGAAGTTTCTAGGTAACAGCATAGGCATTTCAGGACCTCAAAGTAAAATCTATTGTCTATGGATACATGTTATTTCAAAAAAAAAAAAAAAGGCAGGGCTATATATGTTGGACTCAGAAGTTGGAAATTTCCATAAACAACACAGATGACTTCTATTAAATTTAATATTAAGCTCTGATGAAGAGGGAAAAAGGACTTTTTAAGTGAATAATAAAATACTGAGAATTCACTATGGGAGAGTAAAAACATGGGGCTTTGAAATAGGACAATTTGCATCTGAATCTTAACTCCATCTGCTTTACTTTCTTATCTTGGGTAGACATTTAATCCCTCTGAGCCCAGAATGAAAAAAAGAAAGGAGTATATGTAAGAGTTCATTTCCTTACATTGCTTGAGAAACAAAGGCAGTTTTTAATCATCTGTATTTCTAGTACCTGGAAAATAATATAAATGTCTATAAATGAGTTTTAAGTGAAGAATATCAAGACTCTACAAATCACTTTACATTTTTAAGATTTCTTGCTTTTCCAGTAACTTTTAGCTCTACATCTAAAATTATTTACAGTGTTCATGAATGGCTTGGGACTGACCAGGAATGGTAACAAATGGTTTTAATTTATCTTTGGGTTTTTATTTTCCAAAAGTTAAAAACGGGGCACTTGAAAAATGAGGGGGTTTTTTTGTTTGTTTTTTCCTGGCCTTGCCTTGCAGCTCACAAGATCTTAATTCCTTAACCAGGGATTGAATCCATGCCCTGGGCAGGGAAAGTGCACAATTCTAACCAATGGACCACCAGGGAATTCCTCTTGAAAAATGAGGTTTTATACAAAAAAGATTTAGTCCTGTTCTGAACCACAATTCTTACATCTAATAGTAATCTTAATGATTATACTATTCAGGTGTCAAGGTAGAAGTCTGTCGCAGCACCACAACAGCCCTCCACCAGGGAGTAGCAATTTCTTGCTTTAAAATCCAAAGATATGAGCCAAAATGATAGGGAAATCTTGGTACAACTACGCTGACTTCTGATTAAGGGGCAGAGTGTAAAACAAGGATGGCAATTCATCTTATTGCTTTTACAGAGATAAGAAGCTATAAAAAACTAAACATTATCTTTATAAGCCTTTCACTTTATTTCTAGAAAGACCTAAAGCTTTGTATACTCAATGACATTTAAAATTATCCTATCAAAGGGTAGTATTGTATCAGTATCCCATTGTTCACACATTACTAATAGGGGACAGGCATTTTATCCCCTTCCCCTCAATAGCCATCCTCCCATCTCTCTAGCAAATACACAGTTTTCAACTCTTTCCTCTTTTAACTCAAGTTCAGACATCTATTCAGATGGTCCAGGGTTGTTCCCAGTAACTGGGAGAAACCGTCATAAAGAAAATGCTTATACAAATCCTGCAGCCCATCACCTTACTGAAGGTGAAAGAGAAACAGGAAAATATTTCCTGCCACTTACAAACGCCACACAACTTTTGCTTCCCATGAATGAAACAAAGAAGCTTGAGGAGTTTAGATAGCAAACTCTTTTTTTTTTCTTGAATCTAACGTTTGATATCAGATCTCGTAGACAATGGATATTTGCTAGAGGTGCAGAGTTTTTGATGATTCACATGCCAAACAAATGGGAGAAAATGCTTTAATTTTCCCAATATTCAGAATATTACTTCATTCTAAAAGAATTGTTACTTATAAACAGCACTTTCTCCTCCTACATTTTATGTTCTGCTGAACGTTTCTTCATGTACCTCATTGGGTTACATAATCTGTGGTACGAGACAGACAAGCGAAACAATGCTCAACATTTTAACTGAATGTAATATTCAGGGTGCTGGAAAAGGAATCTTTACACAAAGACACATCTAGTGTCAAAGTAAACTTCCTACACAAATCTTAACAAAGGCCAAATTTAATTTATAAGTGATTAGATTGAATAAAACATTTAAAATTTCAAATAAATTATGCTACTTTAATAGGTGATTTATACTCTTCAGAACACTCTCAATCTGGGTTTGGAGTTTGAAAGCTAGGCTTTCTAAAATGCCTAATGTAATCTAGAATTCTAATGTCATATGAATTTCATGATACTCTAGGCCAGGCAAGTGGACTTCCTAGATAACATGTTCAGACCTTGTCTTAACTAGCAGTTTCTTAGTCTCTCAGGAGCTCTATCACTGTTTCGAATTAGTTTGGGCTTCTTTATTCCTAGAGGTCTTCCTTCCAGCTTAAAGTCTTATTACCTGTACTTTGGTATTTGTACAGCATTGTATCTCCTTTATTCTGCACTCACTGTTAGCTACTCTATGGCTGACTTCATCTGCTTCACGGTGATACAGAACAGCAGCTCCTCTCTAGCTCTCATCTCGAAGGCCTCTGAGTTACATAGTACCAGTACTAGCAGCATCACCATGAGCTGCCCTAACTTCAGTGACTCCAAGACAGGACGGAGCTGCTGACCTTTGGGTCCATGTGTCTACATTCAATCATTCTTAGGTTGCTGTAAGTTCTCCAGAATTAAACATAAACTTGCTACTAATACTGTTTCCTTTTACTTTTATTTTTAACTGAGTCTTTATATTTGAATAAAATATTTGTTTTTCTAGGATTTATAGTATGCAAATTCTTCTGGAGCCATAAAAATATTAAGACCATAAGCAATACACAAAAAGAGTGAAAATTCAAGAGCTATGTATCACTCAGTTCAGAAATTCTACAGCAAGTTATACCATCTGGAAAATGTATAATTGATATGACCTTTCACATGTTGGCACATTCAATGAAGATAAACATAAAGGACGCAGCACAAATTAAAGAGATTAAAATACAGATAATGCATAAGGAACAAATATTTTTCAATGATTTCCTTTGTTATAACGTGACTCTATTACAACTCTATGGCTATATAAATACTTATTACCTATATTTCAAATTCTTTTAGGAAATAGTACTACAAGAGAAAAAAAGGAGACTGGTGATGAAATCTCAAAATACCTTTGTGTTATAAAAAAATTTTTTTTAAAGACCTGTTGAAAATATTCAAAAAACTGCAAATTTCGTGTTAGGTCTATTAACTAAAACTACATGGTTAATTGTGAATCAGCATCTAATTTCGATTGCAGGGGACAGAGTTAATTTATTCATGGAAATCTAGCACTGAATAGTACAAACAGTTGCCAAATTTCCCTAATGCTAATTTGGGCCAATGAGCATAAATTTTAAATTTTCTTTAGATGTGTTTTCTTCGGGGAAGAAATGCTAGAGAGTACAAAGAAAAAGCCGGAAAACAGGAGAGAGAAAAACGTAGAGCTATTTTAAAAGGGGTCAGCTGTACCTAAAATAAATACTAAAAATTTGCTCGGAAAGAGCAATACAAAAATAAAAATTCTAAAAAGCTGAAGTTAGTCTATCCTTACTTGAGGTTTTTAACCATTCAGTATTAAAAAGAAGCATCTTGAGCAAACTAAATTGCCCAAATTAAAACATTCAAAGCTGTTGTTCTCAAATAAACAAATTACCCCATAGCTTGAGCTAAAAATCCACAAAAAAGTTGACATAAAATTTCAAAATAAATGAACAGCGAAGATTATAACATACTTATTTAGACTAACCTTCCAAACTTATTTAATTAACATTTCCTCACAAAAAGGAAGAGGGAATACATTTAAGGAAGATGTCAGTACTGAATAGCTAAAAGGAAAATAAAGCAACAATGAACAAATGCATTCAAATAGCTCCTATATAAATTATCAAATTAAAATTTATAATTGTCAAAACAATATCACACATACTGATGCTAATTCTTATATTTAAAATGATCAGTATTCTCTTTCAGGCAGCAATTACGCTCCAATATGGCCCTTACTCAGCTGAGCCAAAGGATGTGAGGAGGCAGCATCAGGATACACATAAAGCTGATAAAAGAGAATCCCAACATTACAGAGGAAGGTAAAGGACAGAAAAATGAGAAACAAAGTCCAGTGTCTTTTCATGTAGATGCAAAATTTCAAAGGAATGAAATTATAAGTTATCAATCTAGTGATTTACTCATGATACTCAATTTAAGCCGTTTCAGTAATCTTCATGGGTCCAATTAAAAGGTTAGATGCTTTTAAAGACCCCCTGTGGTAAAAATTATTTAATTTAGTAAATAAAACATCATTATCTTGTCATTGGGAGATAGAATTTTGTGCAAAATAAAAAACCCTAGTCTCATTTTTGAACAGGATGCTACAAAAATGGTGTATTATTTACTTAGGGAAGAAGGGGGAAAGGAATGAGGAATCTACCTTTTCAATCTATTTGCCTCACAAGCCAGGATGCAGCATGTAAGATGAAATTCTAGTTCACATGGAAGAATGGAAATTTTTTCTCTATTCCCCCTAATATTTATCTGGACACAATTTTGAAAATCAGGAAATGAAGTAATATGATACTGATATTACTGGTGGGGTAATTAGGGAACTTAACTTACCATTTTTTGGGCTTTGATAATGGTTTGTACTTGCTGTATTTTACACGCCATTCAAGAACTTCTTTACAACGCTGACATACTCCATCATGAAGTTTTGCATTAATTTTCTTAAAAAGAAACAGAAAAACAAATCGAGAATTTCACTAGTGAGTCAGCATTACAAACCTCAAACGGCATATGAGAAATTTAAGCTTTTTTTTAAACAGCAACCTAAATTTAACCTGCATAACATTTTACAGCGTACTATGTGTTTTTATGTACATCATCAATTTGGCTCTTTATGAAGGCAAAGATTCTTAACTCAGGATGTAGCTCAGAATCATCTAGGGAACTTTTAAATTTCCTGGCAGGAGTATTTTAAGCACATCATCCCCACTGATTCTGATGCATATTCATTTTACAATTCAAACTATGTAGTTAAGATATATGCACTTTACTGTATGTAAGCTACATCTCAAAAAAAGTAGAAGAAAATCCAATCATATTTTAAGCCTACTGTTTTGACAACTCAAGTCTTACTACTGAGAAATGAGAAATTAAACAGATTTTAGATAATCCTGAAATGTAGTCTGCAGGGGAGGGCAGAAACTAAGCAACTTGAGAAAGGAGAGCCAGGGAGAAGCAGCTGGAAGCAAGGAGATATTTAATTATTCAATTTAATCTTTCTGTATTCTCATGTAAAGATGTCTTAGGAAAGTTACCTTGATAACCTGGTTTCTTCAAAACAGAAGATAACTATGTGCATATAACTGGTAGAAAACGAGCTTTATGAGGAAAAAAATTTTTCCTTATAATATTCTTCTCAAAATGTGTTGGGAAATAAGAAGGAAGGAAAACTTTTAAATGTGTCATGTGTTCTCACAACAGCTTTGTATTTTGTAACAAGTTCACTTGACTCAAGACCTAGGCTACATATTTTCACTAAGTACTCTGAGAATTCTCTAACTTGTTTTGGTTGTGGAAGCCTGGTCTTTACATACTGTTGGAATAATGAATAAAGAATAGTTTAAGTTCTTGTTCTCTTTGCTTCTTTTCTTTCTTAAATTTTTTAAAAGGAGGAAAACAAAGCATCTCAAAAGATGCAGGTTCTTTGGAAGGTTATTTGAATACTGAGTTACAAGCACAATGTTTAGAAATCATCTGAAAGAAAAACTTCTGAACAGCACTTGATATTTTTTAATGCTCTAAATAAGAGGGTAAAATAATGACAAAACATTTATTCAAAGAGAAAATATTTCAAGGGTATTTTCAAAAAACCATAAATTGAGCTGTGAATACATTATGTTTGAATTTAATTCTGTGGTAAAAAACATATTCTATTACTTATGAATTGTGTATGGGTTTTCTTTTCTTCCTGATCTAGATGGAGAGTCCCTGGGAAAATAAATCCTGCATGCCATTATATCCCCTCTTTTCTGTGGCTCATTGTTGCCAGAAAGAAGGAAATCTGCCTAATACCAAATTCCTCTTCTTATCAACCTTGGCACCTAGTTATCGCACATAGGGTTTGCTAAGAAGTACCCAGAACTAAGGTTCACATTTCATCTTTTACTCTCACTGCCCTCTGTTGCCTAGAATATCTTACCAAAAGCACTGCTTATATTTCCTAACTCCAACAATAATAAAAAAATGAACTAATGACGATCTGTGATTAGAGTATGAATGTGATGTAAACTTTCTAGCTAGCATATTCTTAGAATGTACACCATTTCATTACCTGCAATTTTATTATATATAACACCTTTTACTTGTTAACTGGCGAGCATTATTTGGTTTCTCGCTTGCTTCGTATCCAGTTTCTGACCAGTTCATCTTGATTTACAAAGCTGTGCATAGTTTAGAAACTGGTTTCTTTAGGGTGGATCGACAGATCGACAGTATAACAAAACAGGTCTTTGTGGGAACTTGTCCTGTGAGTGACGTGTGAAGCGGTATAAACGGAGATGTTGTACAGCGTCCACGTGACCAGCAGGCACTACTACAAAATTAAACTTGATTTTTATGTGTTAAGAAATCATTGAGAAAAGAAATGAATGAATAAATGAGAATGAATAATACTTTCATTTAAAAATGCTACAGAAAGAAAACTGTACCTTGTTTTTGCTGTATTTTGGCAAACTAGAAAAAGTGAATTCCAGAGATGTAAGTGAGGAAAGCTTAATCCTAGTTTTAAGGAATCACTCTGCCTGGAGCAAAGGGGGTGGCTGCTGCTGCTGCTGCTGCTGCTGCTGCTGCTGCTGCTGCTGACAACCTTACATTACTCACAACTGTGTTTACAACTAACCCTGCCCATTTTGGCAATTCATTTTAGCATGTCCCTTACGGTAGAAAATAATAGGTTACTAAGGTTAAGATTTAAGCATGTTCAAATATAAAATCAAAACTTAGTTTTCTAAGTACAAAAGCCAAGATAATTTAGTTTAACAAGCTATTCTCAGATCTTTAAAAGAAAAAGATCACCAGTGGAAGATTCCACTGGACTTAAGAATCATAGGTAAAAAAAGAAAACCTTCTTTATCAATGAATACTTCTTTTACAGTTAGAATAAACATCATAAACTTATGTATCAGAGGACACTCCTACGTCATATATATACATAAAGTCCTAAAAACCGTCTTGGCCCTTATTAATTCAACCAACATATTTTATAGTGTTGTTTTAAACATTCTGCTGTCCAACAATGCATCAGTGGTAATATAAAACATTAATCACCAAAAAGAACTACGTGATGTGAAGACTTCAACTCCCAAGAAGGTAGCAAGAGCAAATTGTAAACATAACATCTGTATCAATATGCTGATGCTGAAGAATATTTTATAAAATATAAAGTATCATTTAATAGAAGGGAGGTACTATTGTGTATGAAGGGGAAGAATTCGAATATCATTCAAAAGCAACCAATATAATTTTCATTAGGATTTTTTGCACATCATAATCCTTTCAGAAATGCTATAGATAAAACAATGGCACATTTACTTCCCTTCATTAGTTGGAAAAAAAAGAAATTAAAAAATGAAATTCTCAAGAAAAATGCCAATTCTGACTGCAGCTGAATTTCCATTTCCATGGAACAGAATGACCTCGTTCTCTCCCCTGCCTTACACCAAAATAAGGTATTTTCTGCCAATATAGCTATGACCGTGTTACTCCATATTTAATTATACTTAAAAGTATACGTTTTTAAATTTTCTAGTAATACTCCTTTTATTCTAAATTTGGTTAGAGGATAAAGGATCTCTGAAATTAGGAGCAAGATATTATACGACTAATAATAATAAGTGTGAAAATCAGTATTTGGGGCTGTGACTTCCAAACCATTAGATGTATTTTCTTAAATGCTTTTAATATGGCTAGAATATTGTTGGACATAAAGTATCTTACTAAATAAATATAACCAAAAAATAGATGAGGGAATCAGATTAAGGGAAAAACTAGAGTTGGGAAGGAAAATCACAGAGCAGCCAGGAGTACAGCTGGGAAGTGCACCTGCTAGGTATAGGCCACAAGTGAGATGTGAGTTCTCTAGTAGCCAAAATAAATGTTCTGCTCACCAACCTGACTCAAGATCTGTAACATGCCAAAAATCCAGTTTATCAGAAGCAGCACATCTTTTCTTATTATTAAAACCTGAAGTTTCATTTTCCCAGAAACAATGCCATACGACATAGTAAACAATGCTCTCAAAACACATCCTTACACTACAAAGCATTTCACAGAGCTGTTTTCTATCCTAGTTCTCAAGTAGACAGTGTTACATAGTGCAGTCTAGTAAAAAGTTATTTTCAGGTGAAAGTGAAAGTGAAGTCACTCAGGCATGCCCAACTCTTTGGGACCCCATGGACTATATAGTCCATGGAATTCTCTAGGACAGAATACTGCCATGCGTAGCTGTTCCCTTCTCCAGGGGATCTTCCCAATCCAGGGATTGAACCCAGGTCTCCCACATTGCAGGTGGGTTCTTTACAAGTATTTTTCAGGTATGCAATGTAAATACAGATATCTGGATATTCATAAGATCTATAGAAACGAACTGCAAATCATAAGGCCATCTTCAAAGAATACGTCCTCTCAAACAAGTTCTAAAAACACTCATCTCTATTACAAAAAAATTCAAACATGCAGAAAAAATTCAAACAATACTAACGCAAAATCACATATGTTATCTAGAGACAACTGTTAACACTTTCCATCTTACCTATTCACTTTTCATGTGTTCAGTTCAGTTGCTCAGTCGTGTCCAACTCTTTGCGAACCCGTGAACCGCAGCACGCCAGGCCTCCCTGTCCATCACCAACTCCCGGAGTCCACCCAAACCCATGTTCATTGAGTCGGTGATTGCAAGTATCAAGATTCTTCACCTCTCAGTCATATATATCCTAGAAATAAGACTTTCTCCTACTTAACCACAATAGAGAAAACCACACCTCAGAAAAATGAAAAATCACTAATACCAATGAATGTAGCCAGTCTACATTGAAATTTCCTCAGTGATCCCTCACCGCCCTACACCCCAATCAGTACTCAAGTTTGGTTTGTTCTCTCTCTTTTGGTCTAACGGGATCTCCCTATTTTATCCTCTACACTGATTTTTTTTTCAATTATCTTTTTAAAAATTTGTATTGGAATATAGTTGACTTACAATGTTGTGTAAGCTTCAGGTTTACAGCAAAGTGAATCAGTTATACACTGATGTTTTTGAGAATACCAGGCATGTTATCTTCGGGAATACTCCACATTCTATGTTTGTCAGACTGTTTTATCTTGGTGTAATTTAACTCATTGCTTGCTTTATGTGTTTTTATTTTCATTATCTTAACAATGTTTTTCTAGGAGAAAACCTTTTCAATTTCAATGAAGGACAATTTTTTTTCTTTTTTTCTCTTATGGACAATGCTTTTAATGTCAAATCTAAAAGTCTTTGAAGAATCATGATTTTCATCTATGTTTTCTTCTGGAAGTTCAGTAATTTTTGGCTTTACATTTAGTCTATGATCTATTTTGAGTTCATTTTTATACATGGTACAAAATAGTGGTAGGAGGTTCTTTATAAAGTATCCATGGGTGTCCAATTTCTAGCATCACTGAATTGTATTTTTATCTTTGTCAAAAGTTAAATATGTGTGTCTATTTTGGGCTCAATATTCTATCATATTAATCTATGTTTTTCTTCAGTACTGCCCTGTCTAGATTACTGGACCTTTAAGGCCTTGAAATCAATGCTGTGCATCCCCTAAATTTATTCTTTTTCAAAACTATCTAGCTATTCTACTTCCTTTGCGTTACTGTATACATTTTAACACCAATTTGTTAATTTCAACAAAAACAAAAAATGCCTGTGATGATTGCACTTAGGATTATATTGAAACTATAAATAAATTTGGGGGAGAAGTGACATCTTAACAACAGTAAATATTCCAATCCATCAACAATGCATTCCTGGGATAAACCTCACTTGTCTGAGGTATATTATCCTTTTTATTTATTGGTGAATACAATATGCTAATTTTCCCTGAAGATTTTTGTTTATGTTCAATGAGGAATACTGGCCCACAGTTGTTTATTTTAATAATATCTTTGTCTGGCTTCAGTGTTTAGTTCAGTTGCTAGAGGATTCAGGTACAAGGGTTAAAGGGCCTTAAAATGTAAGTAAAGATTTTCTATATGTTAGAAGAACACTGGACTATTCAAAATCTTGTAGGGGCTTCCCTAATGGTCCAGTGGTTAAAAATATGCTTGCGAACACAAGGGGCACAGGTTCAAAACCTGGTCTGGGAGGATCCCACATGCCAAGAAGCAACAGAGCCCGTGCACCACAACTACCGGAGCCCACGAGCTGCAACCACCGAAGCCTGAGAACCCTACAGCCTATGCTCCCCAAGAGAGGCCACTGCAATGAGCCCACGAGCTGCAACCACCGAAGCCTGAGAACCCTACAGCCTACGCTTCCCAAGAGAGGCCACTGCAATGAGCCCACGAGCTGCAACCACTGAAGCCTGAGAACCCTACAGCCTATGCTCCCCAAGAGAGGCCACTGCAATGAGCCCACGCACCACAGCTACCGGAGCCCACGAGCTGCAACCACCAAAGCCTGAGAACCCTACAGCCTACGCTCCCCAAGAGAGGCCACTGCAATGAGCCCACGCACCACAACCAGAGAGGAGGCTCTGCTCCCCACATCTACAGAAAGCCCCCACCCTGAACCGGAGACCCAGCGCAGCCAGAAATAAAAAAACAAATCCTGTAGAATAAGCCCAAGTCCTTATTTTTAAATAATCGTAAGTACAATTATATGTTTAAAAGCGGTTTTTTTGGTCACAAACTGAGAAAAATTTCATCCTAACTAGATGAAATTAAATTACTTATACTTACACCTGGCCTTTGGTTTATTATATATTACATAACACTTTAGGAAATAGAATTTATCACTCAATAAATATGAATGGGGCAAGGGAAAAGACAAAGTTCAAATTTCACATAGAAATTTCTTGTTTTGTATTCTGTCCAGCAGTCTGTAAATTTTGTTCATCTCCTTACCACTTGGTTTTGCAACTAGTCTTTTCCCTTTAATACTTTTTTCCCATTGTGTACGAACAATGGTATACTCTATTATATAAATATCTTATGCCAAGAATTTATTACTTTCGTGGATGAAAAATAACTTTACTGATCAGTTTTAAGATTTAAAACTATATGAGCATCTATATATAAATATTCAATTATAGAAATTTTTATAAAAGTTAAAATGAGGATAAATCTTATCCCTCAGAGATTCTATAATTTTCAGCATTTCAAGTATATATATTTATAGAAATTTGTATTTTTATGTACATGGTGTTTTATAACTTCTCATCAATTTTTTTTCATATTAGTATATATACTTTTAAAACATATTTTTATTGACTGTATATTATATCCTTTCAGACTAACACTTTCACTTAACCTATTTTCTGATAGTTTGCTTATTTCCAACTTCTGACTGAATACATATGGTTTTCAATGTATTATAAATATCAGAAAACTTCTAATGAACATGCAAATTCTCATCACATTATATTTACACATAACAACTTCTGATCACATTTCAATATAAAAGTAAAAATAACAGGAATTTTACCAGAGGTGAAAACTCATGGTAAAGAATAACTGTCCCCTTCTTAAATTAAGTACGGTACATAATTATTTGGACATTAAAGCAAATACTTCCTAGTACTGTCAATAAAAATTTGCTTTGTTTTCTTATCCTGGCAGTTAAATTTTTAAAAAGAACAGGAGACACTGCCACTTTTCTTTTCAAAAAGGGAATTAAAAATCCTTCTTGTCAGGAATTCCCTGGTGGATCAGTGGTTAGGACTCAGCACTTTCACTGCCATGGGCCTGGGTTCAATCCCTGGTCAGGGACTAAGACCCCACAACTGTGTGGCTCAGGCAAGAAAGAAAAAAAAAAAAAAATCCCTGCTATAATCAACAATACCACAATTACCAGAGATAGAACACTACTTTATGATCCAAAATATTAATACTGACTTCTAGTCACTTAAAACTTTCAAACATACGAACTATTTCAGTGTGATAAGAAGCAATAGTTTGAATGTTTATTACTCTCAGAAATACCTTATTTGGACAAGTTACTGAGTCTTATTATTTTTATGTATTTTATTATTTCACAAAATGAGCTAGTCATATAAATAGACCAGAAATACTTTTTAAGTGAGTTCTAGGAATAAAATTCGTTTGTCATTTAAGGAAAAATAGAAAACCAAAGTTACTACAGGGTTACATCTTTTTAAGAAACTATACTGGTTTAATGTAACTAAATAGATTAGCTCTCAACATTTATAAGCTAACTATAACTTTAAAATTCTAAAATATTTGATATAAATACATATGGACATCAAATACATAAATATTTCAGTTACCAATATTTGATTTTTCACAATATAAAATTCCAATTAAGAGATACCTAGGGGATAAAGAGGTGTATTTCTACTATACGCTAAAATAATTATTTTTTCCCCCTGAAGTCTAGTTCATCCTCGTCTCCTTCACACTATATTCATCTAAGCCCTTAAAACACCAATACCAACCAGAGAATTGAAAATATATACTAAAAATACTCAAATTCTCCTCTTGTTCAACATATTTACAATATTAGCTTTTTTAGTCAGGAAACAATATTGGATTCCCTCGCTCACTTTTTTTGTTTTGTTTTTTTTTTTACTGCTGAAACCTATAACAAAAGACATCTGCAAAAACAAACAATTGCATTTTCATCCAAAGACTGAATATAAAATGGGCCCTGATCATCCTAAACAGAGGACTATTCTCTCAAAAAGTGGGTAGAGCTATTGTCTGTTGCAATTATACAGAGAGGGTCTATGTACAAACTACTACTGACTTATTTCAGTAGCCATGCAAACTACTCAGAGTCTCACTGACAAGCTTGCTGCAAACAGACACTTAAATGGAGCCACACCTGCCTACAGGCAGAAACATGCTACTGCAGTATCTTCTGGCAGTAGCGAAACCTATTAAGAAAGCCATTTCTGTTTTCCAAAGTATATTTGACCCATTTACTTTTAAGTAAAAAATAAAATAAGTTGGTGCTGTGAATTTTAACAAGCAAATAGTTCTGAAGGATTTGAACAACCAAATCATGGCGCTGATAAACCAATCACATCTTTTAAAAGGTGTGGTCAGTTGGAAAGAAGAGCACTCTGGTATAAAGATTTTTAATTCTCTCCATATTGTACTAAAAGGCACAATTCAGGAGGATATGTTATGAATGTTTAAAAAAATTTTATAGAAGGACTCACAATGCTACACTAAGAACAAATTATAAGCAGAACATAGAAAAATCTCCTGAGGACAAGGGAAATTTTGCCCTACAACAATTAAAACATTGGGAATTTAGTATTTTAAGATAATGTACATTTAATTATCTTTAAGCCATCTTCATTAACTACAGGACTTTATTAAATAAATAACCCAAAAATAACTTCTCTAAAGTGGAAATAGCTTTATTGTCAGAGTAGTTTTATGGGAGGTAAGTTTTTTCCTCTCAAAATTTTGCTGTAAATGGTCAAAATGTCAATGGTTTTATCCAGGAATAATTTTTGTCTTTCCTGAAAAAAAGACTCACCTTACAAAGCAGGATTGCACTTCAAACTTCATTTGCTCCTTATCAAGATCCTTTGCTAATACTTCTTCCTCTGATTACCCCTTAAAATGATCCATTCCTCAATATTCAGTCATCAACTCAGTCACTGACCTGCCTTCCCTGTGTCTGTCTCTTCAACTTAGATGTCTGTGAAGTGCTCCTTTCTTTCTACACTCTGTGTGAGAGTGCGTGTGTGTGTGTGTGTGTGTGTGTGTGTGTGCGTGTGTTACTTAGTCATGTCCAACTCTTTGCGACCTCATGGACTGTAGCCTGCCAGGCTCCTCTGTCTATGGAATTCTCCAACCAAGAACAGTAGGGTGAGTAGCCATTCCCTTCTCCAGGGGATCTTCCTGATCCAGGATTGAACCTGGGTCTCCTGCACTGCAGATTCTTTACTGTCTAAGCCACTAGGGAATCCCTTCCATATTCTTCACTCGTGGTCAACATAACCTATAAGTATAGCTTCAGTAATGATCAATGAAGGTTACTTCCAAAACAATGCACAATCCTAAAGCTTCTCTGGAGGTCCTGATATATCAGACTGCATGAAGGACATCCATCTTCCTCCTCAAGGAAATCACTGAAACACCTCAAATCCATGGACTGAATCACAGTCACTATCTTAGCAGTAAAATCTGTTTCTCGTTTGTCCCAACATCATCTTAAACTCTTCTTGTAGTCTCAGGTATAAAATCTCAGGTCACCTTTGACTCCTCCTCCCTCTCCTACCAAAATGCCAATATTGACAAAACTAATCTTTCCACAATGTCCCCAACTTTGTCTTCTACTTTATATCCCTTCTACTTCTGTATATCAGGTCCTCATTTCTATCTGTACTGCTAAAGCAGCCTCCCAAATGGAAGATGGATTAGAAACTAAAAAAGATAAATGGAGACCAAGCTGTCAACAGTTACGTCTAACAGACATCAGTCCATATGCCTCCTCTGGTCAGAAATTTACATTCCTTAAGGCACTCCTAAGACTGAAATTGAGACCTCACCACAATGTGATCTCTACTTTCCTTTCTGGTCCTATCACCTGTCTTTCTTGCCTATGTATGTGGGCACTCCCAAGTAAACACATCTGGCAGACACCACAATCTGCCTCCTCCTGTGGCTTTGCTCTGCCAGTCCTTGTGCACCAACTCGCATGTCGAAGTTCAATTCTTCATTCAAATACAGGTTCGTGTTCCAAACAACCCTCCAAAATCCCATGTAGTATTTTGCATCTCATTCAATTCAAAAGACGTACACAAGGCCTATAATGGCAAGGCATATATTAGATATAGGGGTATAAGAGAGAAGTAAAGTCTTTATCCTTGAGCTAGTAGGCAGTGAAACAAGAGAGATGGCTTTGGCAGTGTGGAAATTAAAACAGGGATAGACAAACGGTGCTTTGGGATTGTTCTCTACAAAGGCCAAGGGCCACTGCAAGGGAAGGACACATGAAGTATGAGAAAGTATACGGCCCTTTGGGAAAACTGCGAGCAGTCAGGAAGAGCCAAACAACAAACAGGGTGTGAAGAGAATGGAAGGAATGAGCCAAATTATTAAGAGAACATGTCTGCCAACTAAAGAATTTTGAGTACTAAACAGGAAAGAAATCTGATTGAATAAGATCCTAAGCAGCAGTTAAAGACAGGACTAGAAGGAAATATGGGGATTTGTAAGGAAGCTGCTGTAGTAGAAAAATAATATACTAAAACACTAAATTTGGCTGTAGCAGTGGGGACAGAAAGATGGGTACAGGCATGGGAGACAATAAAGACAAAAAAATGATCTAGGTTTAGTAAGTAGTTAGAGAAATGATGACCAGAATAGAATTAGGGCAAAGCCAAGCCTTTAGGGAAAAATGGCTTTTAAGTCCATTCTCAAACTCTAAGGTACATAAGATCCAACAAGAAAGCATATTAAAAATCAGATTTCCAGGCCCCACTACTCCCTGAGATTGTGATTTGTAACTCAGGAGTTTCTGTTGCATAGACCACACTGCAAGAACCTGTGGTAAAGTGATGGGGAATGCCCTAGAGCAAAAAAGAGCTCAGACAATAGCCTCCTGTGAGGGCAGCCCCTCCCACTTTCCTCAGATAGACCTAATGTACAAATGAGGAAAGCCAGTCACACAGACAAGCATATCAATCTGAGTATCAAATACAGGAGAAGATAATTAACAGAAGACCATGTGGTTTGAAGACCACATACATTAGCATCTCCTGTGAGCTGCTGCTGCTGCTGCGTTGCTTCAGTCGTGCCCGACTCTGTGCGACTCCATAGACGGCAGCCCACCTGGCTCCTCTGTCCCTGGGATGCTCCAGGCAAGAACACTGGAGTGGGTTGCCATTTCCTTCTCCCTCCTGTAAACTACTTGTTTAGAATGATGATTCCTAGACTCAACCCCAAGATCTACTGATTGATAAAATCTGTATTTTATACAACTCCCCAGATGATTCTTAACCATGTCAAAGGTTAAGAACCATAGGCACCTGAAGCAAGTTGACATTTCCAGAGAGAAAAATATGTTCCCAACCTTACCTTTGCTACTGGGAGTACTACTAGTAAGGAGGTGATTTGCTTTTCCTTAGAAAAAAAGTTGATTACTACAGTTGAAACACCACTGGTTACTGTAAGTGAGAACATTAATATTATTTATATAGTATCATCTTAATCAATATTCAGTTAATCATATCATTTCCTCAAGACATTAGGGGAAAAATAGTTTTATTTCTATCTTACAGATGAAGAGAAAAATCCAAACAGGTTTAACAGTATGTCTACACTTACATACCTACAAAATCATATAACCAGGGCTCAAGACCACACCTTCTGACTCCAAATTCTATATTTTGCTCCATCATTCTATTCTGTCTCTCTTTTAGAATCTCAGTCTGATTTCTAGTTTCTCCATCGAGAGCATCTCTATACTGGGAAGATGCACTTTGATTTCCAACCAAGTAACTTAAAAGAAACTTTTGAAACATACAATATTGACTAGACTATTTGTATACTAATGTACCAAATATCTGACTCTCCAGAATAGCCTCAGAACTGACAGGAAAAGCTACGTTAGAGACACAAATCCAGAATCCAGAAGACCTATTATTTAAGAAGTTTTTCCAAAGTCTAATATCAAAAGACATCATACCAAATATAATTTATCCTAAATTCTCAGTCTGCATGTTTAAAGTCTCTTCATTCAGACATGGTTCACACTGCTACGGTACTGTATAGAAATCATCTGTTTTCTACTCTGACTTCCTCATGGTCAGGAGAAATAGAATTTATAGAAATAGTTTCTGGCCTTTATTGCTGTTTCTGGAATTTAGGCCAGATCTAAACATGCTGAAAGCTGGGAAATTCTTCTTCGCTCTTCCCTGTGTTCTAAACCTGACTTAGGTATTAATAAAATTTAAACATCAGACTAAGTCTCAATTAGCTACGGAATCTAATATTAGGAACATGCTGGGAAATCTGAGCAATTTCTAGATCAGTGATTATCAACTTTTGTTTCTCCCGCCACTATTCACATCCCCATGTTACTCTCATCATCACATACAGAACATAATACAACTTAAAACAGGAAAGTAAGGAGCATTTTGGGGAAGGACAGGGAAAAGAGATCCTGATACATTCTTTTCCAACAGAGGATGTCTCTATCAGAACTAGAGGAGACAGAGCTAAATACGTGTATTTCTATCTTCTCAAGAAATCTACTATACTTATTTAACCCTCTGCTTGGTTGTTTACAGTTCTGGTCAATGTTCTTTTGCTTACGCAAGTCGTTGAGTGATTTTATATCTATGGGATATGTCTGTACTTTGGTCAGGTGTCTAGACAAAAGCATGCTTCAGGAAAAGTTATTTATCTATGTGGTTTACTATAAAACAGGTCTTTTTTGGTTTTCATTATAGAAATAATAGCAAACTAAATATTTGTTATAAAGGACTGCTATCATAAATCTATAAACCACACGTCTAATCCTTTACAAAAATTCTCCCTGCTGCTATTCTTAGAATATTCCTGTGGCTAGGGGCAGGCATAATTATCTTCATTTTGCAGATGAGAAACCTGAGGCTCAGAGAATTAAGAGATTTGCTCGAGGTCACACAATTAATCAGGACAGCAGAGGCAGAACTCATAAAAAGACGCCTTTTATTTCAGGGCATTCTATTAAAGGTAGAAGAAGAAAGTGTTCCCCCATAGCTTTCAAGGTTTTCTAAATAGTAAAGAAAAAAAAAGGAAAAGCACAAAATTTTGCTAAATTTGTCTACGTTTTTGCCCTATGTTTTGACTCAAATTCTAACACTGGTATATTGTTTTGCAAATAGGGCCAAACCTGCTGGCGTGTTCCTAAGGAACCTTGCAGTATTATATATCATTTGTTTAAAAGGCACAAAAGATTCCTAAGTTAGAAAAATTCGTTTAGGAAAGAAAATATTATCTTGGCTAAGCCATGTTCTAAAAGAGGAGGACTTACTTTTCTACCTTGTTCTTCACAGATTCTCAATACACTGAACCCTAAGTAATAAAAGGTAAACTAAGTAGTGCGCTACATGGACCATCTATGCACAATCCAATTGGAATGCAAAAAGCCCTGCTCAATCAGCAATCGAGTAGTGTCATGAGGCAACACATGTGTTTTTATAAGCACTCGTTAAAAGTCAGTTACAATTTGAGATCCTGTCCAACCGGTATGGTATGCCCCAAGTTAGTGATCTTAAAAGAGACAAAACTACTAACCAACAATTGTTTAACATGTATTGAACAAAAAAGAACAATGATATTAATTTCGTTCTAATAGCATATTTTAGGAATTTATGGATTTAACTCTTCCAAGCATAATAATTGGCAGTGGCCCCAAACCAAATGATTTTATCTTTTAAAATAAATCAGCATTGTTCATCATTTACTTGGGGACAGGATACAAAGGAAACTGCCATACTGAAGCTAGTTAACTTCTTCAAAGACAGTTGCCTTGCTCTGGTCACTTTAGAATGTCTAAGAACAATCTGTACATGATGACGACTGATTGAGGAGTCAAGTCAGATCAGGAAAAAATTAGGTTTGTGCCATGATTCGTTTAGTCCAGCTATTCACATGTGACTTACCGAACTTCAGTTGAGAGCATTTTCTCATTCTTAAAAAGAAAGATATTTTTTATGACAAGAATATAATAAACTAAGGGATTAAAATTAAAGTATATTCTGAAATGGAAGATGCAAGTCACCTACAACAAAACACTACTACATTTTATTCCTATAGTTTTTTTTTTTTTTAATCTAAAGTTGTCCTATAGTTCTTATTTAATTCTCACATCAGCCTTGTGTGGAAGGAAGAATGTGGTATTGCTATTTATTGTTATTCTAATTTACAGAGCATTGATATAACTTACCCATGGTAACAGAGTGACTCCACAGCCACACAGGGAGGAGTCCGAGGTGTCTACTCCTGTGTTGCCCTGACTCCAAACTTAGGATTCTTTCAAACAGTCAAATTATAAAATGTATCACAGCTTAGAAGTAAGTACAAGATGTATCATGACCATCTCTCTGCTGTCTACAGGAACAATTCAAAAAAAAGTACGAGCTAGTGTCTACTCAATACTATGCTAGGCAACACAAGGATTCAGATTTCCAATACACAGTTCTTTCCTCATAGTGCTTCAAATCTAGTTGGAGACATGGCGTAAATCTGAATAGGAAGCAATATACTGTTAAGAGTTAAAAGGGTGTTTAAGAAATTAACTGCAAGCTTCTTCAAAGCTGGCTTTTGGGAGGATTTAGACTGAGGGATGGGGCTTCCCAGGTGGCACCAGCGGTAAAGAACCTGCTTGCAGATGCAGGAGACATAAGAGATGTGGGTTCAATCCCTGGATCAGGAAGATCCCCTGGAGGAGGGGATGGCAACCCACTCCAGTATTCTTGCTTAGAGAATCCCATGGGCAGAGGAGCCTGGCAGGTTACAGTCCATAGAGTTGCAAAGAGTCAGACACAAATGAAGTGACTTAGGACACAGCACACACAGACTGGGAGGTGGGGGAGTCATCAGAGATTCAAGGCTTACTGGTAGCCTTGTAGATTCAAAAACTCTATTGTTTCAGTCAGTCCCAACCCGACAGGACAGAGAGGGAGATATATATCCCTACTACTCATGACAAATTTGCAAAGGTGTTACAAAAAAGACATCTTATGTTTTCAAAGACCATTGTTAATCTTGTAAAATAAGTCCTTGAAAGGTTGCAGATCAAAGTCTAACATGACACAAAGGCTTGATTTAAAACAACAGCAACTCATCTTCTTTCATCCCTTCTTTGTACGTCTACCAGTTGAGTATTAGAACCAGAAGTGGGTTCAACTGCAAGCAGAAGCAGGAGAGATTATCTACAGATATTCACACAGATCATATTTTTCAGCCCTTCCAAAAACTGCTAGTAAAATTTCCAGTTTGCTATTACTTCTTGTACAGTGTCTTAACTCTCCAGCTACACTATCAACACCATAAAGGCCAAAACAAGGTCTTATTTTCATCTCCAGTAGTTCAGCACAGACACTAAACAAATAACAGGCATTTTAGACTTTAATGAGGATACTGATTTCTCTTCTCTATGGCTTTTCCACCACTCTAAGACAAGACCTTTAGCTTGCTTTTAATTCCGAAGTGTGGCTGAAATGAGTATAGATTTTGTCTTCCAAATAGTTTACCTCTTCTGTTTTATGACTTACATATACCAGTATTTATGTTTACTGAATGTGTACTGAAAAGTTAACTTAGTTTACTGAGTTCTCCTTTTACCGCTGTTTCTTCTACCACGTATCTTCCTAATACCCTGGAGTACATTACTTACTATATAGGTATTTTTGACAAACTTTTAGTCTGGATGATTCTTTTGCCTTGATTTCCAAGCCATAGCTTAGCTCTATAAAGAACTCTTAATTCAGGACTTCCCTGGTGGTCCAGTGACTAAGATTTAGTGCTCCCAAGGCAGGGGGCCCAGGTTTGATTCCTAGTCAGTGAGCTAGACCTCACAAATTGCAACTAAGATTCGGTGCAGCCAAATAAATAAATAAATGTTAAAAATAATAATAATTCTTAATTCAAAATACTTTCTTTGTAACACTTTGTATACCTTTTCCTTTCTTTTTTCCTCCAAGAAGCAGATGAGAAGTCTGATGCCCACAGGATCCCAGTTGCTTTATGGGTAACCTCATTTTTCCCTCTCTTTGAAAGCCGATAGGAATTTCTTTGCACGTCTATGATTGGAGTTCCAAAATATAACCATGATAGGTCTAGAGCTCTGCTATCTGAAGGTCTAAGATTTTCATCAACTTTGGAAAATTTTTGTGTTTTTTTCCATTACTTTTTAACATTTCTTCCTCACCCTCCTTGTCTTCTGGATTTCTTTTACTCAGTAGCTCTCCTAACTTGATCCTCCTTATCTGAAATTTCATTTCAGAATTTTTATCATTTTGACCTTTCATACTAGGTTTTAGACAGATCCAATGGCTTGATCTCTCAAACTGCCAATTTAGTCTTCAGTCTTGTCCATACTGCTATTTAGCCATCTTATTAAGATGTTTACATTTCTGTAACCACAACTGTCATTTTTACAAAATGTCATAGGCTTCTGCAGCTGCTGCTGCTGTCTTTAGCAGCAATCTATCTTTGTTTTATGGATTTTGAGAGCTTTCTGAGTCATTAAAGATGGATACCAATTACACATTTTCAAAGTTCTCCTCTGTGTCTTCTATTACCTTTGTTACCCAGGCAGAGGAGGTAGGGTTTCCAGTCTACATCTCATAGTTTCGGTTTTCTAAAAAGTTTAGTGCTTCTCAGGAGTCTGCTCGTATTTATAACCAAGGGTTTAGATCTGCACTACCCAGTATGATAGCCACTGTCCACATGTAACTGTTAAAATGGAATTTCAATTAAAATTCAGTTCCTTAGTTCCACTGGGCATATTTCAAATGCTCAACAGGTACATGTGGCTAATCGCTACCATACTGGGTAGAACTGATCTGAAATATTTCTACCATCATAGAAAGCTGTTCTGGACAGTACTATTATAGTATAATCAACAGATCTAGAATGGGTTACTAGAGCAGAATTGAGAAATGCTGCAGTTCTGGAATCCAAACATTATACAATCTCTGCCTCTAGCTGACAGGAAAAAACTTAACAGCTTGATAGCTTTAGCTTTAGTAGCACAGGAAGCATGTTGCCTCTAAGCCTAGGGATTCCTCGTTAAGCTCTGAGACCAGAAATGATCAAGAATATTGCTCTGATTTTCTCTTTCATGGCATGTCCCCAGTTTAGAGTTGCTCTTCTGACCTTATCTTGAAGGTAAATGATACAGAAAGCCACTTGATGCAAAAAACTGGTACAGATCTTATTAATTCTGATACTGACATTGTTCCAGAGTTTTACTGGAAAAACATTGACTTCCATCTGTATTATAACACAGATTGAAAAAATGCTTAGTTGAATCAGTCTAATCTCATCTACTTTATATCTTAAATTTCTTTTTGTTTTTTCAGTTTTTCTAATGTTGCAACTTTATTTTTTCCCTCTGTCATTTCATTTTAAAAACAGAAAGATAAATGCATGCTTTCAGTCAGTCATTTTTAATTAGAAGCCTTAGTAAAATTTGACTGATTTTTTTCTTACTGGGTAGAGAATGAAGGCATTAATAAAGGTGTCCCTAGAGAATCTCTAAGATTAGAATTAACTAGCACAAGAAACCAGAGATTTTTATTTAAATATACTAGGAAACAGTTGACCTTGAAATCATCATATGAGGGTCAAAGAACCATCCATGGTTCGATAATGAGGAGTTTAAATTAAAGCAAAAGCATCACATATGTAAAAGTAACCCTAATATCATTTTATATGGATGATAAATGACAACTTATCCCACATGACTATTCTACCAGTATGTCCTACAAGTATTCACGTTTACAGGAAACATGATATCATATTACCACAATGTCTTGTGATAAAGGCTAATGATGGTATATAGAATATTAACATATGCAAGTATATACCATGATGTCAAATATATTACTCAATGTGATGACTTCAGGGACATGAGTAATGTCAAAACAAATAAGTCAGCCACCTGGTAAGACAGGGTGGAGCATTAATAATATATAAATCTTTATAGGACAACAAACATTTAAAATAATCCCTAGTTTAGCTTGGTATTTCACATCCCTGTTGAAAATGGCCTTCAAAACAGGTGTGATTAATATAAAGTTATAACAGAATTCTAATGCCAATGAACCACCACTGAAAATTATTCTACATACATAGTTCTATCACCTATAAGAATATTTCTTTGTTAGTAACATATAACCCTGCCAAAACAAAAACAAAACGTGTTACAACTCAGTTTCATAAGGACAATTTGAATTATATTATCTTCAGAATATAGATACAACTATTCCAATTAGGAATGAACCTGATAAAATATCTAAGAAAATGTCCACCATAAAGTTCTTGAAATGCAATTCAACCTCATGAGGAAGTAGATCAAGTGGAAGAGATTTAGGATAAGGTTGAAATAATCAGCTCCAAAGCTAAAGGAAAGTTCAAATTTACTCTCGATAGTTTTAGAAGTCAGGAATCCTACAGGTACTAAATCAATCACTCGGAAAATCAAATCACACCAATTTTTACATTTCAAAGAAGGACTATATGAAGTCTTGCTGTATATTTACGCAGTTAATATGATCCATCAGGATGCTTGTCTATACCCACTAACACTTTTTCTGTACAGAAAGGCTGGTTATCTGGGCACCTATAACCTCTTCTTTGACTTCAAAAGCCAAGACTTTAAGGTTACTCAAAAATACTTCATCTTCATCAAAATAATCGTTATTAGAGGAGAGAGTTGTAATGACTAGGAGGGGCCAGTTACATTCTCTTGATCTGAGTGGTGACTACATGACTGTTCAGTCTGTGAAAATTCATTTAATTCTATTATGATTTTTGCACTTTTCTACACATTGTATGTTATGCTTCAACAAAAGTTTAATAAATGAAAATGCCCCATATTTATCTTTTTTCACCTTACTAGTCTGAGATCTTGAATGAAGGATTCATATCATACTCATCTTTTGCAAATGCTTGCTATATAAGACAATAAGACAGATGTCAATAAAGACAGATGAATTAACAAAGACCAACAATTAACTGCCAAATGTCAGTAAGAACTACTTGATTTCCATTCCTTCATCCCACAGCACTGAACTGCTACTAGACATACATATTACACCATTAGTAGTTTAAAAAAATACTTGAGCCTCTCCTAACAGACATAGATGGCATTTGTGATGTATGTGTAAGAGAAAGAAGCCAAGACATATGTACCAATACCTACTAAGACATGCATCATGTATGCCACAGGGAAGGAGGGAGACATTCCTGTGGGATTAACCAGGAAGTGCATAAATGAGCGAGCAGCATGTGAGCAGGAGTAGCTTGTGAGCGTGATGAACAGCATATAAGCTGAAGGAATGGACTAGCATCTACAGAATGCTTCACACTGCATGCCAGGTGTCACGTGAGGTAAACATTGAATAAACCTTACCAAACTTTCACAATATAACCTAACCCACTAAAATCTTGACTACTTAAGAAATTTGTCCAAGATTACAGAACAAGTAAATACTAGGGAATTTGACCTAACTCTCTGGACTCCAATATCAATGTCTTCCTACCACACCACGCTGCCACTATCTTGAATAACAGATTGAGGCCTCTGGCCAAATGCAGGAGACATAAGACATGCAGGTTTGATCCCTGGGTCGGGAATATCCCCTGGAGGAGGTCACGGCAACCTACTCTAGTACTCCTGCCTGGAGAATCTCATGGACAAAAGAGCAGTTTGGCAGGCTGCGGCCCATAGGGTTGCAGAGAGTGGCATACAACTACATCAACTTAGCACACACACATATGCACGCACCTTCAGCCAAAATCCAAAATCATATATTTGTAAGCTGACAAATTTTTTTTCCTATCCAATTTATACACTTCAAAATATTTTTATTCTTCAAAGTAAAATGATCAAAACCAAAACAGACTGCATCCACTTATAGGAATGATGGCCTAAATCGACAGTACTAGAATTCTAAGTCACAGCTTGAAATCAGTCTACTTGACTATCCTTTCTGGTGAAAAGGTCTTAGTCAATTATACTCTTTAACTAAAAGTAATGAGAAGGTTATAAAAGTTAAACATAATTTAAATAGTTGACAGTTTTGCTGACAAACTGAAACACAGAATGAACAAAAAGGCCAACAGTCAAAGGCAATTGTTATATTTTGGTTTGAGGAACTCAGTAAATAGCGGAGTTGTTAACAGAGTTGGGAAATACAGAAGGAGGAAAAGGTTTGAGCAAGAAAAAAATTGAGATTTCTTTGTCATGTTAAGCTTTTTGATTTTAAAGAATAGAGGTCAAGTAGATGGTGACTGCAGCCATGAAATTAAAAGACGCTTACTCCTTGGAAGAAAAGTTATGACCAACCTAGATAGCATATTGAAAAGCAGAGACATTACTTTGCCAACTAAGGTCCGTCTAGTCAAGAATATGGTTTTTCCAGTGGTCATGTATGGATGCGAGAGTTGGACTGTGAAGAAGGCTGAGAACCGAAGAATTGATGCTTTTGAACTGTGGTGTTGGAGAAGACTCTTGAGAGTCCCTTGGACTGCAAGGAGATCCAACCAGTCCATTCTGAAGGAGATCAGCCCTGGGGGTTCTTTGGGAAGAATGATGCTAAAGCTGAAACTCCAGTACTTTGGCCACCTCATGCGAAGAGTTGACTCATTGGAAAAGACTCTGATGCTGGGAGGGATTGAGGGCAGGAGGAAAAGGGGACGACAGAGGATGAGATGGCTGGATGGCATCATCGACTCGATGGACGTGAGTTTGAGTGAACTCTGGGAGTTGGTGATGGGCAGGGAGGCCTGGCATGCTGCGATTCATGGGGTCGCAAAGAGTTGGACATGACTTGAGCGACTGAACTGAACTGAACTGAACTGAGGTAGTTAAATATACAACAACTCTGCAGCTTAGGAGAGAGGTTGGCCTGGAGTTCCAAATCTGGAAGGCATCAGCATAAAGATGGTATTTAAAGTCATGGACTGAACTAAAAAGACTCTCTCAGGAGAATGCTAGAGAGGCAAATGCTGCCAGTCAAGTGAGTGAGGTGAGCACTGAGCATCACAAGGATTTGGCAACACAGAGATCAGTGACCTTGACAAGAGTGGTTTTCACAATGGTGTAGGTGGTGCTAGCGGTAAAGCACGCTCCTGCATTGGCAGGAGACATAAGAGACAGGTTCCACCCTTGGGTTGGGAAGACCCCTGGAGGAGGGCATGGCAACCCACTTCAGTATTCTTGACTGGAGAATCCCATGGAAAGAGGAGCCGGGAGGGCTACGGTCCACAAGGTTGCAAAGAGTCGGAAACAACTGAAGCAACTTAGCATGCACGTGTGCAAAAACTATTTAAATTGGGATTGAAAAGAAAAAAAAGGGAGGTAAAGAAATGGAGATCAAGAACTTTTCTATAAAGAAGAAGAAAGAAATAGGATGGAGCTAGAAAAGAACATGGATTCTATCTAAAGAGGATTTAAAAACAAACAGGCATAGCCCATTACAGATGGAAAGACTAATGACACAACAGAACACGGACAACTGGGGAGCCTTAAGCCTTTTAAAATCACAAGGTAAGCAAGAATAAATGAGCTCCAGAGTGCAAGTAAAGGGACTAGGCTCAGGGAGGGCTAGGCATCTCATCCACTGTATCAGGAAGGAGTGTGTATGGGTACAGATGCAGGTAGTTTGATAGATGTAATGGTGGATAGAAAGCTGGATCTAAGCAAGGTTAGGATTCTGTCAGGCAAGTACCACAGAAGGGAAGAAAAATAAGGGATTTGAAGTATATGTAAAAGAGCAGTTGTACTGATAAAACATGGTATCCATGCTGGATAAGGAGGGGAAAAAGGACAAGGATGAGGTACGGTGAAAAGTGGAAACGTTAATGCACGTGAGTACCCAGTGGAATTTTAAAAAATTATTTGAGGAATAAGAAAACCAGATAAGTAGATGCTGGTCAGTTTCTGTTGTTCAAGTTTGTAAGAGGAGCAGTTACCAGCAATGAGGGTTTAATATTGGAACACGGGAGGAGATTTCTGAGGTGGGGGATATAAAAACTGAGAGAAAAGATGTTTGACTATCCATGTGACTATAGCAATCACTAAGTATGATGGCAGGAAAATGTGGAAAGGCAGAGAGCCAGATACTAAAGAGGATGTAAGGATAGATCTGGAGGAGATCAACAGTCTGATGCCATGTATTTCAGAAGAGGTGGGGTTTTGAGCAAGGAAAACTTGAACTGAAGAAGTAAATGGGAAAATGGGTTCTAAATGACGGGTTGAAGATACAGGGTGAAAAAACATTGTTACTTAAAGACTACAGGGAAACAGAGTTCCTAGGAATAGTCAGGGCAAGAAAGCGAAAGAAAGTTTATTTTCAACACTATGTCTCTGATGATAGTAAACTATCAATTCCAGAAGGCAAATTGGAATGGTTAGGGAACGGGGCATTGAAAAGTTCAAAGACTGCAAATTAGAATGCACACAAAGTCAAATGAGTATAAAATTTCCCAGCAATAATGGCCAACCTGGGAATCTTGATCACTAAAAAATCAACCAAAACAAACTAATAAATACCTTTTCTAAGCTTCATGAGAGCAGTTCGGTATCTTTTCAATAAACTCCCTTTCTGCTTAGCAATTAAAGAATCCTAGTGATAATTACTATCATGTAGAGGGCCTTGCACACACAGACAAGGTGAAAAGAGGAATGTTTATTTAATTCATTCAATATATTTAAGTGCTATTTGCCCTGGAATGATAAGGAAAATTTCAGAAAGGAATTTTAGGCATGCTAGCTATTCCTTTATCCCCTTCTCATTTCATTTCTTCCTTTCACAAAAGTCAGTGGTGAGCAAAAGACCAATAACAACTGAGGATGGAGTGAGCTGACAGCAGGGTTGTTCTGAGGATAAGCAAGGTCCTCTGTAAACTTGCCTGTGACCTCACAGCAACACTTCTGCAGGTGTGGAAAGAGTCCTACAGCTTAAAATAACAAATGCCCAATGAATGCTGCAGCAGCCTGTATGTAACTCTCAGCCCTGAGGTTCTTTGTCCAATGGCGACACTCCAACTACACAGCTTTTCTCTAAACAGAAAATGACCCCATTTGGGGAAGAGTTAATATACACTATGACGCTTTCTCTCTCTCTCAGGTGAACTAATTTACCTAGATGAAGAATTCTGAGAATACTGTATTTCTAACACGGTAGTATTTACCTTCATGTACAGAACAACTGAAGCGACTTAGCAGCAGCAGCAGAAACAAGAGCTGACAATGTAATTATAAAATTTTATAATCCAACAGTGAGTACAGTACTATGCCTTAACACATAGACCAAATCAAGATAAATTAATTTTAGTTGTCATTTATTATGCATAAAATGAAATGTCTAAAACATATAATTCCACATATAATGTGGAAAAATTATATTGTAGCAGGCATTAAAACTAAGGAAATTGTAGGATCGATTTATTGATCCTGCCTAAGTGTAAGCACCTTGGAATTGTAGATAAATGAAATATCCCCAAACATGGATGAGATTATTTTGTGTAAAAGAGAACACAGTACTTAAAAATATTCAAAATAGTGAATACTCACTAGCACTGACTTTTTAAAAAATTTTTAAAGACTTTTAATTAGTACAATATTCCTACATATTATAATGCTCATCATAGATTAAATCACCTTGTCAAGTGAAAAAGTATGTTGAATATAATAAGAAGTCAATTGGGGAAGGATACTTTTAACTTAAGTCCATGTTGGATCATAGAGAAAGCAAAGGAATTCCAGAAAAACATCTACTTCTGCTTCATCGACTACACTCCAGCCTTTGACTGTGTGGATCACAACAAACTGTAGAAAATTCTTAAAAAGATGGGAATACCAGACCACCTTACTGCCTCCTGAGAAACCTATATGGGAGTCAAGAAGCAAGAGTTAGAACTGGACATGCAGCAAGACTGGTTCAAAACTGGGAAAGGAGTACATAAAGGCTGTATATTGTCACCCTGTTTATTTAACTTTGGTGCAGGGTACAACATGTGAAATGCCAGACTGGATGAATCACAAACTGGAATCAAGATTGCGGGAGAAATAACAACCTCAGATATGCCAATGATACCACTAATGGCAGAAAGCAAAGAGGAACTAAAGAGCCTCTTGATGAGGTAAAAGAGGAGAGTGAAAAAGTTGGCTTAAAACTCAACATTCAAAAAACTGAGATGATGGCATCTGGTCCTATCACTTCGTGGCCAATAGATGGGGAAAAGTGGAAAGAGTGACGTTTTATTTTCCTGGGCTCCAAAATCACTGTAGATGGTGACGCAGCCATGAAATTAAAAGACGTCTGCTTCTTAGAAGAAAGGTTATGACCAACCTAGGTCAGTTCAGTCGCTCAGTCGTGTCCGATTCTTTGCAACCCCATGAATTGCAGCACACCGGGCCTCCCTCTCCATCACCAACTCCCGGAGTTCACCCAAACTCATGTCCATCGAGTCAGTGATGCCATCCAGCCAACATCAGTCCTTCTGATCTCTGGACTGGTTGATCAGTCCCTTCTTCCAACACCACAGTTCAAAACTTCGCACTCATCGAGCCCTTGGACTGCAAGGAGATTCAACAGTCCTAGCAACTAAACAACATGTAATAGACAGCATTGGTGAATATACCAAGAACATTTCCCAATTTGGAATAAAGATCAAAAGGAGTCCCAGGTAATCTCCAGAATGCCAAAGATGGTTACCTTAAAACTATAATGGAAACCATTGCCAAGCTAAAGATTTATTTAATGGCTACCCACTTCTTTAAACTTTAATTGCTGAAACCCCTTGATTAGGAAATAACATTTATTCTCATACTGGCACTTTATCTCTCATACCAAAATTACTCACACCAGAGATTACCTAAATTACTATGACTCTAGACCACCAGGGAATTCCCAAGATCCACTTTGTAATGATCATCTGAATTCCTCTTACAGAGAGACAATACCTAAGTGTCATGACTGGAGTTGGTAAATAAAAGCTTACAAGATGGGAAAATATTAGAAGACAACTACTAGAATTATTTTGACTTGTGGTTAACTAAGATATTCAGCCATGAAATTAAAAGACGCTTACTCCTTGGAAGAAAAGTTATGACCAACTTAGATAGCATTTTCAAAAGCAAAGACATTACTTTGCCGACTAATATGGATGTGAGAGTTGGACTGTGAAGAAAGTTGAGTGCCAAAGAATTGATGCTTTTGAACTGTGGTGTTGGAGAAGACTCTTGAGAGTCCCTTGGACTGCAAGGAGATCCAACCAGTCCATTCTGAAGGAGATCAGCCCTGGGATTTCTTTGGAAGGAATGATGCTGAAGCTTAAACTCCAGTACTCTGGCCACCTCATGTGAAGAGTTGACTCACAGGAAAAGACTCTGATGCTGGGAGGGATTGGGGGCAGGAGGAAAAGGGGATGACAGAGTATGAGATGGCTGGATGGCATCACTGACTTGATGGATGTGAATCTGAGTGAACTCCGGGAGTTGGTGATGGAGAGGGAGGCCTGGCATGCTGCGATTCATGGGGTTGCAAAGAGTTGGACACGACTGAGTGACTGAACTGAACCGAACTGAAGGTATTCAGTATGTTAGAATGTCAACCTGTCATTTGTTTTCTTTCTAGAGAAGTTAATAAAGTAGTTTTCTTTTTAAAAATACTGACAATAGGTAGTGTTTCTACAATGTGCCCAAACACAAAAGCAAACAACAAAAACAGAACTTTACAATATTTGAGTGGTTAATCATTTTACTATAATATCTATTTTTAATTGATATAAAATTTATGTATCATGCACAGACCTTAAAGGCTCAATTCAATGCGCTTCAATAAGTGCTTTGTGATCTTCATGTTTCCACCACTCCAGAAAGTTGTCTTGAGCCCCTTCCACTCAATTCCCCCACCACCCAAGACAAACTACTGTTCAGATTTCTATAGATGTGAGAAATACCCAACTTCTTTCCCTTCACACAACGTTTCTGAGACTTATCTACATGTCTGCCATGTATCAGTAGCTGTAAAAAAAAAAACCAGCAGAGTAGTATTTCATTATATGATTGACACAATCTGTTTATCTATTCTCTTATTGAAGGACATTTGTATTTTTTAATTTGTTGGGCTATTGTGAATAAAGGTGCTTGTAAACATAGAATCCTGTTCTGCTGTATAAATGTAATCATATCACCTTTAAACTTCTATCTAAACCAGAAGCTGAGGGACCTGACAGAACTAGCCTCTGTTTTCACACAAAATGAGTGAGAAGAGCCCTACCCCTGCCCTACAGCCCCGGCTGACTACATGCGACCCACTCCAATCCAACCAGCCTATACCTGTGTTGTGTGACACTCCTGGGGCAACACTTTGCGAGGAGAGACGCATTCCCTGGAACATTTCAAACAGGCAGCGTTTAGGGTCAGTGACACTAAAGCTCATCTTTGTTCCAACCCTAATCTAATGTTACAATGCCTCTATTAAAGACAAAAACACAGTCTTAAAAAACAACAGCCAACACACATACACACAAAGGGGCTTTTGATTTACCTGTTCTTTGAGGTCTCCCAGCACAGACCTTACCTAATAAATGGATAGCCACGTACTAGTAACACAACTTTGGGCACTCATTTCCCAATAGGCAAAAATGGGAAAATTGTACCATCTGTCTTAGGGTTATTTTGAAGATCAAATTAGATAATCTAGATCAAGTATTCACAATTGCTAACACACTTAAGTACAAAGCACTAGCTATTATTAACAAAACTTCATTTCCAAAACTCATTACAGAATATAGTCTCAGATTTTCCTTTTCCTTTTCAAGGTAATAACAAGAGTTTCCTGAAAGGGATGTGTTCCCCTGTCCCAAATTACTTCATGTTATGTGTTCCCCCCAAATTAATTCAAGTGCAACTGGTGTTATGTAAACCAAAGTGCACAGCCAAGCAAGTTTTGGCTAAATCACTTTTTTAAAACTGCAAAACGCCTAAGTAATGTACACTGGTGGTTTAAGTCACTAAGTCGTATCCGATTCTTGCGACCCCATGGACTGTAGCCTGCTAGACTCCACTGTCCATGGGATTCTGCAGGTAAGAACACTGGAGAGGGTTGCCATTTCCTTCTCCAGGGGATCTTCCTGACCCAGGCATCGAACCCAGGTCTCCTGCGTTGCAGGCACTATTACCCTCTAAAAGTGAGATCTAGTACTGACCACAGAATTGACTCCTGCCCCATCAATAAGATCATGTGATCCTGGGGTTCTAAGGCTTTCGAACATGCTAATAAAAACAATGTTGGCTACACGTATGAAACAAATAGCATCCTTAAGAAGATGATACATGCTCTTCCCATTTCACTCAGTTAAATGCTATCCATCCTTCAGATCTCAGGGAAGCTTTCTTAAACCCTCCTAACTTAATCAAGACTTCCGGCTAGACACTCTCAAGGTTCCCTTGGACTTTTCCTTCACAGCTCTTACTTCCATTCGTATTAACATACTCAAAAGATTACTTAATGCCTGTCACCTTACCCACCAAAATATATGCTTCAATTAAAGGCCTGGCTGTATATTACACTCAACCTTATACCCCTAGTATCTACCACAATGTTTGGTACCATATAAATGATGTGGAACAAATAACGTGAATTCAAGAATTTCATTGCAGCTTCATTTGTCAAAGTGAAAATTTGAGAACAACTCAAAAGTTTATTAATAGGAAAGTAATTAAGCTTCTACATATGTATGACAGAATAGCACACAACCATTAAAAAAGAAAGAGCTTAATCTCTATGTTCTGATATACCCAATCTTCTAAATGAAAAAGGAGAAATGTATTTTATTTCATATGTACTATATTGTGCTTAGATGTCTAAAAACATACACATCAAACTGTTAACAATGACTACATCTGAAGACGAATAGGCCTGAAAAAAGGTACTTTCACTTACTTTACACATTTCTGTTTCAATATTTTTCAACAAACATTTCTAATCAACTTTTTATGCTTTGAGCAACTGCAAGTCCATATAAATTATCATACACTAATGCTTAGTGTATATTTGTATCACTATTTCTTAAAAATATTTTTTGTAATTATCTCCATAGAAACTGTGACAGGAAGGTAACCCAAAAGATAATATCAGCCCCTGTAGCATAGGTTAAGACCTGTATATAAACAGTCTAAATCACAAAGCAAAATAAACAGAACAGAAGCTACAATGTGGATCTGTTTTCTTGGTCCAAGATTCCTTCCACTACACATCAGTGCCTTTCCAGTAAGGGACACAAGCCTGTCTTGATACAATCAATGTTTTAGTGCCAAGTGACTAGAAGAGATAACAAAACTACTCCCATTTCCACCCCACCTTTGCAAGTCACAAGAGGGTACTGCAGGCCAATGGCCATAGAGGCTTCTTTTAACAACCCCAGAGAAAGGGAGGTTATAAAATTCTAGTGCATACTAATCACTATTAGACAATTCCCTTATGTTGAGCTGAAACCTATCTCTTTTACTTTGACTCATTGATTCAAGTTTGGCATTTGCAATGCCAAGCTTCTCTCCTCTTTGAGAATATATTTAAGACAGCTACCATCTGTATCTTTTTGGGATACTGTCTGAAATTTATAAGCTGTTTTTCAATAAAACATCTCATTATCCCACTTTTAATTTCAGTCCTCATAAACTACTTGGCAGAGGAGAAGGGGAACTATCCTGGAAGGCTCCTACAAAATAATGAGGTACAAAGTAGTCAGGTTGTTACTACAATCCTTCATGGAGAGTCATAGAGAACCATGCACATCTTAGCACTCCTTTGTTAGATGTCACTGAGTCAAACACCTTTCTGGTCTAAAGCACAGGAATGAAGACACCATCAGAGGCTTACGACAAAATCCTGGCTTTCGACAGCTGAACATCGCTGGTTCAAGAATTTGCCATGAATGCAGTGGCATTCCTTATTATACTTCTGTAAGACACAGGAACAATCAACCTAATGATCCTTTCTCAGTAAAATATTTCTTGCTGTTTTTGTTGGCACCTTCAATAACAAAGCACCTGGTGGTTCCACCAATGTACAAATGAGACTTCCTCACAATTTAATAGAGACAAAGCAATGAACGATAAAAGTAATAAACAGAATGAAACTTAGCTACTGAACTTGAGATGCATGAAAAGATATGAGACCATAATGACAAGGTTGTTAGATAATACTAGAAAACACACAATGAAAAGTACAGGAAGTCTAGGAAGAAGTACTAGGACAAGTACTTATAAGGACAAGAAACACAGAGAGCTACATTGCCACTGCTTATTAAACAGGGCTTCCCTGGTGGCTCAGATGGTAAAGAAGCAGCCTGCAATGCAAAAGACCTGGGTTCAATCCCTGGATGAGGACGATCCCCTGGAGAAGGTAATGGCAACGCACTGCAGTTTTCTTGCCTGGAGAATCCCATAGACTGGCAGGCTAATGGGGGTCGCAAAGAGGCAGACAGGACTGAGCCACTAACACTTTCACTTATTAAACAAACAGCTTTTTATCACCTGATGAAAAACAACAGAAGTAAATGATTGTGCAAAAACTCAGAGTAAGAACACAGGACAAGACAGACATCTATTTGGAATAGCACAGCTTTTTACTTTGTTTTACCTATTGATGACAGGCACAAACTTGGTAAAGTCTTCCCAAATGTTGCTCCAGGTTTTCCTTCTGAATCTGAACCAAATTAAGAGGAAGGAGAGGGCCTCTGAACATCCACTCAAAAATAATACCCCCTACTCTTCACTCAACTGTGCTTCCCTTCATCAGAATTTATAGTTATACATCTCTGTGCTTATTGTCCCATGACCCAGAAAACCGTAAGTTCCTTGAAGGCAGAGTCAACTCTTTTGAACACTGTATACACATGTAATAGGTCCTTGGACATGAAAGATGCTCCTTAAATATCTGTATAGTGAAAATAGAAAGAGGAAAGGAAAAGGAAGTCACTGGGTACCCTAAATAGTCATTTTGCTTTTGTAGCTAATGGGAGAAGGCAATGGCAGCCCACTCCAGTACTCTTGCCTGGAAAATCCCATGGACAGAGGAGCCTGGTACGCTGCAGTCCATGGGGTCGCTAAGAGTCCGACAGGACTGAGCAACTTCACTTTCACTTTTCACTTTCATGCCTTGGAGAAGGAAATGGCAACCCATTCCAGTGTTCTTGCCTGGAGAATCCCAGGGAAGGGGGACCCTGGTGGGCTGCCATCTATGGGGTCGCACAAGGTTGGACACGACTGAAGCAACTTAGCAGCAGCAGCAGCTAATGTTGAGAAATTAATCACCTGTCGGACACTAATTATGATCCAGATTATTCATATACATGATTTACTTTAACTTCACAATAATACTGGCAGGTTTCTCATTTGTGATCAAAGTAAGACTAAAAGACACTAAGTATTACATAACTTGCTTAAGCCATACATCCAGCAAATCTGGGCTCCAGTTTTATGTTAATATCAAGTTAACTTGATATACTGGAGGCTGCCCCCAAGCTGCTCTTGTCTTGATTATCTCCACTCCTTACAGCTAAGGGAGGAAGAGGAAATACTTAACAGCAAATCAGTAGGTGCATATAACCCAAGACTTCTGGCTATGTATTCAGTCTGAATCTGCTTCCAGCTTAAAGAAATCTTCTAAAGAAATATAAACAGCAAAATAAGCATTTTTACATCGATCAAATAATTTGATTCTCAAAACAATCTTACAAATGAGAGAGAAATTCCCATTATGTGGGTGCAGATACTGGGGCCAAGAACGCTTAAGAACTTTGACACTCTCCCTACAAACCTATGGGCCTGGGGTTTTCCAAAAAGAAATAGTGACTGCATAGACTTAGTGCAACCTTTGAAAAAGACACTCGCGCCATAAACCTCGTTTTCCTACTGCAAATATGTAATCCAGATGGGAACGTTCAACGGCGATTTTCCCATTGCATTTTAGACTTGATGAGGGTCCCGTTCACTCTATACCATTAGTTAAATGTTGAATGCCAAATATAAATATTTACGAGGAGACAACACATGCAGGTCAAAGAAAGGACGTGGGAATATCATTTTAGAAAGGGCTGCAGTGCAGCCAAAACTCTGGGCTGCGGTCCACATTTGCCTTCGCCAACTCCTCCTTCTCTCCCCTCCACTGAACCATTCCTCCCTGGAGTCAGATTTAGTGCAACAGGCAGGTTCCTACCTTGGTCTGAACACTCTTATCAAACTTGTCATTTTTGAAGCTAAAAGTATTCTGGTGCCTCTGAGGCCTGGAACGAGTCACGTTCCCTTTCTGTGAGCTCATCGCCGAAACGACAATCGTCTCGCTCTGGGACAAGGAAGATGCAGGGAAGAGTAAGTTGCGAGGAACTATCCCACGGAGCTCACGCTTCTAGCACTGACCCGGAAGGAACTTAATCAGCCTTTCTGTCCCCGCCCCCGGCATACCCACGTGACTCCTGGCGGAGGTCAAAGGACACCCCCAGGCCTCTCAGCGCCCGCAAGGCCCTTTTAAAACCTCCCAGTCTCGATCCTTACCCCTTCCCGCAGCCTCTCTCTCTCAAACCCGGCCTAAAAATCCCGCTTTCTTCGAAGCGAGAATTCCCCCATTGGTCCGAATGTGGCAGTCCATCAAAGTCGAGGGGCGGGGAGGCCTTGCTTCTATTGGCTCTCCTTTTCCGCAATCCCCGCCTCCTGCCGTCTCTGCTCAGCCTCTCCTGAGCCCTACACCTCCGGGCTGCTTGTGATTGGTGGAAGTCGGGCTAAAGTAGACTCCGTCCCACCCCCGGCCCGCTCGCAGGCTGGAGCCGGGGTCAGCTTTGGCATCTTCCTACAGTCAGTGACCAACTCCTAGCTTCGTGAGCTCTCGCAAACCCCAGGTTTTCCCTTCCAGTCTCCAGCCACGAGAGCGAGTCCCGCGGCCATCAGGCTGTAGGGGAGCGAAGAAAAGAGAATTAGAGAAAGATCTGGCTGGGTCTGGGTGGTGTCTGCAGTGCCAGAAAGGGAGGTGGCGGCGGCTGCGGCAGCTGCGACCACGGCCGCGCGGGACGTGAGGCCCAAGAGCAGCCGACCGCGGCGGCGGAGGCGGCCGTTCCAGCGCCTCGCGCCGGGGCCGTTAGTCAGCAGAACACGAGCCCGTGTGGAGGAACAGGGTCGGCGCGAGGCGAGACTGAGGAGCTTAAGCCGGCCCCCTCGGGCGCCGCCGTCCTTCCACGTCCCGGCGCCGGGGGCTGCAGCCCTCGTTCCTGGCTTCTCGGCCGGGCCCGCCCGCAGGCGGGCAGAGTCCGGCAGCGGAAGCGGCGGCAGCGTGGATCGCGCCTCGTAGAGGACAGCGCGGCGGCAGAGGTTCTCTCCCGGCCCTTTCAGCCTGACGCCTCGGCTGCGGCCCTCAGGTGCAGGTGCGTGGGGCCGCGGCGGGGAGGTGGGGGCCCGGGCGCTGCGGCCGGCCTGGAGGAGGGGGCGCTGGGCCGGGAGACGCAGCGCGGGAGTGACGAGCCGGGGCCGGGCGGGGGGAGGGGAACGGGAGGCGTCTTTGTTGTTGGCGACTGGGATTCCCTCTAGGCGCTGGGAAAGGCAGAGAAGCCACTCCCGATCGGGTCTGGGATTTTGAGAAGATTGTTGGTTCGGTGAAGGGGAGCGGTAGCAAAGTCTGCGGTCGATGAGGCTGCGGGAGTCGGAGGGCGGGAGAGGGACGGACAGCTCGATTGGGGAAGGTTTTGGGTCCTCCTTGCAGAGAAGTCTCATTTCATCTTTTGCTCTTCGCCCTGTGGACAGAAAGATGGGGTCAGGTTCACATTCCCACCCTCGCTCATTGTGAAATTCGCGTCTCCTGAAAACTGTCTCCTGAATGTCCTCGAATGTGCCAGCCTTCATTTTTAGATCGAATCATGCCGGGTCCTTGGTGATTTGTGTGTTCTAGTCCGGCTGTTCTAGGGTCTTTTTCTCTCGATGATCGAGCTTCACTCGAACTCGAGGATAAGCTCATCAGGAATTGTTTTTGAATTGAAAAATTAGTGTTTTGTTGGAATATTTTTGAACCCTGAAACGAAAAGCTATGTCAAGTTAGGTTGTACTGTTGTGAAGAGGTGTTTTAAAGAAGAGAGTTTAACCCTGGCTTTTTTTTTTTTTTTAAAGAAATGTTCAGAGCTTTGATCCATGGTGATTTCTGCCAATACCAGGACACAACTTTCAAAAACGACACGTTGATTTATCAAAGTCGGTGTGAACTGTATTTGTTAAGCAGAAGAGTGAGTAACGGAATGCAGGGAGGGTGACCTTTAATTTTTTGCTCGTAGCTTTTGAAAAGGTATTCATGTTTAATAGTTTTTTTGCAATATACAGTTCCTTGATCCGCAAGATAATTCATTGATTTTTTTTTTTTTTAAGGCTCCATTAAGTAAAAAGAATTTTGGAGTTCTTGTGTCAGCGTTTAAAACTACCTAATGAATCTGAGTAAAAAGCCAGGTACATGTTGTAATAGCATTCGTCAAGCTTACATTAACAAGAAGGCATAATATGATGAGCTTTTTTTGGTAGAGAGTTTGTCTCATATGTTTATAGCATAAACTCATTTGGATGATTTATCTAATATCTAATCATACCCAATATTTTTTGTAATTATCATAATTGACAGTGTTCTAATTGGGTACCCAGTTCTTTGCTTGTTGAAAGGAGTGGAGGCTAACTTAGAGAAGAGCAGTGGAGATAGCCATGCTTCAACTTAAAAAAGAAATAAGGTCCCTGTTGGGCAGTAATTACTATATTACTTGAGATCCAGGAGGAAATAAATAGCACCCTCACCCATATTTTGACCTCTCTCTTCTCCTACTCTAGTATTAATAAGGTTAATTGGCAAGGATAGGATTAGATTTTTAGCAGGCTAGGCAGTTTTAATTTTGTCTGTTGCTGTGCAGTACTGTAGTTGATCAGTGGCTTGCTCCTTGAGTATCTTTGCCTGCTTTAAAATGTGTATGACCTCTGACAGAGAATATTCTATTTCCTGTGACAAGGAGAATTACCGTAAAGCATCATGGCAATGTAATGTTTTGGACAATTTAATGAACACAGAAGAAATAGGCTGTGTCTGTTCCAAGTTTTGTCACTGAATTGGTCTACAACTCCAGGCATGCTATCTCACATCTGAGTCAGTTTCTCCATCTGTGATATAGGGCTGATAAAGTATGCCACCTGCTCACTGTGTAGAAAGGGCAGTGAGAACCAACAGTTCTTCTGGTTATGTGACATTCGTTGTTTTAGTGAATAACAGTGCTTTTTAATGCAATTCTCTAAGTTTGTTTTCGTATTACGAATTTCACTTCCTTGGTGAAGAATTAGGATAAGCGTAGTTATAATAGGGAAACTCTGTCCATATGCTATCACTTAGGAATGATAAACTCTAATTTTCTCCAATGTTAAGAATATATAATTTGGTGTCATATCTTTAGAATCAGTGATGACAAGCAAGTTGAGTGATAGATTGAGTTGGTTGCTTTATTTACTGATAGATTTTATTTCTACTATATCCAAGGTAAAGTTATAACTACAAAACAAAGCTTCCCCTATACTTGGTACCCCTCTTAAATCCTATTTCCACACTCCCAACCACAAACCCCAAATTGACATGCATCCTTCCTATCCATGTGTTTATACATTACTACATTCCTTTATATCCATGAACATTATATGGTTTTTCTTTTATTGCTTTAAGACTGTTTAAGTATGTTTTTTATATCTGTAGCTTGCTTTCTTCACTGAACAAGCCGAGATTTATCTGTGCTGATTCAGGTAGCTCTAGTTAATTATTATTGTCATTTGTTTGTGTTTTATTATGTGACTATATCAAGTTTCTGTTAGTGATTTTAGTGGTTTTCAATTGTTTTCTTATTAAACACGGTGTAGGGAATATTCTTGTCTATATTTATTTAGGTAAAGTAGAAGACCTCCTCCAGAGTGACTCTTGAACCTATATCTCATTTTTATAGAAATATTTTACAACCTCCCCAATACTGTCCTAAATGAAATTCATAATAATAAACTTCAGTTGGTATTTTAAGTAAAGTAATATGCTTACTAAAATAAAGAAAGAATTTATAACAAAGTAATGTATTGCACTGTGAAATGCTCAGGTTCAACTACATTGTAATCTTGCTACCACGTGTGATAATAGACCAAAAACATCAGAATTCTGGGGGTCGGTTAGAAATCAGGACCTCAGGTCCTACCCTAATAACTAAGATACTGAATATTAACAGGATTCCCAGGTGAACTGAGTGTACCTAGAAGTCTAAGAAGCACTGCTAGAAGAAATAGTAGTAGTCAGATACTTGGAACAGATGGGATCACCTTGACTAGGACAGCTGCTAAAGCAGATTAAACAGATGTGTTGAATTGGCCACTGGAATACTGATAGAGGGATTTGATTTGATAAATTTCTGAAATAACTATAATTTCAGTAAAGTTTCAACAAAAATAAAAATGTAGTCTTCTCTCTTTAAACAGGGGTTGCACTCTTTTACATCTTAATTTTTGTTAAAACAATGCAACTATACTTTGTGTTAAGTCCTATTTATTAATATCTGACCATAGTTTTTCTTTCTGGTCGCTTAAATGAGTGTCCAGCAGAATGTTCAGAAGTCACTGGACATGGGGCAGCATTATCTTTACATACCATGAGTGCGTCGTGTCCCTGGCATCTATTCAGTAGTGCCCCCCATTTGTTACAACTACAAAGCCATTATTGAAAAAGTTGCCCGGGGATATAAATCTATCAATAGTATTAGACTGCTGGAACACAGGATAGGAGCTGCTTCTTCGCCTTCATTAGATACAATCAGTTTTCTCTCCAGAGTATATCAGTAATGAATGAAAGGATCTTTTTCTCCACCTTCCAAATACTTCAGTTCATTCACTCAGTTGTGTCCGACTCATTGCAACCCCATGAACCGCAGTACGCCAGGCCTCCCTGTCCATCACCAACTCGCAGAGTTTACCCAAACTCATGTCTATTGAGTCGGTGATGCCATCCAACCACCTCATCCTCCGATATCCCCTTCTCCTCCTGCCTTCAGTCTTTCCCAGGATCAGGGTCTTTGCAAATGAGTCTGCTCTTCGCATCAGGTGGCCAAAGTATTGGAGTTTCAGCTTTAGCATTAGTCCTTCCAATGAACAACCAGGACTGATTTCCTTTAGGATGGACTGGTTGGATCTCCTTGCAGTCCAAGAGACTCTTAAGAGTCTCCTCCAACACCACAGTTCAAAAGCATCAATTTTTCAGCACTCAGCTTTCTTTATACTCCAACTCTCACATCCATACATGAATACTAGAAAAACCATAGCCTTGACTAGATGGGCCTTTGTTGGCAAAGTAATATCTCTGCTTTTTAATATGCTGTCTAGGTTGGTCATAACTTTCCTCCGAAGGAGTAAACATCTTTTAATTTCATACATGCAGTCACCATCTGCAGTGATTTTGGAGCCCCCCCCCAAAAAAAGAGTCTCTCAGGGTTTCCACTGTTTGCCCATCTGTTTGCCATGAAATGATGGGACCAGATGCCATAATCTTAGTTTTCTGAATGTTGGGCTTTAACCCAACTTTTTCACTCTCCAATTTTTTTTTCATCAAGAGGCTTTTGAGTTCCTCTTCACTTTCCTGCCATAAGGGTGGTGTCATCCGCATATCTGAGGTTATTGATATTTCTCCCGGCAATCTTGATTCCAGCTTGTGTTTCTTCCAGTCCAGCGTTTCTCATGATGTACTCTGCATATAAGTTAAATAAGCAGGGCGACAATATACAGCCTTGATGTACTCCTTTTCCTATTTGGAACCAGTCTGTTCCATGTCTAGTTCTAACTGTTGCTTCCTGACCTGAATACAGATTTCTTAAGAGGCGGGTTAGGTGGTCTGGTATTCCCATCTCTTTCAGAAGTTTCCAGTTTGTTGTGATCCACATAGTCAAAGGCATTGGCATAGTCAATAAAGCAGCAATACATGTTTTCCTGGAACTCTCTTGCTTTCTCGATGACCCAGTGGATGTTCCCAATTTGATCTCTGGTTCCTCTGCCTTTTCTAAAACCAGCTTGAACATCTGGAAGTTCACGGTTCACGTATTGCTGAAGCCTGGCTTGGAGAATTTTGAGCATTACTTTACTAGCGTGTGAGATAAGTGCAACTGTGTGGTAGTTTGAGCATTCTTTGACATTGCCTTTCTTTGGGATTGGAATGAAAACTGACCTTTTTCCAATCCTGTGGCCACTGCTGAGTTTTCCAAATTTGCTGACATGTTGAGTGCAGCACTTTCACAGCATCATCTTTTGGGATTTGAAATAGCTCAACTGGAATTCCATCACCTCCACTAGCTTTGTTCCTAGTGATGCTTCCTAAGGCCCCCCTTGACTTCACATTCCAGGATGTCTGGTTCTAGGTGAGTGATCACACCATCGCAATTATCTGGGTCATGAAGATCTTTTTTGTATAGTTCTTCTATGTATTCTTGCCATCTCTTCTTAATATCTTCTGCTTCTTTTAGGTCCATACCATTTCTGTCCTTCATTGAGCCCGTCTTTGCATGAAATGTTCCCTTGGTATCTCTGATTTTTCTTGAAGAGATCTCTAGTCTTTCCTAATCTATTGCTTTCCTCTATTTCTTTGCATTGATCACTGAGGAAGGCTTTCTTATCTCTCCTTGCTATTCTTTGGAACTCTGCATTCAAATAGGTATATCTTTCCTTTTCTCCTTTGCTTCTCACTTCTCTTCTTTTCACAGCTATTTGTAAGGCCTCCTCAGATAGCCGTTTTGCTTTTTTGCATTTCTTTTTCTTGGGGATGGTCTTGATTCCTGTCTCCTGTACAATGTCACAAACCTCCGTCCATAGTTCATCAGGCACTCTGTCTATCAGATCTGGTCCTTAAATCTATTTCTCACTTCCACCGTATAATCATAAGGGATTTGATTTAGGTCATACATGAATGGTCTAGTGGTTTTCCCCACTTTCTTCAATTTAAGTCTGAATTTGGCAATAAGGTGTTCATGAATGAGCCACAGTCAGCTCCCGGTCTTGTTTTTGCTAACTGTATAGAGCTTCTCCATTTTGGCTGCAAAGAATATAATCAATACGATTTCGGTGTTGACCATCTGGTGCTGTCCATGTGTAAAGTCTTCTCTTGTGTTGTTGGAAGAGGGTGTTTGCTATGACCAGTGCATTCTATTGGCAAATCTCTATTAGCCTTTGCCCTGCCTCATCTTGTACTCCAAGGCCAAATTTGCCTGTTACTCCAGGTATTTCTTGACTTCCTACTTTTGCATTCCAGTCCCTGTAATGAAAAGGACATCTTTTGGAGATGTTAGTTCTAGAAGGTCTTGTAGGTCTTCATAGAACCGTTCAGCTTCAGCTTCTTCAGCATTACAGGTTGGGGCATAGACTTGGATTACCGTGATATTGAATAGTTTGCCTTGGAAACGAACAGAGATCATTCTGTCATTTTTGAGATTGCATTCAGCTACTGCATTTCAGACTCTTTTGTTGAGTATGATGGCTACTCCATTTCTTCTAAGGAATTCCTGCCCATAGTAGTAGATATAATGGTCATCTGAGTTAAATTTAGTATTCCAAATACTTAAGACTTCTTAAATTTTGACATTGTATGGAATATGAAATGTTAGCTCATTGTAATTTTCATGTATCTTCCCCAGTTAGTTGTGTAGTTTAGAACACTTTAACTTGGTTTTCAGCGATTCATATTCCTTTTCTATAAATTGCCTATTCTGTTTTTCTTTGAGATTATTTTATTGATTTGTAAGTACTTTTTATGTATTTAGGGTAATAGTACTTAGTAGGCTTTAGAAATATTTTCTAGTCTTTACAGTGCCTTTTCATTTTAAATATGGTATCTTTTGATGATGACATTCTTAATTTTAATGGCAAATTTATTCTCATGATGGTACTTTTTCTCTGTAAAGGAAGTATCTTGAGATGTAAAGATTGTTACAGTTTGTTGTAAAAGTTTTACTTTCTCACATTTAGATGTTAAGTACATGTGGAGCTGTTTTTATATAATGAAATATTTGTGAATTTAAATTTACTTAATAAAAATGACTACCCTTTATACTGAAATTATTTTTATGTTAATGTGCTCTTATGAAATTATAGTGATAGTAGATTATATTTAGTTTGTGACATCATTTTGTGGGAAAATTAAAATTTGATAACTCTTGTCATTCCAACTTAAAAAAAAATTTGACTGGATTTTAATAAAAGATTTGAGAACTACTGCTTTTAGAGTACTCTGATCCTTTTTATTCATGTTTGCCTCACATTCATCATCTAAAACATCACTGAAAATGATCAGGTACTCTTAGGTACTAACCTTTCATCATCTGCATCTCTACATTTTACAGTTTAACGTGTCTTGTCATCTCTTTTTATTCTGACTAGAATATTTTAAATAATACTTATGATCCTCATTTGTTTTCCCAGGAATTAAAGGTGAAAATGGTTAAACACATCCTCATACAGTTAAAGATGAGAAAAGGGAAAGGAAGAATGGGCCAGTGTCTACTGAGTATCAGTCACTGTTCTAGGTTTGAGGAGGTGCATCTGCAAACAAAACAAGCAAAGATTCCCTAACTTCCTAGAATTTACCACCTAGCAGAGGATTATACACAGTATGCATAATAAATATCTAATATGTTAGAAAGCGATAAATACTTTTAAAGAAAAAGTAGAGAGTGGGAAGGGGGAATCAAATGAGGCAGTTTTGACCTTTCAGAAGGGGAGAATAAGCGGAAATGTGAGAGATGCAGTGAGGGCCTTGACCATGCACATAATCTTGGAAGAGTGGACAGAATATAGTGTTAAGTTAAAGCTGTGTTCCTGGCTCTCCCATTTAATAAGAGGATGGACTTGGACAAGTTGATTGACATAACAACCTGAAGCCCTGATTTCTTCATATATAGAAAGATGATATTCTAAGAAAAGTATTGTTAAGATTAAGGGAGGGACTTCCCTGGTGGTCCAGTGACTGAGCCAAACCATTCCCAATGCAGGGGAATTGGGTTTGATTCCTGGTCAGAGAACTAGATCCCACATGCCTCAGCTAAGACCCAGTGCAGACAAATAAATAAATAAATATAAAATTTAAAACAGCATGTTAAAAAGTAGAGACATTACTTTGCCAACAAAAATCCATCTAGTCAGGGCTATGGTTTTTCCAGTAGTCATGTATGGATATGAGAGTTAGACTATAAAGAAAGCTGAGCACTGAAGAATTGATGCTTTTGAACTGTGGTATTGGAGAAGACTCTCATTGAGAGCCCCTTGGACTGCAAGGAGATCCAGCCAGTCCATTCTAAAGGAAATTAGTCCTGAATGTTCATTGGAAGGACTGATGTTGAAGCTGAAACGCCAGTACTTTGGCCACCTGATGCGAAGAGCTGACTCATTTGAAAAGACTCTGACACTGGGAAAGATTGAAGGTGGGAGGAGAAGGGGACGACAGAGGATGAGATGGTTGGATGGCATCACCAACTCAATGGACTTGAGTTTGAGTAAATTCCGTGACTTGGTGATGGACAGGGAGGCCTGGTGCGCTGCAGTCCATGGAGTCACAAAGAGTCAGATACAACTGAGTGACTGAACTCAACTGAAAATTCTGAAAAAGATAAAAGGAGATCACAAGTGAAAACACCTACCTCCTTCCTTCATCTCTCACCATGTAGATTTCATGTACCACTCTACTTTATTTCATAGCATTTGTCATAGTATATATAATAACCCGTGTCAGTTGATAAATTTTATCTCACCTCTTGTGAAATAATGAGAAGAGCCAGTCATTGTAGTATTGGGTTGGCCAAAACGTTCATTCAGGTTTTCCATACTGTCTTATGGAAAATCCCAAACAACCTTTTTGGCCAACCCAATAATATATATCATTAATATATAGTCATTTGTAGCCTTTCTTTAAACTTTTTTTTATTTGAAAATTATTTCATGCAGATTTGTTGTAAAGTGTTTTTATTTATAGTGTCTTTATGCTAGAGCTTCAAATTGTATTATAGGCATTAGCTCATTAATCACCACACATCATTTTTGTGATAGAGGTGGTAGAAATGTATCATCTTGCACCTGAAGGAATTGAAACTGCTAAATGGCATAAAGTTACACAAAAAGTCAAGGAGAATCTGGGCCAAATCTGATTATGGTTATGTTTTCTCTATGTTCTTTTTTCCTTTCTGCAGTATTGCTAAGTTGACTCTCTCTAAAGCAAAAAAGCAAAAATATGTAGTTTGTTATATTGTTAAATTAGTGGCCTTTAGAAAATCATTAGATGCAAATGCTATTTTAATTATGACTTTATTTTCAGTTTTCCCTGTAAAGCTTCTTACAGTGTGTAAGGAGGTGGTACTAGAATTGGCAATAGAGTTAGGGGGTTTTACCCTTAAAATACATATTGCAAAGAATAGGATTAAGAGCATAAGTATATGCTTGACGTAGGTCAGGATGAAGAAGAATGGGGGTTGAAAAAAAATGTCATTAACTTGGTTTAGGCAGGTCTCCATTCCAATGCTAACAAACCTGAAATAAAAGCAAATGCCTCCAGGAACAAAAATACAAGACATTATCAGTTTACCAATTGCAACAAATTTGTTTGACTTCTGATTTTAGATTATTCTTAAATGTGCTTTGAAAATTAAAATCAATTGAAATAATTCCTGTAATAATATTTCCCCCAAACTGCCATTAGCAGACTGACCTAGATTTTTTGTTTCTGATTAGTATCCTGCTTGGTGTACTGATAATTTTTCACTCTTTAGCTTTGCCATCTTCACTTAAAGTAAAAAATTAATTTCCACACATCAGCTATCAAGAAGAAGATAATGCCATTCAGTAACTTGGTTTGGCAAGCTTATAAATCTGAAACACTACAAGTTACATTTCATTCACAGCTTTTTAACAGACCTCAATGTCACTTTTATTAATGAAGATTTGGGGCGGTGAAGTCAATGTGAGTGAGGAGGACCTTTAAATATACATTCTGATAGAATTCCCTAGGGTAATGGCTTTCAATTTTTTATTTGTTAAAATCCATGAGAAGTTTTGCTTTTATGACCTAATACATGCTTATGCACTCACACAAAAGTTGCCCCTAAGAGATTATCTAAATGTTTAGTAGAATGAATAAAAAGGAAATTGCTCAGAAATAAGGATAGATGTTAGGAAGGGAAGTATCAGTTCAGTCACTCAGTCATGTCCAACTCTTTGCGATCCAGTGGACTACAGCACAGCTTTCCACTCCGTCACCAACTCCCGGAGTTTGCTCAAACTCATGTCTATCGAGTTGGTGGTGCCATCCAACCATCTTACCCTCCATAGTCCCTTTCTTCTCCCACCTTCGATCTTTCCCAGCATCAGGGTCTTCTCCGGTGAGTCAGTTATTTGCGTCAGGTGGCCAAAGTATTGGAGGTTCAGCATCAGTCCTTCCAATGAATATTCAGGACTGATTTCCTTTCGGATGGACTGGTTGGATCTCCTTGCAGTCCAAGGGACTCTCAAGAGTCTTCTCCAACACCACAGTTCAAAAGCATCAGTTCGTTGGCGCTCAGCTTTCTTAATGGTGTAACTCTCACATTCATAAAATGACTACTGGAAAAACCATAGCTTTGACTAGATGGATCTTTGTTGGCAAAGTAATGTCTCTGCTTTTTATATGCTGTCTAGGTTGGTCATAGGTTTTCCTCCAAGGAGCAAACTTCTTAATTTCATGGCTGTAGTCACCATCTGCAGTGATTTTGAAGCCCAAGAAAATAAAGTCTGTCGCACTTTCCCTTGTTTCCCCATCTATTTGCCAGGAAGTGATGGGATCAGATGCCATGATCTTTATTTTTTGAATGTTGAGTTTTAAGTCAGCTTTTTCACTGTCCTCCTGCACTTTGATCAAGAGGTTCTTCAATTCCTCTTTGTTTTCTGCCATAAGGGTGGTATCATCTGCATATCTGAGGTTATTGATATTTCTTTTGACAATCTTGATTCCAGCTTGTGCTTCATCCAGCCTTGCATTTTGCATGATGTACTCTGCATATAAATTAAATAAGCAGGATGACAATACACAGCCTTGACGTACTGCTTTCCCTATTTGGAACCAGTCTGTTGTTCCATGTCCAGTTCTAACTGTTGCTTCTTAACCTGCATACAGATTTCTCGGGAGGCAGGTTAGGTGGTCTGGTATTCCCATCTCTTTCAGAATTTCCCACAGTTTTGTTGTGACCCATACAATCAAAGGGTTTGGCATGGACGATAAAGCAGAAGTAGATGTTTTCCTGGAACTCATGCTTTTTCTATGATCAAACAGATGTTGGCAATTTGATCTCTGGTTCCTCTGCCTTTTCTAAATCCAGCTTGAACATCCGGAAGTTCCCAGTGCATGTACTGTTGAAACCTCGCTTGGGGAGTTTTAAGCATTACTTTGCTAGCATTGGAGATGAGTTCAATTGTGCGAGAGTTTAAGCATTCTTTGGCAGTTGCCTTTCTTTGGGATTGGAATGAAAACTGACCTTTTTCAATCCTGTGGCCCCTGCTGAGTTAAAAAAAGGAAGGGAAGAGGGTGAATCAATCATGTATGACATGGTAAAGAATTTAGGGTTATCCAAGAGCTTCACTGGTGGCTCAGATGGTAAAGCGTTTGTCTACAATGCCGGAGACCCGGGTTCAATCCCTGGGTCGGGAAGATCCCCTGGAGAAGGAAATGGCAATCCACTCCAGTACTGTTGCCTGGAAAATCCCATGGACAGGGGAGCTTGGTAGGTTACAGTCCATGGGGTCGCAGAGAGTCGGACACAACTGAGCAACTTCACTTCACTTCAAGAGCAATATAAGACCCACTGAAGAATTTTAAATAAAAATGTGAAATCGCTTGACAGCAGTGTAGCATGTGCATTAGAGGAGTGTAAGATAAGATATTTCTGAGTGACTATATGACATTAAATTGAAAAGTAGTTGAGCTAAGATGTGACTTAGGTGATGGAGAGATACGTAGGAGTTGGGCCTTGATTGAATTAGAAGAATAAAAGGGAGAGGGAGGAGGAGGGAAGGAAGTCTGGATTTAGATATTCAGGGTCTCTAGCTTAAGAGAGAGGTGTGTGCTAAAGACTTAGGTTTAGACACCATTGGTGTATAAGTGATAGTTGAAGCTAGGGATATGGCTGAGAACAAGAGACAGGAAGACAAAGGAAGACCAAAGTGGTAGATGAAGCCTGGATTTGGGTGAGTTAAACAAAAGATAAGCGGAAGATAAAAGAAGCCGATCTGTAAATAATAGTAATAATAATAATAGTGTGTGCTCAGTCATGTCCTACTCTTTGTGACCCCATGGACTGTAATCCGCCAGGCTCTTCTGTCCATAGAATTTTCCAGGCAAGAATACTGGAGTAAGTTGCCATTCCCTACTCCAGGGGATTGAACCTGCATTTCTTATGTCTCCTGCATTGACAGGCAGATTCTTTACCACTGCACTACCTAGAAGGCCTATTAATAATAATGGTACAACCTTTGAAAGATCACCAGAAAAACCTAATTTCAAGGAGAGGAGAGCACAATGGTGTTTAATTCCACAAATGATTGTGTAAATGGAAGACTAAGAAATAACCAATGCACTTGAAATTATGAAGTTACCAGTAATCCCGAACAACCAACAACTTTATGATAGATGTTAGGTCACAATTCATTTTGGGCCTCATGGGAAATAATGGAAAATATGAGTAGAGAAGTTTGATTCTGAAAGATAGTCAGAGAAGTAGTAGAATCTAGATATAGATACATACTTTTTTTTTTAAAGAGGAGACTCTTTAATATGTTTATAGATAGTAGAAATGAATAGAAGAGCACGAGAAGCTGAAGATAAAGGAAACATCAGCAAGGATAAAGCAGGGTCTCTGAACAGACACATTGAACCTTCCAGGATATGTGTGGAGAAGTTGGTCATGAAGAAAGAACACTTAGCAGTGAGAAGGAAGTCAGGATTTGATTGATTTCTAGGGTCCAGAAAGAGATCAGATACATGCCTGCATTCTCCAAGTAGTGAAGAACATCTGTTTCTGCATCTAGCATAGCAGGAATTCAGATGTCTCATTTATTGTTCCCAGCGACTCTGCACAGTTTACAAATATTAATAAGATTGAGGCACAGAGAAGTACTGTAATTTATCTAAAGCTGCACAACTTAGAAGGTAACTGAGCTGGGATTTGATTGCATTTGTACCTAGTTTTAAAGCCCAGTAGTTCTAAAATTTTTTATTTTTGAGGGAACAAACCAAATTTCCAAAAAGAGGGAAGAGGCTTCCAATGTAAGTTTCACCCAGTACAGTCACTTTAAAAATAAAAACTTAGTACCTATTACCATACTTTTGGTTTTTTACAAGTTTCATTTTTCAGAAAAAAGATGTTTGTTGTTAGAAAATTGTCAAAAGGATTTAATCTCTAAATAGATGGCAACCCTCTTAATTTATTAACTCACTACTTTTGTCCTTAACTCTTCTCATTTTGCTGAAGAATGGTAAAAACTTGTGTAGGTTAGTGCATGCGTGCTCAGTTGCTTCAGTCAAGTCCAGTTCTGCCACCCCATGGACCGTAAGCATGCCAGGGATTCTACAGGCAAGGAATACTGGAATGAGTTGCCGTACCCTCCTCCGGGGGATCTCCCTGACCCACGTTACCTGCATTGCAGGCAGATTCTTGACTGCTTAGCCACCTGGGAAGCCCATCACAGGGGAGTACCAGTCCTTACACTACCCATACCAACAAAGATTCATGAAATGAAACTTGATATATAAAAGTAAAGTACAGTGTTACCATTTTATAACAAGCTTCAGTTATTATAGCTGAATGTTTTGTGTTGAAAAGAACTAAATATTGTATTTCTTCCATATTAGAAACTTCATATTTTGGTTTGCTGCAAATTGATCTCTATGGGTTTTCACTTCCAAACTTTTAAGAAGTTAATAAAATCACTGATAAACAAAAGCAACTCCAAGAAATTCAAAGCATTAATTGACAAACTGTTTTGTAAATTTGTTAGATATTTTTAGGATTTGTTTATAAGGTTATTTTTTGAAGTGCTAAAAGCCACTGTAAGTCTAAATACTTTAAGAAACAGAAAATCAAATTGCTCTAACAGATCTTGTACCATTGCTTACCTACCTTGTCCTACTTTGGGAATATTATCCTATATGCATAAACTCATTTGCTTGTAGAAGGGAGAATATTGCCTAACTTACAATGGTACATCTTTAATCAACATGTGTAACTTAACGTTAGTCTTAGAGTTTCTACTAAAGAGAACTGAGCTAAGTTCCATGTTCTTCTCTTTAAGTTTGAAGTTCTGCTGCCCGTGATTGCGCTGGAAAGCAGGAAGAGTATGTATAAGAGGGGGACAGTTAGTGTTCAGGGGCTTACAGTGGGACAGTAACTGATATCTTATCACTTAGGGACAGTATGTTTTATTTGGGGGCTGCAAGAACAAATCACTCTTGTAAGTACCCAAATCATTTAAAAGTGAATGCTTTAACAGTATAAATCCTTCCTAGTAGCACACGTTTCATTTTAAAAGAAACTCTCAGTCAATAGAAGAGAATGTTCAGTTTTTGCCAAAACAAAATTTAAATTAACTCTTCAGAGTAATTCATGAATACTAGGCTCCATGTTTCCCAAATTAATCAACTGGGAAGCATTTCAACTTTTTTTTTTTTTTTTTTTTTGCCACCATTCAAATAAGTCTTTTAAAAAGGATTTTCTAGCCTTGTCCAAGGACACTGGTGATAATAGCTTAATATGTAAAAATATAGTGTTGCAGCTTTATAATCAGGAAATGGATTTGCTAATTTCCAGATAATGATTACTAGCCAGTTAGAACATTAGCGCATTAGTAAATTGTACATGTAGTTATTATCCTTAACTTACTGGTCTGTTTATTTAACTGCCTCTCACAGGGATTTTAAATATATCAGAAAGTATTTTTTTAATGCATAGAGTACAATGTAAATAGAAACATAATTTGTCAATTATTATGGTTTCCAGAAAGATTCAAGCCATAAATTACATACACTGGTGTTGTGAATCATGGTTCAAAATAACAAAACATATTTTAGTTATATTTAGCATTATCTCAGCTTACATTCTGTCAGGTCTTTAGATACAGCTGCAAGGTCTCATTTTCTTTAATCTTATATCTTTTTCATTGCATTAGTATATTGTTGTTGGTCAGGTACTGCCTGTATACTACTGAAGAAAATACATGGTCACTGACCTCATAGTAAAGACAGTAGGCATTAATCAATTAAGCGCAGTACTCACCTATAAAGGAAAAGAACTGCATGCTAAGAAAAAGAATGACATGATTAAGATTTGAGGTGTACAAGATTTCTGGAAAAAGTGGCATTTGAGACCAGAATGCTGGAGGTCAGAGGAAGCAGACGATGCCTGTGTGCAAGTACAGTTGGATACAGCTTTCAGGAAATTGAAAGAGGGTGTGGAAGACTGCAATCATAGAGGTGAAGGTATCAAGATAAGTTTGGACAAGTAGGGAAAGGCCAGATCACACAAGGCCTTTAAGGACCTATGGAGAAAATAGATTTTACTACAAGTACAGTGTAATAAAATAGATTTTATTACAAGTCAAGGAGTTCTTCACCAAGGTAATCTGGTCATGTAGAAAAGAAATTGTAGGTTAGGAGAATATATGAATGAAATTCACATTTACTCTCAAGTATTTTCTATTTGTTTACGCACACATTCTGAGTTGTTCCTTCTGTTGTCTGGGTAACTCTGGTATGTCCTCTCATTTGTAAAAGCTAGGAATTACTGCAAAAAAGTGGGAAAGGTAACCTCAGTAAATCAAAAGAATTACATGTGTTCTACAATTAAGGGTGACAAAAAAATGATTGTTTTTCCCAATTGAACTCTCTATTTACTATAAAGATTTTATGATAATTGAGATCAAGTTCATTGAAAACTACCTGCTGTTTGATACTGTTTTAATTTTAGTAATGTTCCCGCAGGTTTCACATTTTGTGTTCTCTTTTAGAAGTGTTATATTTGAAAGACTATTTTTACATTTTTGTTATTTTTTAGTAGAATATACAATCAGATTTTTCCTTCTGTGTGGTCAAGGAGAGGAAAGGCATCATATCCAGTTGCATAAAGAGCAACACTGTGAACATGGGATATGATGGCCCCAAAATCCAGGCAGGTTACAGAGGAGAAGGAGGATTTAGCATAATAAAATATTCTTGCTGGAAAAGCTCCAGATCTTTTAGTTTAATCTTCTCACATTAAAACTGAGATAGTTGGGAGCATAAGAGATCACTTGAGTTATAACTGGAAACTGAGTTTCCTAATTTCCTGAGTTGGTGTTGTTTCTGCCATTCGTTTAGTTTATAAAAATGAGGTACATATAATGTGAAATAAGACTTCTTCAAACGGTCAAAGTTGTATGAAATGCCAAAAATTATTAGATGAGTTTACTATTTCATGCCTAAGGTGGTATTTAATAACCCAATTGATGACATTTGAAAGGGTGAGTGGATTACCCATCTTTAATGCTTGCTTTCTTCTCCCACAAAAGTATTTACACCGGAGGTACACTAGACATGTATCTGAAACTAGCAATCAGATTCTTCTCAAATCAGATGTCAAGGATGTGCCTCAACTGGTTTTTGCAAGCTTCTGTTCTTCCCTCTGTCCTACTTTTCTCTGGCATACAATATCAGAAACATCGTTGTTCTCTATCAGTTTTGACTAAAATACTTTTCAGACCTATTCTAGAAATTATCTCTAAAAGAAAACGCAACAACAACAAAAAGGTCTACAATATTTACTTGCTGCTTGCCTCATTAAAAGGAGAATTAAAGACATTATTCAGAATACTTATTTATTTTTGGAGGCTCTGGATCTTCGTTGCTTTCTCGGGCTTTCTCATTGTTGTGGCTAGCGGGGTCTACTCTTGGATGCACCATGCAAGCTCTGGAGCATGGGCTCAGTAGTTGTGGCGTGCAGGCTTGGTTGCTCTGTGGGTTGTGGAATCTTGCTAGACCAGATGGAACCCCATGTCCCCTGCATTGGCAGATGGATTCCTAACCAGTGGACCACCAGGGAAGTCCAAGACAAAATTTATATTAACTAAAATATCCAGTAAATCAAGGTTAGTTTTAGTTTATTTTGTGTGGTAGAAAGTTATAAACAATTACTTTTAAATGTAGTCACATATTGATATTTAATTAAATGATGTGTGGTTTATATATTTTGCTCTATATAGCCATTTGTTTATTAATTTTCTACTTTCTAAATAATGTGTTTGACATGCCTCCATGTAGCAGTTTGAAGGGTATGCCTGTTTGATGTTTGTTTTTGAAAGCTTAAGATTTATATAGTACACAAGATACCGTGCTCCAGAGTCACCAGTACTGTCAAATTCTAATGTAAATCCAAGTCAGTGTCGGTCTATATGCAGTTGCCTAAATGACTGCATCACTCTCTATTCTATGTGTAAAGAGCTACAATGGTTTCCTACACATTGTTAAATGGAGATTTACTTTTTAAATTTCTCATTTGTCTGATCCTCCCCCTCCTCTGATGTCTTTCTTCCTTTCCACCAGGTACCCTTTGCCTTAGTTGTGTCTTAACTGTGATACTTTTATGTGTAGTGCTCTCCTAGCCTGGAGAGTTTTCCCTCTCCTTTTGGAAATCATATCTACTGGCTATCACATTATAACTTCTTCGTAAAGTCTTTCCTAAGTATTATCTACTTTTGTCTGATTCCTGAAGTTTAAAGTCTACCCCATATTACATAGCACTTAACATTTTTATAAGATGAAAAGACCCTGTAGAACATTTTGTTGTTCAGTTACTAAGTCCTGTCCAACTCTGGGACCCCATGGATTGAAGCATACCACGCTTCCCTGTCCTTCATTATCCCCCGGAGTTTTCTCAAATTCATATCCATTGATTCAGTGATGATATCTAACCATCTCATCCTCTGCCACCCCCTTCTTTTGCCTTCCATCTTTCCCAGCATCAGAATCTTTTTTAACAATGTAGAACATCAGTTTATTAATAATGAATGTATGTATCATTCATTATAATACAATTAAAATTCAGATGACCAATTTACAAAAGAGCACAGGAGTTTAAGAATTAACAGACTTGAATGAACATTAGGCCTATTACCATGTATGTCTCAAATGAAGAAACAAAGCAGTTAAATGGTATGTCCAAGGTCTTAAAGAGTTAAAACTGACTCTTAGCCTATTGAATGTGTTGCTCTTATTTTCCTTAATTAGACATATAAGCATTTCTTCTTTGACATAGTTATTCCAGTTGCACAAAATTTCCATCTTTGAAGAAACAATGGCAAAATGTTGTTTGTTGAGGCCAGAAAGATATTAAGCACAAATTATTTTGACTTTGACAAATTATAGTGACTGAGTGTTGATTACACGTTTTCTAGGAGTGGTAGTATTTCTTCAAGCCTTTACTTGCGGATGAGTATAGCTAAAGAAAAGCAGCTGGCAACCACTATAAAAGGAAGTGGTGAAAGTGGCAGTTTATATTGATAGGCAGATTGAAGGCCATACGAGTAACGATTGACTGGCTTGTTACCCAGTCTGTGTAAAGAGAGGTACTGATATTTGTTAAGAAATATTGTACTCGCACTGAGGCTGCATAAATGTCAGAATTCCCCACATCAGTTCAGTTCACTCACTCAGTTGTGTCCGACTCTTTGCAACCCCATGGACTGCTGCGCACCAGGTCTCCCTGTCCATCACCAACTCCCAGAATTTACTCAAACTCATGTTCATTGAGCCAATGATGGCATCCAGCCATATTATCCTGTTTCATCCCCTTCTCCTCCCGCCTTCAATCTTTCCCAGCATCAGGGTCTTTTCAGATGAGTCAGTTCTTTGCATCAGGTGGCCAAAGTATTGGAGCTTCAGCTTTAGTATCAGTCCTTCCAATGAACATTCAGGACTGATCTCCTTTAGGATGGACAGGTTGGATCTCCTTGCAGTCCAAGGGACTCTCAAGAGTCTTCTCCAACACCACAGTTCAAAAGCATCAATTCTTCGGTGCTCAGCTTTCTTCACAGTCCAACTCTCACATCCACACACGACTACTGAAAAAACCATAGCCTTGACTAGATGGACCTTAGTTGGCAAAGTAATGTCTCTGCATTTGAATATGCTATCTAGGTTGGTCATAACTTTTCTTCCAAGGAGCAAGTATCTTTTAATTTCATTATTGCAGTCACCATCTGCAGCGGCTTTGGAGCCCCCCAAAATAAAGTCTGACACTGTTTCCACTGTTTCCTCATCTGTTTGCCATGAAGTGATGGGACCGGATGCCATAATCTTAGTTTTCTGAATGTTGAGTTTTAAGCCAACTTTTTCACTCTCCTCTCTCACTTTCGTCAAGACTCTTTAGTTCTTCGCTTTCTGCCATAAGGGTGGTGTCATCTGCATATCTGAGGTTATTGATATTTCTCCCGGCCATCAGGGATTGATACAAGGAATAAACTTGTATGTTCATGCAGTTCTGTGGTTCTATTGTCCCAGTGCTGTTGTTTAGTCCCTATGTCATGTCTGACTCTTCTGTGACCCCATGGCTCTGTAGCCCCAGGCTCTTCTGTCCATGGGATTCTCCAGGTAAGAATACTAGAGTCGGTTGCCATTTCCTTCTCCAGCAGATCTTGACCCAGGGATTGAGACCACATCTCCTGCATTGCAGATGGATTCTTTACCGCTCAGCCACCAGGGAAACCCACAGGTTGTCCCAATGCTTGACAAAAACACCTCTTTCAAAATAGTGTCTGTAGGAACACTTAAAATTGTACTCTGATCCACCCTGAGACCATGTAGTTTTCTGTTTTTTCCTTGCATGCTTAAACAGATTTATATCTGTTTTACTTCTCTGTACTGCTTTATTAAATAAGTAGGATAAAACCAACTTAATTTAAATAACCTAAATTTCACTCCTTCACCAAATTAACATTTTTAGGACGCTAAATCTAGAGCTGATCTAGCGGAATAGCCTATTATTTTGGGAATTGATATTTAATACATATATGCAAGTTTGGACTGCTTCCGTTTTCAATTTGAAGAATGTGTCAAGCTCTCAGCATGTCATACCACCTTTCAGTGTTCTAAGGTAGAACTGTTTCTTGTTAACATCTTTTACCCCCAAATGGCAGTGTATCTGGATCATGGAATAATGTATTTCTCCTAAGAATTGACATGGGACAGGGACCTCTCTGGCGGCGCAGTGGTTAAGACTCCGAGCTTCAATGGCAGAGGGTGCAGGGTTGATGCGTGGTCAGGGAAGCTCCATAGCATGCCTCACAGTGCAGCCACAAACACACAAAGTTAAGAATTGATATTGGACAAACCCTTATCAGGATGGTTCTGAGCTGGGTACTATTTAATCAATCTCATGCAAAAGCAGTTAATGTGCTATCAACTTGGGATCAAACCTGAAAATTACCTTGGATACTAACAGCACTATTAAGACTATGTGTGGTTCTGTAAACCCTGAATCTGTATGTAAAATTTTTAGAAAAGGGGATCCAAAACATTTAATTACAGTATGACCTGAAATCTCTCTTCTCAAAAATCTGGTTTTCAAGTCTTATAACCTAAATGCTCATTCTATCCCAAATTTCACTTTTATATAATTAATATTTTCAGCTTTAGATGGAAATTTCTACCTTATACTACTGACTTTAATTTCTTTTTTCCATTCTAGCAATGCACACAATCCAGATTATAATTCTGGTAGCGATTTATTCCTGACCTAGGGATATGCCTTCAACCTGAGCATGAAGGACTATTGCTAGCTTGTTGTTCATACTAATTCAGTACAGAAAAATATATATATTAGCAAAGAATTAGAATATGGTATTTTTTTTAAAGATTAAATAAATGTAGAATACAGAAATACAAACACTCAGAGATTTCAGTTCTTCCCAAATTGATTTCTAGATTCATTGCCACTCAAAAACATCTCAACAGAATATTAAGTATCAAAGTTAATCAAAATGACAGGTCTCCATCGGTGATTGTAGAGATGTTCCTGCAAACTAATGCCACCATTGAAAGCAGTTTGGCAGTCCATTTTGGGTACATTTTAAGAAAGAAATTTGACAATATTGCAGAATGTATCCAAAGACTTCCTAGAGTCCTTACACATTTGAAGGCCACTGAAATATAGCTGAGAAAAGAAAAGACGGAAAGAAGAAAAGGAAAGATATACCCATTTGAATGCAGACTTCCAAAGAATAGCAAGGAGAGGTAAGAAAGCCTTCCTCAGTGATCAATGCAAAGAAATAGAGGAAAACAGGAGAATGAGAAAGACTACAGATCTCTTCAAGAAAATTAGAGATACCAAGGGAACATTTCATGAAAAGATGGGCACAGTAAAGGACAGAAAAAGCAGAAGATATTAAGAAGAGATGGCAAGAATACACAGAAGAACTATACGAAAAAGATAACCACGATGGTGTGATCACTCACCTAGAGCCAGACATCCTGGAATGCAAGTGGGCCTTAGTCAAGTGGGCCTTAGGATGTATCACTACCAACAAAGCTAGTGAAAGTGATGGAATTCCAGTTGAGCTATTTAAAATCCTAAAAGATGATGGTGTGAAAGTGCTGCACTCAATATGCCAGCAAATTTGGAATACTTAGCAGTGGCCCCAGGACTGGAAAAGGTCTGTTTTCATTCCAATGCCAAAGAATGATCAAACTACCACACAATTGCACTCACTCATATGCTAGCAAAGTAATGCTCAAAATTCTCCAAGCCAGGCTTCAACAGTACATGAACCATGAACTCCCAGATGTTCAAGTTGGATTTAGAAAAGGCAGAGGAACCAGAGATCAAATTGCCAGCATCATTGGATCATCAAGAAAGCAAAAGAGTTCCAGAAAAATATCCACTTCTGCTTTATTGACTATGCCAAAGCCTTTGACTTGTGGATCACAACAAACTGAAAAATTCTGAAAGAGATGGGAATACCAGACTACCTGACCTGCCTCCTGAGAAATCTGTATGCAGGTCAGGAAACAACAGTTCGAACTGGACATGAAACAGACTGGTTCCAAATAGGGAAAGGAGTACTTCAAGGCTGTATATTATCACCCTGCTTATTTAACTTCTATGCAGAGTACATCATGTGAAATGCTGGGCTGGATGAAGCACAAGCTGGAATCAAGATTGCCAGGAGAAATATCAGTAACCTCAGATATACAGATGATACCACCCTTATGGCAGAAAGCAAAGAACTAAAGAGCCTCTTGATAAAAGTGAAAGAGGAGAGTGAAAAAGTTGGCTTAAAACTCAGCATTCAAAAAATTAAGATTATGGCATCTAGTCCCATCACTTCATGGCAAACAGATGGGGAAACAATGGAATCAGTGACAGACTTTATTGGCTCCAAAATCACTGCAGATGGTGACTGCAGCCATGAAGTTAAAAGGCACTTGCTCCTTGGAAGAAAAGTTATAACCAACGCAGACAGCATATTAAAAAGCAGAGGCATTACTTTGCCAACAAAGGTCCATCTAGTCAAAGCTATGATTTTTCCAATTGTCATGTATGGATGTGAGAGTTGGACTATAAAGAAAGCTGGGTGCCAAAGAATTGATGCTTTTGACTTGTGCTGTTGGAGAAGAAGACTCTTGAGAGTCCCTTGGACTGCAAGGAGATCCAACTAGTCCATCCTAAAGGAAATCAGTCCTGAATGTTCATTGAAAGGACTGATGCTGAAGCTGAAACCCCAGTTCTTTGGCCACCTGTTGCGAAAAACTGCCTCATTTGAAAAAACCCTGATGCTGGGAAAGATTGAAGGCAGGAGGAGAAGAGGATGAAAGAGGAGGAGATGGTTGGATGGCATCACCAACTCGATGGACCTAAGTTTGAGTAAGCTCCAGGAGTTGGTGATGGACGGGGAAGGCTAGTGTGCTGCAGTCCATGGGGTGTAAAGTATCAGGCAAGACTGAGCCACTGAACTGAACTGAACTAAAATATATCACTTTCTTTCATGTAACAAGTAAAATTTTCCTGTTTTAAACAGTGACTCATAATCTTTAGAAAAGAACATCAAAGCTGTCAATTTATAAATGCCAATATACTTTTTTGCCGTCTAGTGGCCAAGACTACTTCCTACTTGCCCCAGGTACATATTCTTACCTTCTGAACCCCCCAAAAAAACTTTTTCATATAGTCTTAAATTTTTAAATTTTATGTGGTTTGATTTTGGGTTTTGTGTATGAAATGGGAAGGTCTTTTCCTCATTGCTTCTCTTTGTCCACTAGATTCATTATACTCTTTACATGTCCACACCATACATAGCAAAACATTTCTTTCCTAAGACTGATCTTAACTCTGTGATTAGAAACATGGACTCTGGGTCAAACTATTAAGTAGGAATCCTGGCTTCACTATAGTTATCTTGGGGAAATCCAACTTCTCAGTTTTCTCATCTGTAAATTGGGCTGGTGGGGAGGATAAGGGCATCTCTTTCATAGGGTTGTTATGAGGATTATTTATGAAGTTTCTTTTTTCTTTTTACAAGATCTAGCTATATAAGTATTTTGATAAATAAACACTAGTTTGGCTTTCATAACCTAGCAAAATACCATACCTGCATATTTATATCACTGAACGTCAACAGTGATAGTACTGTTTGATTTGTTTTGTTTTACAAACTTTAGCTCAGCTGTCATTGGCTTTTGAGTGACTTCTGTGTGACTCCTGGGTCAGCATGCTTACACAAATATAAAGGATACTCTTTTTAATTCTTTGTTCGTAAATATGAATTGTAAGTGAAGAAACAGTCTAACAGCCTGAAAATAAAAGATGAACAGAGGGAACAAACATCATCTGAAAAACACAGTTGGACAAAACAATAAAAATTTGGCTCAGTATTCTAAGAAATTTGAGAGGGTATTGCACCCCTAAACCAAAAGATTTTTAAATAAAAGTTGTTCTTATACTCTATAGAGTACCAAAGTAGCAATCTGAATTGAACAAGAAGAAATTCCCTAGGAAATAGAGCTGAAAGAGGAGAAAAAGAAAAAGTTTATAATAGTCCTGGGATTCCTATATAGGAATTCCTGGTAGAAAGGAAAGGAGATGGGAAGGGAATTAAAAAACAGTAGAAGAAAAATTCTTTAAGTCTTGGGGCTTTAGATCAAAATGGCTTGTTAAATACACAACAGCATGAATGAAAAACAACAGACTTTAGACATACATAGTCTCGTAGAATTTCAAAGCTAAGGATAGAGGAAAATTGATTTTTTGTTTTTTTTGAAGAAAGAGTTTTTTGTTTGTTTGTTTTAAGGAACAAAAAATCAGATTGGTATTAGCAATCAATATTGAATGCTAACCTGCATCATCATGCGGGCTAATAATCTAAATTGGGGTGGAATTTTTTTTTCAATTTGTAATTCTAAAGCATGCCTAATTTGCCATAGGTGTGAACTCTAAATAAGAACTTGAAAGTGTTCACTAAAATATGCTTTGTTTTCCTCCGGCCCTTGTGAAGGAGGGAGGGCAAATGCTTGGAGGTGTATTCTAGCAAACCCAAACAAAAAATAATCCCACAAAAGGATTAAAACATGTTATGAAACAACAGAAGGAAGATGAAATCCTGGATAGACACACAGCTGGACTGGGAAATGTCCCAGAACATAATTGTTTCAAATTAAAACAAAACTCCCTGGGATCTAAGAACATCTTCAGAAACAACGGAGATTCTGTTGCGCAAATTCTCAGAATAAGATAATGGAATATATTAAATGTTATGAAATCTTCTGAATTTTGTAAAGACTAAAAAAAGGCACAGGTCTGAGAGAATTAGTTTCTTCAGAAAGTCCAAATATGAAACAAAGTGAAATGTGCCTTATTTTTAAGCAGTTATCAGAGTTATAAAAGCCCCTTAACACTTGGAATTTAGTGACCTAAAACATCACACTACCTGAATGGCAGTGGATAACATTGCAGATAATTTTTATTGTTACCCATTTTTTAAAAAAAAAGTCATCTTATAAAACAAAAATTTAATAATTATAGAAAACAAGCTGCAAATGATATAAAATTTAATATGAATGTAATTTTATAGCCAGTTATAATGGTATTTGATTACATGGGAAGCCAGTAGAAACTTCCTAAAGTTGGAGGAACAAGAAGTGAAGATTCAAGTATAATGTTGAAAGTTATAAAAAATAACCTATAAAAACTTAAAATTAGCATCAAAATGAGCACAGGACGGAGAAAGGGTAAATTCTCTGAATTTTTCGTAATAATGAAACATTATGACAGTGGAGAATAAACATATGAGTGTGGTATTGAACATCAGATCTAAAAGCAAATGACCCAACAACATAATTTCTGGGATGGAGCTTGGTTTGGGTTTGAGTTTCTGGTGGGATTAGGAAAGAGACTTTTGTTTTAAATCTTTATTTTTATCAAATTCATACAAGCGTATGGTTAAAGAGCCAAATGATTCTACAAAATTTGTTGTAAAAATTAGCAAACTGGATCCCTGCTCTATCACTTTGGTATTTACCTCATAAATAACAATATTATATTGCTACTTCTTATATGTTGACATCCCACTTACAAAAGGCCCCAAACTGTTACATTCTCCTTCCCACAACTTCCCCATGTAACCTTCCCATATAAGTATCATTGTATCTTTCAGATTATTCTGCTTCCTCAGAAGGTTCTGCCAATGTAAACCACTGGTCTTCTGAATTGGGAAGAATATCTAGGGAACTGAATTCTTAAATTGACTTTCAACCAGTACTTACTTTTTTAGCCTGGAAAGAGACTTACTTTTTATTTTTAAGCTTTGTTGTTTGACTTTTTTTAAACCATGTCTTAAACAGTACTTTTGTAATTGCAGTGTTACTTTTTAATATCATAGTAATCTCAATTATGCAGCCTGTAGTGTTAGCACCATGTATGTTTCAAATTTTCTGAACCTCATTAACTGCTTTGATTATATTGTGCTGTGGATGGGTATTTTAAGGTATGTAATGTGTTTAAGTGTTCACCTGGAAAATGTCCCAGAAACAGATGTTACTTCTTATAAATACAGAGAAAATAATGTTTATTTGTGGAATATCTTCACCAGTGTACATTGTGAACTTTGAAGATAGGCATGTTTTAGAAAGTGTTTCATTAGAAGTGCCAAAAATGCCATGATTATAGGTAGGAAAATGTGTGTCCATATTTTAGCATATGCTCAGCAACATGTAGAGGTATGACTTTGAAATTGCACTTTACAGTCACCAAGAGTTTTATAGGAGTCTGTGATAATAGCATATTCAAGTCATCAAACTGTCCTTCTGCTTAAACAGGAAGACTTGATTCAGTTGTTCAGGCCTTGGTTGAGTGTATCATCAGGATTTTTAAGTGTTTAGAATATTGTATGGACTGTGTTCAGATAAATCAGTTAGCCAGTAGTCACAAACATTCTCAATAGTTTCTTACGGTTTACTTGCAACTCCAACATACAAGGAACCTTTTAATAACATTGTTAAATAAAATGGCTTTTAAGTTAAGATTGGATTAGACATAATATTTTTGTTAAGATGATAATCTTCTATTATTATTGTGTAGGTAGTCTCATTTAGTTCTAAGTGGTTACTTGTTCAACAGGATCTATAAAAATAGCTTATATGTACTTTGATGGGAAGATTGGTGAGGAAGGAGCACCAGCATTTAAAGTTAGTGTGGATATTAAGCATGGAAACTGTGGTTCTGCATTGCCTGGGTTGGAATTCTTTTAGTTCAACACTACCTGCTAGGACTTTTTCCAGTGATGGAAATCCTCATTCTGCACTGTGCAGTTTGGAATGAACATGAACTTGGGCGAACTCCAGGAGATGGTGAGGGACAGGGAGGCCTGGCACGCTGCATTCCATGGGGTTGCAAATAGTCAGACATGGCTGGGTGACTGAACAACAGCAGCAAGCACATGTGGCTAGTGTGGCTGAGGAACTGGGTGTTTATTTTTAATTACTTTAAGTAGCCATAGATAGGTAGTGGCTCCTGTAGTCGTGCAGCAAGAATTTTACAGCTAAAGGAAAACATAAGTACAGAAATGGCTGCATTGACCTGTATGTAGGACTGCTGAGGCAAATCAGTTTGCTTGGTGTAGCTTTTATAGGCTCCTAGCCTTAATTTCCGTTATCTATAATCATGTCATAGATCCAGTTTCCTGACTTCCGATTCTAACAGTTTAACTTTCTTTTACTAAAAGAAATATACTAACATTAGGAGTGAGATTATTTAGGTATCTCTGGTAGACCTCAACATTTTTATGTGTCTGACCCGACCTTTCTCACCAACAGGAAAGGAAACTTAACTTTGACATTGCCCAGTACGTTTTGCCTATTTGCTGCTGCTGCTGCTGTGCTGCTGCTAAGTTGCTTCAGTCGTGTCCGACCTTGTGCGACCCCATAGACGGCAGCCCACCAGGCTCCCCCATCCCTGGGATTCTCCAGGCAAGAACACTGGAGTGGGCTGCCATTTCCTTCTCCAGTGCATGAAAGTGAAAAGTGAAAGTGAAGTCGCTCAGTTATGTCCAACTCTTCATGACCCCATGGAATACAGCCTACCAGGCTCCTCCGTCCATGGGATTTTCCAGGCAAGAGTACCGGAGTGAGTTGCCATTACCTTCTCCATTGCCTTTTTGAGAAACTCCTAAATTTTTTAAAACATACAATTAGTAGGGCGTCTGTTCAACATACCAACAAAAACCACGTTTCATAGGTGTTCTCAAGTGATACATTGGTCCAGTTGCTAAGTTTCTCTAGAATCTTATTCATATTTAAAAGTTATAATAACTCTGTCTTAAAAAGTAACTGACATGATTCAGTGAATAGTTTTGTGAAATTTTTCCTTTCAATTTGAAATATAAAAAAAATACAGTGCTTTGAAAAATTCCTTTCCTAAGTCTTTTTTTCCCAGTAAAGTCACTCAATCAAGTCTTTTGATCTCACATACAGTGGAGTACTTCTGCTATTGATTTTTTTTTTTGGCCGTGCTGGGTCATTGCTGCCAGTGGTGGCTACTTTCTAGCTGCAGTGCATGAGCTTCTCATTGTGATGGCTTCTCTTGTTGAGGAGTCAGTAGTTGTGGCCCACAGGCTTAGCTGCCTCATGGCAGGTAGGATCTTACCAGATCAGGAATCGAACCTGTATCTCCTACATTGGCAGACAGATTCTTTACCTCTGAGCCACCAGGGAAGCCCTGTTGATTCTTATAATGATGAAAAAGAAGAAATAAACATCACCTGCCTCAAAGAGATAAGAGTTGCATAAGCTGTATTTCAGGCTTCCCTGGTAGCTCAGATGGTGAAGAGTCCGCTTGCAATACGGGAGACCTAGGTTCCATCCCTGGGTTGGGAAGATCCCCTGGAGGACATGGCAACCCACTTCAGTATTCTTGCCTGGAGAATCTCCATGGACAGAGGAGTCTGGTGGGCTGTACAGTCCATGGGGTCCCAAAGAGTCAGACATGACAGAGCAACTAAGCACACACACAAGCTGTATTTCTACATACGATATTACAAATAAGAAAATGTGTTAAAACCACATACACAAGAGAGAGGGGATATATTTGTACATATAGCTGATTCACATTATTGTACAGCCAAAACCAACACAACTTGTAAAGCAATTATACTCCAATTAAAAAATAAACAACGTATAGTAAACACCTAGTTTCTAAGTAACAGCAGGAATTTTGATCATTCTAAGTATTTTGGATGCTCTTTTGGGGGTGGGGGAGTGCAGGATCTTCATTGCTGCACAAGGGCTTTTCTCGTAGCTGCGAGCGGGGGCTACTCTGCACAAGCTTCTCATTGTGGTGGCTTCTCTTCTTGCAGACCATGAACTCTCATTGCACAGGTTCTCAGGGCATGGGCTTCAGTAGTTGGAGCACATGGGGTCAGTAGTTTGCTTAGTGGCCTCTCAGCATGTGGAATCTTCCCGGACCAGGGATTGAACCCATGTCTTCTGCATTGATAGGCGGATTCCTACCCACTGGACTACTAGGGAAGTTCTGGGTGCTCTGTCTTTACTGGAAAATAAGTATGTTGCCAAATTTCCTTAATGATGAATATTCCAGTTCTCTGTATGCATTGAACTCTGTAATATATCAGTTCAGTTCAGTTCAATTGCTCAGTCGTGTCCGATTCTTTGCGACCCCATGAATTGCAGCACGCCAGGCCTCCCTGTCCATCATGTCCATCAAGTCGGTGATGCCATCCAGCCATCTCATCCTCTGTCATCCCCTTCTGCTCCTGCCCCCAATCCCTCCCAGCATCAGAGTCTTTTCCAATGAGTCGACTCTTCGCATGAGGTGGTCAAAGTACTGGAGTTTCAGCTTTAGCATCAGTCCTTCCAAAGAACACCCAGGACTGATGTCCTTTAGAATGGACTGGTTGGATCTCCTTGCAGCCCAAGGGACTCTCAAGAGTCTCCTCCAATACCACAGTTCAAAAGCATCAGTTCTTCAGCACTCAGCTTTCTTCACAGTCCAACTCTCACATCCATACATGACCACTGGAAAAACCATAGCCTTGACTAAACAGACCTTTTTTGGCAAAGTAATGTATCAGTTCAGTTCAGTTCAGTTGCTCAGTCGTGTCCGACTCTTTGTGACCCCATGAATCGCAGCACGCCAGGCCTCCCTGTCCATCACCAACTCCCAGAGTTCACTCAGACTCAGGTTTGGCTCCCTAAAAAACCATAACACACGTATTTTCCTTGTTGCTGTACTTTGGTAAATGTTACTACAGATAACATGCTGGATGTTAGGGCGGCAGTACCTCAGTCACTTGGTGCCCTCCAAGAAAAGTGAAAGTGAAGTCGCTCAGTCGTGTCCGACTCTTTGCGACCATGTGGACTATAGCCCAACAGGCTCCTCAGTCCATGGGATTCTCCGGGCAAGAATACTGGAGTGGGTTGCCATTTCCTTCTCCAGGGGATCTTCCCGACCCATGGATTGAACCCAGGTCTCCCGCATTGCAGGCAGATGCTTTAACCTCTGAGCCACCAGGGAAGCCCTGCGTGCTTAATTTCCCTGGCTTTGACACACCCCTAGGCTACTGAGCTGAATGTGATTAACCCCCTCTGTATAGTAGTATTAATGGTAATTTCCTTTGCATTAGTCAGTTGGGGTGTGCTGGGATCATGACCTTGCACAGAACTAACCTTAAATTTTTTTTCCTTTCTTTTTCATAGTTGAGTATATTCTGTGCCATCACTTCTGACTTCGTTCTGATCTTTGCCACCTCTTGCTCTTAATATTCAAACATCTACCTTGTTTATACATCTCTGGTGTTAGGTAGGCTCTGCTATAATTCCAACTTAATTTTTACTTTTTGGGGTTTCTTCTGGCAGTTTGAAAAAACATAAGTTTTTAATTTCTAGTTCGGTTCATTACAACAAACTCTTGAATCCTAAAAGAATCAATTATCCTTTGTACATGGTAGTGATATGAGACAATCTGCATTACCAAGAAACTATTACAAAAGAGATCAAAGATTTTTTTTTTTCAGTACATGTTATTACATCAGGAATTGCCTCAAGTCATTTCAGTTATTTCTTGTGTCAGAAGAAAGGAAGGAGATTATAGTGTGTCATTTTATTTAAGGACGATCTTTAACACTAGTCTTCCTGTTTTGCTGAGAAAGGACTCAGGTGTTCATCTTTTTTCCATTGTCATTGAGCAGGAAAAAGTTACCAGGAGAAGCAGGTTCTTAAACTATTATTTCATTCAATTTTAGGAACTTCCTTCTGCTATAAGAGTAAAGTAACTGAGTCCCCCGCCAAAACGAAAACCTTAATCTTCACAATGGGCCATCTGTTTAACATTGAGCTGACCTTTCATTTTGTGAATTGATTGCCAGAGGGGCAAGATTTCCTTCTCCCTGGGAGACTGTTATATTCTGTGCTTTATAATGCACTGAACGATTTTAGTAACTAGCAATACCTTTCCTGCCTCATTCAGATTCATACATTTTTATTTGGTTGCTTCTAGGCTGCCACCATACAGAACACCTAAGTGATTGTCACAAAATATGGTGGCTTTCTTTCTTAACATGCTGATTTGTAAACTTTTTTCCTTTTGTGGGAACTTCTGTGGTAAGGAGAATTGAGTTAATCTTAATAAACTTATTGCTTCCCTGATAGCTCAGTTGGTAAAGAATCCACCTGCAATCCAGGAGACCCCTGGTTTGATTCCTGGGTGAGGAAGACCCACTGGAGAAGGGATACGCTACCCACTGCAGTATTCTTGGGCTTCCCTTGTGGCTCAGCTGGCAAAGAATCCGCCTGCAATGCTGGAGACCTGGGTTTGATCCCTGGATTGGGAAGATCCCCTGAGGAAGGGAAAGGCTACCCACTCCAGTATTCTGGCCTGGAGAATTCCATGGACTGTACAGTCCATGGGGTCACAAAGATTCAGACAGGACTGAGCAACTTTCACTTCACTTTACTAATAATTTATTAACTCATTCATCTAAAAAATTATGTTAGAGACTTCATTACATGTCAGATACTTTGCATGGCACTAGAGGTACAGAATGACCTTTCTTCACATATTTGTTAACCTGTGTATCTTTCTGCCTATTCATATGTTTTGTCCATTTCCTCTTTTGAGTTTTTTGTTATTTTCTTGTTTATGTAGAAGTCTTATTTTAGATATTAACCCTCTGACTGGATGGTTTTAGATGAAGAAATCATATTTCCCAAAGCATTTTTTTACTGAATAGAAATTCTTTATTTGGTTGAAGCTAAATTTGCTAGTGTTTTCTCTTTTATGGATTTTTTTTTTTTCTGAGTTGTATTAGTTTTGACTTTTAGGTTTATAATCCATCTGGAGTTTGTGTTCTACATACTGAGAGGTAAGGATACAACTAGTTTTTTGGGGTTTTTTAATACATTTTTTAAAGGTTACTATTATTGAAGCTGTGCAACCGCCACCCAAGTCAAATATAGTATTTTCATTAAAAAGAAACCCCATATATACTCTATAGCCATTGTTCCCCAACTTTCCATGCTCCACAGTGCTTGAAAACTAATAATCTCTTTCTATTTCTATAGATTTGCCTGTTCTAGCTGTTTCAATAGAATCATAAAATGACCTTTTGTGACTGATTTCTTTCAAGATCCATCCCCTTTGTAGAATGCATCAATACTTGGCTCCTGTTTTTATTCAGTATTTTATCATGTGGATATCCCACATTTTGTTTATTGCGGCGATGACCATTTGGATGGTTTCTGCCTCTTTAGCTATTATGAATTATGCCACTGTGAGCGTTCATTTACAAGTTTTTGTGTAGATGTATGTTTTCATGTCTCTTGGGTGTATACCTAGGATTAGAATTGCTTAGTCATCAACAGTGTTATGAAGGGTCCAGTTTTTCAATATTGTTGTCAACCTTTTTTTTTTAATTGCCATCCTAGTGGGATTGAACTGGTAAGTTGTGGCTTTGAACTGCATTTCACTAATGAGTATTGATGTTGAGCATCCTTAGATGTGTTTATTCACCATTTGGATATTGTCTTTGGGAAAATGTCTTTTCAGATCTTGTTCATTTTTTATTGGGTATTTTTGTTGTTGCTATTCTGTTACTCAAGAAATTCATAAATTTCACCAGTTATTTAACTTATTCACGATATTTTTAACTTTTAAAGCTTGTCTATAAGTCTGTCTTCTTTTTCATTTAGCATTTTAGATTTTGCTCATCTTTTTCTCTTGATAAGTCTTGTCTGAATATTCTTTCCATAAAATTATGGTTATGAATTCAGGTTCCAGAGTCATTCTGCCACTTATTAGTTCTACCATTTACTAGCTGAGTCACCCCTGGCAGGTTTATAACTACCCTGTGCCTCTCTTTCCTCAATTGGAAAACAGGTATAAGGGTAGTCTTTATGTAAGAGGATTATTGAAAGAATTAAGTGAATTAATATGTGAAAAGGATTAGTACAGTGCCTGACACTTTAGGATTAGGAAGTGCTCAGGTACTGCTATGATTTTTCTATTGCAGAGATTCCAGTTGGATTTTTCTTTCTGGCATTTTTTTATGCTTCATCTTTAAGTTTTCTCTTCTCTCTCTCTCTGTGTAAATAAGTTTATTATAACTTATTTTAAATCCCTATTTTTGTTTGATCATAACTGTTGTTTTCCACCTGTGATTATTTTGTTGCCAGGAAATAACTGGTAAATGACATGTTTGTATTCAGGTGAGTTATATAAAAAAATTGGGTTTAAATTATCTAAATTTAACAAGATAGATATTTCAGTGACTTATCAAGAATAAGATATTCTCCCTCAGTAGTTTGCTCAGCTTACTGCCCTTATCAGAGCTGTTATTAGGAAAGCAATAATTTCCAAGGTTTTGTTATTAAGTGGATACTAGTTATGTGGATTCAAGGCAGTGGAGGTGGGATTAATTTCTTCTGCCACCATTAAGAAAATTAGGTTCTTTCATTAGACTTGACCGTGTCACAGCAGATTTTTCTCGTTTTCATCTTTTCTTTGGTGTTTATCTTCAGAAGCATCTCTGCAGCATTGTGTATGTTCACTCAGCCAGATTTACTTCAAAATTACTATAGTATATAAAAGTCTTCATGTTCAAGAAGTAAATTACAGGAACATAGTATAATCAATAAGCTTTTAATAGGCTGTTCAAAGTGAGCAGTTGGTGGCATGTAAGGTAATTGGAAGTGAGGAATAACCATAGGCAGAGTATTAAACAGATGGCACTGATATATTGTACCTTCTACCTCATCTTTTTCCAGATCATCTTCTTTGTCACTGACCCTTTGAACTTCTTTCTCTACCATCCCTGCCAGATCTTTTATTCACCTGGCCAGGATAATAGATTTGTAACCAAATTCTGCAGTGTTGCTGCTGCTGCTGCTTCTTCTAAGTCGCTTCAGTCATGTCCGACTCTGTGCGACCCCATAGACGGTAGCCCACCAGGCTCTCCCATCCCTGGGATTCTCCAGGCAAGAACATTGGAGTGGGTTGCCATTTCCTTCTCCAATGCATGAAAGTAAAAAGTAAAAGTGAAGTCGCTCAGTCATGTCCAACTCTGTGTGACCCCATAGACAGCAGCCCACCAGGCTCCTCCGTCCATGGGATTTTCCAGGCAAGAGTACTGGAATGGGGTGCCATTGCCCTCTCTGAAATTCTGCAGTAAACATCACTAATTTATCGCACATTCTTTGTCTGGCAAACCCTGGGTATCCCCTCAGAATCCTTCTCAGTACAACCCTTCATGGAACCAATTAGAATTATCATCATGGATGACAACTAGTTGTCATTTCTGTTCTATCTGACTCTTTTTCCAACCACAGTTAGACATTAACTTACTCAGGTTGTATTCATTTTGAAGGCTGAAAGGGAATAAAGATAGATATGCAAGTAAAATGCTTCCCTTTTTGCCTTTCCTTTACTCAATCTTTTAAAGGATTTCATATCACTCCTACCCTTGCTTGTTTCTTTCTCTGCTATTTCTGCTGCTTCTTTCTAATTAATTTATACATGGGAATTAACACATTTGTATAAAGCAATATAAATGAGATTTTGAATCAGTAATTAATGAAACAGGCATTCCTTTCTTTAGTCACTCTTCTGAGTGATTTATTTATTCATTTATTTATTTATTTGGTATAATGAAGTACTTTTTTTCCTATCCTTTATTTAGATTTTTTTAGAGAAAATTAGATGACATTAGACCAGACCAGAGAGACCTCTGGTTACTCTGGAAGGTGTTTGTTTTGAATGCCTTCTTCCTGGAACTAAGTAATGGTCTGCCACTAAAAAGAGATAAGAATTTAAGAAAGGATAATTAGAAGGAAATGCTGGTAGGGCAAACAAGTAGTACTTTATTTATGTTCCTGAGTTCATATGAACTGTGGATACTTTTTAAATATTGATGAAAAAGTCACAGGAGAAAGTGGACCATTTCTGAGTCTTGACTATAGCCATTATTACCATGTTAAATGCTTTAACAATATCATTGTATTTGTTCTTCACAACCAGTCTGTTCATTGTAGGCATTTACTTAACGAAGACAATAAGGGTCAAAAAGGTAAATGGTTAAATGGTTAATAAGTGCTACCCCCAACTCTGACTTCAGAGGTTCCACTTATTTCTGGCTAACCATTTGGAAGTTTTCCTTGAGCAGATTTTACCTTTTTTTCCATAATAATGCCTTCTTGATTTGGGCAATAATTACATACATAACATATATTGATTTTAATGTCTTATAGGTTATTTAGGCCACTGGCACTATGGCTAAAATAATAGGCTTCTGAGTCAAGTAGTGTTCAGAGCCTTTGAGGCAGTATAACCTAAACCTAGTGATGTAGGATGATGCCTGAGCCTGGTGTAAAATCTTGGCTCTGCAGCTGATTCACCTTGTGCAGATTTCTTTCTCAGATTACCAAAGAGGGTTGCTTAGAGGATTAAACATGCTAAAAGGCATAGTACACTTAGCACAGTGCCTGATGGACAGTGAGTGCTTCATCAGTGCTATTATTATATATTTATTATGTTAAATCCCTAACTTCTCTTGAGATTCTGAGAATTTTCACTGAAATTACAAACTAAAGATATTTCATACCTCCTTTGTTGTTTTTTGTGGAGAAATAGCAAATTTATACCTCTATTCTCTGGTAAGAGTATCATTTTTCATATTTTGATTAAGTATTACAAGATACCACTACTGTTTGAAATGTGTCATATAGTATTTGAATCTGTTCTCTACTCAGGAATATTTGCCTCACCTCAGGATTTAATGTGTTTCTACAAAGATGCCAAAAATCTACTGGGGCAAGGATACTTCATATAACAGTAGTAGACACTGACCACTAGTAGAATTTATTGGTTGGTATCTTTGTTTTAACTTTTATTATATGTAAATGCAGAATGCACATTCAGTGATTAAAACATTGACTGTTTTCTTTTTCAGAAGATGAATAATCTTTCGTTTAGTGAGCTATGTTGCCTCTTCTGCTGTCCACCTTGTCCGGGGAAAATTGCTTCAAAGTTAGCGTTTTTGCCACCCGATCCAACTTATACGCTGATGTGTGATGAAAGTGGAAGCCGTTGGACTTTACACCTATCAGAACGAGCAGACTGGCAATATTCTTCTAGAGAAAAAGATGCCATTGAGTGTTTCATGACTAGAACCAGTAAAGGCAACAGAATTGCCTGCATGTTTGTGCGTTGCTCACCCAATGCCAAATATACTTTACTCTTTTCACATGGAAATGCTGTTGATCTTGGTCAGATGAGCAGCTTTTACATAGGACTGGGATCACGGATTAATTGTAATATATTCTCATATGATTATTCTGGATATGGTGCAAGTTCTGGGAAACCAACAGAGAAGAACCTCTATGCAGACATAGAAGCTGCTTGGCTTGCTCTTAGGACAAGGTAAATTTAGTGACTGGAAATTGTTTTCCACACGTTGAAATTGTCTTGTGTAAGAATAACATGTTTTTGTAATACACCTTGAAGTACTAAGTAGAGATTATATTTACCAGTATAAATCTATAAATAGTTACAGTTTCAGATTATAATTTTAAATTTTGTATAATAGCATAAAAGAGTTTTGACAAATTATGTGTGTATGTGTGTGTGTGAGACAGAGATTCTTAAAAATTTATTTAAGCCAGTGAAAAATGTTTGGCTTTAGAAACTTATTAGAGAAAAAAAAAAACTTACTGGATAGTGGTATTAAAATGTTTATTCAAAGCTGCAGAATTTCAAGAGAGAAAAAACAGTGATTTAAATAATCATTCACTTGATCTGTCATTAACAGAATAAGAGGCTAGATTGCTTTTGTTCAGATCCTAAGCAGGATTTGCATTATTTTATATAATTAAAAATAAATAGAAATTACATTGGAGAAGGCAGTGGCACCCCACTCCAGTACTCTTGCCTGGCAAATTCCATGGATGGAGGAGCCTGATAGGCTGCAGTCCATGGGGTCGCTGAGGGTCAGACATGACTGAGCGACTTCCCTTTCACTCTTCACTTTCATGCATTGGAGAAGGAAATGGCAACCCACTCCAGTGTTCTTGCCTGGAGAATCCCAGGGACGGGGGAGCCTGGTGGGCTGCCATCTATGGGGTCACACATCAGACACGACTGAAGTGACTTAGCAGCAGCAGCAGCAGAAATTACATTAATCATCTTCTAGTCACCAAGATACTTACAATTTTTTCTTGAAAAATATTGCAGTTTTGTATACTTACATGTATTTTATCATCAGACAGTTAATGTATGCTAAACAGAAATAATGCTTTAGTACAAATTATTCCTCATTATACATTAATAAGCTGCCTGAATTCCAGAGTATTTTAGAGTACATAGAGAAAACTTCCCATTCCTAATTTAATCTTTAAATATTAATATTGATGGTTTCAGTTGGCTGGGAAGAACTTCCTCAATTTTATTAGTAGGTATAATCTTTTTAGAAAATGTCTTTAGAAACATTTATCCCCCTCCCCCAAGATGTATAATAGAATTATGGTCTCATAGCAGAGTTCTGTATAAATGAGATTAAGTCAATTGAAATGATATGAGAACATATTTCTAACAAGTAAGAAAAAAAGAGATAGTAAGTAGTAATTAAGTAGCTTCAGGGTGGGAGGGAGGCAGGCATAGAAGGGTAAATATTTATAAACTTCAGAACTACCGTAAATGACTGCAAAATATGCTTCAGTTACACTGATATCAATCCCCTCAGGTATACAAACAAAAATGAGTGCCTCCTATAAGAGTCAGCCAGTTGAATATAGTATAATACCTGTCAGGAAAAGTTAATTTTTTTAAGTAACAGATTTATTGCAATATAATTCACATGCTATAATCAACTTCAGTGAATTAGTATAGTGTTTTAAGGTGCTAAAAGCAGAAAGCCTTCCTTACTAGTGCCAAGTAAGACAAAAGTATACATTTATTGAAGTAAAACATTAGTATCCGGTTAGGTGTTCTTTCTATGTTTATGTAAAAGAATCCCCTCTTGTAAGTGGTCAGCTTTATTATTTTTCTTTTTTAAGTTTTCTCTGATATCAATTTAAAAGAAATGTTCTAAAATGATTTCTTGTCTTGGTTAATCTTTTATACACTTGACCATTATGATTGAAGAGCAGGAGCAGAATAGATAAATTATCTCACATACTCATTTACCATAGAATTTCAGACTTGTAATTTTTCTTACGTTGAACCCTAAATATGGTTAGAAGACTTAGTAAGTATAGGAAGTCTTGAAAACTTTAACTTTTCTGTTTCTTTGCTTAATGAAGAGGTTGAGTTAAATCATCTCCAAGATCCTTTCCAGTTCCTGAATTCTATCATCTAATAAAATATGTGTAATTAGAATGCATGCCTTTCATTTCCTTTACTGGATTAAAATAAAAAGTTAGGGTTTAAGTAACAGGAAGGGAAAAAATAATTAATGAACTTAATTATTATCCGAGTAACTTCCTTTTAAGAGTAATTGAATATTTATAACCCACGTTACTGAACTTCTGATGGATCAACAGAAAATAGGGACTAATACTCACTCTGTGGCCTTTCCCCCACAGTCTCTGAGCTCCTTATCTGTGTGCTGTAATTGAAAAAGCACTGGACCTGGAGTCAGTATACCTGAGCCTAATTATAGGTCTGTCATTAACTTACTCTGACTTTGAACATCTGCTCAGTAAGCAGCTGACCTAGATTAGATGGTCTCTAAAGTCCTTTCAAACATGTACTATTCTGAAATTCTGTTTCTGCCTCAAGTCCTCTGATGCTAAATTGGCAGCTGCTTCTGCTACTTTGGAGCCTTGCCATTGCTAGCTTTAGCCTAAAACCCGTCATTGCCACCAAATGTTCATTTTCCTAATTCCTTCATTCCTATGAAGCTAAGTCTGTTGCAAACAAACAAACAGAAAAACCTTTTCTTAGTTTTGTTACATTTAGAGTCAATCTGGAGTAACTCGAACCCAGTCTCTGGGCCAGGGTCCAAGTTCTTGTGTAGAACCGATTTGAAGAACCTGGGAGGAGGTACGTCACCACCTAGATAGTTCGAAGAGTCTTGTGCCCCCAGCAAGAACTATAGGAAGCACAAGGGTTTATCTTACTTTTTCCCAGGAAATATTCAGATTCTGTTACCTTTTGACAACACTAAAAACTGTTGTGCAAATAACTGTCAGCACCCAGAAATGACTGTTGTCAGACCATTAAAGTGGAAAGGCAGCGTGTTTGATGTGACTGACTCTAGCCCTTAATCGCACATTCATAAGCTCCCATAGTACCTCACTTACACTGCCGGTAGTTTATAGTTAGGACAATTATATCGTAGAAACATGCTGTATACCCAGTATTACTGAAGCATTTTTAAAGGAATTAAGGTAGTAGTCTTGAGATTTTGTCATGAAGTCTATTCATAAATCACCAAACCATGTGGCATTTGAAATTCTCATTCATCTCTTAATCTTTTCCACATTAGTCAATTTCTATGGGTGAATAAATGCAAATCTCGAGAAAATAAGTAGTTTGCGCTAGGCTATAATACATATATTTTATTCATTCCCTACTGTTGCATTGCGTTTTCATCACTATGACCAACTTCAGAAAATAAAAAGAGCCACTTTTAATACCTAGAAAAATGAAGAACCTCTGTTACATTAAACGGAATATAAAAACTGAATCTCCATTAAAATATTAGTGACATAGTATGTTCCAAATATATTTAATAATAAGCTACACTGAATTGCATAAATGATTTAATAAATTCATTCTTTAAGATTAACATTCTAAGAGACCTCAGCTACTATTTTTTCAAAAGATGGAATGGAAACCGATGAAATAAATGAATATAGATTTTATTATTGCATTAGATATGGTAGTGGTGACTAAGAAACTTACATTTTAAATATAAATTTGTTGACATTGTCTCATTTTAAGTCATTCTTTTATAAGATTAAGTACTTACTAGTGACTGAACATTTCATACCAGTCTGACTCTACAACTCTTTTTTTTTTTTTTTTTAACTTCTGTACTATGTAGATATGGCATTCGCCCTGAAAATGTGATTATATATGGCCAAAGTATAGGGACAGTACCATCTGTGGATCTTGCTGCTCGGTATGAGAGTGCTGCTGTTATTCTTCATTCTCCTTTGACCTCAGGAATGCGAGTTGCTTTTCCTGATACCAAGAAGACCTACTGTTTTGATGCATTCCCAAAGTAAGTATTAATATTCCAGTAGTTTAATTCAAAGAAACGTTAGAAGGAATTCTTTTCCATCATTCAAGGTGTTCATGATACAGTTCTCTCAGCCTTGAAGTCCTATTAATAATTTACATACATTACAGAAATTGTGAAATAATTAATCTGTGAAGAGGGTGGTGGCAGGACACCAGTCAGCAGGCTGAAATGTTTGCGCAGTAGTAACCTAGATGAAAAGTGCTGTGAGCCTTATTCCCCAGACAGTGGCACTAGCATTGGAGACAAGAGAATGAATTTGAGAAGGGAAATTGATGGAATAAATGTTAGACTGTATATAAACAAAAGAATTTGACTATAATTCCCAGATTTCTGAGTTGAGTTGCTGATGGATGATAGTGCCGTCCAGTGAGGAGCGTAACACTGGAGGAGAGGAGCAAGTAGAGGGAAAAGGAGATCCGTGTGCATAAAAATAAGTGACTGATGTCTGATGAGTGACATGTTTTACGAAAGAAATGAATTGTAAAAATGCTGTCTTAAATGAACCAGAATAATTATTGCCCCACAAGTGTGCAAACATAAGTGTTAGATTTAAAAGGAGGACTACATTTCTTCATGTCTCTCAACATAGAGTGATAGTTCCTGCTAGCTCCTCTTCATCATTACAAAAAGACTGATGGCCTCTTTTTCCCAGTAAAGGGAAAAGGCAAGAAGTGAGCGCCTGGCAATTTCAGTCTTACTTTCTTTCTCAAATGGGCAGCAATACCAAGGTTTTTTGTGAATGATATTTGGGGCAAAGGCCAAAACATCACTCAGTTCTTTATAAGAACAGCAAGGGTCATTTCAAAACCATTTTTTCTTCATTAGCCTAAGGGGGGGTTACTTTGGTAGGGAAGCTTATGGGAGCATATGATCCTATCACCAGAGCAAGCTATGGGGTTTTTTGGTTTTTAAATTTTCAGGGATTTGTTTTGATTTTAGAAAACGGTAGATTGGAGGGTATGTGTGTTATACTGTGTAGCTGAATGGTTGGAATGATAGGGAGACATTTGGGGTAAACTGCTGCCAAGTTATATGTCTGTCTGACACCCTCTTTCATTTTAGCTACACCACAGAAGCACTAACAGTAAACTGTTTGAAAAACATCATACATTTCCTTTTTTGTTTAATTCCTCTATTATGGAATAGTTGGCAGCAAATAATATACCCAAGAATTTTTTCCTTACCAAATGCTGCCTTGAATTATTTCATTGATGATTTTCTTCAAGACTCTATCCTCATTTTATGCTTATAATACCTAAATGCCTTAATGCCTCTCTCTGTCTCTCAGGAAATTTTTAAAGAATTGTTATTGTAAGGTTTCTTTGTATTGTTTGTCTCTTCCAAGTTGCCCTTTTTTATTGTTTATTTTGATCCTTGTATTACATTTAAAGTATTCTCCTCTGATGTCTGATAATTCTTGGTTGTGTGCTCATATGGAAAAGTAAGGAATGAAAGAGCTGACCTGAAGTGGGTGATTAAGACTTGTTGACTGAGTTTCACTATCCAGTGATCTGGTCAAGCCGATTAATTGGGGATTAAGATCCCACATGCCATGGGACAGCCAAAAAGAAGAAATATCTGTAGAAAAGTAAACTAAGGTGGCTGTGATAATTGAGTGATTCTCTCAGACAGAAGTGCATGAAATTAATATCTTCAGATAATCTTAAAGAAGGGAGTAATGTAAAGATGACTTTTGAATCTTATTTGTAATCTAAAAGGTATCTATCCCTTCTGAATTGATTCACAGGTGGTTCTGATGTTTGAATTATCTAATATAACACAAGAAAGTCTGTTTTATGGTTCCTTTTCATACTTAATTTGTTGACTTCTTCCCCCTTCTCTTTTCCTACAGCATTGACAAAATCTCTAAGATAACCTCTCCAGTATTAATAATTCATGGGACTGAAGATGAAGTCATAGACTTTTCACATGGTCTTGCATTGTTTGAGCGATGCCAAAGACCTGTGGAGCCTTTGTGGGTTGAAGGGGCAGGTCACAATGATGTGGAACTTTATGGACAATACCTTGAAAGATTGAAACAGTTTGTGTCACAGGAACTGGTAAATTTGTAAAATATTCTGTAAATTTGCATATTGGGTTTTCTTTTCTTGCTGAACTGCACTCTTTGGTAAATAACATAAAACCTGAAGGTTTTGTTTGCAAATCATGTCAGTTGCCTTCATAAATGTACAGGTAATGATTTGTTAACAGACTTAATGAAGGTTTTAACTACCAAGCTAGAAACTGGAAATAACAGTATCATGCAGTCAGGCTGTGTAATTTATATTTTTTCTGTGAATTTTTTTTTAAACATCAAGATGAGTACTGTATGAAATTTTAATTCTATAAAATCAAATGCTATAAAAGTATTGCCAAATGCTTTTGCATATCAGAAACAAATTTATAAATATTTTTAAAACATCTCAATGTACTAAATCTTATCCTGGTATACAAATGTAATATTCTTTGAATAAAAAGCTGTATATCTAAAACAGTTCAAGTACTCATAATAAACTATATGAAAACATGCAAGTTCACTAAAGGTGACCTAAACCCTGTTGTACAGGGAAAGAGATTTAAAAGGTTATTTTATTGTAAAATACATTGAATTTTCTGTATTCCCTGGTTATCATACATTTTCTCCTAAAAAAAAAAGATGTCTTAATTTTTATGCCATCTGTTAATTTACCAACTAGCTACCTTTAAATGAGAAGTCATGATAGAACTGAATTTGAACTAGTTTTGATTTTTAAGTTTGGTACTGTGAGGCAACTACTTAAAATTTTCAGCTTAGTAATTTAAAAGGCATTTAGAGCTTCAAGAATGATTTTGTACACAATGTTTTAAATTTTGACTAATCCCGTAGAAATGCAGTACTATCATTAATAGAAAATCTGAAAGTCCATTAGATGTTCCTTAAGACCACACACAGACTGGCTATTCAATCTCTTTTCACTCTGACTATTTTTAAGAATAAGACTTGTTTTGGATTACTTTCTGAGAATTTCATGGATTTACTCCTGGATACAGGAGATAAAACATTTAATTCATAACTTTTATATTAACCAATGTCATAAAAAAATAAAGCTCACACACAAAAACTAAGTTGCCTTTCCTTGAATGAATCCTGCTTGAATAAAACAATGAAAGAAAAATTAAAATTAATGGTATGTAGTCTAATTTGTAAATGAATGAATATACACACTGTGGATATATTTTAAGGCCTTATGTAGTTTTAATTGTTCTGCTTGTTCTGTGGTTATGTCTAAGACTATAGTATATGATTCTCTTCAAAGTATATCAAGTATTGTGAATGCTTTGGTTCAGATGTGTCGAATTAATAGTAAAACAAAAATATGCCACTCAGCTGTGCCTGTTTTCCTTCTTCCATGCTCCTCACTTCCTACTTAAAATAAGGACTGGAAAAAAATGCCATTCATCTTTGTAGTATATAGATCTATAGTTTTCTAAATTTTATTATTATTTCTTTCTTTTAAAGAGACTTTTTCCTTCTCATAATTGTCTTGAAGCCTATATAGTTCCTTATTTGTACAGCATACCCCAGAGTTTGGCTAAGTGGGTTTTTATATATATTATCACCTGGGAAAATCAAAATATTGATCATACTACTTCAATATTTACTCATTCATTCACCAGGTACTTACTGAATATTTAAATCATTCAAAACCCTATGCCAAATAAAGATAGACATCAACCTTGTCCTCAGAGACTTCACAGTATAACTGAGGAGACAGATACTTTATTGCATGAGTATTATTACTGTTTGTGTAAGACTGAAGAAGATTTATAGGGTATTAAAATAGGCAAAAGGCATTCTTGAGAGGGAACATGGGGAGGGAGAAGTTGAGGAATCCCACAAACAAGTGGTATCTGAACTGAGCTTTGAAGGATAACTTAAGAAAAGACTAGACCTGGATGGCCTAGAGAAACATTCCTGGCTGAGGGGAACAGTATGCGGAAGCCTAGACAAGGATATGGTGTGTTTGAAATTAAGAAGACTGGTCAGAGGTCAAGGGGAAAGGATGTCATAAGGATGAGGCTGGCAGGCTAGTTAGGGGCACAATTCCACATGGTATGATTATTCTGGAAACAGAAAGCCACTGATAGAAATATGAAACTCTACTTGTCAAGAGCTTATGGAGGAAAAATACCTGGAGTTTGTAGCTCGCAGGAAATAACATGTGAGCCAGTTGATTACAACCTTAAGTAAGCTCATAGTAATGAAAAATTGATCGTGGAGAAATAATCTCATGTACAAAATGCTTGTTAAACCACATATGCAATACTAATTTCAGGATGCAGTGAAAGGATATTCACAAATTAGAGCAAATCCTGGGGTGTTTTAACAAGTTGGGAAGGGTCTCATAAATCAAAACCCAAAGAATAATTAAAGAATTACATGACTAAGGAATGACAGCTAACTTCAAATATTTGTACAGTTTATCCTTTTTGACTCCGTAAAACTAGGTGAAAGTTGTGAAACAGCAGATAAGAGCTCAGTGTAAGAAAGAATTTATGGTTCTTTGTTCATTAAGGAAAGGGAACACCTCTGAAGGATAAGTGAGCATCTTAACCTTTGGCACAGAAGCTGAATGACATCTGACACAAGGCTACAGAAGAAATTTCAGATTTAAATGAGAAATTGAGCTAGATGGCCCATCTGTAAAGTGTCTTTAAGATATTATATTTCATTTAGAGTTCTGCCTAATCAGAGCATCTCCTGCTCTGACATCTAGAAGGACAGTATGATGTAGAATTGGCAGTCACATCTGTGTGCTCTTCTCAAATGACATTAATAGATCCGTGACCTTGGAGAGTCACTGGACCATAGCTTACTACTAGAAATGAAAAAGTGGCACAGATTGATCCCTTATATTCCTAATGAAATGTGAAAACCTCTTAGCCCCACTCATGTGTAATGACTCATCAATTTTTAACCTTCCTTGACAACAGGAGCACCAAATAACATATTTTGATATGTGGCTTCTGTGCATATCTACGTTGTACAGTTTGAATAGTAGTCTTGGGTTCTGGGAAATTGGTCAGCAGTATACATAACTCCTACAGTATCTTACAAGTACAGAAAAGAAGCAGAAGTTAAATTGGTGTATCATCTTCACACTTCTCACCAGTCCTACATTCCACCTAAGAATATATTCCACAGTAGTTTTTTTCTTGGTGATTTCTATAAATACATAGGTTTTGCTCGCTTTAGGGAAACTTGATAAATAAAAAAATTTTTAAGCTGTAAACTGACAACATTTGTCATGTAAATAGGATGTTCTTAGGTGCAAGTAGACATGGCAAAAACTTCAAGAATAGGTATTACGGGAAGCCAGATAAGCTCTTAAATCTTGAAAACTTTTAAGCATCATAAAGCCTAATCCCTTCATTTTACAGGTGAGAAAGCCCAAACATGAGAAGTTACTTTGCAAGGTCTACAATATAATTGTCAGGAGTTGTACTATCATTATCTTCTCTTCACCCAGTTTATCTGTACTACTATGCCAATGGTCCTCTTGAACTGTAATATGATATAAACTTATTTGTTCTCTAGCATTAATCATAAGCATTTTTAAAGAGGCTCCTACATTTCTCTTTCAGCTAGTTAATTCATTGAATAGTAAATTGGTAGGTTATACCTTAAACATTCCTCTAATGATTTCTGTCTTTAAAGTAAGTAATACTAATTCATTTTACAAGGCTCAATACAGCTATTTGGTTGTGTTAAAACCTGGTGAAGATTTAACAATTTAACTGTGGTCACATGAACAAATACTTCCTTCAGCGGCACATTTACTACAAATTATATAGCATGCCAAGAATAGGCAGTTAATGTTGGGGAAAAAAAAGCATCAAAGCAGTTACTGCTGATTGGTGACGGAACAGGCTTTAAATTTGTTGCTTCAGTTTAAAACAGGCAATATGTTCAATACCATGATAGCATATCACATTTTACCAATGTATATCCCAAGTGTTCAGTAATCAAAAAAGGAACTATGCATATGACAGCTGAAATTGAGTTATAATTTGCAGAATAGAGAGATCTCTGCTACATCTATAAATGGTCATGCCACTGACTGAATTAAATGAATGAGTAATGCAAGGGAAGGAAGCAAATACCTCTATCCTGGAAGTGACCCACTTGACATTAGTTGATGTGGGGACAGAAAGGGAGGAGCAGGAAATAACAAGAGTAAGCTAAAGTCTGTTAAACTGGTTCTTACATTAGAAGCCAGATGGTCCTGAAATTATTTTTCTCTTTTTATTTCCTCTTGTAGGCCACCATGTACTGAACTTGCATAATACAATTATAATGCAATACAATGTCTAGCTTCTAGACAGAAATTTTAATAGTTAAACTTTTTTCCTGCAAGTTATAGCTTAACACAGTATATTAATTGAAGTAGTAAAGGTAGCAAATAGGTTTATGTGCATAAGGGCATCTGAGTCAAAAATTTTAAATATACTGCTCTTTTCCAGGTTACCTACAAAGTATCATGGATTTGAAACTATCAATCAAAACTTTTAACTTCTAAAGTTTGAGATTTTGATATTTTTTTCCTAGCTGATTTGAGTCTGAAAATCTTGTGTTCCAGTTTTTCTAAGTTCACTGATAGAAGATAGAATGGGCAAGTGGGAGAGAGACATGAGAAAATAAAATATATATATATCCCTGAATACATGCAGTGCTATCAAAAATGATGTTTATACTTGCTGTAGTAGCTACTGTAATATCAACTGTAAAAAGAATATAAATAGTTATACTCAATAAAATTTAATGCCTATGAAATAAATCAGAAGGGAATAAATAAAATGAAAAGTTATTATGTTGTGGCAATAGGATTATGGGTGAGTATTTTCCTTTTCTTAGGAAGTTATCTTTTATGTTGGTATGCTATCTTTTATGATTTTTTTTAATGGTTTTTATTTTCACTAGGAAAAACTGATTCTTTTTAAGAAATCTTAGGATCCCAGTATAGAACAATGAGAGTAACTCTCAAATGTTTTTAGCCTGGCTCTCAGAAAGGCAAATATATTCCTCATGTTTGGGTAATGCCTGATGTTGACGGTTTGGTTTGGTTTTGTGGGGGTGGGGTGAAGTCAGGGAGTGTAACAAATTGCATAATATCCGAAACTTTCTACCAAGTCTATGAAGTATTTTAGTTATATATTTATAAAGCAAACCCAACAATGCATTGTTACACAGTTGACCCTTGAACTAACATGGGTTTGAATTGCACAGCTCCGCTTAATATGCAGATTTTTTCAACAAATATGTTGAAAAATTTTTGGAGCTTTGGGACAACTTGAAAACACAAACCACATAACTTAGAAATAATGAAAAAAAAGAAAGAGGTATGTCATGCTGCTGCTGCTAAGTCACTTCAGTCGTGTCCGACTCTGTGACCCCATAGACGGCAGCCCACCAGGCTCCCCTATCCCGGGGATTCTCCAGGCAAGAACACTGGAGTGTATTGCCATTTCCTTCTCCAATGCATGAAAGTGAAAAGTGAAAGTGAAGTCGCTCAGTCGTGTCCGACAGTTCGTGACCCCATGGACTGCAGCCTACCAGACTCGCCCGTCCATGGTATGTCATAAAAGCATATAAATATGCAAATACTAGTCTTTTATCTTTTACTATCATAAAATATAAATCTATTATAAAAACAATTTATCAAAACTTAGACCATGTATGGTGCCATTCTCATTGAGAGAAATGTAAATATAAAATGTAGTAAACTTACAATACACACACTGCTGCTGCTAAGTCACTTCAGTCGTGTCCGACTCTGCAACCCCATAGACAGCAGCCCACCAGGCTCCTCTGTCCCTGGGATTCTCCAGGCAAGAATACCGGAGTGGGTTGCCATTTCTTTCTCCAATGCATGCGCTATTACTGTGTTAATTTTGTAGCCACCTCCTGTGAGCTAAAGTGAGCATCTGCTTAAGTTGCTATGTCAGCAGTTCATCTCTCCAGTAAATTGCATAGAGCAGTAAAAATTAATCTCTTGTCATTCTCACATATTTTTCTTATTTGGTACAATGCTGTAAACCTTGACTAACACTCTGGGCCATATATGAAATGCACCCAAAAAGCAGAAAAATGTCATGACATTACAAGAAAAAATTGAGTTGCTTGCTATGTACCATTAGCTATAGGTTGAGGTCTGCAGCTGTTTCAGCATAAGAACCATCATAAAAGCAGAAAAGGAAATTCACAAAACACGCTGTGGCTACACCAACAGGCGTGAACATCCTCCACTTTGTGCAAAATACCTTTTTATCTCATGTTGAAAAATACAGCTTTTATGTGCATGAAGGATTATTATAAGAAAGGCATACCTAGAGATTCCAATGTGATTTGAGGAAAAAGCAAAGTTAATATATGACAAAGCAAAAAGAAGTTGAAGAATCTAAAGCTGGAGAATTTAATGTCAGCAAAGGGTGTGGTTTGGCTTTAAAAGTGTCAAGATAACAGAAGCAGCTCCTGCCAGCCAAGAGGCAGCACACAAGTTCCCAAATGCCATTAAGAATATCAGTGAGGAGAAAGAATATCTGCCTGAATAGGTCTTTCATGTAAACCAAAGTACCGCATTATGGAGGAAGAAAAAAATGTGCCACAGAGGACATTTATTAGTAAATAAGAAAAATGATGACCAGGATTTAAGACAAGAAGGGATATATTACTGTTTTGTGAAAATGCAGTCCGGTTTATGTTCCAAGATGCCCTTATCTCAAAGCTGAACCCCCAACCTTGAAGGGAAGAGATAAATACCATCTGCCAGTCTTTTGATTGTGCTATAAGAAACCCTGAACAATGAGAACCCTTTTTCAGGATTAGTTATATTGATGCTTTGTCCCTGAAGTCAGGAAGTACCTCTCTAGTAAGGAGCTGCCTTTTGAAGTTCCTTTATATTGGACAATGCCCCTGGCCATCCAGAACCCAATAAATTCAATACTTCAAGGCATCAAAGTGGTTTACTTGTCCCCAAACACAACATCTCTAATACAGCCTCTAGATCAGAGGGTTATAAGGACTTTTAATGCTCATTACATATAGTACTCTATGGAAAGGATTGTCAACACTATGGACAAGAAGTCCAAGAGAGCAGCATGGAAGTCTGGAAAGATTATACCATAAAGATGCCATCATTACAGAAAAAGCCATGAGAGTCATCAAGCCCAAAACAGTCCTGCTGGAGAAAACTGTTCAGATGTTGTGCATGACGTCACAGAATTTATGACAGAACCAGTCAAGGAAATCATGAAAGAGACTGTGACCATTCCAAAAAAGTGGGGGTGAAGATTCTTAAGATATGAATCTTGGGGACACCACCCCTAGGGAATTAACAGAAGACACTTTGATGGGGCTGAGCGCTTCTGAATCAGTGCCAGACGAGAAAGAAGTAGAAGAAGCAGTGCCAGAAAACATGGTCAGAAGAGTTCTGATTATTCATGACGGTTTTGACTTCTTTTATGACATGGACCTTCTATGATATGGGCACTGAAAAGCAAATGGTGGAAGGATTGGTACCATATAGCAGGGATCCCCAAACTTCAGGATCCAACTCCTGATGATTGAAATAAAGTGCATAAGAAACTAATGCACGTGAAGTGAAAGTAGCTCAGTCGCGTCAGACTCATTGCCACCCCGTGGACTATACAGTCCATGAAATTCTCCAGGCCACAATGCTTAAGTGGGTAGCCTCTCCCTTCTCCAGGGGATCTTTACCAACACAGCCACCAGGGAAGCCCAAGAACGCTGGAGTGGGTAGCCTATCCCTTCTCCAGTGGATCTTCCTAACCCAGAAATTGGACCAGGTCTCCTGCATTGCAGGCAGATTCTTTACCAGCTGAGCTACCATCTCCAAATCATTCCCCCTTTAACCAGTCCGTGGAAAAATTGTCTTTCACGAAACCAGTACTGGTGCCAAAAATATTGGGGACTGCTGCCACATACAAACATTTATAAAGAAACGAAAAGGCAAAAATCAGAAATTACAATGTATTTTCATGAAGTTACACCAAATGCGCCTCCCTTTCCTTCCTCCCCTTCCACCTCCTCCACCTCTTCTGCCTCTGCCACCCTAGAGAAAACAACACCAACTTCTCTTCCTCCTCCTCAGCCCACCGGAAATAAAGACAATGAGGATGAAGACCTTTATGATGATTCACTTCCTCTTAAAGAATAGTAAATAACCATGTCATACAGTTAATAAACTTATGCATGCATATGAGTGTCTTCATGTGAAAGTCTAGTAACTGTAGGATAAGAACTGTGTGAGATATTTTTGTGTCATTTTCGTTGCCTAAGTATCCATCATGTAGAACACTGCAAGATTTGTACTGAAGTGAATGGGTAGCTTATCCTTACATAGGCATAAGGTGAGTGACATTTAATATAAAATTATTAACAGTAGTTTTCTTACTGTTTTATGACTTTGCTTTCAAAGAATTATGCTGCGGTACAGTAGTGTTCTTGTACTTCTCTCATAATTGGAGAAACTGCATATCAGCTTATCACAGGTAAGTGGAGTTTTTTTTGTTTTTTTGGTTTTTTTTGGAGTTTTTTTTTTTAAGTAACTTTCTAATACTGTATTATGGATATGACTATAATACTATATGCCATAAAAATTGTATAATGTTTATTCAGTAGTCTATAGGTTGGTCTCAGTTCAGTTCAGTTCCGTCGCTCAGTTGTGTCTGGCTCTGCGACCCCATGAACCGCAGCACGCCAGGCCTCCCTGTCCATCACCAACTTCTGGAGTCCACCCAAACCCATATCCATCGAGTCAATGATGCCATCCAACCATCTCATCCTCTGTCGTCCCTTTCTCCTCCTGCCCTCAATCTTTCCCAGCATCAGGGTCTTTTCCAATGAGTCAGCTCTTCGCATCAGGTGGCCAAAGTACTGGAGTTTCAGCTTCAACATGAGTCCTTCCAATGAACACCCAGGACTGATCTCCTTTAGGATGGACTGGTTGGATCTCCTTGCAGTCCAAGAGACTCAAGAGTCTTCTCCAAAACCACAGTTCAAAAGCATCAATTCTTTGGTGCTCAGCTTTCTTCATAGTCCAACTCACATCCATACATGACCACTGGAAAAACCATAGCCTTGACTAGACAGACCTTTGTTGGCAAAGTAATGCCTCTGCTTTTTAATATGCTGTCTAGGTTGGTCATAACTTTCCTTGCAAGGAGTAAGCATCTTAATTTCATTGCTACAATCACCATCTGCAGTGATTTTTGATAGGTTGGTCTACCTTGAAGCAATTGTACCGATTACACTACACCACTATAAAGCAATCACATTGCTGTTTCTTTGTTATCAGTGTACGAATCATTATACCTGGAAATAAGAATTTCTTTTTCACATTATCTTTTCATTTTTGATACCTAGTGTTAGTAGTACATATACCATCTACCATGTTTTATATCATGTAAGACAATACTGGTGTAGGTATTATCAGAAAGATGATCATCTTGTAATCTGACAGTACAAATTTATGGGGTCAATAAAAAGTACTGTAAATGTATTTTCTCTTATGATTTTCTTAATAATCCAGAAGTAAACTCTCTTGTTGTAAGTGATACACTGCTTTCCTCTAGGTTTCTTCAAGATTTTCTCCTTGTCTTTGCCTTTCAGAGTTTTGTACTGTGATATGTCTGTTTGTGATCTCTTTGCATTTATACTTGGAGCTAGTTGAATTTCCTGGATGTGGAGATTATGGTTTTCAATAAACGTGGGAAATTTTTGCCATTTTTCGAGCTGTTTTTTTCCTTCTCTCCTCTCTTGGTACTCTCAGTTCAAGGGCTGCAGAGATTACAGAATTAGTCATCTGCCCTTACGTTAATGCGCCCCAGGCTGCTTTACCTTTTTAGATTCTGTGTTTGCTTTCCAATTTCCTCTGTTGTCCTTTCACATTCTTAACTGTCACTGCATGCTACTGTGAGTTTGTTTTTTCTTCTCTAACTTGCTCTTTCTGGTGTTTCTATTCAGATGATCTAGAAAAACAGATAACTGAACTTATTAAATTATGTCTAAATTAAGAGCAACATGGCTCTGCTTAAGACCCTGAAAGACTATGCTATGAGCTACAGCCAGACAGTCCAGACTGAGTCTTTCCCCACTCTGAGGTAAGAATTAGGTGTTGGCTGCCTTGGGGATAGGGTTCTGCCCAAAAGATCTAGATTTCTGGGCCTTATGGTGAAACTTGCTCTCTGGTGAATGTTACTGCTGTTGTCTTCTATGTTTCTCAGTCATGAATTTTCAAGAAACAGAGCGACATACCGTTAAGGGAAGCACACTGACTGAAACCGCCCACCCTGGGCGGTTAGTATGGGCACCATTTGCATGAGTTGTTTTATGACAGGAGGTCCTGGTAAGGAACACAGAACTAATAAGCCACCACCAGCCGGAAGAGTTCGGGAAAGGTCAAAAGGAGACACTACATCTCTGACCACCTCCCAGAATCCTTCTCTCTGGCATCCATCTTAGCTGAACAAGGCATGCACCACCAGGAAGGACTCTGAATCAGAATGATTGGCTAAAGACAACCCGAAAACTAATCCCATCACCATAAAACCCGAGACTGCAAGCCACGTGGCAGAGCTGTCCTCCTGGGTTCCCTTACCCTACTGCTCTCCACCCGGGTGCCCTTTCCCAATAAAATCTCTTGCTTTGTCAGCACGTGTCTCCTCAGACAATTCATTTCCTAGTTAGATAAGAGCCCAGTTTCGGGCCCTGGAAGGGGTCCCCCTTCTTGCAGCAATACCACTTCCAATATTTCCAATGTTGAAACAGTAGTTTCAAATTAACTTATTACCCATCTGAGAATCTGAAGAGACCATAAGAAGCAGTAGCGTGCATCAGCCAGCCTTGAGCTTAGCACTTTTTAATAGCCATCACTGACTAGGATGATGGATTTGAAAGTATTCTCTTTAGAATCATGAAGACAAAAAGTTAAGCTATGGCAAACATCAGGGAATATGGAATAGAACTTTCCTTCCATGCAAAGCTACATAATCAGGAGCAAGGCAGGGTAAGTATAAGTAGAGTCCAAACATCCTGTCAATTAAGAAATATTTTATGGACTTCCCTGGTGGTTCAGTGGTTAAAGAATCTGCCTACCAATTCAGAGAACACAGGTTCGATCTCTGGTCTGGGAAGATTCAACATGTCGTGGAGCAGAGCATCACTACTGAACCTGTGTGCCCTAGAACTTGTGCTCTGCAACAAGAGAAGCTGGTGTAATGAGAAGCCCGCTTGCCACAACCAGAGAAAGCCCAATAAGTAAATATTTTGCAATTCATGAGATAGCTGAAGAACAACACTGAAAAAAAATGTCAACTACAAAAAGATGCACAACATGAGAGATGCAAGTTGAGCTTTATTTGGGGCAAAATGAGGATTGCAGCCCAGGAGACAGCACTTAAGATAGCTCTGAAAAACTACTCCAAAGTTAGAGGTAGCAGGAAAGATCAATGTGTATGATTTTGGTGAAGTGGGAGTTCACGCAATCAAGTGCTTACCTTACAAAAGATTTTCTGCTAGTCACAAGGAGCTGATGTCACCATGAAAGGATTTAGTGCTTTTCTAGATATGAGGAGATGCAAGGATTAGAATCATGAAATCAGTTCCTGAAAACATCTAAATATCCAAAGACCTGTTAGACAAATTTTCCTGGAGCACAGAATGTCTCATTCTCTACCCTAAACTCCCTTTGTGAAGTTGCTCAGTCGTGTCCGACTCTTTGTGATCCCATGAAGCCTACCAGGTTTCTCTGTCCATGGGATTTTACAGGCAAGAGTATTGGAGTAGGTTGCCATTTCCTTCTCCAGGGGCTCTTCATGACCCAGGGATCAAACCCTGGTTTCCTGCATTGCAGGCAGATGCTTTACCCTCTGAGCCACCAGGGAAGCCCTGTAGGGCATGTCTAAGGTCAACAGCCAGAGAAGGCAATGTCACCTCACTCCAGTACTCTTGCCTGGAAAATCCGATGGATGGAGGAGCCTGGTGGGCTGCTGTCCATGGGGTCACTAGAGTCAGACACGACTGAGCAACTTCACTTTCACTTTTCACTTTCATGCATTGGAGAAGGAAATAGCAACCCACTCCAGTGTTCTTGCCTGGAGAATCCCAGGAACAGAAGAGCTTGGTGGGCTGCCGTCTATGGAGTCGCACAGAGTCGGACACGACTGAAGTGACTTAGCAGCAGCAGCAGCACAGGATTCCATCTCCACGTGGAATTCTACCTCCACGAATGGCAAATGCCCTTGGCGAGCACCAATTTGTAGTTGACAAAAAGAAAAGGATTGAGTTAATAGTTTGAATATGAGTAATAGACATTACTTTGCCAACTAAGGTCCATCTAGTCAAGGCTATGGTTTTTCCAGTGGTCACGTATGGATGTGAGAGTTGGACTGTGAAGAAGGCTAAGCGCCGCAGAATTGATGCTTTTGAACTGTGGTGTTGGAGAAGACTCTTGAGAGTCCCTTGGACTGCAAGGAGATCCAACTAGTCCATTCTGAAGGAGATCGGTCCTGGGATTTCTTTGGAAGGAATGATGCTAAAGCTGAAACTCCAGTACTTTGGCCACCTCATGCGAAGAGTTGACTCATTGGAAAAGACTCTGATGCTGGGAGGGATTGGGGGCAGGAGTAGCAGGGGACGACCAAGTATGAGATGGCTGGATGACATCACTGACTTGAAGGACGTGAGTCTGAGTGAATTCTGGGAGTTGGTGATGGACAGGGAGGCCTGGTGTGCTGTGATTCATGGGGTTGCAAAGAGTTGGACACGACTGAGTGACTGAACTGAACTGAACTGAATAGTGTAGAGGGCTTCCCAGGTGGGGCTAGTGAAAGGTTCAGCCCTTGGGGTCAGGATGATCCCCTGGAGGCAGGCAAGGCAACCCACTCCAGTACTCTTGCCTGGAGAATTCCATGGACAGAGGAACCTGGCAGGCTGCAGTGACTTAGCACAGCACAACACATTGCCTCTTTAGTGTTCATTAAGCCCTTATTTTGGTCACATTTTGTCTCTGTATTTTTGTGTTTCAGAACCTAAGAGAAATAAGTAAAAATAATGATTTAAAAATTGTAAAAGGGCTTGTAAGGAAGGCATAACAATAGCTGTTGTGGCTGCACCCTTGTTTCACATCCTTTCCAGTGTGTTTCAGAAGTCACCCAAGTTCCTAAGAACACTTGAAGTGAGATAGAATACATATTGAACAGAGTCCCTTTTATTCCTAACAGTTCTAGGTAGTTCTCTAAACAGAGTGTTATGCAGAGGATTGCCAAAAAAAAAAAAAAAAAAAAGAAGAAGCAGCTTCCCAGAGACACTGATCTGCCTTAAAAGAAGCTATCTTCTACCTTCTTATCTGTTGGACTGAAAGTCTCTGAAGGGCTGACACTGCGTCTTTCCCTGTATATGTATCTTTACGTTTTCCTTGGTCACTAAAAGCTTCCTGACATCTAAATTAATATGAGGGAAGGAAAGGTTCTGAAGAGTAAAACTTTTCCTTTTCCTCATTTGAAAGTTTTATAGGATAGCCTCATAATTCAGAGCTGTGACTTCATATTTTCCTTTTGTCTTTATTATATTAGGGAAGAAAGTAGCCAAATTAACAGTACAAGGGGAGAAGAGAGTGTAGGTCGATTTGGAAAACTCAGACCTACTAATGAATCTCCTGGAGCCCCAGTTTCATCATTGGTCAAAGGGGATGTTAATAATATTCACTCTCTTGTCCTTGGAGGTTTACTATGAAGGTTAAATAATAATCCTAAGTAGGAATATATTTAGTGCTCTACAGAAATATAAAAATATAAGGGGTTATGTTCTAACTGTGGATCTCTGTCTAGCGATGAAGAAGGTCAGGCCATGAACAACTTATAGATAATTTTTAGGAGTTTTTATTCTTGATAATATGCCAGTTTACTAATGAATTTGCAGAAAACACTCCGAGTCCATGCAGCAATGTGACAAAAGCTAGCTTATTTCTTATTCGATCGTATTTACATGACTGAAAGAATCTAAGGCAACCAAAAGTTACTGTCTGTTGTGCTTTAAAATGATGATCCTGCCAGCAAGGCAGCAACAGCTGGATGAACCATAGAAATGGGAGCAAATGCACCTTTTGTCCTGTCCAATCCTTCCATGCACTTGTGACACTTTGGCTCCAAAGTGTCCTATTGTCCCCAAACATGCTGCCTTTGTGTTCTTAGTTTTGAGTGTTAAACTAGAAAGGCTGGAAGCAAGACAAATAACACTGGGTCAGCTGAAATAAAAATCTCATGGTTTTGGAAAAAGATTTACTCCATAATGGTAAATTCTTAGCGCTCACTTAAAAAAAAAAAATCTTGAATACATCTTTTAAATCCTAGTGATTCTCAACTGATATAAAAATTAAGTATTCAAATTTAATTTGTTAGTGATTTGATGTTTAAAGATTTAGTAAGTTGCTAGCATGTTGATAATAAGATTTCATCTCTTTTATGGATGATTGAGATATAAACCTTTAATTTCTAAAAATAATATTATATTTCCCTTTATAAGGAAACAAAAGTATGACCTACAAGAAACTTTGCAAGTTCCTTTCCTAATCTGTGTCCTTTGTTTTCTCCTTATAACGTGTTGGCAGCAGGGTCACTCCTCTGCATTATCTGGGAACCAACAGATCTGAATGACAGCATTTTTTGAAACAGCAGTTCTACCCAGAAGGGACAATCCCATTAAAAGAGTTGTCCAGGCAAAGTTACTGTTCACTTAACTACCCTGAAATACTAATCAATAAGAAGTCTTCTCCTTTCAACTGTCCTAGAGTTCTCCCAATACTTCTCGGTGGTGACTTTATTTAAATAAGCTCATCTCCCCAGAACTCAGAGGAGGAGGAAGGAGGAACACTCTGATTTAAACTATTTGATGAAGCGAGTATTTCTTCTACTACATGTGACATAACATAAATGAACAAATTGTATTTGATGTAAATTTTATCTGTACATGGCTTGTCTTCTCCAATTACAATGGATACCTGTTTTTCTTTTTCTTTCTTTTTTAAATGAGGTTCTAATATACTGTTCTAAGTTATCTAGTTCTGAGAAGAGAATTTTAGATTGGGGGTCCAAGAATGTTCTTCATTCCCCATACTTCCTCAATTTCCCTACTTCCATGCTACCCCATCAAAAAAAAGTTTGCAAATTCACCAAATAGGGAAAACTGAAACTTGGAATAATCAACTAGGTATAAGAAAAGCATGTTTAAATTCGTGAGAAATACTCATGAAGGAGATAAAATGGAATCATCCTAAGGTGTTCAATACAATTGCCAAAGTTACTTGTCCTACCTAGATTTTTCATCTGCACGATGTTGCTTTCATCAAAGAAGTATTTTAGAATATGTGAAAAGGCTTTTAAATTTGTTGTGCTATTTTGCATTCTGATGATGATTATAATATTGATTAGAGATTATATCAGTTAGAGAAATTGGAATGATGATTATAATATTGAGTATGATGACTGTATATGAAACACTCCATTGATGCTTCCATTGAGAGGTTAAGGGATTAAATTCCAGTCACCACAGTCCTAGCTGACTTGATTTCAGAGACTTTATTGGCTACATATTCCTCCCCGCCCTCCACCTCACTTCCCCATTCCTCTTGTGGTTCTCCTTCATCTCCCAAAATAAACGACTTGCACTCAACTTTTTGTCTCAGAGTCTACGTCTGGGATATTCCTAAAAAGATATTGTCATTGCTTAAAATATATTTGTACCTCCATGGAATCATGGAAATCACCTACATAGAAGGAAACTTCGAAAAGTGTACAATGGAAAGCAGGAGGAGTTTGGAGCAAGAAATGTCCAAATTAAAATGATTTTAGTAGCTCTGCGACTTTATGCAGTCCTCTCTAAACCTCAATATCCTCATCAGCGAGTGGTTGCAACATAACATTTGTCCAGCTTTCTTTACTGGGTCTTCTCAAAGATCTAATCAGATCATACACATAAAAAGATAGATATTCATACAAAGATTATTATTATTGTAATTAATTCGGGAAAACTTCAAAACACCAGTTGAAATTGGAATAAGTGAGAAAGAAGGCAATTCAGGTCTGTAGCAGGCAACTGGTTATGGGATAGTGCTAATTAGACCAGCTAGAATTAAAACAAAGAATTGCTTGCAGAATCAGAAAAATAATGTATAGTACCTTACAGACTGCGCAATTTCTTCCCTGCCCAGTCTGAAGAGTAGGATTCTATGTGATAGATCATGGATGTCATTCTATACTGGAGAAGAGGTACACAGAAGGAGAAGAGCGATATTAGCAAGATTACACTAGAAATTGCCTAGAAGACAGGGAGCAGAGAGGCAAGGGATCCCTGCAGAGCAGCATAATTTCCTGGCTTCTCCTTTAATCTTACCACTCTTTCACATCTCATACATCTCCTGGTAGTTTCTAAGCATGAGGACCTTACCCTTGCAGTCAATCTTCCTGGACCGTGGCAGAAATAGATATGATTCATCCAAAGATCTCACTGCACAATCTGTAGGATTTCCAATGCTCTCCCCAAGCTTTCTGGGAATTCTGGGAGATTATGCTCTCTAATGACCAACCTGGCTCTAAACTCCTCTTTCTATAGAATTGACTCAGTTATAAATTGTCTTTCTTTTCCATGCATAATACCCTTGTTTTGTATCTTGTTGATCTAGAGATGGAGCTTAGATTTTTTTCCTTGATTTACACACATACATACACGTACCTACACACACTGAGGTTATGCTCCCCTAAGATATCTCCAGCCAGTGAGTGCACAGTGAGACTATTAGAGTGAGGCATTCTTGCTTGACACAGGACCTCTCCACAGAGCCCCATGGCACTTTGCCCAAGGATTCCCCTGCTGACCCGGTCAAGACTTTTCATAACTGTGCTGCAGTTGAAGGCTTATGCTACAAATTGTCTCTTCTGGTGTGCTCTCACAGATTTTGTATCATCATCGCTATCTGAAGGCTCTCCTTGGCTACTTTGCCCCTCTCCCCCTTATCCTTCACATCCTTCTTCCCAGTAAATCTATTATATATATAATTTTATCTGCTTCTTGGAATATGAACTAAGATACTATCTAGAAAGAATTAAGAATTATGATACCAACATTTAAGAACATTTTTCTTCATTCTGCTATACCTAGTTTCTAGGTATAACCCTAGAATCTCTTCGCTGATGTTGGCTCATGAACCCCCTCCAGAATTTCCTGGGTGAAATCTGAAACTACCTGCCATGTGCTGAGGGCAGGGAGAGATTGAAGAAGAAGGTAGACCACTCTTGATTGGTAGGTGGAGAACTGTAGCCTGCTAGGCACCTCTGTCCATGGGATTTTCCAGGCAAGAATACTGGAGTGGGTTGCCATTGCCTTCTCCAGGGGATATTCCTGACCCAGGGATCAAACCCGCATCACCCACGTCTCTCGCATTGCCAAGCAGATTCTCTACTACTAGTGCCACCTGAGGAAACCCCCAATAAGCAAGGGAACTTATTTACCAGTCCTATCTTGAGTCACTGAGAGATGAGCAGATCTCTGCACCCACCCTCCAAATCTTAAAATTATCTATAGTCATGTTAACTAGTTCAGTCATGTACACAGACCTGACTATCTCAACACCACAACATTTTTGCAAGGCTGTGTCCTTGGGCAGCTGCTAGGATAGGGAAGGCAATCGGAGCACATAATTCAAGGACAGGGAAGTGGGTAAGGAACATCTAATTGTCCAAGTCCGCCAGCCAGGTCAAACTGGCAGTCACATCTCGATAACCTCCTCCAACAGCTGGTGATATTTGGCTATTATGGTATATATGTTTGTACATAACAAATTTCATTTGTCCATGACACCCAGATTAAACCTGTTCTAAGGTCCAAACACTAAAGGCGAGTAACAGCCCATCTTCAGAGCTTTCTCCTCTCTCGGAAGCCAAATTAGCAGCTCTGTCTATGCTCACTTCAGAAGTCATTTCTCAGTGCTTCTAGAGGCTCTACTCTGTTGGTGCCCTGCTATTAAAACTTTGCTAGAATCCTTAGGCCAAGACTCTCAATGCCTACTCCATGTGGACAAACCAGAAGTCCTTCCCATAAACAACCCATAAATTTAGTCTTCTGAACCTTACAAACCTTCAATTCTTCTCCCAGTTTTTAGGAATATATCCATCTTCTAAAAAAATATTTTCCTCTCCTACCTTTGAAGGAAGTATTCATCCTTCATTTTCTTCCATTTTCAATCTCCTTAAGTGAGAGTTGCTCAGTCATGTCTGACTCTTTGTGACCCCATGGACAGTAGCCTGCCAGGCTCTTCTGCCCATGAAATTCTCCAGGCCACAGTACTGGAGTGAGCGGCTGTTTCCTTCTCCAAGGGATCTTCCCAACCCAGGGATCAAACCCAGGTCTCCTGCATTGCAGGTGGATTCTGGATTCTTTACCATCTGAGCCACCAGGGAAGTCTTCAACCTTTAAAAACAAAGATCCATGTAGTTTTCCTCAAGGATTAAACCCATCAATGATACAAAGGCTTGGTTTTCCAGCTGGGACCAGAGGATGCTGGTACTACTGGCCCTCCTGAGTCAGTCCCCAACAAGGGTCCTCCTGCCCAGTATTGCTTGAGACTAAGCTCATATCAGAAGCAAAGGAAAAGCATTATTCTCTGATCAAAGAGTGGAGAGGTGGGAATTCTCTCTCTGGAGCACAGGCTCTCCCCATAAACTGTGGGCATAGCTGCCTTATTGGATCTCGACCATGGGGAGGAAAAACGGGTGGGGGCTGAGTTCTCCCAGCACAGGCACAGCTGTGCTGTTCCAACACCAGATCAAAGTGTCTCCTCACCTGGCCAGTGGTGTCCATCTTGAATTACAGGACCATGCGCAGCTCTGCTTTTGCACACCATCTGCCAAGCTGAGGTGCTGGCTGTAGCCATTTTGTATTTGAAATGCTGGGCTGAGAATTCAAGTAAATTCAAATTCTAAGTACTGGTGAGACTTCTGCACACAGCACCCTATGAGCAAACGAAACTAGACAAAGGATGAAAGAAAAAAAACAGATTAGATTTTGTTACCCAGATTCTATTTTTATTCCCTGGGAATTGTTAATGGGCTTTGTTGGAGACAAATCCCCCCTCTGTGTTACCCCTCATTCTTGAAGAGCACTGAGGGGCTCAGGTCTGGCTTCTGTTACTAGTAATACTTCTGCCTGAGTAGATGTTGTTAGTAACCCCAGGCAGAAGGGCAGAGCTTCTCCCCCAGCTGCCTTTAGACCTGTTTGATTGTCCCCAGGCTTCAGCCCTAGCTGTTTGTATCCCTGAGTGACCACCATTTGTTTAACCTTTCGGAGACAAGGGACAATTTAAGAGACATGGCCTGAATATTCAGTTTAGTTCAGTCGCTCAGTCGTGCCCGACTCTTTGCGACCCCATGAATCGCAGCACGCCAGGCCTCCCTGCCCATCACCAACTCCTGGAGTTCACTCAGACTCACGTCCATCAAGTCAGTGATGTCATCCAGCCATCTCATCCTCTGTCGTCCCCTTCTTCTCCTGCCCTCAATCCCTCCCAGCATCAGAGTCTTTTCCAATGAGTCAACTCTTTGCGTGAGGTGGCCAAAGTACTGGAGTTTCAGCATTAGCGTCATTCCTTCCAAAGAAATCCCAGGGCTGATCTCTTTCAGAACGGATTAGTTGGATCTCCTTGCAGTCCAAAGGACTCTCAAGAGTCTTCTCCAACACCACAGTTCAAAAGCATCAATTCTTCGGTGCTCAGCCTTCTTCACAATAATGCTCACACATCAAATATTTCCTAAAATAGAAGTCTCTATGTCTTTTTCCTAAAGGCAAGTGTGCCCTGATGTTGAGGCTTACTGCCAGGACTGAATCTCTCTTGTCACACTTTTGTTGTTTTTCGGAAGAGAAACTTCAGGTTAAAGGAAGATTCACATGAGTGGTCAAGCAAGTCCATTTCCCCAGGTTGTCTCTCTGGAGGTTGGGGCTTGGAGACCCTCTTCACTCGTGTGTGATGTACCCAAGGAGTGATCCCTGCAACTTCAGGGTAGAAAGGCTGCTAAGGATCGCCCAGGGTCTGTTCCCACTTAGGGGTGAGCTGGCTTTTCAAGCTGATAGTTTTCCAAGGTTTCAGGTTCACTCAGTCTCCTGAATGAAAGGAGTGGAGGCCCAGGTCATGGGTACAGCACCAGGTGCAACAGCTGGTCGCCTTATTCAGTGAGGGCTTTCATGGTTTCTTCTACCTGGAGGGCATACTTGAATTGTTTCATTTCAAAGGGGTTTAGTTCAGTTCAGTTCAGTCACTCAGTCATGTCCAACTCTTTGAGTCCCCATGGACTGTAGCACACCAGGCTTCCCTGTCCATCACCAACTCCCAGAGCTTTTTTCAAACTCATGTCCAATGAGTCGGTGATACCATCCAACCATCTCATCCTCTGTCATCCCCATCTCCTCCTGCCTTCAATCTTTCCCAGCATCAGGGTCTTTTCTAATGAGTCAGTTCTTTGCATCAGGTGGCCAAAATATTGGAGGAGCTTCAGCTTTTAGCATCAGTCCTTCCAATGAGTATTAGGGGCTGACCTCCTTTAGGATGGACTGGTTGGATCTCCTTGCAGTCTAAGGGACTCTCAAGAGTCTTCTCCAACACGACAGTTCAAAACCATCAATTCTTTGGTGCTCAGCTTTCTTTATGGCCTAAGGAGGTTAACATATTCTTTTTGTTGGGCTTATGGAATGGGTCTACTATACATCAGTTCAAATGCATTTAACTTTAACTTATCCTTTGTGGCTAACCCCATGCAGAAAAGGACAATCAAAAGCAATGTAACCCAATTTTCTTGAGTTTTCTGATATAGCTTGGCTAAGGCCCATTTCAAGATCTGATTGGATCTCTCCAATTTCCCCAGTGGATGATTGGGGTTTCCAGGCTGAGAGCAAGGTCCATTTTATGCCCAGGGTACTTGTTATCCCCTCATCACTTTGTCAGGATCCTAGGAGTTCAAACCTGGGGATTATTTCTTTTAGCCTTAGCCACTTCAGCTGCTATTTCAGTTTTAGCAGGAAAGGCTTCTACCCACCCAGAAAATATGACTGCTAGCACCACCCAAAATTGCCTAGTTCTCTCAGCAGGACAATAAAGTCAATCTACCAGTGTTTACCAGGATATGTTCCCCTGGTCTGAATGGGCCTTCTTGGGCCTTTGAGAGGTCTGGTGTTCATTGTGCAAATGGGGCATGTCTCAACTATCCTACTGATGATACTTTTCATCTCAGGAGTTATCATAGCATCAGCTAATCAGTTATATAGGGCTTATCTCCTCAAGAAATATTTATCAAGAACTACCAAGAGTAACAGGCAAATTTGGCCTTCAAGTACAGAATGAAGCAGGGCAAAGGTTACTAGAGTTTTGCCAAGAGAACGCACTGGTCATAGCAAACACCCTCTTCCAACAACACAAGAGAAGACTCTACACATGGACATCACCAGATGGTCAATACCAAAATCAGACTAATTATATTCTCTGCAATCAAAGTTGAAGTTCTATACAGTTAGCAAAAACAAGACCAGGAGCTGACTGTGGCTCAGATCATGAGCTCCTTATTGCTGAATTCAGACTTAAAATGAAGAAAATAGGGAAAACTGCTAGACCATTCAGGTATGACCTAAATCAAATCCCTTACAATTATACAGTAGAAGTGACAAATAGATTCAAGGGATTAGATCTGATAGACAGAGTGCCTGAAGAACTATGGATGGAGGTTCATTACACTGTACAGGAGGCAGGGACCATCTCCAAGAAAAAGAAATTTTAAAAGGCACAATGGTTGTCTGAGGAGGCCTTACAAATAGCTGAGAAAAGAAGAGAAGCGAAAGGCAAAGGAGAAAAGGAAAGATATACCCATTTGAATGCAGAATTCCAAAAAATAGCAAGGAGAGATAAGAAAGACTTCCTCAGTGATCAATGCAAAGAAATAGAGGAAAACAAGAGAATGAGAATGACTGCAGATCTCTTCAAGAAAATTAGAGATACTAAGGGAACATTTCATGAAAAGATGGGCACAATAAAGGACAGAAAAAGCAGAAGATATTAAGAACAGATGGCAAGAATACACAGAAGAACTATACAAAAAAGATCTTCACGACCCAGATAATCATGATGATTATCTAGAGCCAGACATCCTGGAATGCGAAGTCAAGTGGGCCTTAGGAAGTATCACTATAAACAAAGCTGGTGGAGGTGATGGAATTCCAGTTGACCTATTTCAAATCCTAAAAGATGATGCTGTGAAAGTGCTGCACTCAATATGCCAGCAAATTTGGAAAACTCAGCAGTGGCCCCAGCACTGGAAAGGTCAGTTTTCGTTCCAATCCCAAAGAATGCTCAAACTACTATATAATTGCCCTCATCTTACACGCTAGTAAAGTAAAGCTCAAAATTCTCCAAGCCAGGCTTCAACAGTATGTGAACCATGAACTTCCAGATGCTCAAGCTGGATTTAGAAAAGGCAGAGGAACCAGAGATCAAATTGCCAACATCCGTTGGATCATCAAAAGAGCAAGAGAGTTCCAGAAAAACATCTACTTCTGCTTCGTTGACTATGCCAAAGCCTTTGACTGTGTGGACCACAACAAACTGTGCAGATGGTGACTGCAGCCATGAATTTAAAAGGTGCTTGCTCCTTGGAGAAAAATTTATGACCAACCTAGAGAGCATATTAAAAAGTGGAGACATTACTTTGCCAACAAAGGTCTATCTAGTCAAAGCTATGGTTTTTCCAGTAGTCATGTCTGAATGTGAGAGTTGGACTATAAAGAAAGCTGAGAGCCAAAGAATTGATGGTTTTGAACTATGGTGTTGGAGAATACTCTTGAGAGTCCCTTGGGCTGCAAGGAGATCCAACCAGTCCATCCTAAAGTAGATCAGTCCTGAATATTCATTGAAAGGACTGATGCTGAAGCTGAAACTCCAATACTTCAGCCACCTGATGCGAAGAACTGACTCGTTTGAAAAGACCTTGATGCTCGGAAAGATTGAAGGTGGGAGGAGAAAGGGACGACAGAGGATGATATGGTTATGGTTGGATGGCATCACCAACTCAATGGACATGAGTTTGAGTAAACTCTGGGATTTGGTGATAGACGGGGAGGCCGTCGTGCTGCAGTCCATGGGGTTGCAAATAGACACAACTGAGCGACTGAACTGAACTGAACTCACCTAGGAAGTGAGCCTCTCCCAAACACTGAAGAGAAATGATTCACAGATGGGAGAGGGGAAAGCCTAGTGGGACACATAGTGACTCAGACTCAAGTCTCTGAAGCAAGAAATCTACCCTCAGGGACTTCTTCCCAAAAGATGAAACTGATACCCTCAATTAAATCTTGGAGGTCAGGGAAGATCTTAAATATTTGCACAGATTCCTGGTATGTATATGCCATCCTACAGATACACAGGTCTACTTGGGAGGGAAGAGGTATGTTGACTGCGAACAATAAACAGGTGAAACGTGGCTTGAACATTTTGAAACTCTTAGGGAACTTCCCTGTGATCCAGTGGCTGAGACTCCATGCTCCCAATGCAGGGGGCCCAGGTTAGATCCCTGGTCAGGGAAGTAGATCCTGAACATGCTGCAACTGAGTTCACATACTGCAACTAAGAGTTCACATGCTGTAGCTAAAAAAATCCTGCATGCCACAATTAAAGATCCCACGTGCTGAAACTAAGAGCCACCACAGCCAAATAAAATACAAACAAAAATAAAACTACCAAAACAAAACACACTGTAGCTCTTAGCAGTACAGCTTCCAAAAAATGTGGCAGTGACTCGTATTCAGTTCAGTTCAGTTCAGTCCCTCACTCGTGCCCAACTCTTTTCGACCCCATGAATCACAGCACGCCAGGCCTCCCTATCCATCACCAACTCCTGGAGTTCACTCAGACTCACGTCCATCAAGTCAGTGATGCCATCCAGCCATCTCATCCTCTGTCGTCCCCTTCTCCTCCTGCCCTCAATCCCTCCGAGCATCAGAGTCTTTTCCAATGAATCAGCTCTTCGCATGAAGTGGCCAAAGTATTGGAGTTTCAGCTTTAGCATCATTCCTTGCAAAGAAATCCCAGGGCTGATCTCTTTCAGAATGGACTGGTTGGATCTCCTTGCAGTCCAAGGGACTCTCAAGAGTCTTCTCCAACACCACAGTTCAAAAGCATCAATTCTTCAGCACTCATCTTTCTTCACAGTCCAACTCTCACACCCATACATGACCACTGGAAAAACCATAGCCTTGACTAGACAGACCTTTTTTGGCAAATAACATCTCTGCTTTTTAATATGCTATCTAGATTGGTCATAACTTTCCTTCCAAGGAGTAAGCCTCTTTTAATTTCATGGCTGCAATCACCATCTGCAGTGATTTTGGACATGCTCAGTAAATCTTTAACCCAAATTTCTGTTGAAGGGAGGGGCTGTTTTCCCTCCCTGTTATTTGACCTGAGGCCAAACTATGATGGAGGTAATGAAGATAATGGCGACCTTCTTCAAAAGTTCCCATGCAGGCACTGCTACACTCAGTGCCCCCAGCCCTGCAGCAGCCCACCACTGACCCATGCCTCCCCCGGATACTCCTGGACAGTCACGGGCAAGTCTGGGTCAATCTCTTGTAGGGTCACTGCTCCTTTCTCCTGGGTCATGGTCCATACAAGGTTTCGTTTGAGCCTTCCCCAAGGTGACTGCAATAGACCATGTCTATGGTTTCTATACAATCATACTCCAGGGGTCCCATTTCAGTAGGTAGCAGGGTGGTAGAATTCAGTACATGGTAGGTTTTTATGGTAGACATTGGGTTCTCGCAAAGCATAGCCTGAATGTGAGTCAACTGTCCAGGGGACAGCTATTCTGATAGCTATTAGAACTTATTAAAGTCTGACCAAATGTTGACTGTTCAGCCTTTTTTAGCAGGGCTGCAATAGCTGCTACTGCCCATAGTCAAGAAGCCAACCCCTTAGTGTTATGTTAGCTACTCAACTGTGTCAGACTTTTTCAGATTCCATGAACTGTAGCCTGTCAGGATCCTTTGTCCATGGAACTCTCTAGGCAGGAATACTGAAGTGGGTTGCCATTCCTACGTGAGCCATCAGGGAAGCCCTTAGCAGTCTAAGCTAATTATTTAGAGAAATAGGCAACCATCCCAGGTAAGGGATCTCAGTTTTTGAACTAATACCCAAGGGGTGATAACCCTTCTCTTCTGAATGTAAGAGGCTCTTTCCTTCCTTTCCTTCCTGAATGTAAAGATCAAAGTGTTTAGCTAGCTCTGGAAAGGTCAGGGCAGGGGTCTAAAGTAATTGCTTTTTCAGTTCTTGAAAGGCCTCATTCCATTCTGATTTCCATTCAAAAGGATCATCATCCTTTCCTTTCAACTTTTCCCATAGATGCCTAGCTACTAAGCCATAAGTATTTAGGGATTCAGATGCCTGGTCATCCCCAGGAAACCCCTAAGCTATCTTCCCATCTTAGGAGAAGTGAGGCTGCAAATGGCTTCTTCCCTCTCAACCTTCTGTGAGAGTGAAGCCTAGGTTGGTCACCCTAGTATGAGATATCTGGGCCTTTTCTGTGGACATTTTATATTGTTTATCAGCTAGGTATTTCAGTGTAGTGACTATATTTTTGCTAGAGACCTCCTTAGTAGGACTGGTGATCAGAATGTCATCTACAACTGGAAAAGGAGTCTCTCTTCCAAATGTAGATTTTCTAGATCATTAACTAAATTCCCCCAAAATGGCAGGGGAATTTTTGAACTGTTGGGGTAGAACTGTCTAGCAGTATTGTTTTTATTGTGAGTTTGGGTCCTGCCACACAAAAGCAACAATTTCTTGTGACTCTGGAGCTAATAGAATGCAGAAGAAAGTGACATCTTTTAAATCTAATACAGAATGCTAGGTTCTGGTGGACAATAGAGTGGCCAGCAGTGTTTAGAAGTTAGGGACTCCTAGCTTCATATCCTCGGGACTTCTTTGACTGCCCTGAGGTCCTATACCATCTGGTATCCCCATTGGATTTCCTCACAGGGAGAATGGGGGTATTAAAGACTGAGTGGCATGGTCTAGTAAGGCCCTGGTCAATCAGGCCCTGTTTAACAGGGGCAGTGCTCAACAAGATCTCCTGACAGAAAGGGTACTGTTTCCTACTAAGCCATGTGTGTCCAGGTTTCACTTTTTATTTTATTTATTTCCCTGGTGGCTCCTACAACGAAGAGACCCAGATTCAATCCCTGGGTCGGGAAGATCCTCTGGAGAAGGAAATGGCAATCCATTCCAGTACTCTTCCCTGAAAAATCCCATGGACAGAGGAGCATGGTAGGCTACAGTCCATGGGGTCGCAAAGAGTCAGACACAACTGAGCGACTTCACTTTCACTCTCACTATGACTATGCTGGGTCTTTGTTGCTGTACAGACTTTTCTCTAGTTGCAGTGAGCAGGGGCTACTCTTTAGTTATGGTGGGAGGGCTTCTCATTGCGGTGGGTTTGGTTGTGTGGAGCATGGGCTTTAGGGTGTTCGGGCTTCAGTAGTTAGGGCACACGGGCTCAGTAGTTGCAGCTCCCAGGCTCTAGAGCACAGGCTCAATAGTTGTGGCACATGGCTTTAGTTGCTCCACAGCAAGTGGGATCTTTCCAGATCAGGGGTCAAACCCATGCTTCCTGCATTGGCAGGCGTATTCTTTACCACTGAGCCAACAGGGAAGCCTGTGTCCAGATTTTAGATGGCTCTTACAGCTTGTCCCACCTGTCCCTTGGCCCAGATATTGGGATTTATTTTGCAGAGATCAACGTACTCTGTCCAAGGAGGTTTGTCCTCACCCATTAACATGACCATCTTGTGCCCTTTGTCTAAGGGGACACTGATCTCTGATTTATTTCCCATTAGGTGGATAGTACCCCTCATCTATGTAGGATATGTCATCCTACCCTGGGTGTAGGGCATTTGGTCACATTCAGGAAGGAATGGTTGACAGTGTGTCCATTCAATTTGCATTGTAATGTCTCTATGAAAGTCACTTTCCTGCCTTCCCTGACACACCCATGAGTTTATAATTCTTGTTACCACGTTTGCCTCATTTGGTATTCAGAATTGGGTAAGTAGCAACTCTAGTGTCAACTAAGAATTTGACAGGCTTTCCCTTATGTCCATTATCAGTCAGGGCTCCTTGGGGATCAATTGGAGTGACATTTTAGGAACCTTCTGGCCCTGTTATTCATCTATTTGGATCACCTGTCTTCAAGGGTGGTAGCTGGGATCTGCTATTTCCATCCCCCTTCAGGGCAGTGAGGGTATCCTCTCTTCCGGTGTCCTTCTTGCTTATATATGGTGCAATGATTGGGTCCTAGTATCTTGGTTTGCTATCCCACGGTGGATGCCAGGAATCACTCACCCATGAGTCTCTGTGGGCAGTTCGTACAGATTCCCTTGCCAACTGGTTGACATTGGAGGGCAACAGCTAGTAGATAGGTTGGCCATTGGGCCTTTTATTCTGATTTTTCCTCCTCTATATGTTGGTTATTAAACACTGGTAGGCACCCTTAACCAGGCAGGAGATAGGTATCTGGGTCTAGTTCCAGTTTCTGAGTTTATTCTCTTTAGGATGATATTTTTATAATGAGTCAGCCTCTGTCTTCCAACCCCTTCCCCATGGTCCTAGTGATCCCAAGTGGGTTTGTAATCTGGGACCACTTGGTTCTTTGTTCTGAAAATAGCATGACCTGCAGTGTTTCTGTTCTCTTTGTCTGCTTTCTCTCAGGCTTTTAACTTTTCTTCCCCCATTAAGAGTACATTGAGAAGGCTCTGGATGTCAGCCCAGGTTGGGTCATGGGTCTGATAGATTACCCTTATTCAGGAAACCCTCTGGATCTTCCTTCTACCTCTTATGATTTTTCCAGTTATATAGATCAGAAGTGAAAATGGGGGACTTCTCTGGCAGTCCAGTGGTCAAGACTCCAAGTTCCCACTGCAGGGGGCACAGGTTCAATCCCTAGTCAGTGGGGGTGGAATGGGGCGGAGTAGGGGGTGGTGGGAGAAGAAGTGCAAATGAGACGTGCGAACCTAGATGAGTCCTCCTTCTCCATCAAGGATCTGCCTTAAAGGGAATACTTTTCCTGGAGGGTTGTTGGATGACCACATCTGTTTTGAAGATCATGTTCTGAAATAAGGCCATAAAAAACTGGACACAGGGAATTTCATCCCATTTCTTTTGTCTCTGGCATAGCAGGTGCAATTGTAAAATGATATTTTAATTTAGAGATGTATGGGTTTCCATTGACTGGCTGATTTTCCCAGTCTCCCAAATGGCACCGAGGCTAGACTGTATTACATAGGAAGATTAAATGTTTTGCCTCTTCACTCACCGAAGAGTTTCTGTTAGCAGTTAGCATGGGTAGGGGGTGATACCTATGGAAAAAACTACCAGGTCTGCATAACGCAGCCTAACGGGCTCCTTTGGTATGGTGAACCTTAGATGTTCTGTTTTGGATTTGTTCAAACTACTGAGGGGGTGATTGGATTTGTTGGTGATTGATTTGTTGGCACACAAATGCCACAAGGTTTGACCCAAATAAGATTTCCCATTTAGGAAGTTTGGAACCACCACTAAACTGTTAATGGATTTCTCAGAAGACCAAAATAGGAAATATCCAAATGGAATGGACTCTGATATAACCAAGGGTCCCCCTTGAATTTGCAGTGGCCTGTGCTTGAGATAGTTAGTCCCGCCTCAGTCAGAACTTCCCACAGGAGGTTAGACAGGGCTGCCTCCAGGCCAGAGCAACTTAGTCACTTTAGTTCCTGGCCAACTTGTCCATTAGGGAGTGCCACAGCTATGTAAGGTGGGAATCTTCTCTTTCCTCCTTTCCTCCAAAAAGGATGGGCCTTTGGACTTCCTGCTGGGTGAGAGCTAAGAGCATGAGGGATTCCCATGGAATGCTTTCCAGTTTGCTAGGGAGAGCCCATGGGAGCTCAGTCGATGAAGAATCACCCAAGCTTCACCTCACAAGCAGAGAAAGGAGAGAAGATCAGGCAGAGTATGTTCCCTGTTCTTGCCAGCAGCTCACAGGTCTTCCTGCTAATGGGGTTCCTAGTCTTATGAGTGGCTCACTTGGCTCCCCAGCCCACTTCAGAGAAACTAGCACTCACTGGAAGAGGTCGAGTCACCAGGTGCATACCTACCTTGGGATCCTTTCGCACTCGGGTTTCCCCAGTGCCTTTTCCTGGACTTGGGCCAAATGTCCCCATTCCGTTTTGTTAGGGAGGTCCTTATTACCAGGGGCTTTTCCTAGAGTTGCCTCTTGGCCCACAGGGCTGGCTACTTTCCTTTACCAAACTGAAAATAACTATGGAGAATGCTACTGATGACCCCTGGAGGTTGGGGAGAAGGCAGAAAGCCCTGGTGCAGCTGCTACTGCTTGTACAGGGGTCGAGAGGACAACACTGCCTCTTCCTTGTCCACAATTCTCCACCATCCTTGGGTACCCAGTACTGCAAGAAGGCCAGTCAGAGGCAGTGGGTAGATAGGCATGAATTTCAGCCTGCCATCCTCCAAAATGCCACAGTATGATTCCTTCAAGGGAGTGTAGTACAGATTACTCTGGGGGCTATGCTGTGTGTGCATACTACACAGGATCTTCTGGTTGTTGGACAGAATTGCTTTGAATTTGGCCCAAAGCTGCTGTGGGTCTATATCATCAGAATGTACTGAAAGATCAGAGTCAATCATTCTTACTCAAACCTCCCAAAGCTTCTATTACATCTCCTTAATGGTAGACATTTGCACAAAGAAAATCTAGTAGTATCATAGCTTTAAGTCTCAGGATGCCCCTATTGCTAAAAACTGTTTTTTCTAGCAGCCAGTTGGTAGGAGCTTGTTCTTAGTGTTTCTGCCACTATTGGGCAGGGGTAGAATTAGCAGACAACAAACACAATTACTTCCAAAAGAGACCATGGGTATTAATTAGGTCATTACTCCCAAATTCACAGATGATAATCCAGAGAGGGCAGGTACTAGTCCTGCCCTCATAAAGTCAATTAGTGTTAAGGCAACAACTCTGTCTAAGTCTCCTGGCTCAAAGGTGTGGAGCTGAAAGCAGAAAGAACATGAAGTTACACAGAATTGACTTTGTACGTGTTTTCTGGAAAAATTGGGGCATATTACTTAAGTAGCCTTGGACTGCAAGGAGATCAAACCTGTCAATCCTAAAGGAAATCAGTCCTGAATATTCATTGGAAGGACTGATGCTGAAGCTGAAGCTCCAATACTTTGTCCCCCTGATGTGAAGAACTGACTCCTTGGAAAAGACCCCAATGCTAGGAAAGATTGAAGGCAGGAGGAGAAGGGGATGACAGAGTGATACATCACCGACTCAATGGACATGAGTTTGAGCAAGCTCTGGAAGTTGGTGATGGACAGGGAAGCCTGGTGTGCTGCCATCCATGGGGTCGCAAAGAATCAGATACGACTGAGTGACTGAACTGAACCTGTGTCTTCTTTCCATCTTTAAACTTCGCATTCTAATAAATATCTTACAGAGTTGTTCAGAGGATAAGATAAAATGAAAAATGGAATTATAGTAATGTGCTGGTAAATGCATAACAATTATCTCTTGGAGTTGATGAAGGAGCTAGAATTTGTACCATCTGATGATTTCCATGGTATAAATATTCCTCCTGGTGTCAGTTTCAAGATTTCAACAGTTTAAAAAATGGCTGGCAAGATTCCTGAATATTTAACAATTGCCTCTCACAAGCCCATATGAGCTGGCACAGGCTGGCTCCAGCACACCACTGAATATGAAACACTTGGCATATAATAGATACTCAATAAGTTTTAGTTGCCCTCTCATCCTCACAAGGCACAGGTTCTTTCTGCTATCTGTGTAACTGTTGTTTAATGAACACTATCTCTTTGAACTTCCCAAGAAAGGATAAGTCATTGTTGTAATCGATGTAAATAAAATGAACTCTCTCATGTGAAGATGGCTGCATAGCATCTCACTACTTTAGAGGGTATTTTAGGATGTGTGAAGTCCCCAGAATTCAGCTTACGGGACCTTTGTGACATCCCAAAGAGATGCATTGACGTGGTCTGCAGCAGCTAAGACTGAGGTAAATTTAAAGCCTGCCACAACCCATAAAGCAGAAAAGAAATGGGGATTTCAGATAAGATCCTTGGACAAAAGGCAGATACTCTGAATTACAACTGAGTTCTTTCTCACACATACAACTTGATTGTAACATACTCCAGGGTGGGTAGAAGTGACACATTTGCTTAACTGTTTCTTAATGATTCCATTGAACAGTTCCCTTTAGGGCAGCTGTCTTATTTGTTTGCTTGCCTGCTTTCTTTAAAGGTGGACCATACACAGCCATTTCTATCCAACAAGGAGTAACTGGTACAGAGTTGCCCTGCCACAGTACGCAGCTAGAAAACTGGACAACACATATGAAACGACTGTTTTCAGACACTGGGATCACAGTGTAGTCAAGACTGTGGTTCCAGGAGAAGAGAAAAAATTGAAGTGAGTCCTTAGTTTTCTGCTTGGAAGTAAGGTTGCCAGATAAAATATGGAATACCTAGTTAAATTTGAATTTCATACACATAGTGAATCATTTCTTAGTATAAATATATATATAAACATCTAGTGGTCATGTATGGATGTGAGAGTTGGACTGTGAAGAAAGCTGAGCGCCGAAGAATTGATGCTTTTGAACTGTGGTGATGGAGAAGACTCTTGAGAGTCCCTTGGACTGCAAGGAGATCCAACCAGTCCATTCTGAAGGAGATCAGCCCTGGGATTTCTTTGGACAGAATGATGCTAAAGCTGAAACTCCAGTACTTTGGCCACCTCATGCGAAATGTTGATTCATTGGAAAAGACTCTGATGCTGGGAGGGATTGAGGGCAGGAGGAGAAGGGGACGACAGAGGATGAGATGGCTGGATGGCATCACTGACTTGATGGACATGAGTTGGGTAAACTCCAGGAGTTGGTGATGGACAGGGAGGCCTGGCGTGCTGCGATTCATGGGGTTACTGAGTTGACACAACTGAGCGACTGAACTGAACTGAATATTGGATTTGATTTGCTAAGTCCAGCAACACTACCTAGAGGCATTTTTTAAGATTATTTATTTTTGACTGTCCTGGGTCTTCACTGTTGCGTGTGGGCTTTCTCTAGTTGAGGCAAGCAGGGGCTACTCTCTAGTTGCGATGCATGGGCTTCTCATTGCAGTGGCTTCGCTTGTTGCTGAGCACCGGCTCTAGGCACACAGGCTTCAGTAGTTGTGGGATATAGGTTTGTTGCCCTGCAGCAGGTGGGCTTTCCCCATAACAGTGATTGAACCTGTGTCCCCTGCATTGGCAGGCAGATTCCTAACCCCTGGACCACCAGGGAGTTCCCTCATTGATGCTTTTTAATCAGAATAAAAAAGAAACACATTTTTGCTGCTAAAGGCACTAAATTTATATCAAAGAACCTTTGACTTAATTTTTATATTATTCTCTATAGCTGTTTTCTTTCCACATTCCCCCTGAAACACAAAAAGACGTGTGTTTTATTTTTAATTTTACCACTTGTCTCGCCTTTCTTCCTTCACTTTCCTCTTTCATTTGATCCCATTTAAAATCATCTCTCCTAAGTTAATAATAGAACGTTTTACCAAGTTGTTGTATCATTCCTACTTGGAAAATAAAAATAAACAGTAACCACCAAATAATCCATGTTTATCATCTCGTGGCAAAAAGTGAAATCTCTTGTATCAGGAAATGACTGATTGATTTGTTCATTCATCGTGAGGTTAAACAGAGTCCAACCTGTTCTAACACAGCTGTGTTGGTGGGGCAGGGCTGGCCAGCTTTGTTTGTTTAAATTAGCTGATTAGAATTTGTACCCCTCAAAAAGCATGTTCTAAGAAGCATGTGGTAGAAACAGTACAGAGAGAATACATTTTCTCCTACTGTCAAGCTTTCAGCTTGATTGGTGAATAAGAGGGCACGACAGGACATTCCCTGTCACTGTCATGTCTGATATGACATGGGGTTACAACATGTTTTTGATTCAAACACAATTAGTCATGTCGATGCTTTAGCATTTTTGAAAAAAAAAAAAAAACAACTTTAGAGAATGAAAAGATTCTGAAGAAGATATGAAAAACTAAAATCAAATTCAAATCAAACTGTCTGCCACAACCCTTAGCAGATTCAGGTCACACTGTCTTGGAAGGGACTAAAATCTCCTAGATTAGCTTCTTGTGAACAAGATGTGAAACCAACTGAACCCTTGCTGAAAATCTTTTGCATGTACCCTGAGGGTTGCCACAAACCTTCAGTTTGTGTAAAACGCAGTATCTATGAAGCACAATAAAGCAAGATATGCCTGTACTAAAATAGTACATTAAATAAATAGCAACAATTTAGTTTTAAATGCTCACATACTGCTTGCTCTCAACCTATTTAGAGACTGGAAAACGTTTTTCGTTGTGATAGTTGTGAAAAACGAGTCATACTGGTGGCTTGCGAAACAGTCTCCCCTCAAAAGTCATCCCCTGAAACCACTTTAGTGTCTTGCTGATTGAATGAGTTACATTACTGTCTATTTGCTTAGCAGATGTAAACTTCTCTGAAACTAAACTGTTAATCCTCAAATATTTTAACATCTACTAAACCTAACGCTATGACAGGGATGCTACAAAAACAATGGTCTTAAACTTTTTTTTTTAATGTGACTCACCTGACTGTGTAATTGATTTCTCTTTTAGAGCTTTTCCTAATGACAAAACTTAGTACAAGATTCTCCTCTTTGTGGTGCACTAGGTTTCTTAAATCTGTAAGTTTACATCTTTTGCCAAACCTGGGAAATTTTTGCAGTTATTTCCTTGAGTACTTTTTTTCAGCCCTGCCCTTTTTCTCCTCTCCATCTGGGATTCTGATGACATGAAGATGGTATCCTTTGCCATAGTCCTACAGGTTCCTAAGGTTCTGTTCATTTTTCTTTCTGTCTGTTTTCTTTAGGGTTGATCATATTGGGTAATTTCTGTTATTCTCTCTTCAAGCTCACTGATCCTTCCCTCTGGTCTCTGTATTCTACTGTTGAACCCACTGATGAGGGTTTTGATCCTTGCATTTGTTCTGTTGTGAAGTTTCCATTTGGTTCTTCTTTATATCTTCTATCTCTTTATCCAAGGTTTTTAATTTCTTTAATTGGTTTTAAGTATGTTTGTAATTGCTTGTTGAAGCACTTTTTATGATGGCTACTTTAAAATCCTTGTCAGGTAATTCCAGCATAAACATAATCTTGGAACTGATATCTGTTGATTATCTCTTCTCATTTGAGATTTTCCTGGTTCCTTATGAGTGAGTTTCAATTGTATCTTGGACATTTTTGCTACTATATTGTGAGATTCTAGATCATATATCTTCCATTTTAGCAGTTCTTCTAGGGAGGATGAAGCTTCCCTGGTAATTCAGATGATAAAAAATCTGCCTACAATACAGGAGACCTGGGTTCTATCCCTGCATTGGGAAGATCCCCTGGAGAAGGGCATGGCAACCCACTCCAGTATTCTGGAGAATCCCCATGGACAGAGGAGCCTGGTGGGCTACAGTCTGTATGGTCGTAAAGAGTTGGACATGACTGAGTGACTAAGCACAGCACTAAGAAGGATGGTGATGTCTTACTGTATCTCTATCAGGTCACATGGATGCTTATAGTCCCTTCTTGGCCTGTACTGAATCCTGGAAAGCAGCGGGGCATCTCATTATTGCTGGATAGTAGCGGGAGTTGCAGAGAGTCAGACACGACTGAAGTGACTTAGCAGCAGCAGCAGCAGCAGTGGGAGTTCACTCTCCACTAGGCCTATGCTGACATTACGGGGGACTGGGAAGCCTGCTTATGGCTGGCATGTGGTAAAAGGCCCAGCTTCCACCCAGTCCTCTGGCTGGGAGTGGCAAGTCCTGGCTCCCAAGCTGGTCTTTACTGACAACCTGGGGCAGAAGTTGGGGGTAGTCTCATTCCCATATGGTAGTGATAAAAGTCTCAACTCCCTACTGGAAGGGAAGAGAAGTGCCTTGATATAGCTGGGCAAGGACATATGTCTAGGCTTTCCACTCATAATTTTCTGTGGAGTTTGGCTGAAGAAGAGCAATTATTGTCTAAAAGTTTTATTTTGCTAGGCTGCCCCTTTCCTTTTCCAGTCAGTTCAGTTCAGTCACTCAGTCATGTCTGACTCTTTGCGACCCCATGAATCGCAGCACGCCAGGCCCACCTATCCATCACCAACTCCCGGAGTTCACTCAAACTCATGTCCATCAAGTCGGTGATGCCATCCAGCCATCTCATTCTCTGTGAACCCCTTCTCCTCTTGCCCCCAATCCCTCCCAGCATCAGGGTCTTTTCCAACAAGTCAACTCTTCGCATGAGGTGACCAAAGTACTGGAGTTTCAGCTTCAGCATCAGTCCTTCCAATGAACATCCAGGACTGATCTCCTTTAGCATGGACTGGTTGGATCTCCTACCAGTCCAAGGGACTCTCAAGAGTCCTCTCCAACACTACAGTTCAAAAGCATCAGTTCTTTGGTACTCAGCTTTCTTTATAGTCCAACCCTCACATCCATACATGACCACTGGAAAAACCATGGCCTTGACTAGATGGACCTTTGTTGGCAAAGTAATGTCTCTGCTTTTGAATATGCTATCTAGGTTGGTCATAACTTTTCTTCCAAGGAGTAAGTGTCTTTTAATTTCATGGCTGCAATCACCATCTGCAGTGATTTTGGAGCCCCCCAAAATAAAGTCTGACACTGTTTCCTCTGTTTCCCCGCCTATTTCCTATGAAGTGATGGGACCGGATGCCATGATCTTTGTTTTCTGAATGTTGAGTTTTAAGCCAACTTTTTCACTCTCCTCTTTTACTTTCATCAAGAGGCTTTTTAGTTCCTCTTCACTTTCTGCCATAAGGGTGGTGTCATCTGCATATCTGAGGTTATTGATATTTCTCCCAGCAATCTTGATTCCAGCTTGTGCTTCTTCCAGCCCAGCAGTTCTGATGATGTACTCTGCTGCTGCTGCTAAGTCACTTCAGTCACGTCTGACTCTGTGCGACCCCATAGATGGCAGCCCACCAGGCTCCCCCGTCCCCAGGATTCTCCAGGCAAGAACACTGGGGTGGGTTGCCATTGCCCTCTCCAATGCATGAAAGTGAAAGTGAAGTCGCTCAGTCGTGTGGGACTCTCAGCGACCCCATGGACTGCAGCCCACCAGCCTCCTCTGTCCATGGGATTTTCCAGGCAAGAGTGGGGTGCCATTGTACTCTGCATATAAATTAAATAAACAGGGTGACAATATACAGCCTTTTACAACAGCTACAGATAAATGATTTTTTTCTTGGAGATTTTTTTTTGCCTATACCTGTTTCCAGGCTGCCTGCTTCTCCAGAATCCAGTCTGGGCTGTATTCATTTTATGTACAATGTCCAGGGCCTTTAGCTGTCCTTAGCCAGCTCAGAGGAGCAAAGAGATGTATGTTTACTCTTTTGCTCTGGAATTGGAAACTCAATATCAAATCCCTACAGTTCTACTCTCATTGCCATGGCATTGTAAGGCAGCTTTTCCAAGAAGGAAAATGAACATTTGAGCCTATATACTTTTATTGCTAATGCTCACAGCCCCTAAGTCCCAGTACATCTGGGTGGATGCAAAAGGTTTTACCTCTGCACCCAACACAACAGCTTTCTGCTTCCAGTGCTATTGCAGCAGGTGGGGAATGAGACAATTCTGGTGCCAGAAACCTAAATTTCCCAGGTGCTGTTGTTTGCCTCTGGCTTGGAAAGTGTGGCTCACTAACTATGCTTCTTCAGGGAACATAGCTGCCAAGACAAGATCTCTATTCTCTATCAGGAAAACTTTACCTGCTTTCATGGCATTTTAGAACTTAACTAACATTTCATCTCTGCAATAAATTCTGCACTGGGACAAGAGAGGGAACCATCACTTTTTAAAATTTCACATGTACTCTCTAACAACCAATGCAAGCACTTCAAGCCTTGAAATCCTTGCTGCTGGCACATATTTCAAATAGCAGTTGGGATTGCCACTTAAGGAACTGCAGTTTGTACATTGCACAAAGGCACCCAGCCAATGGGACAAAAGGGAGCTAGGATCCAGCCTAGGCTCCTCTTGCCAAATCATGTACCCACAGGGCTGCATCATTCAGAGGGGGTGCCTTTTTCAAACTTGCACAAAGGCTCCCTATAAGCAATCAGCTGTGTTCTGAACCTAACAATAGCAGTATTGCAGCATCTCAAAAGAAACGCTCTCTTGTATTCCGTAAACTCATTATACTTGAATATTCAATTGATGCTCATACATAATTTATCTCATCACTTCAAAATAATTTGTTTTCAGATTTTCAGGCCTTTTAAAATGAGCTCTAAATCATCTGAGGTAGGGTGCATTGCAAATTTTGGTAAGAGTCAAACTGGCTCTTTAAAGGGATTTCCATTATCTTCCTGGGATTGCACCTTCCTGCTAGTGAGGACTGTTCATTATCAGGTGCTGGGCAGATAAGCTAGACTTTCTGATGGACACAATCCCCCATCCTTTAGCTGTGAGCAAAGCCTCTGCCTTACCTGCTCTGGTCGTGGGACACATTAGTACATACTTCCAGGGTAATTGGATATCTATGCCATCTTGAGTGGCTGCAGCACTGATTAAATCTGGATGCTGAAGGTTGAAATAGGAAACTAAAGAGTTGCGAGAAGAGGCCCAGCATTTGCCTACTTAACCAGTTAGTGGCCACTAAGTGGATGAATCTCTTCTTAGAATAATAGCTTTAAAGTCCTTGGGTCAAATAAGCTTTATAAAATATGTTGGTCTTAGTCTTACTATAAGCCAAGTCTGATTTAAATGTAAACAGTTGGCTCACATCAAGACAAATAACAAGAGCACCAAAGCACACCCTGGTTTCTTAATCCACAACATTGACCCTTTATTTCTGGCTTCACCAAAATATTAATATTTTAGAAAATATTACTATTTTTAAAAATGAAGGTGATGATGAACTGGTCACTGTGCCGGAAGCACTGAACTGGGCTCCATCCTCCTCTTTGCCAAACTGAACTGTTTGTTCAGTTTAGCAAGTCTCCCAGCACTACTGCAACCCAGGGTTCATGTCCACTAGGTGAAGAGTCTAAGCTAGCCCTCACTCGAATTTTTATACAACAAGTATAGCATGAGCGTGTGATGTTCTTGAATTGCTTTTTTTTTCCTTTTAAAACATTTACTATAATTTTCCTAATACATTTAAAACTTTCTTTCTCCTTGATGTGGAAATTGATTTCCCAACTGCTAATTCTCCTTTTTCAGCTGTACTCAATTTTAACAAAAGACAAGAATTCTATGAACAGCCACACCCCTTTTGCAAAACACCATCATGTCACAAGAAGGCTCTTTACTGAAATTCCACTGTTAAGTGAAAATGAAATAAAATCTGGAGACTTATTTTTTATAATTTTATTTATTTATTTTTATTTTTTGCTGTGCTGAGTTTTTGTTGCTGCGTGGGATTTTCTCTAATTGCAGCAAGCAGGGGCTCCTCTCTAGCTGTGATGGGCAGGCTTCTCATTGCAGCGGCTTCTCTTATTGCAGAATACAGGCTCTAGGGCAAGGGGGCTTTAGTACCTTCGGCCCTTGGGCTCAGTAATTGCAACTCTCGGTGTCTAGAGCACAGGCTAGATAGTTGTGGCGCACAGACTGAGTTGCTCCAGGGCATGTGGAATATTCCTAGACCAGGGATTGAACCCATGTCCCCTGCATTTGCAGGTGGATTCTGGACCACTGAGCAACCCGGGAAGCCCATACTCTGGAGACATATTTAATCCTGTAATGGATTAAAGAAAAACAAAACTCATTAAAAGGCCAAGATGCATAGTCCTCCTTTGCCATATGCTATGAGATCTTAGTTAAGACACTTATTTTCCCTGGATCTTTGCTTCCATGTCTAGAAAGTGAACAAGCTAAATTAGATGCTTTCTTAATGATTTTTAATCCTATAACTCTATGTCAAATAGTCTTTCAACTGTTCAGTCAGAAGTCTCAAATCATTAGTAGAACTAATAATTTTTAATATGCAGATGAAAAAACTGGAACTCAAATAAGCTAAGCAACTTGCCCCAAATCACAAAACTAAACTGTGGAATAGCTGCTCTCTTACCCAGGCCTGTCTGGTTCCAAAGTTCATGCTTTTAGCTCTCCTTCTAGTGCAATTCTCCCATTTCAGAAGAAGAAACTCTGGTTTCCATAACTTTATAAATTCTGTAACTTTATAAAAGACAGTATATACATACGCACACACACAGGAAAGCCACTTGGGAGAAAGTACTGGCTGCTTGAGGGCTGGCCCCTATACCTTGTCCTTCAGTTAGCTGACAGTAGTTCACAAACTCTGACCTGGACCAGAAAGATCAATAATAACATCTTCAAAGTTGTCAGAAATGCAGATTCTCAGGTGCCACCCCATGCATATGGAATCAGAAACACTGTGAATGGGACCCAGCAATCTGTGTTTTTAACAAGCCCTCTAGGTGATTCTATTATACACTACAGCTTGAGAACCACTGCATTAAGATGTGTAACCTCGGGAAGTAAGAACTCTGAGCTCCAGTTGCCAACTCTGGAAGTCTATGGTCCTTCTATGACCTGACACACCTGAATTATTAATAGGGGGATAAATCAGATTCATATCCCTAATTCTAAGAACTGATATCCAATAAAGGGAAGGAGAAGGCAGATGAGGACAAAGAAGTCAGCCCTCTTCATATAGCCCCCAATTAGTCAAAGCAGTAGTTTTATTTGTGATGATTTAAGGAAGTAATGCCTGTGACATTCCAAAATAGGACATCTTTTTTGGAGTCATTCTGAATGCATCTAGCTCTTTGGGAATTAAAATATTTATTAGGCAACTTGGAGTTCAGCTCAAAGAAAGAATCAATTAAAAATATGCATTCTGTTTCTTCAGTCTTGCTTTAAGTCATTCAGGAGACAGTTTCTGGGAATGGAGTCTAATAGGTCATTTTTGCAAACTGGAACAAAGTAATATCTCACTTCCCAGGAGTTAAAACCTCTCCTCCTACCCTCACCACCTGAGGAGGTAACATGTATTTTGGGATTCATTTCAACAAGAGATGACATAGCCAGCCTTCCGGGTAGCTCCAGAAACTCATGTTTCCCCAGCTTAGCAATGACTCAGCAGATGGCAGTTGAGTATGAATGGCCTTGAGTACCATGCTGGCACCAAAGGTTGTATTTTCATATTTATTTTAACATTTCACTTGCTCACAGCCTAAGTCCCTATAACTCCATTCTTGTGTTGTACATGACTTGGGTCAGAAAACTCCTCATTAGGCCTAGCCCTAAGGTTAGAACAAATGCTATTTTTCACTTGTGAGATTGAAGCTACCAACCATCATTAAAATATCTGGTGCAGGTAATCATTCAATGAATGTTGTCAAATGAAATAGTGAGTTAACTAAAGCAGTGCCCAGACTTCACTTTAGCTTGTAAATAACAGTGATGGTTGCTCACCATTTTGAACACAGACTCTTACCTATTGCTTTCATGAAGAATGACAGGTTCTTAGTATGAAGCAAAATGTCTCCTCAGAACTGGGGCTCAGACTTTAGTCCTGAAATAGGTTGATGTTCAAGAATCATCTGTCCTACCTTGAAATAACAGACAGGGACAACTGATTATGTCAGATAAGTGGAGAAATAAGTAAAACCATACTTTTAAAATCAAATATTCTATAGATAAAAAATATTTTATGGGTGTCATTTACATATAAAATATTAATAAAATATAAACAATTTATAAAGAATATAATAAAATAAACCTTATGTGCCCACTACTCATATAAAAGCTGAAACTCCAATACTTTGGCCACTTCATGTGAAGAATTGACTCATTGGAAAAGACTCTGATGCTGGGAGGGATTGAGGGCAGGAGCAGAAGGGGACGACAGAGGATGAGATGGCTGGATGGCATCACCGACTCAATGGACATGAGTTTGGGTAAACTCCGGGAGTGGGTGATAGACAGGGAGGCCTGGCGTGCTGCGATTCATGGGGTTGCAAAGAATCGGACATGACTGTAGCGACTTAGCACCAGCAGCAGTAGCAGCAGCATATATGTATATACTATATGTAAAGTATCTCTTTATCCAGAAATTGCTACTATCTTAATTTTTATTTTCCTCTTGCTTTTCTTTATGACTTTATTACAAGTCTATAAATATATGCATGCACAAAATACATTATTAACTTTGTTTTTAAACTTTATATGTAAGGTATTATATATACTTCTAGTATTCTTCTGCAACTTGCTTTTTTTTTTTGCAATTTAATATTATGTTCCTGAGAACAAATCCATTTTGTCATATACAGCTGTGGTTCATTTATTTTTACTGCTGCATAGTATTCTATGAACATACCTTAATCTATTCTTTGAGTCAGTGATCATTTGGATTGTTCCCCATTTTCAACCATTATAAATATTGCTATCGTGAACATCCTTATACATATCTCTTGATCACTCTCTAACTGCCTCAGTTCAATTCTGTCTCTCAGTCGTGTCCGACTCTCTGCGACCCCATGAATTGCAGCACGCCAGGCCTCCCTGTCCACCACCAACTCCTGGAGTTCACCCAACTCATGTCCATTGAGTAGGTGATGCCATCCACCCATCTCATCCTCTGTCGTCCCCTTCTGCTCCTGACCCCAATCCCTCCCAACATCTGAGTCTTTTCCAATGAGTCAACTCTTTGCATGAGGTGGCCAAAATATTGGACTTTCAGCTTTAGCATAATTCCTTCCAAAGAACACCCAGGACTGGTCTCCTTTAGAATGGACTGGTTGGATCTCCTTGCAGTCCAAGGGACTTTCAAGAGGCTTCTCCAACACCACAGTTTAAAAACATCAATTCTTTGGTGCTCAGCTTTCTTCACAGTCCAACTTTCGCATCCATACATGACCACTGGAAAAACCATAGCCTTGACTAGACGGACATTTGTTGGCAAAGTAATGTCTCTGCTTTTGAATATGCTGTCTAGAATGGTCATAACTTTCCTTCCAAGGAGTTAAGCATCTTTTAATTTCATGGCTGCAATCACCATCTGCAGTGATTTTGGAGCCCCCCAAAATAAAGTCTGACACTATTTCCCCATCTATTTCCCATGAAGTGATAGGACCAGATGTTCATTTTCTGAATGTTGAGCTTTAAGCCAACTTTTTCACTCTCCTCTTTCACTTTCATCAAGAGGCTTTTTAGTTCCTGCCTAGAAGTATATGAATTTCTGAGTCACAGAGTATGTACATGTCCATCTTGATATGGCAATGACAAATTCTTTTCTAGAGTTTGGACCAGTTTACACTGGTATCAGCAAGAGCTAAGAATTTACATATCCTCCCAACATTTGATGTTGTCGTCCTTTCTTATGTATGCCAGTCTGCTGGGTAGAAAGTGCTAACTATTCATTTTAATTTGTAGTTCCTACATAATTAATATGGTTGAGCATCCTTTCATGTGTTTATTGGTTTTTCTAATTTCCTTATCTATGAAGTAAATACAGTTCATATCTCTCTTTACTTTCTCAACCCTTTTATATCCACATGTAGGTGACGAGTTGGAGATATATGAGTAGTGCTGAGGCAAATGAAAAGGAATGGGCATGATGAACGTTCCAAGAAGAGAAGACATCGTGACTGAAAGGCCAGAAATCACTGAAAATGTGGTGTGTTTGAGAAGACAATAGAACGTCCATGTTATATGATGCTAAAATGGAAGCTTTGACTTTAAGGTAAGAGAGATCTTAATTTGAAGCAAGTTCTAAACAGATTAGGCTATAGTAATTTCAAAGTATATATCCAGAAACTAGTGATTTAACTCTTGAATTCCAAGTGAGAAAATGACTTGTGGAGATGACTGGGTAGAGAGTTATTTCCACCACTCCCTTCCAGGGAGAGGCAGATGGGATGCTTCCTTTCACCGCATGATTAGAGAGGAGGACTTCAGTGGGACAAGTAGAATTAATATGTGCACTGAGGAGTTTAGGAGAGATGGTGAACTGGCATCAACTCATGCTTTAAAAATGAGTCAAATGCAGTTACGGAGACAGGAAAGAGGTCAACAGGCATCAGCTTGAAGTCTACATTTGGTATGGCTTCTTTAGACAATATGAGCTGGGAAAGAAGGTTAATCCTCTTCTTACCTCTCCTCTCTTCCCTGCGTCAAACCAAACTTAGCAGCGGGGTGTGAGAGTTGGGAGCAACATGTGGGAGAAAAAAAGAAGCAACTATGACCCACCTGCTTCCTTCATAAGCAGCCAGCCCACACTGGACGCCAGCAAGAGGGAGGGGCACAATTCAATATTAAATCAAGTTGAGTGTTTTCAGTGTCATATGCAACTGGATGTTTTGAAATATTGAACTGAAAATGTGTTGACACTGGAAGTGACCATAAGATTTTCTATTATCCAATAGGGAACTGAAAAGTTATGGATACTGCAGGCATTTTCATCCAAGCATGAGAGAAGAAACAGGTTAAAGGGACAGTGGGAGACAGATACTGTTTCCAGATGATGTTCTGATTTTCAAAAATGATAGAACTAGAGAGCAGCAAGAGAAGAGGTTGTAAAGAAGGTGGCAAAGGCCATATCTGAAGGCAGAATGAGTCATACGAGGATTTGGGACTTTCCTATAAAGGAAAGGCCTTTCTAGGCCCTAGAAACCTGGTAAAGCGTTCTAGGTAGGGAAAATTTGTAATCAAAATTGTACTTCTTGAAAAATGCTTCCAGTCTCAGAGTAAATGATAATGTGAAGTGCAGTAGGGTCAGGGGTCACACAGAGGATGCCATGATTTAGGAAAAAATAGGTGATGGCTTAGTCTTGATTAGTTGCAGTAAGAATAAGGAAATGGAAGGTTGTGGGGGGAGTCATAAGTTTGAGAACAACTAATGATGGATCTCAAAGTAAAAAATGGCTTCCACATTTCTGATTTGAACCACTAAGTAATCAGCAGCACTATTTCTAGAAACTAGGAATTCTTTTGATCTTTTACTCCTTTGGGAGGTATACAGGGTAAACAATAGTGTCTCAATCTTACTGATATGGTGACTAATATTCAAGAAAACCATGTAATTTGCTGAAGTCCACATAACTCATTACATGCTGAGAGCCGTTGTCACCTTCTTGAAGTTTCTACTTCGAATGACAATGCTTGAAATAGTCCTTTTGATTGCATTTAGCATCAAATTCCCCATTGCAAGTGAAGCTGAGTATAATTTAAAGGAAGAGAGAAACTGGATTCTGATACAGTCCTGAAGCTTAAAATATTTATACATTCAACAATTTCAGCAAAACATATTATGCTTCTTGGAACATGGAAACATTTCATGAAACCCTAGATTTTAATACAGTTGAGAAAACGCTGAACTGGCCTAGGAAACCTTTTGTTTCTCTTCCAGACATAGTATTCGTATTCGGCAATTTATCTTTTAGAGTAGTATTTCTTAAACCTTAATATGCGTGTGAATCACTTGGGGATCTTGTTAAAACGCCAATTCTGCTTCAGTAGGTTTTGGGTGGGGCTCAAGATTCTGCATTTTCAGCAAGCTCCTAGGAAATACCCAGGCTGCTCGTCTGAATTTTGAAAAGGCAAGGTTTTAGATGAGCCCAGAACTTCTCAAAGTTGATGTGGATTCTGAAAGAGACCAGAAGGAAAGGACCAAAAGGAATCCCAGAAATGTAATTATGTTGGGAATAGACAGATCTAACCCTTGGGAAATGATGAAGTAGACAAACTTTGCCAGGTCTATTTCCCTACTTTCCAAAGTCCTTTTCTCATTCAGCACCTGCCCATGCCTCAGTCCATCTTTCTTCAGTTTAACTCACTAATCCTTGCCTAGGGGCAGACTAGAAGGTGGTTTTTCCTGTTACCCTTCCCTGTAAGCTCAGATGGTAAAGCGTCTGCCTGCAATGCCGGAGACCCGGATTCAGTCTCTGGGTCAGGAAGATCCTCTGGAGAAGGAAATGGCAACCCACTCCAGTACTCATGCCTGGAAAATTCCATGGATGGAGAAGCCTGGTGGGCTACAGTCCATGGGATCACAAAGAGTCAGACACAACTGAACAACTTCACTTTCCCTATAAGTTGTGTTTTCAACTGCTGTTTCAAATTTCAAGACCCAAGGCACAATTAACTTTAACCTGGAATAAGAGGCAATACTTAGATATTTGGGGAAAGGGTTTCCTGTTCAATCTTTCAAAGCTGACATAAATCCTGGAGAAGTGGCTTGTCTTATAGGGAATATTTTATCCTGCTTAATTTCCCCTGCCTCCTAGAAATCAATCCTTAAAATATGCCAAATATTAAAAAGGAAAGAATTTCTCTCAAAGAATATCTGTTAACAACTTTCCCCATGCTCTCCTTCGTCAGAAGTGCTATGGAGGGTAATGACACTACTGAACTCTCAGGCAGTTAAGGGGTAAACAAGTGGAGATGGATTGAATTAGACTGAATTGTTCTGAGTAGTCATGCTGAGTTTAGAGCCAGGAAATGTTAGGTTCTGCTCTGGGTTTGGCCATTTACTTTCTCTGTGACCTTAGATAAGTCATTTTACAGCTTTGGTTTCAGTCTCTTCACAAGTGAAATGAAGCAACAGGACAGAATGATTTTTAAGTTTCCTTCTTGTTCTAAAAACTGTATCTGAAATTGTTTCAGGTAAACAACAGCAACAAAAAAGATAATTTTTAAGCTGTCGGTTTTTACACTGGCTGGTCATCAAAATCACTTTGGAGAGCTTTATAAAAATATGGGTCTTCTCCTACCCTGTTCTGATCATAGATGCAACCTTGAAAACTATTTCATAAAGTTCTCCTGGTAAAGTCTGTCCATCAGGGTCAATTTAGAAATGACTAAACCAAAAAAAAAAAAAAAAAAAAAAGAAATGACTAAACCAAAACTAAAAAGCGGTGCCTGGGAGATGATGATTTACATCTCAATGATTTTAAACCACTCTGAATATTAAAATACAAATAAAACTGATTTTCCATTTCCATATCTAATTTTATTTCATAATTTGAAATAAATTTGTGGTCGAAAGCATTTCTTACTTTTTGGTATTTTGGGTTTAATTTTCTTCTATGTGAGCTGAAACTCTATTACCCATATATATATATACATAATTTCAAGTATTACAAACATAGAATTAATGTAATCTTTAGCATTCAAGGGCTCCCCTGATAGCTCAGTTAGTAAAGAATCTGCCTGCAATGCAGGAGACCCTGGTTCAATTCCTTGGTCTGGAAGATCCGCTGGAGAAGGGATAGGCTACCCACTCCACTATTCTTGGGCTTCCCTTGTGGCTCAGCTGGTAAAGAATCTGCCCGCAATGCAGGAGACCTGGGTTCAATCCCTGGGTTGGAAAGATACCCTGTAGAAGGGAAAGGCTACCCACTCTAGTATTCTGGCCTGGAGAATTCCATGGACTGTATAGTCCATGGGGGTCCCAAAGAGGAGCTGGACATGACTGAGCGACTCTCACTTTCACTTTCACTTTTCACGTTAGCATTCAAGCTAAGGTTGGAGGTTTAGAGAATGACAAGCTATCTCCTGATGTTATTAAAGGACGAATATTCCAATTTTCTAAGGTAGTCTCTTGACCCATGGCCTCCACATTTTTCTTGTTCTGTTCTTTTTTTAATTGCAGTATAATTGATTTACAATATTGTGTTAGTTTCTGATGTACAGTAGAGTGATTCAGTTTTACATATATATAGATAGATAGATTATTTTTCCATTATAACAAAGATACTGAATATAAATATAATAAGATTACTATAAGATATTGAATACTGTTCCCTGCGTTATACAGTAAGTCCTATTATCTATTTTATACATAGTAGTTTGTATCAATTAATCCTATAAATTAGAATATTATCCCTTCTCCCCTCCTTTTCCCCTTTGGAAACCATAAGTTGGTTTCACATGTCTGTGAGTCTGTTTCTGTTTTGAATGTAGATTCATTTGTATTATGATTTAGACTCCACATATAAGTGGTATCATATATTTGTCTTTGTCTGACTTACTTTACTTAGTATAATATTATCTAGGTTCATCCTCATGGCTACAAATGGGAATATTTCATTTTTTATGACTGAGTAATATTTCACTGTGATTGCTGTCTGTCTTGGCAGCACCTCCACTATTTAGTTACCTGGGTTCTATTCTTCCCTGTCCTTTAGAGAGAGACCTGGATTCTATTCTTTCCTGTTCTTCAGAGAGAGAGAGAGAGAATGATAGAAAATGGGACAAAATGTTAAGCATGAATCTAGTAAATGATATGCAGATGTTCTATGTAGTTTTCTTATTGTTGTTGCTACTTTTCTATAAGTTTGAAATAATTTTAAAAATGAAATTAAACAATCAAAGCAAAAACATCATTGGCTTCCTCAGAATGAAGTCCAAAGTCCTTACCTACGTCTTCAGGCTCACCTCCTGCTATTTTTCTCTCTGGTGTTTAAGTTTCAGTCATAATATATGTGTGCACTCAGTCGCTCAGTTGTGTCAGACTTTTCATGACCCTATGGACTGTAAACCACCAGGCTTTTCTGTCCAGGGAATTTTCCAAGCAAGAATACTGAAATGGGTTGCCATTTCCTACTCCAGGGGATCTTCCTGATCCAGGGATTGAACCAGCATCTCTCGCCTCTCCTGTAGTGGCAGGTGAATTATTTACGACTGTGTCACCTGGGAAGCCCTTAACACATGATTTCAATTCATTATCTTTACACTTGCTGTTCTCTAAGTTAGAATGCTATGGTCTTCATCTACTTTCTACCTAGAAAACTCTTATTTATCCTTTCATACCCAGTATATAATCCCTCTTGAATGATGCCTATGTTATTTGACATACTTAATTACCTGACTTTCCTGGACTGTGTTTCTCATTTTGACTCTTGTGTCTGAGAAATGGAATATTTCCCACCATATCAGTCAACAACAGATGTCACAGTCATCGACAACTGCAGCCACAACAGATGGTGAGCTGGTAGCCCTGAGGGATCTCAGGAAGGAAAGAACACTTGTCATCTAGCAAATATCATGGAGAAGACAATGGCACCCTACTTCAGTACTCTTGCCTGGAAAATCCCATGGATGGAGGAGCCTGGTAGGCTGCAGTCCATGGGGTCGCTAAGAGTCGGACACGACCGAGCGACTTCACTTTCACTTTTCACTTTCATGCATTGGAGAAGGAAATGGCAACCCACTCCAGTGTTTTTGCCTGGAGAATTCCAGGGATGGAGGAGCCTGGTGGGCTGCCGTCTGTGGGGTCACACAGATTCGGACATGATTGAAGTGACGAAGCAGCAGCAGCAGCAGCAAATATCAGATTACAGCCACTTCTCACAGTGAGCCCTAAGGAAACTGGCCCCAAATAGCTGAGAGGCAGATCAAATGAATGACTTCAATGAGTGCAGACTCTTGCATCTTTCCATATATAGAAAAGTTCTAAATTCCTTAACTTGGGTTATCTGACTTTCTTTAATCTACAATAATCTTTTGACATTGACTACCTGCCCTTTGTTGCAAAATTTCTACATGTAATCTGGCTCTTCCTCTTGGCTCCTCCCCTTGCCTCCTCGGAGCAGTTCTCTCAGAGTTGCTTGAGAAGCTGTCTCTTGGTCTTGAAGTCTTAAAAAAATTTCCTACCAAATAAAACATAACTGTCTGGCTTCCCTGGTGGCTCAGTGGTAAAGAATCCACCTGCCAGTGCAGGAGACATGGGTTCCATCCCTGATCTGGGAAGATCCCACATGCCACAGGGCAGCTAAGGCCGTGTGCCACAGCTATTGAGCCAGCACTCTAGGGCCTGGGAGCCAAAACTACTGAAGCCTGAGTGGCCTAGAGCCCATGCTCTGCAACTTTAGAAGCCGCTGCAATGAGAAGCCTGCACACCACAACTAGAGAGTAGCCCCTGCCTGCCACAATGAGAGAAAGCCTGTACAGCAATAAAGACCGAGCACAGCCCAATATAAAATAAATAAAAAACGTTTAAAAGATCCTGTTTATATATATATATATATAAATAACTCTCAATTTTTAGGTCATAATTTTTTTTTAAGTTTCCATGCCCTTTTCTCACACGGTATCTGTCTCTGCTTCTAAACTCGGAGTTCTTAGAGAACAGATTCCCCCCATGTCTTATTCATTATTGCACTCCAGAGTCTGAAATCCTGATTTCTGTCTTCCTGTGCTCAGAGACACATATTTAGTTGCTAGGCCATGCCAGTTCCTCACCTTTTGCCTTTTGAAGCAGCCACAGTGACTCTTCATGCGCTGCTGCTTCTGTTGTTCCTAGCTAAAACTTGGCTCCTGGCTGCTGTCCATCTTTTGTTTGTTTCTTCCTCCACGAGAAGGAAGTGAAGCTTTACTGATGAGGAGCTGAAAGCCAGTGGTCATCATTTTACTGTAAAGATCTCCCCACCCTAGTGACGTCTGTCCTTTACTAGGAGACAGAAACTTTATCTCTTGGAAGTCTCAATTTCCCCATCTATAAAAAGGGTACACTTTAGTCTAACATCTCTTATAAAAGAATTAAATAAGGGAGAAAAATAATTTTTCCTCTACCCTTCTGCGTTCTTGGCTGAAATTCCTGAAGGGGAGTAGAATATGCTACCCCAAAATATGCCTCTTTGGCATAAGGGTTATCTTGAGTAGGTGATTTCTAAGAAAGAGCAGACATAGGATAAACTCAGAAAACTAAGTATTAGAAGCTACATTTTTGTAAGAGACAATTACGTTTATAAGGGAAATATTCATTTGTGAGAATGTCTCCCTCTCAGGAAGAGAAAGATGAGATTCTAATCTCCAGAAATTATGAATGCAGAAGTTTCTGCTTAAATCTACACAATAAGCATACCCTTGTTTACCATGGTTTTCTTGGTAAACTCCCATAATCAGCCTCCTCCAGCTCCTAACATCTTTGTTTTGTCTTTAGCGGAAGATGGTTTTTTAATGGGGGCTCTTGGCCAAGAATCTAGAAAGGTAGAAGGAAAATTATTTTTTCTTCCCTATAGCTTTCTGTAATAAAAGATTACAAAGACAAAAACAAAGAACATGAGTAACATGTATACCTCCTGTATACATAGGAGAAACCCAGGAAATCTGATTAACTCTTCAAAATGGCCCAGTGCTAAGTCACTCAGTCATGTCCAACTCTTTCGTGACCCCATGGACTGTAGCCCTTGAGGTTCCTCTGTCCATGAGATTTCCCAGGCAAGAATACTGGAGTGGGTTGCCATTTCCTTCCCCAGGGGATCTTCCTGACCCAGGGATCAAGCTGGCGTCTTCAGTGTCTGCTGTATTGCAGGTGGATTCTTTACCTGCTGAGCTATCAGGGAAGCCCATCTTAAATGCCATCTTCAGCTAGCGACATAAGAAAGACATTTGGGGCTGAGTATTGTTTTTGTTGTTTAGTTGCTAAGTCATGTCAGACACTTTTGCAACCCTATGGACTGTAGCCCACCAGGCTCCTCTGTCCATGGGATTTCCCAGGCAAAAATACTGAAGTAGGTTGCCATTTCCTTCTTCAGGGGATCTTCCCAATGGGAGGATCAAACATGCATCTCCTGCTTTGTAGGGCGATTCTTTTACTGCTGAACCACCTGGGAAGCCCTGTGGGAGCCTGAAATGAAAGGTGACCAGGAAAACCACTGTAAACAAGAGTAAGAGTGAAAAAAGGAAAGAATTCCATTATTCATTTGGGAAAGAATGAAGAGGCTGGCAGAAGTGGAAAGATGCTCACTTGTGGTTGTGTCTGGTGGTGAAAGTAAAGTCTAGTGCTTTAAAGAACAGTATTACATCAGAAGCTGGAATGTTAGATCCATGATCAAGGTAAACTGGACATGGTCAAACAGGAGATGGCAAGAGTAAACATCAATATCTTAGGAATCAGTGAACTAAATTGGACAGGAATGGGCGAATTTAATTCAGATAACCATTATATCTACTACTGTCGGCAAGAGTCTCTTAGAAGAAATGGAATAGCCCTCATAGTCAACAAAAGAGTCTGAAATGCAGTACTTGGGTGCAGTCTCAAAAATGACAGAATGATCTCCGTTCATCTTCAAGGCAAACCATTCAACAACACAGTAATCCAAGTCTATACCCCAACCACTAAGGGCAAAGAAGCTGAAGTTGTCTGGTTCTATGAAGCTCTATAAGACCTTCTGGGCTTCCCTGGTGGTTCAGATGATAAAGAATCTGCTACAATGCAAGAGATCCATGTTCCATCCCTGGGTCGGGAAGATCTCCTGGAGAAGGGAATGGCTACCCACTTCAGTAGTCTTGCCTGGAGAATTCTTTTGATAAAATAGTAAAAGATGATGCTGTTAACGTGCTGCACTCAATATGTCAACAAATTTGGAAAGCTCAGCAGTGGCCACAAGACTGGAAAAGTCAGTTTTCATTCCAATGTCAAAGGATGGTCAAACTATCCTACAATTGCTCTCATTTCACGTACTGGTAAGGTTATGCTCAGAATCCTTCAAGCTAGGCTTCAGCAGTACATGAACTGAGAACTTCTAGATGTACAAGCTGGGTTTAGAAAAGTCAGAAGAACCAGAGATCAAATTGTCAACGTTTGTTGGATCATAGAAAAAGCGATGGAATTTCAGAAAAATATCTACTTCTGCTTCATTGACTATGCAAAAGCCTTCAACTGTGTGGACCACAGCAAACTGTGGACAATTCTTAAGGAAATTGGAAGAGCAGATTACCTTACCTGTCTCCTGAGAAACCTGCATACAGGTCAAGAAACAATAGTTAGAACTGGATATGGCACAATGGACTGGTTAAAAATTGGGAAAGGAGTACGTCAAGGCTGTATATTGTCACTCTGCTTGTTTAACTTATATGCAGAGTACATCATATGAAATGTCAGGCTGGATGAAGCACAGGCTGGAATCAAGATTGCAGGGAGAAATAGCAAGAACCTCACATACGCAGATGACATCACCCTTATGGCAGAAAGCAAAGAGGAACTAACGAGCCTCTTGATGAAAGAGAAAGAAGGTGAAGGTGAAGGTGAAGTCACTCAGTTGTGTCTGACTCTTTGCGACCCCATGGTCTGTAGCCCACTAGGCTCCTCCATCCATGGAATTTTCTAGGCAAGAGTACTGGAGTGGGTTGCCATTTCCTTCTCCAAGGGATCTTACCAACTCAGGGATCGAACCCGGGTCTCCTGCATTGTGGGCAGACGCTTTACCATTCTGAGCCACCAGGGAACCCCATGTTATCTCACAAAGAAGGAGAAAGAGGAGAGTGGAAAAGTTGGCTTAAAACTCAACATTTAAAAACTAAGATCATGGCATCTGGTCCCGTCACTTCATGGCAAATAGAAGGGGAAAAATGGAAACAGTGGGAGATTTTATTTTCTTGGGCTCCAAAATCACTGTAGATGGTAACTGCAGCCATCTTTCAACATCTTTCAAAAAGTTGAAATTAAAAGATGCTTGCTCCTTGGAAGGAAAGCCATGACAACTCTAGACAGTATATTGAAAAACAGAGAGATCACTTTGCCAACAAAGGTCCATACAGTCAGAGCGATGGTTTTTCTAGTAGTCATCTACGGATGTGAAAAATAGCATAAAGCATGAGTTCTCAGTCATGTCCAACTCTCTGTGACCCCATTGATTGTAGCCCAGCAGGCTCCTCTGTCTGTGGGGTTTTCCAGGCAAGAATACTGGAGGTAAAAAAAAGACCTCTAAGTGCCGAAGAATTGATGCTTTGCTGGAGAAGACCCTTGAGAGTGCTTTGGAATGCAAAGAGATCAAACCAGTCAGTCCTAAAAGCAGTCAACCCTGAATAGTCTTTGAAAGGACTGATGCTGAAGCTGAAGCTCTAATACTGATTCATTGGAAAAGGCCCTGATGCTGGGAAAGATTGAAGGCAAAAGGAGAAGGGGGCAACTGAAGATGAGATACATTGATAGCATCACTCACTCAATGGACATGAGTTTGAGCAAACTGTGAGATAGTGAAGGACAGGGAAGCCTGGAGTGCTGCAGCCCATGGGGTTGCAAAAAGTTGGACATAGTTCTTGCTTAGTGCCTGAGCAAGAACAAAAGAAAAACACTGTAAACAAGAATAAGGTTGTTATGCAGATTTAAATGGAGTCCTGTCTATTGGTAAAGAGTTTCTAGAGATTAGAAGTCTTATCCTTCTCTCCCTAGTAATAAAGGGAAAAATCCTTACAAATGGAGATTTCACTGTACATGTAAATATCCTTCACAAAAGGGCAAATTTTGCTCTGCTTTCAGAGATGCTCCGCTGTGTACAGCTTCTCAAGATAAGATAATCTTTATGCCAAAGAGGAATATTTTGATGGGGCAAATTCTATTCCCTTTCAGTTATATGTTATTTTCTACTCCCTTTGCTTAGGCTTCCTATTAAAAGAGGTCATTTCATTTAGTCCTTTATGCTGATTTGTCAAAGTTCATCAGTGATCAGTAGAAAACTAAGTTAATTTTTGAGCATTATATGAGTCAAAGACCAGTGTGCTCCTTTGGATTCTTTGTGTTTTCGTTCTATGAAGATTTTAGAGTAGGGTAAGCTTAGCACAGTTTACAGTGATAAATGACTCTTATTCTAAAAGTTCCATATTTTCATTGCTTGTTTTTACGACCGTTTAAGACAATATGTTTTGTGGCTAAAAAAATGCAGGGATCCCTTGAAGAAGAAAAACATGGACACTGGCAGTAAAAACACATTCGTTTTGAAATATCCTTGTGAAGATTGAGTAGTTTCTACATTGACAAAATAGATCACATGCTTAAACTGTGTCTGTTGGAAACGTAAGAGGTATGATTCTGGAATGAATACCATGTCTTTCTTATTCAACGCTTGATTCTGGTGCCTCAGACAGTGCCTGACTGTGCTGTCCATGAATTTAAGATTCTTTCTTTGTCAGGAAAGAAACTGGAGATGAAGCAGGGAGATTAAGAAAGTAAAGTGAAGGTTTATTTAATAAGGATATATTTCAGGGGAAGAGTGGGCCAGCAGGTGCAGAGCTGCAGCCCTAGGCCTCCTTGACAAGGTGGCTATAAGGAACATAGAGATGAAGGAAGGGGTGGAATAATTACTGGGGAAGGAGGAGTTTGGGGATCATATTCTCTGACTTTTCATCTCAGCTCCCATTTCTTGAGGAGAAGAGGGATCCTTGTCCTTAATTCAGCTTAGACCAGAAGTCTCATGACATTGGTGCCTGATGGGTACTTGTTATCTGTAAGGCTAATTTTATTGCAATGAGAGCATAATGAACAATGGGTTACATTTGGACACAGGATATTCCCACCTTTCCCACCTTTCTCTGTCTGCCGCTTGGTTCCTGCTTTCTTCTTTCTGTCCAGGGACCCCTGCTGTCCACAAGATGTATAATTTCCTGCCACCTGGCCCCTGCCCCCCTTTCTCTGCTCATACCTATCTACCCGCCTGTTTTAACAAACCTAGTAGGAGCTCAATAAATATTTGGTGAATGGATAAGTAAATGAGGTGAATAAGCTCATTTGCGGAAATGTCAAAATTTAAAGAACCTAAATGTATTAAGCCAAATGAAGGCACCTCTGAAGAGACAGGTTATTTGAAGTTCAAAATGTTCCCATTTGGAAACCACTTGATGATTCTGCTTGATCTATAATAAAGATGATCAGCTGTAACTAGCACAGGGCTTTTCATTTGGATATTCTCCAAATGTTTCTGGAATTGAAGGTGGTAACAATATTTTTTGGTCCCTTTGTGTTCCTGCTGTTTGTTGCACACTATAATTTTTGAGTCAGGGTTTTCTAGAGTAGTTTTGCTGTAATAAAAGGCTGAATTACTGACAGTCATCTTGTCTTTGTCAATATTATACAGTTCCCTGTACTTGTCAGTGTTGGGAAAATGATACTGTTAACATTAGTATACATTGAGTAACTCAAAGTTATGTCGTATTAGTCTTCTGATGCATATACTCTATTCACATTTTAAATAATTTGCAGTTATTTTCTTATTTTCTTGTCAAGTTCCTGTTTATCTGCTTGTCTCAGATTTTTTGAACACTTTTTTGTCTTTTTGCTTCTCTTCAGTCTGAAGAATTGACAAATGACAATGGGGGACAGGAAAAGTACTCTATAAATCATCAAAATGCAATGTACTACATATTCTTAGCATAAGCTGAAATGAAAAATAAAAAAATTGCAAACAGAATCAATTCCTTTGGGCTTACACTGGATTGACTGCAACACAGATACTGCTGTGGGTTGAAGTCATCTTCTAATTTGGCACGACTATGTCCACGGGGAATGGTGGAGTCATGATACAGCAGCAAGGTTCTGGGAGCAGGCCAGCATCTACATCTGTTCTGAACTGTAAGTGGACTGGGAAAACGCTTTGAAAAAAAGCCAGAGAGGGAGGTGAAGGAAAACACAAAACCTTTGCCTTCAAAAGGCCATGGAAAATGATTCAATCAATTGGAGATTGAATTTAGAGAAAAAACTTTATAGAAATAAAATAGATACAATTCTATGTCTTTACCCATTAAGTCTCTTCTTTTACTATTAGAATCATAATGCATAATACGAGCACATCTTATTAGGAAGGACCAAACAGTCATTCAGACTTCGGATAAGTCTTAGAGATTAAAGTACAATGTATTATAGTAACAACTTCTAGACCTTAAACATACTTTTAGTGGATCTCTTTCTTCCAAATATGTGACTATACCATCTTGCAGAGATCCTTTATTTATTTATCTATTTTTATTGTTTGCATTAAGAAATATTCTATCAATTGTATGTCATAAAGATCAGGGATAGAAGAGAATGTGGCTGATTTCCTGGAAAGGGTTTGGAAACAGACTGGCCTCGGTTCAGATTTAGACTCCATCATTTCCTGTCTGAGTGACTTCATGCAAGTTGCTTTCTGGCCTTCAGCTTTTTCACCTGCAGTGGGGATAGTAATTCATAAGGTTGTTGTGAGGCTTAAGTGAATCCCTGGGTGCATGGAAAGCATGGGATAAGTGTTAGCTTGTTTTCTCTATTTTCTGTCAGCTCCCTTTTCTTTTATCTTATTGTCCTGCAGACACTGTTGAATATCCTGAGACTTGGTTTCCAGAGAAGGTCTTTTTGTCTGATTGGAGTCAATTAAACAAACACGGCTTATCTAAACCTGAAAATGTTTTTCTCTAACTAGTAAAGAGTGGCTAGAAAAACCAAGAGAGAAAACAGGCTGCATCAAAACACATACAGAGGGAGATTCTAAGTTTACCTGGAGAAGCTGGGGCAAGGATCAAGTGCGCTATTTAGCCAAAATGCCAAATTCTTTTTGGAAAGACTTTCTGAAACAGCAGTTGAATTTCAATAAGCGGCAAATGGAAGATTCAAAATAATAGAAATTATAGAAATAATTTCTGCATAATTTAGGAAACTTACTGTCACACAGGTGTATGTTCCTCGGTTCTTAGTCTCGTCACAACAAAGATTTGCAGTGACGGACATTACAGCCCCTTGGCATGTCACAGCTCTCAGGTCTCGGATAGACCGTGTTATAGCTCTCAGGTCTTGAATGGACCATGTTATAGCTCTTAGACAAATCAGTGTTACAGCTCAGTGTTACAGCTCTATTTTATTTAGAAGATAGCAGGAAAATCCATCTTCGAGGCGTGAGGGCACGTCAATCCAAAGACACGAGGAGAAGAGTGCCCCAGCGTGGGGGAGAGAGAGAAAGAGAGCTAGCTTTGGCTCCTCGGTTTATGTTTCTTTCTCCCTGGGCCTGTCCTATGTAAATTGGGCCAGCCAGGAGTGTTGTTTGTTTTACCTGAGGTCCTCACTCCCCGGTCCTCGGACCTTCTTTTGTTCTATTTTCGCGGCCTTTTCCCTTCCTTGTCTTTTAGCCACCACCATTTTGGACTCCTTTTCCCTATTCTACCTACCTAACACTTATGTTTCTTAAATAATTTGTGAGATGAATAAAGAGAGTAACAGGTCCGAGAGCCCTACTCAACTTCTTTGAGTTACTGTAAAATGAGAGAATTGAAATGAAGTTGATTACTTCTAAGGTCGCCTTTAATCTAAAATTCTAAACATTTGAGGAAAGTAGTAGTTTCCTTCTTGAGGAAGCTGAAGAGAGTATTTATTTTTCCAAGGTCATCCAGTTAGCAAAAGGTAAAGCTTAGATTTAACTGGAATTCTGATTCTAGCTCATGCTTTTAACCCACATCTATATTGACTGCTAGTATATAGTAAACACATTGCTTACCGACAATGAAACTATATTCGATATACTTCAATCGCTCAGTCATGTCCCACTCTTTGCGACCCCATGGACTGCAGCACGCCACGTTTTCCTGTCCATTACCAACTACCGGAGCCTACTCAAACTCGTGTCCGACTCATTGAGTTAGTGATGCCATCCAACCATCTCATTCTCTGTCGTCCCCTTCTCCTCCTGCCCTCAATCTTTCCCAGCATCAGGGTCTTTTCAAATGAGTCAGCTCTCTGCATCAGGTGGCCAAAATATTGGAGTTTCAGCTTCAGCATCAGTCCTTCCAGTGAATATTCAGGACTGATTTCCCTTAGGATTGACAGGTTGGAACTATATTAGCAACAGAGAAAATTCCATCTTTCTGAAAAATATTCTGTAAAATAAATGGTTTAGTGAATAACTGTACATATCAGAACCGGGAAACTTTTCAGCGCTCTGGACTGTGAACCCCAAGGGTAGGCAATTTGTCTTTTTTTTTTTTTTTTAACTTTGGCTCCTGCTTGCCTGGTATAATAGACATTGAGTAAATTTTTACTGAATGAAATATATAGTATAACCACATTATAAATCATTATAAAGGTTTTTAGGCTAGTAGCAACTTTCTAGCTCATTTAATCTACCTACCTCCCACCCTGCTACTTTATAAAAGGAACTGAAATTTGAAGAGTGGAATAAGGAAGCAGTGACTAGCACCCAGGGCTCCTAGACAATCCAGAGCTCTTTCTGCTTTGTTGCAATATGAATCATTTGCTTCCTGACAGTGTATTCAGTGCCTATCTCCTCAGCAGCTGAGATGCTCAGGTCTCAAGTTTATGGCCTCTACTTTTTTGCCCATTGTTCATCCTTGAAAAAAAGCTGAGGGCATAGCAGGAAATGCCAGCTGGCATGAAACAAAACTCTTGAGAGAGAACTAATTTTGCCTGGCCTTGGAGAATTTGCTTGCCTTTTTTCCAGCTGTGTCTGAACCAAGATGGCTGGATTTACAAGAGCCAAGAGGATGTTTCACCGTCTGCCTGTTAGTGGTGGAATTACCCTTTCTGCTCCTCCAACAGGGTTTCGGAAGGCTAGGTGGCTCAGGGCCAGTCCTTAGAGGCATTCCTGCTCCTCCTTGGATTGATCACATGTTGCTAAAGGAAAGGAAATTCTGTGTTGAGCTCCAGAGCCAGGGGTGACAAATGGCTCGCATGCATGTGCAACAGGAAGTACGATCTGAACAAAATTGCACACTGTTGCAAACTTTCTCCTAAATACATGTCACCACATTGGGACAATCAACTGAGAAACACCAGACTTTAAAGAAAAGAGACAATTTTTTTCTTAATTACAAAAGTACTATATCTTTATTATAGAAAATTTAGAAAGTGTAGACAAATACAAAGAATAAAATAAATGCCAACTATTAGATTATTATTCCAGGGGAATAATCAGGAAGTGCTTTTTTAAAATGTAATTTATATATTTATTTTTGGTCACACCACAGTTTGTGAGATCTTAGTTCCTCAATCGGGATTGAACCCAGGCCCTTGGCAGTGAGAGTACAGGGCCCTAACTACTGGATTGCCAGGGAATTCCATATTATATATATTCTTTACAGATTTTAAAACATATATATATGGATTCTACATGTAATATTATGTTCTTTTTTCTTAAAATACATCATAAACATTTTTGTATAGCATTAAGTCTTATTTAACACTATTTTCAGCAGTTTTGCATAGTCGTTTTATGCTGATAACCCTATTGCTGGGTATTTAAGTGCTCTTTAGCTTTTTTTTTAAATGTAATGTGGTGATAAACCTTAACTGTGATTGTATTCAAACGCAGAGTCTTTAATTCAACAATTGTTGAATCATAGCATGACTAGTTTCTAGTTTTAAAGCTTTGGCATCTACTGCTGAATAGCCTTCCAGCAAGGTTATGCCAATTTACATTCCCACCAATGGTGTGTTAGAGAGCCAGTTTTTCAGTGTCGCAACTAACACAGGGAGTTAGCTTGTACAATCTTTGCCGATAGGATAAGTGCAAAATGTTAGCCTTTCACCTTTACACTTAAATATAGGTGGTTGACCACAATACAGTTCCTTAATTTAAACCAAGCTAAAGTTACAAAGAGGGCTTCCCTGGGGGCTCAGTGGTAAAGAATCTGCGGTGAAGGAGACGTAAATTTGATCCCTGGGTTGGGAAGATCCCTTGAAGAAGGAAATGGCAACCCACTCCAGTATTTTTTTTTTTTTTTGGCTGTGCCAGGCATTAGTTGTTACAAACATGAGCTTCAATCTTTGATGCAGCATGTGGAGTCTTTAGTTGTGCCATGTGAGATCTAGTTCCCCGACCAGGAATCGAACCCAGACCCCCTGCATTAGGAGTACAGAGTCTTAGCCACTGGACCACCAGGGAAGTCCCCCACTCCAGTATTCTCACCTGGGAAATCCCATGGACAGAGGAGTTTAGGCGCTACAGTCTATGGTGTCGCAAAAGAGTCAGACACAATTCAATCACTAAACAACAACAAAAGTTACAAAGACTCATACACAGTCAGGTTTGTTCCCAAAGACAATCATAGCTGAGCCACTTCTGTATACATAATTTTTTCTCTTGTTTCTTGTACAAAAGCCATGATGCCATCCCAGACACAGATTTTCAGCTTGCAGCTAATAGTACTCATCTTGGAGCATGTAAAGTTCTATTATCTTTTTTTTTTTTTTTTTCAAAGAAGAAAAGTGGTTATTCTGCCTTTTGCAGTTATGATAAGGATATTCCAACAACTATTTATTTCATGAGTATGAAAAGTAGGCTGCCAGTAAAGTCAGGGTAAAGTCTTCTGTGTAGCAATATTTTGATAAGAATGAAATGTTTCATACAGTAGAGGTATTGTTGGAGCAAACTTTTTTTCACTTTCTGGGAAGAAAAACTTGAAACATTTTTGTGGAATTATTTATAAGTTGTTAGAGAGGAACAAGTCATTCTGGTTGGTTGGACGGTTTCAATAGTCAGTAGTAAGTATGGCTAGGTTGCTGTACTCATGAGAATGACATACTCATCTTCATATTCCTAGTGCCTATGGCTGTGCTGGAAAACATGTTCTCAGAATTCACTACTTCTCATGAAAGCTGGTACTTGATCTGAAAACAAAACCATCAATGGTAAAGGAGAAAAAAAGTTTATTGTATATCAAAGAAAAGGAGATGATTAAATTAAAGTTTTATTTTAAGTAAACACGTGTAATGTTATCTACCTTTGGTTTCCCCAATATTTGCAAAATCATCTTTTATAAAAATATATGCACTATATTTCCAAAGCATTTATAGTTTTTCACTTGGATGAAAAATGTTTGCAATTAATAAATACTTTATTTAATATTGAATGTTTACTCTCTGTATAGATAGAAAGGTTTTTCCATAATTGCAACAAGGGGAGAAAATGCTAAGAAAGATGATTTCGTTTGTTTTAAGATTTTGGCTTTTCTTGCATTATGGAAGATCTCACTATAATACAAATGCTGGAGCTAAACACTTTGTTGTTGTTCTTCAGTCACTCAGTCGTGCCCGACTCTTCGCGACCCCATGGACTATAGCTCACCAGGCCTCCCTGTCCCTCACCACCTCCCAGAGTTTGCCCAAGTTCATATTCATTGCATCAGTGATGCCATCTGGCCACTTCATCCTCTGATGCCCTCTTCTCCTTCTGCCCTCAATCTTTCCCAGCATCAGGGACTTTTCCAGTTAGTCATCTGTTCACATCAGATACCCAAAATACTGGAGCTTCAGCTTCAGCATCAGTCAGTCCAGGGAATATTCAAGGTTGATCTCCCTTAAGATTGACTGGTTTGATCTCCTTGCTGTCCAAGGGACTTTCAGGAGCCTTCTCCAGCACCACAGTTCGAAGGCATCAATATTTTGGCATTCTGCCTTTTTTACAGTCCAGCTCTCACAACCATATGTGACCAGTGGGAAAACCATCGTCTTGACTATACAGACCTTTGTCGACAAAGTGATGTCTCTTCTTTTCAACATACTGTCTAGGTTTGTAGTCACTTTCCAATCGTCTTCTGATTTCATGGCTGCAGTCACTGTCCACAGTGATCTTGGAGTCCAAGAAGAGGAAATCTGTCACTACTTCCACCTTTCCCCCTTCTATTTGTCATGCAGTAATGAGGTTGGATGCCGTGATCTTAGATTTTTTAATATTTAGTCTTAATCTGGCTCTTTCGCTCTCCTCCTTCACCCTTATCAAGAGGCTCTTTAGTTCCTCTTCGCCTTCTGCCATTAGAGTAGTATCATTCATTTGTTCACTTATCTGAGGTTGTTGATGTTTCTCCTGCCTATATTGATTCCAGCTGGTAACTCATCCAGCCCAGCATTTCCCATGATGTGCTCAGCATGTAGGTTAAACAAACAGAGTGACAGCAAACAGCCCTGTTGTACTCCTTTCTCTTAAACCAGTCAGTTGTTCCATATAGGGTTCTAACTGTTGCTTCTTGACACGCATACAGATTTCTCAGGAGACAGGTAAGATGGTCTGGTATTCCCATCTCTCTAAGAGCTTTCCACAGTTTGTCATGATCCACACAGCCAAAGGCTTTAGCATAGTTGATGGAATGTAGATAGATGTTTTCCTGAAATTCCTTTGCCTTCTCTATAATCCAGCGAATGTTGGCAATTCTTCACCTAAACCCTTAGCTGAAGAAAATATGTTGAAATGGACAAAAGAGGGAGGGATCAATGGATCTGAATTCTGATCCCACCTTTATGACCAGTGAGGGAATTTTGGACAACCCAATTCTGAGTCTCAGTTTCTGATCTGTAAAATGGTGGATTTGGAATTATTGATCTCTTCAGGTCAAGGAGTTCCTGACTCTATTTGTGATTTGATAAAGCAGTTTAGCCAGGTGGTATCAAATTTAGCTGATGTCAAATCTAACTAAAGCAAACATCATTTTGCAAAGTATCTCTTTATAGAAGTAGTTTCTTTTTCTTCTGTTTTTTCCCTTCTCTTTTTGGCAGTATGATATTTCCATCTTTTTTTTTTTTTTTTTTTTTTGCTGCACCAAGCAGCTTGTTGGATCTTAGGTCCCCAACCATGGATCGAACCCATGCCCCCTAATTATAACAGCAAAGTAAAAGAAATATGAGTCTTCATATTCCCTGTAGTGGAAGCACAGAGTCCCAACCACTGGACTACCAAGGAATTCCCCCCATCACTTCTTAGGTGGTATAGATAGAAATACACTATTCCCCTTTTCTTCGCTTCCCAAGGGACGTCTTTTGCTGAGAGAGGGAATGGAAAAGATGCAATGCTGGAGAAAAAACTGAATTATTGCTATAGAAGCAAGCACAGGGAACTACTCAAAGAAAGAAAAAATAGGGAAGAGGAGAATTGAGAAGGAAGGCTGGAATGGTGAGTGTTTTAAGGAGAATGATTCAAGAAGTTTAAGCAACTGACACTGGGGAAAAGGAAAGAATAGGTGGGTGTTTACTAAGGAAAATGTTTGTAAAGGTTTGCTCTGTGTTGTGCAATGAGACCCAGAGTTAAGATCTATATAACTCTTGGTTGCTCGCTGGAGCAAGATTGGTCTTTCTTTTAGACATGACAGTGTAATGAACAAGGACATGAGATGGTCCTATTGTTTTCAGGTTAGACTTATGCGCTAGAGAGAGTTACTTCAATTGCAGCCATCACTCATAAAATAATGTTATGAATAAATAGGAAGAAAATATTATTATTATTATGTACCAGCCCTTACATTTTGTCTAATATTTTGAACACTTCAACAATGTGGGTTTTTTCCCCTTCATATAAAATTCTGCCTCTGGAAATATGAGCATTTTTATCTTGAAGCATTGCATGCCTATTTTTAGGAGAGTCTCAAAGAAATATTGAATTGAATATGCACAAGTTTGCAAATTTCTGCAATATTCAGCCATTGTTGTCTGTCTTCTGCCAGATTAAAAATCAGTTAGGTAATTCTGAATTATATTAATATTACATTGTGAATGGTAGCTGTAGTTAAATCTATGAATAAAATGAATATAAAAAGTATGAATGCATTCTTCCATATCAAATATTTAATGAATATTTAAATGATAGAAATACAAATTTTCATAATTATAACAGCAAAGTAAAAAAAAATATGAGTCCTCACATTGAGCATGAATATTAAAAGCCAAGGCAAAGCTTCTAGTATATAGAACTTGGTTCCTTCATTTGTACAAAGTTATTCAGGAACTGGTCTAGCTTGAAAAGAGAACCAGGTCTCTTGACCCCCAGGCCTTGTCCCACTTTTGTTGCGTGACCTACTTCAAAGATATGTCCTCAACTCTCACTGTTTATCCATTTTGTCACCGCCCGTAAAAACAGTCATTCAATTATAATTATATTCTGTTTTCTCATCAGGGATAAGGCTGAACTCAGGATCTTCTAGGTGTTGAAAAGATCAGGGGCATTTTTAGAAGAGCTTGAAGTTCCACACAGGTGCTGTGGCAACCTACCCTCAATCATACCCACACTGGCTGGGTTATTACTTCAGAGAAAGAAACCAAGAGCTAGAAGCAGAAGTACTTAATAATAAGCCTTTGGCTCTCTTTGCCTGATAGGCAATGGTGCCCTCTCCTGGAGAGCAGAGCATTTCCAGAAAGGGGACAGAGAATCTGACTGCTGATGGCTTTGGGTACTCAAAGAAATCATTCTATAGCACCTAAGATCTTCCACCTACCTCTGTATTTATTATGAACTTTATTTGAGTTAGGTAGAAAGCAATATACTTATATTTGTAATTTAAAATGCAAATTTCTATGGCAGTCTAAAATAGTTTACAATATTCCTTTTATGTATACTTCATCATATTATCCTTTTAGACATTTTTCAACATAAAAAAGGAATAAAGTTAATCATTATGAAGTTTAACAATAATCATAAATTTCTTCAGAATTTGCTTAGTGTGATGTTAATATAAAGCTCATAAAAACCAAGCTATTTATATTAAGGACACATTTCTTTTAAAAATGGTATTGGAGAAGGAAATAGCAAGTCACTCTAGTATTCTTGCCTGGAAAAGTCCATGAACAGAGGAGCCTGTGGGCTGCAGTCCATGTACATGACTGAGCTTGCGTGCATGAGGGTGGAAGGGGATGGGTTGGTGGCAATAAACTGGTAGAACTAAAAAAAAAAAAAAAAGCTAAATAAGAAGATGAAGCCACATATGCACTATACTTTTCAAAAGGACATAAACTATACTTTTAAGTATTATCTTCAGATTTCCCTTACCAACAATATATTCAATGTCCAAATGCCATTGTAGAAAAATGACTAAAGCAACTGTGTAGAAAAGGTTTGTGTATAATGTAGAGAAAATGTGAAGATTCATTCCAAAAGTCTGCAGTGATAGTTAATACCTGAAAGGCTTGGAGTGTCTACATATAATTTAAAATTATACACCTATTATATTATGTCACTGGAGTTATATCTTAAATAGTATTTGATGTACAGAATTTGTACCTTTAAGTTCAGTTCAGTTCAGTCGCTCAGTCGTGTCCGACTCTTTGTGACCCCATGAATCGCAGCACGCCAGGCCTCCCTGTCCATTACCAACTCCCAGAGTTCACTCAGACTCATATCCATCGAGTCAGTGATGCCATCCAGCCATCTCATCCTCGGTCTTCCCCTTCTCCTCCTGCCCCCAATCCCTCCCAGCATCAGAGTCTTTTCCAATGAGTCAACTCTACACATGAGGTGGCCAAATTACTGGAGTTTCAGCTTTAGCATCATTCCTTCCAAAGAAATCCCAGGGCTGATCTCCTTCAGAACGGACTGGTTGGATCTCCTTGCAGTCCAAGGGACTCTCAAGAGTCTTCTCCAACACCACAGTTCAAACGCATAAATTCTTCGGCGCTCAGCCTTCTTCACAGTCCAACTCTCACACCCATACATGACCACAGGAAAAACCATAGCCTTGACTAGACAGACCTTAGTCAGCAAACGCCCTAACCCTAAGATCCTAGCCTGCCTGCCTGCCTAACCCGCCTACCTAGCCTGCCTGCCTGGCCTGGGATTCGAACTCCTGACCCATGGACCCTAGCCTGCCTCCCTGCCTGCTGAACTGCTACACTACCGTGGCTTGCTGTACCTTTAAAGTGACTTTTAAAATTTATTATACTTCAGAAATTTCACTTCTGTGCTTTTTCATAGTCTCTGACTATGTGTAATAGCATTTATTTGTAATTAAGATATTTATTTATAATAAGAGCTTCCCTGGTGTCTCAATGGTAAAGAATCCACCTGCCAACACAGGAGACTCAGGCTTGATCCCTGGATCAGGAAGATCCCCAAGAGAAGGAAATGGCAACCCCCTCCAGTATTCTTACCTGGGAAATCCCATGGACAGAAGAGCCTGAGAGGCTACAGTCCAGGGAGTCACCAACAGTCAGACATAACTTAGTGACTAAACAACAGTAACAACAATGTATAATAAATGTCTGATCAGTCATGAAAGCTAACTCATAAATGCTAGTGTAAAATAGATACATTCTAAATAAGCATTTGTTTAACATATGGATATTGGATTTTTTAAAATGACAGTTTTAGAAATCCCCCATGTTTCATCATACTGCCTCTCTGAACTTCATCTACTTCTTATAAAAAGTATTCTGCTTATTCAAGCAAAATTTTGCTCCAATCCCCTTCAAATTCTTTCTTTCATACGTATAGTGGATCCACAAGTTCATTGTGTACATGCATTAAACTTTTCAGCAGTTTGCAGTTTTAACTCAGTTCTAAAATAGCATCTTCATCATATACAAAACTAGTTGAGAGATGCTGCTGGAAAGGTGAAACCATCCACATGTGCTAGAGTCCTCTTCTATTCCTTTGTGCAGGACAAATGTTGGTGTGTATCTGTTAGGAGGGTCATGTCCTCCAAAATACAGGTCTATTCCTCCAGCTTCTTTATATTTTCTTTTCAAATGCATCACACTGTAATTATTCAGCACTCCCACCAAAAATATGAGTCATTCTTAAGATCTATGTCAGTGTGTTTTTAAAAGTTATTCTACATGGGAGAATAGTAGTTTGGGGGGACTTCCCTGGTGGTGCAGTGGTTAGGACCTCAGGCTTCTACTGCAGGGGTCCGGGATTCTATCCCTGGTCAGGAAAACTAAGATCTCACAAGCCAAGCAGCTAAAAAAAAAAAAAAGAAAGAAAGAAAGAAAGAAAGAAAAGAGAAAGAAAGAAAGAAAGAAAAAAGTGATAACTTTCAGTATGATTGCTGGGAAATCTTGCATATTCATGCATGTTCAATATCTTCACATATTTAAAAGGAAGGTATCTATTCTTGTAGTGTCTTATTAGTTCTTTTATAAGATATTGTAGGCATTTGGAACAGGCCTCTCCAAGATGTGCCACCTTAGCATGTGGATTATTTTGATCTAAAGGCAAAGAAGACTCTGTGAACTCGAGAGAAACTACTGCCCTTGATTTAACTGGGGATTTTTCCCAGAAAAAAATATTATCAGAAATGCATTTTATCTAAGTGGCCCCAGCTATATGGCAAATTAAACATCTAACAAATACATGCTCTTTTGTTTGGCCAAGTGGCATGTGGGATCTTAGTTCCTCAATTAGGGATCAAAGCCATGCCTCCCTGCATTGGAAGGGCAGAGTCTTAACCACTGGGCCACCAGGGAAGTTCCCATCTTGTCTTATCATTCCATGAATGATCTTCCTGGCTTTGGAAGCCCCAGGCCTCTATTCCATTCCTTGGCTCAGGATGGCAAATATACATCATTTTACCTTTCTGTCTAAACACTCTCACGTGTGGAAATCTTTGACTCTCTTATGTATGTTGGATTTCCGTATGTACAAAATTAAATTTTATTTTCTTTTGTTAATCTGTCTCACGTCAATTTAATTAATTCTTACACTAGTTAGAAGAATCTAAAAGGAGGGAAGAAAGTGTTCTTCCTCCCAAACAATATTAATGATGTATATTAGTACACCCAGTGAACCAACAGACTCTTTTGATGCTAGGGCAACAGGCACCCCAGACAGCTCTTTCAGAGAGAAAAGTCTCCTGCTTTAATCTGAGTTATTAGTTGACCATCTATACAACGCTAGCTTCTGAACCTGAAGTTATTTACAGAGTAACTTGAATGATGCTACAAATTAAGATGCAACTCAAACTGTATTCTGCACAAAAAAATAGATGCCATTTTCTATTTTTTTAAATTATTCTGTTCTTAATCTTGATGAATACCTAGCTCTTTTGTGCTGGTATAGACATGTATTAGCATAATAGCCAAAGTTGATAAATCATATGACCAAGAACCAGATTTGAAGAGGCAATCTGTATGCCATTCATGACTAGACTGCAGCAAAATAACCATACCCACTTTGTATTTTCCTTTCATGCTATCATTGCCAACAGAGGCTGCCATGATCCCACAGCCCACCACTGACGACTACTGCATTTTGAGACATGAAGAATTTGCAGCAATTAGCCTGATATCACTGTGTGAGAAGAATTGCTTCCATCTCAGTTTGTAACTTCCCATACATGTCATAAAACATTTCCATACGAAAGGACTCTCTTTATCTAGTAAAATATTCTAATTCAAGGGCCTACCTGCCACAATAGTAGATGGCCTAGAAAGCAAGTGCAGTTTCAAACACTTGGAACTGGGGCAAGGCAACCTCTCTATTGGCACCCCTGTCAACCCTGCTGAAACACTACATTGAATTTCCTTAAAGCAAGAGAAAACAAAAGGCTTTTATATTGCCTTGTATTTTTACACTAATGGCTTCTTTTGTATAGTTCTATGTATTGCATAATTAAGAAAAAAAAAGGCTATTCACTCTGAGAAGAAAATTCTTTTAAAAATGTTGTTTCTTTTTCTGGATTTCATTGTCCTCACTTTCAGATCTCATTCCCCTCCAAGTCCTTCAACTCTCCCCCAAATCACCTCAGTAAAATAGTTTGATTTCCCCAGAACATTTTTAATAAATAAGCAAAATGTTGCAAGCCTTGTAAAATATAGCATATGATGGAAAATACTGTTTTCTTTTCATGAGAAAAACATTTTTAAAAAAGATTAAAGCTTAATACAGTCACTAATAATCTTACAAGTCTATATATTAGGTGTCAATGAAGTAAAAAATATTTTACTGTGATGGAAATATGCCACACATTATATTTTCTTCATGCTCTGTACAAAGAACGTGGTATCTTCAAAAATAGAACAGCTAGGTCTCCGCGGTGTTCAGGGCCTTGCAGCGTCGTCTTCGGTCCAAATTGTGCTTCCGGCGCGAGGGTCACGGACAAGATGGTTCCGCCGGTACTGGTCTCTCCGCTCATCAAGCTCGGCCGTTACTCCGCCCTGTTCCTCGGCATGGCCTACAGCGCCAAGCGCTGCAATTACCTGAAACCTCGGGCAGAAGAGAGGCGGCTTGCAGCCGAGGAGAAGAAGAAGCGGGATGAGCAGAAGCGCATCGAGCGGGAGCTAGCGGAAGCCCAAGAGGATACCATATTGAAGTGAGCCTGCCCTTCTCCAGAGCAGTGTGGATGAATAGTTTTCTGTGCTCTGTGGAAAAAAAAAAAAAAAAAGAACAGATAGAAAATGGAAGCGTATGTTTAAAAAAATGATCTGAGGCAACTACAAGTATCACATATGCTGAAATTTGGCTTGCTCTACTTTTGTTAAAGTGCTCGGGCAAATTTAAACCCTCGCAACATTTATATATCGCCCATGGTTGCATAAATATTCAAAGACAAGCCACTAATAATATTAATAAAAATAAGTCTCTCTGTTCTAGCAAAGTGTTAGTCTCTCAGTCGTGTCTGACTCTTTGTAACCCCATGGACCGTAGCCAGCCAGGTTCCTCTGGCCATGGGATTTTCTGGGCAAGACTGTTGGCGTGGGTTGCCATTCCCTTCTCCAGGAGATTTTCCCGACCCAGGGATCAAACCTGGTCTTCTGCATAGCAGGCAGATTCTTTACCACCTGAACCACTAGGGAAGCCCCTAATATCCTTATTTGAAAAAAAATCTCAAAGCTATTAGCATGTTATCAGAAATTATTGTTATTTAAAAAATTATTAATGTCATTAAAAATTGAAAGCCCAAGTACAAAATTCTTGAGCTTTGCCTGTTAACAGCTTGGAACATGTACTGCAAAAAAACTGAGGCATAGCCTGTCAAACCTTTAAAAAAATCAGCTTGAAAAAAATATTTAGTAACCTTACCTATATTTCCCTTTCATAGAGGGAAGTCTAAGGGTTTACAGATACTATTATTTCTACAAATCCTATTTCAAACTGTCAGTAAATTTCACAGCTTGATTCTTTCTGTTGAGGTAAGATATGAAGGGACTTGTATTCATTTCAATCTCTGTTTTATTTTTTTAACAAAGAAATGACCACACCGTGACTAATTTTAAACATTATGAACTTCTAATTTTTATTTATTTATTATTTTTTTGATTTTTTTGCCATACCACGCAGCATGTGGGATCGTAGTTCCCCAACCAGAGATGAACCTTGTCCCCCTGCAGTGGAGTCTTAATCATTGGACTTCCAGAGAATTCTCTCAGGTGAACTTTAATTTCTATAGTTTAATTTCAAATGTAATGTTTCCTACTGAGAGATTTTTGACAAGAGGTAAATAACAGGTTTAAAAGAAATTATATTGAATGTAGTACTTTTCCAGCATTCTCATTTAGGGTGCTCATAAATTGGGGGATTGTTTAGGGAGTGTTATCTTCTAACTCAGTTCACTCAGCTCATTCTGGGAGGCAGAAAATTCCCTTCTCTGAAAAGACTGCAATAAACTTCACTCCATGGCTATCATTTAGATAGTGCTGTAATATTGTTATAACGTGTGACAGTTTATGTGTCCACATTTGTTGATTCATTTAATTCTCTTAACAACTCTAAGGTAGTGAAAACAGACACTATTGACCTGTTTTACAAGGTTCCAGAGGTAAGCTAACATATGCAAGGATACAGAGCTATTAAGAGGTAGAGGTAAGCTTTCAACTCCTAATTTTTGTGACTTCAAACCTCAAGCTCTTTCTACAACCTTAGAGTAAAAGGTTCTACATTCCTTTTTGTGTGTGTGTGTCACATCACGAGAGATTTTAGTTCCCAACCAGGGACTGAAATTGGGCTATGGTAGTAAAATCACAGAGTCCTAACCACTGGACTACCAGGTATCTCCCTGGATTGCTTTTTTAAACTTGAGATATAATTGACATATATTAGCAAATTTAGAAAACTCAGCAGTGGCCACAGGACTGGAAAAGGTCAGTTTTCATTCCAATTCCAAAGAAAGGCAATGCAAAAGAATGCTCAAACACCCACACAATTGCACTCATCTCACATGCTAGTAAAGTAATGCTCAAAATTCTCCAAGCCAGGCTTCAGCAATACATGAACCGTGAACTTTCAGATGTTCAAGCTGGTTTTAGAAAAGGCAGAGGAACCAGAGATCAAATTGCCAACATCCGCTGGATCATAGAAAAAGCAAGAGAGTTCCAGAAAAACATCTATTTCTGCTTTATTGACTATGCCAAAGCCTTTGACTGTGTGGATCACAATAAACTGTGGAAACTTCTGAAAGAGATGGGAATACCAGACCACCTAACCTGCCTCTTGAGAAATCTGTATTCAGGTCAGGAAGCAATAGTTAGAACTGGGCATGGAACAACAGACTGGTTCCAAATAGGAAAAGGAGTACATCAAGGCTGTGTATTGTCACTCTGCTTATTTAACTTATATGCAGAGTACATCATGAGAAACGCTGGACTAGAAGAAACAAGCTGGAATCAAGATTGCCGGGAGAAATATCAATAACCTCAGATATGCAGATGACACCACCCTTATGGCAGAAAGTGAAGAGGAACTAAAAAGCCTCTTGATGAAAGTGAAAGAGGAGAGTGAAAAAGTTGGCTTAAAGCTCAACATTCAGAAAACGAAGATCATGGCATCTGGTCCCATCACTCCATGGGAAATAGATGGGGAAACAGTGGAAACAGTGTCAGACTAGTTTTTTGGGCTCCAAAATCACTGCAGATGGTGACTGCAGCCATGAAATTAAAAGACACTTACTCCTTGGAAGAAAAGTTATGACCAACCTAGATAGTATATTCAAAAGCAGAGACATTGCCGACTAAGGTCCATGTAGTCAAGGCTATGGTTTTTCTTGTGGTCATGTATGGATGTGAGAGTTGGACTATGAAGAAGGCTGAGTACCAAAGAATTGATGCTTTTGAACTGTGGTGTTGGAGAAGACTCTTGAGAGTCCCTTGGACTGCAAGGAGATCCAACTAGTCCATTCTGAAGGAGATCAGCCCCGGGACTTCTTTGGAAGGAATGATGCTAAAGCTGAAGCTCCAGTACTTTGGCCATCTCATGTGAAGAGTTGACTCATTGGAAAAGACTCTGATGCTGGGAGGGATTGGGGGCAGGAGGAGAAGGGGACGACCGAGGATGAGATGGCTGGATGGCATCACGGACTCGATGGACATGAGTCTGAGTGAACTCTGGGAGATGGTGATGGTCAGGGAGGCCTGGAGTGCTGTGATTCATGGGGTCGCAAAGAGTCGGACACGACTGAGCGACTGAACTGAACTGAACTGAGTTTTAGTTGTACAACACAATGATTTGATATTTATATACATTGTGAAATGATTCTCACAATAAAAAGCTAGAGACTTTCATAAGCAAACTCTTACTGCTGCCAACACCCATCACCCCCTCACTGAACCCTTCTAGTGGGCCTGAGTCATGGCCTTCCTGGATCACAAGGAAAGGCAGGAGAGATAGAGGCAAGTGTAATCTCAGGATGCTCACCAAAATTTCGGCAGCTAGGTATGTGCTGTCACAGTTTCACCTCTAAGGAGTAAACGTTGGTAAAGTTTAAATAGATTAGGACTGTCCATTGCACAACTCCTTCCTAGCATCCCATCACCATAGCAACCCACTTGACAAATAAACAAAAGTTTTATCAGGAAAGCTTGTAAGAAAGTGCCAGCAAATGGAACCTCCATTCCTAATTCCAAAATTATTTCCAGATCTCAACTGGTGTTTAGTCTCCTCTCGCTTCCTGGCATCCTGTGACATTCAGCTGTCACCCATGAGCACTGGAAACGTCCCAGGTGGATCCCAATACTCCAGACATTTGGCACCAAAGGTGTCACATGGTTTTTCCCATGACTTTCCCAATCTCCAGGCTCCATAGATAAGAATGATGCTAGCATTGCATAAATGCTTCTGGTTAAAAAGAAAAAAAAAATCTGTCCTAATAGATTACACACAGTTCAAAAAGGATTGTCATCTATCACTGAATGGCCCTTATGACAACAATGAAATACAAAACTTACTGAGCATTTTTTACATGCTAAGAAGTATGCTGAGAGCTTAACATGCACTGTATTATTTAATCCTTACAGTCATGTCATGAGACAAATATTACTCTTATCCCCATTTTACAGATGAAGAAACTAAGTCCCAGAAAGTTAAAGTGACTTGCTAAAGCTCACTTCATTTGTAAATTAAGAAGCTGAAATTTTCAGCGAGACTTACAGCAGGATGTTGGTTATAAAAGCATTGTTTGGGGAGACAAAAGGAAGGACATAGGGGCTAAGAGGTGGTTGCAATAACCACTGACTTCCTTCCTTAAGTGTAAACTTGATTTCATTTATACAAAGCTTCTATAATTTGATGGGAAACAAGGGAGACTGAGATGAATCATGAATGGGCTCTAATTTTATTTGGATTGGTTAATTGATCAAATATTTTGTTGTACTGTTGTGTAAATAATGCTCTATGAGAACATCTTTTTCTGCCATGCAAATCAAATGCAAGAATCTTTCAGGATGTACTATGTAGACCGTGCTACAAAGTAGTTTCTTTGCACTTTAAAAGGAAGTAAGAGTAGATTGAACTTTTCTTTAAAATATGTTTATCCTTTTGTATTTGTGTTTTAATAGCCATGAAACAGTTCTTATAGGTGACCTTATTTTTGTGTCTTTTGTGTTATTTCTTCTTTCATTTCAACCTGAGAGCCGTGTCAAGGATTTTTCCCATGTGAAGCTACTAAAGTCAAAATAGTTGTTGGTCCTATAAACACTTAGTATGCTGTGACTCCGAGGGAGACTCCTTCAATCCTGTGATGAAACTGAAAAAGAGTTGCCTTTCATACACAGGTTTAGATACATTACCTCTCTTTCTTTTTCCTCTACTAAAAAGTAGCAAAGGCATTTTAATGGAAAGCAGTAAAAGATACCCAATCTGGGAACTTTCTTTTGGGTGCCTCTACTTGGTACTTGTTTTCATAGAAGAAAATAAAAACACAGAAGCAAAGAAACTAGCAAACAAAACTGTATAACTGAATTTCCTTACTTTTCTTTCATATATCATTTAAAAATTTATAATTAGTTTATTGATATAACACATTCATTAAGCATACATTCACTCACTGATTTTTCTTTAGAGTATATATAGTAGACCTGATCTTTTAGAGCAGTTTTAGGTTCACAGTCAAATTGAGTAGCATGTACAGAGGTTTCTGATATACACTCTGTCCCTGCATGTTCATAGCCTCCAACATTATCAACATCCCCAACCGGAGTGATACATTTGTTATAATTAATGAACCTACACTGATACATCATTATCACTCAAAGGCCAGTAGTGTTAGCTGTTGTTGCTCTACATTCCATGAGTTTGGACAAATGTATAAAGACACCTATTCACCTTTGTAGTGTCATACAAATTAGTTTTCCTGCCATAAAAATTCTCTTTGCTTTTCCCTTTCATCCCTCCATCTCCCTTAACCTCTGGCAACCACTGATCTTTTTTACTATTTCCATGAATGTCATATAAAGTCGCATAATTGGAGTCATATAGTATATAGCCTTTCAGCTTGGCTTCTTCCACTTAACAACATGTGTTTAAGATTTCCCCACTTTTAATAACTTGATAGCTTAAGTATAAAAATAAAATATAAATGTTTTAAATATATAAGTAAAATAGTATTTAAAAATAAAAGTTTGAAAATGCAGAATATATTTTTAAAAGGATAATAGTGCCTGAATACAGAAGAGTTAAAAGATACAGTATAGAACAGTGATCTCCAACTTTTTTGATACCAAGGACTGGTTTTGTAGAAGACAGTCCCTCACCTCCTACTGTGTGGCTCAATTCCTAACAAACAGGCCACTGAACAGCATTGGTCTGTGTCTTAAAGGCTGGAGACCCCTGGTGTAGAATGACATAGAACTCCCAAGATAGTCATCTTTTGAAAGGCCTGCTTGCAAGGCTGGCCCATGGTTGACTCCTGGGAAATTGGATTTGGAGGGGAGTTCCACCATTCTTTTATAAGAGTGGCTCACTTTCCTTAAACTGCACACAATATGGTTTATACTGTATACCTGTTTTCCTTCTGAGGGTCTGGAATTTTAGTACATCCTAGGCAGAGAGAGCCTACATGAACAGCCTTGATAAAAATTCTTGTGGTTTCCTCCAAACTTCACCCCTTGCACCTTTTGCCTTTGCTGATTTTTCCTTATATTTACTTACTATGATAAATCACAGCCGTGAATATGACCATATGCTGAGTTTAGTGAGTCCCCTGAGCAAATCGCTGTACTTGGAAGTGGCCTTGTGGACCCCTCACACAGCCTCCTTTACTAAGTTTTTCCAAGTATTATGTGTAATTACACTCAGCACAAATTACGACAATAAATAATAATAACACAAATAAGTGATAGCTAGGAGTATTACTTATCTGGTGACAATCTGGTAGATTTAAGTCTTATGCTTAAAGGACATGGAACAGAAAAATGGCACTAACTACTCTTGAACTTTATGAATACTTTCCAAAGTGAATGCCCCTAAAATAATTGCAAATAAGTCCTGAACTTTTATTTATAATAGAACAATGCTGTATACTGCTTAGACCCTTCTAGCTGACTTGAGTCAATGCAAATTTACACATAACAGCCAGGTATATTCTCAGATATCTTTTGTGTGTTGGGGGCAGGGGAGGAATAACACCATTCTGGGCCTTTGAGAAAATGTGTTCTTGCCACTTCCTGTGTTTAAAGAATTGTAATGTATTAGTATCTGACAAGACCCCATTTGCGATAAAAAAAAGTGAAGACAACAGGATGTACTTTTTTCTTGTCAAGGTATAACTTTCACACCTGGCTAATCAACTAGAAAGTTTGATTTTTGCATGTCTTGGGAAGGAAAAAAAAAAAGGTCCTAGATGACTTTGGGGTTGTATTCTGTAGGTTTTACTTACTCTGGCTGGCCTCCTATATACAAATTGAAATTGTTCTGCTGGGTCCCCTGGTGTTCAACTACCTTCCCTGTCATGTTTATCAAAAACAGATGAATGCTTAGTTATCTCTCCAGCTCATATGCTCAGTGATGTGAAAGACTGCCAGGTGCATGTTGGGCTTTGGGGGCCTTGTGCAATAAATCACTTTGCAGCAGGTCCAGGTTGAGGTGTGAGCAGCCTTGTCACTTGGGCCCTATGACCCTACAGTCTCCATGGTTTTGGAGTTTTCAGCAGCAGGAAAAGATGCTGTATAGATTTTGTGGCAAAGAATCACAATTCAGAGCCTTGGGAATTGGGAGCAAGGCCATGTTATTTGCAGTAGAGAATCACATGCCTTAAAAAAAATATCCTGCCATGCTTTCAGGCCCTAGTAAAGACAGAAAGTGTGTCAGTCGTCACTAAGTGAGCCCGTAGTGAAACGTCTTATCATGCGCTGCAGCTGATCAACCAAGTCATAAGAGAAGCAATACCTCACAAAAAAGGCACTACATCCAGGATTGAGCATAAACAAGACCAGAGGGTACAAGTAAGCTGCATGAACAGTAGCCCAAACATCCCCACGGTACCTCCCACTGTTGCTTCCATACTGCCCTCCTAGCTCACACATAAAGCTGTATGGGGGATTTCGCATGACCAACTGAAGGAGGAGAAAAGAGTCTGGGTTTGCTTTGCATATGTGAATGCAAGCTGGAAATGGAGGGTGGCTTCTCTACAGTTCCCTCAGAAGTGGCCTTGAAAGACAATGTAAATAGAAGTGGAGTGCAGAGTGGTACACTTGAACATTCATGTTATACAGAAAGAAAAATAACCTGAGGTTAGAATATATATTAACTCAAGGGCAGTGGCAAATAGTGTAGCCAGTTGGCCAGTGATCTGGATGGAATGATAAATAAGTTAGGAAGTTTGCAGACAAAGAGGTCTGGAGTAGAGGCATTTGGATAGACACAGGAGTGGGCATGAAGTGTATCAAATGTTAGCATCTACCAGAGAGAATCTACAGAAGAGACACTTAACAAGCCAGTGGTAGGAGATAAGATGCAATGATTAATCTTTTCAATTTGGAGGGAGATTCTGGCATATCCCTTACAATTGGGCTCCTTGAAATTTTGTAGATATGGTAAGCCCTGAATCTTCACAGGGTTTTTTTTTCCCCGCTGGAACACATGTATCTTACAAAGCCCTCTGAAATGCTAGCCATTTCTCGCTCACCCAGTTCAATCAACACATCATCACCAGTAATAATGGATCAATGTGTTGTTCTGTGAGATGCTCAGGTTGTCCAGACTTCTTTGGACTATAATGTAACAGGAGAGTTAATATATCCCCAGGAAGAAACTGAAACTATGTATTTTTGCCTGTTACATGAGAATTGAAACTTTCTGTTTCTTCTTTTCCAATTGAGAGAAAAGAACACATTTGCAAAGTCAAAGTCAATTTCTGAATTGCCATTGTCCCAACTACTGAAGAAGCTTACAATAATGTACATAGAAATATTGTTTAAACACTTATTTATTTGGCTATGTTGGGTCTTAGTTGAGGCACAAGGGCTTAGGTGCCCTGCAGTACGTGGGATCTTAGTTCTCTGACCAGAGACCGAACCTGTGTCCCCTGAATTGCAAGGAATGTTCTTACCCACTGGATCACCAGGGAAGTCCCCTGTTCATTTATTTGGCTATGCCAGGTGTTAGTTGTGGCCCTCAGGATCTTTGATCATTTTTTGTGGAATATAAACTCTTAATTGTGGCATGTGGGATATCGTTCCCTGACTAGGGATTGAACCCAACCCTCTTTCATTGGGAGCAAGGAGTCTTAGACATTGAACCACCAGAGAAATCTCACAAGTAGTGTTTTTCTCTGGGATATTTGCAGAAAGCCAATATAACATGTGTACATTCTAGCACAAGTTTTTGGGTATATAGCTGTCTTGGAAAAGTATGATAACTGTCTAGAAATTCAAGGGTTACAGATACTTGGTAACCACAGCCAAAGCTGAAGTAAAATGTGGACAGGAATATTTATGAAAGTAATATAAAAACAATCAAGCATTTAAGCTTGATCCACACAAAGATATTTTTATATTCTTCCAGACTGGAGGAAAAAAAAGACTTTAGCTGCTGACTCAGCTATCATTCCAAAGTAAGGTTTTATTGGTTTAGACCTCAAAGGGCTTGTCTCAGCATCAAGCTAGATCATCATCTGTGCTCACAACTGATATTGCTGAGTACATGTGTCCAACAGAAGTGTCTACCAAAATCTATTGATAGGTCCTCTTCAGTCTATATTCCTGAGTCCATATTATCTCCTCAATCAAACTATCACATCTGGCCTGGCATCTGTGATTAGACTATTACTTAGTTAAGTTTTTAGTGTTCTACAATTATCCTATTGGATCCATTCTGCAAGTGACAGACCAGTGAATTAACGAAATGTGATAAAGATTACAATCCTTAAATACTGTAGGTCCTAAGATGCAATATAGCTGTGTGTTAGTTGCACAGTGGTGTCCAACTTTTTGCGACCTCATGGAGTGTAGCCCACCAGGCTCCTCTGTCCACAGAATTCTTCAGGCAAGAATACTGGAGTGGGTTGTCATTCCCTTCTCCAGGGGATATTCCTGACCCAGAGATCAAACGCATGTCTCCTGCACTGCAAGCAGCTTCTTCACTGTCTGAGCCACCAGGGAAGCCCAAGATGCAATATTGTTTGTTTCTTAATAACAGGATATAGACAACATCTGCAGCCTGAGAAAGTTCAAAGAAATCTAAGGAATCAAAATCTTTGGGGATGTCTGCCCAGATGTTCCAGCTCATGTGTCAGAGTCCCTAGTTCCCCAAACAGAGCTCTGACCTTAGTGTAACAGAGTTTCTTTGGTTAGGCTTTTAATCATCTCTGATGTGCAAGTATTCTATTAAGACACACTTGGACCCTGACTTTCTATACTTTCCAGCTTCAGGAGATAAGAACTTCTCTGCAAGAGGCCCTCCTTCTTTCACATCTGACTTCCAGTGCCTTGTTTCTTACCTTCAGTTATTCTGTCTTTCTATAGAACAATAGTTCTTAGCAATAGCTCTTCAATATGGCTACCCTTACAGCTTCTACTTCCTCCATATGTCCCATACGCCTGGTTCATCACGTCTGCTAGTGTGTTCCTTTCTTGATTCACTACCAGTAAAAGTTTATGACAGAGATTATCTGTGCTCCACTGATGGAGTCCTTATCTCCAGTCTGGCCAGTCTGGCCAGTGAGTGATCTGGCTCTAAATCCCATTTTATCATCTGTTCTTTCAGAACTTTCCTGGTACAGCCCAGGTTCTCCGGAAGCAGATGCTGAGACAGTTTGACTTGCAAGATATTTGTTGCCGTTAACACTTTTATAAGGAAAGGGAAGCAGAGGGAGAAATTTATCTTTGATGTAAGCCTGACAAAGTTTCCAGCAACTCAGCTGGCAATGTTGGAGTGAATTACTGTTACAGTTGTCCATCAGTGAGCAAAAATGGGTAGGCCTGTGTAACACTTGTCTGTCAGTCACCAGATGCAAGCTGCCCCTCAGATAAGGAGCCACTCAGATAAGGCTCTCTGCAGCCAAGGCAGACCCAGAGGGACTGATATTCAGAGGCTGTCTGCTGAATGCCAGACATGAAGGAAAATCTGAGCAGTGACTCTCTACTACACAGACTCACCTTTCTTCATGCACTGCCCCCAAACTTCTCTCTCTTCTATTCACTTTTTCTCTCTCCTTCTTACTCTGTAAAATCCTAACCTGTCCTCCAACACTCCTCTCCATGCCCCCAAGTCCCTCCTCCATCTCCAAGAGTGGAATCCAGGAGATAATGGGAGAACCATTTCTTTGTTTTGTCACGTCCTTCTTTTAGTGGCTTCTAAATCTAAGCTGGGTTAAGACTGAATTGGAGAGGAGTAAGGTTTTAAAAATGATTCCTTATATTTGCTTAGGATTCACAAAGCCCTTTCAAATACATTTTTGAATTTTACTTCTCATAACTGCTCTGTGAAGAAGCTAGCATTATTCTCATTTTACAGAGGAAGAATTTGAGGTCTAGAGAGATTATGTGACTTACAAACTATGCAGGTCCTATGAAGTATTGGACCCAGGTCTTCTGATCCCAAGTCCAGGACTTTGGATGCTGTGTCTTAGCTACCGTATCTCCCTTGCAGTGGGAAGTGCAAGTTGCTGAGTTGTGTCCAACTCTTTGCAACACCATGGACTCTATATATCCGTGGATTTCTCCAGGCCAGAATACTGGAGTGGGTAGCTTTTCTCTCCTCCAGGGACTCTTCTCAACTCAGGGATTGAACCCAGGTCTCCTGCATTGCGGGTGGATTTTTTACCAGCTGAGCCACAAGGGAAGCCCTGTACAAGGGAAGACCGAGGAAGTGACAAGGCATTATTTGCATAAAGAAGATAAGAGCTAACAGTATTCTGGTACCAATGCTGGAGACCAATGTCGGGAGAGGTTTCTCACATAGTACCAAGTACTTTTCAGACATGCTGACGTGGGTGTTCTGCAAGTCAACTCAACTCTGACACTATCTACCTAAAGATAATGTCATATTCCACAGGTTAAAAGTGCAATCCTACAAGACTGCCCATGGGACCTCCCTGGTGGTCTAACGGTTAAGACTCTGCACTCCCAAAGCAGGGGGCCCAGGTTTAATCCCTGGTCAGGGAACTTGATGCCACATGTTGCAACTAAATATCCTACATGTTGCAACTAAGACCTGGCACTGCCAAATAAACAAATAAAAATGTATTTCTTTTTAAAAGCATTAAAAAGACTGCCCCACACCCTCCACTTCACATGCCAACGGCAGGTCCAGTTTAGGTCCAGTTTGTCTTCAGAGCTTCTGACAGGCCAGCTATAGATGGGAGGTTCCCAAAACAACTCCCTTAGGTTGAGTTAATTTGCTAGAGGGGTTCACAGGACTCAGAGAAAATATTCTACTTACTAGGTTACTAGCTTATTATAAAAAAGCATGTTTTTCAGGAACAGCCAGATGCAAGAAATGCATAAGGAAGGTGTGAGGAAGGGGTGCAGAACTCCCATGATCTCCTCGAGCTAACCATGCTCCCTGAATCCCCATGTGTTCACAAACCTGATCCCTGTCTGTTTTTATGGACGCTTCATCACACAGACATGGTTGTTTAAAGCATTAGTCATTGATGACTAATGATTCAACCTCCAGCCCCTCTTCCCTTCCCCAAGACAGGGAAGTTTCAACCCTCTAATCCTGTGGTTGGCTCTCCTTAGGTTTGGTCCCAAAGGCACCTCATTAACACACAAAAGATACTTAACTCTCATCATTAGGAACTTTTAAGGGTTTTTGGAACTTTATGCCAGGCAAGAGGATAAAGACCAAATATTTATTTTTTATTATAAATCATAATATCACAGCTAATGTTAGGTGGGTGATTGCTATCTCTCTCCTAGGACCCACCAGCTAGATGTTCATTCTACCCACATACTGGGTAGAATGAACTGGGCGCTTCCCAGGTGATGCTAGTGGTGAAAAATCCATCTGCCAATGCAAGAGACACAAGAGACATGGGTCAGGATGATCCTCTGGAGGAGAGCATGGTAACCCACTCCAGTATTCCTGCCTGGAGAATCCTATGGACAGAGGAGCCTGGCAGCCTACAGTCCATAGGGTTGCAAAGAGTCAGGCACAATCAAATTGACTTAGCACATAAAGGATACAGTTTGATCCCAATAATCTTTGTACCTATGTTCTATTCCTAGGCACAAAATAAAACCCAGAGTACCATGTGGAATTGGCAAATAAGCATTTCCTTTCCTCTTCTCTGCCTTCACACTCATCCTCCTACTTTTCCTTTCCCACATAGCAGCTGGAGTGACCCATCATAAACAAAGTCAAATCATGATACTGCCTTCCTCAAAACCTTTCGATGGTGGCTTCCCACAACTTTTGGGACACAACTCAAAGTCCCTCCTGTGGCCTCCAAGCCTTTATGAAGTTTGACTACAGGATGCCTCCCAGACCTCCCTCCCTCCCTTACTCACCTCACAGTGGCCTCCAAGCTGTTTCTCAAACACATGGAGTGCATTCCCGTTCGGAGCCTTTGCATTTCCTATTCTGTTTTCCTGGAAAACTCCCCAGATGCTTGTGTGGCTTGCTCCTTCACTCCACTCTGGCACTCGTTCAAGTGTTTCTTTCTCAGCCTTCCCTCACTGCCGTCTGCTAAACAACCTCCCCACTGCTTTCTTTCTTTTGCTGCATTTTTCTTTCTGGTACTTATCGCAGTGTGACATTGTAGCATGAATTGTTTGTTTACTTGTTTATCGTCTCCCTCCCCCACCTCCGCAAGAAAGCTAGTTCCACGTGGCAGACACTTTTTCTATTTTGTTATGTCTCCAGCTCTTGGAACAAGGCCTAGCATATAGTGGGAACTCAATATAGATTTGTTGAATAAATGAATGCATCTTCAGTTTTCTTTCTTTTTCTTTGTAAGGAATCAGGAACTCTTGTCCTTAATTCACCACTTGGGACTATGGTGAATTATTTATTCTGAAAGGCATCATTTTAACTCAAAATATTAACCAGAAAAATGTATAAACTTCCATTTTTTTCCTTTTTAATTTTAAGGTCCAGTTGCTCTGGCTACATTTAAAACAACCTATTCCAAACAGAAACAAGGGCTTGACCTCCCAAGTTTTGCTGTCAATTCTGCCTATTCTTACCAGGTCTGGTCATCTCCAGCTACAACTTGGTTAAGGGACTCTTCACATGGAGTTGCTGAACCTCGATTAAATTAATGGATGGGATTCTAGGGACTCAAGAATCTGCTGGAGTTAAGTCAGAATTGTGTGTGCATCTTTCTGGATTTTAAGAGAGGTTTAATGCCTCATACAGAGATTAAGAACTCCTCATATCATGACAGTTATCACCATACACCATGCCTTTATCCACTCTTTGTTGCCAATATAGGACTCTTGCTTGGGCAGAGGCTTGAGGAATAGCAGAGGCCTGAATTTCTCCCTTTTCTTCCTAAAGAGAGTATGTGTGCATGCATGCTAAGTTGCTTTAGTCGAGTTTGACTCTTTGTGGACATGTAGCTCGTCATGTACTGTAGTCCACCAGGTTCCTCTGTCCATGGGATTTTCCAAGCAAGAATATTGGAGTGGGTTGCCATTTCCTTCGCCAGGGAATCTTCCCGACCCAGGGATCAAACTCATGTTTCTTTTGTCTCCTGCATCATCAGACAGGTTCTTTACCACTAGTGCCACCTGGGAAGCCCAAAGAGAGTATCAGTTCAGTTCAGTCGCTCAGTCGTGTCCAACTCTTTATGACCCCATGGACTGCAGCACACCATGCTTCCCTGTCCATCACCAACTCCCGAAGTTTACTCAAACTCATGTCCATTGAGTCAGTGATGCCATCCAACCATCTGATCCTCTGTCGTCCCCTTCTCCTCCTGCCTTCAATCTTTCAAATGAGTCAGTTCTTCATATCAGGTGGCCAAAGTATTGGAGTTTCAGCTTCAGCATCATTCCTTCCAATGAATATTCAGGACTGATTTCCTTGAGGATGGACTGGTTGGATCTTGCAGCCCATGGGACTCTCAAGAGTCTTCTCCAACACCACGGCTTAAAAACATCAGTTCTTTGGTGCTCAGCTTTCTTTACAGTCCAACTCGCACATCCATGCATGACTACTGGAAAAACCATAGCTTTGACTAGATGGACCTTTGTTGGCAACGTAATGTCTCCGCTTTTTAATATGCTGTCTAGGTTTGTCATAACTTTTCTTTCCAAGGAGCAAGTGTCTTTTAATTTCATGGCTGCAGTCACGATCTGCAGTGATTTTGGAGCCCCCCAAAATAAAGTCTGTCACAGTTTCCATTGTTTCCCCATCTATTTGCCATGAAATGATGGAACCAGATGCCATGAAATTAGTTTTTTCAATGTTGAGTTTTAAGACAACTTTTTCACTCTCCTCTTTCATTTTTATCAAGAGGCGCTTTAGTTCGTCTTTGCTTTCTGTCATAAGGGTGGTGTCATCTGCATATCTCAGGTTATTGATATTTCTCCCTGTAATCTTGATTCCAGCTTGTATTTCATCCAGTCCAGCATTTCTCCTGATGTACTCTGCATACAAGTTAAATAAGCAGGGTGAGTGAGTGTAAATTTGGCTATAAATACTAAAGTCTGAAAGCCTAGGATCAAATCTAGCAGTCCATCTGTCCTTCCACTAACCTCTAGTTTTTTATGGAATGATATTCCATGCACATTTATGCATGTTGAAGTCCATCCATCCGTCCAAAATTTCCAAATGGCATGTCATTTCTCAATTGATACAGACACAGTCTGTTTTTTCTTCAGATTCTAACCCTAATGACATAATTCCATTTTCAAATACACTGTTGGTATGACTTTCTTCCCTGCTATCTTTTCTGATCTTGGACATTAAGAATAATGCATAAGAATTAATCCATAAGAATTTTGTACATTGTTCAACACACTTTTGCTGGTGGTGAATGTTCACTAGTAAAAGTGAAAATGAAAAAAGATATTTTCTTCTTCCTGCAATGAAAATAACTTTATTTTACAAATAGTCACACTTTACTAAATATGAAAAAGTCAGTTGAAGTCAATTCTAGTGTTCCTTAGAGGCCATCACTAGTGATATTCTGGTATATTTATTTCCAGACAGAGAGTTGAAAACACACATACACATTTACTTTTACAAAAATGGAAATATACTACACATACTATTTTAGAGTTTGCTTTTCCATTTCGTATATGATGGCCATCTTTCATTAAATATATATTTGCCTTATTGTTTAATAGCTACAAAGAATCTAATGTATTGACAAAATAATTTTAAAAAAACAGCTCCTCATTGATAGACATTGAGATCATTTCCTTCGCAGCATTCTCCTTATTCTAAACAGTACTGGATGCATATCCTTGTAAGACACCCATGGCACTTGTCTGATTATTTCTGTTGGATACAGTTTTGGGTTTTAGTCTCCTTTTCTGTAAAACAAGAAGCTGAATTGGATGATCTCTAAGGTTCTTTTTAAGAATCCATATTCTGAGAGATATCTTAAGTTATAATGTGATTTCTTGCTTTTCCATAAACATTTCTTGCACATATCAGGTAAGGAAATATTTACACTATTTTTAAAAGTAAGATAATTAAAATTGATTCAATTAAAAGAAACCTCAACATTTAGAGATCACTAGAGATTCCCTTAGTAATATGTTTTAGTGCTGAATTATTATAGTCATTGGTTATCTTTTTGCCTAGTTTAAACCTGATATTACCATGTAAATTAAAAAAAAAATTATTTATCTGGCTGCACCAGGCCTTAGTCGTGCCATGCAGGATCTTCGAAATTGATGAGGCCTGCGAACTCTTAGCTGTGGCATGTGGGGTCTGGTTCCCCATCTCGTTTGCTATTTTATTGTGCTGAGCTGCTCAGTTGTGTTGAACTCTTTGCTACCCCACGGACTGTAACCTGCCAGGCTCCTCTGTCCATGCGATTTTCCCAGGCAAGCACCCTGGAGTAGGTTGCCACTTCCTCCTCCAGAGGCTCTTTTTGAGCCAGGGATTGAACCCAGGTCTCCTGCATTGGCAAACAGATTCTTCACCACTGCACCACATAAGGAAGCCCTGATCAGGGATCAAACCAGGACTGGAGCATTGGGAGTGGAGTCTTAGCCACTGGACCACCAGTCAAGCCCCTATTGCCATGCAAATCTATTTAAATAAACTTATGCACCAGTGGAGCCTCTCTGAACCGTCTGTCAAAGAATAATGCTCATTATACATACTTCCAAGGTTTAACAGTTAAAACTTTCTCTTCTCTTATAAATGTAATTCTAGCTTTTCCTGGAGAAGATAGAGATTGAATTGATAAAATACTTGGTATCACAGTCAATGAGAGTTATCATTATTATTATTATTTTGCCTATATTAAGGGAGATTGTACAAAACAACTCGCCTGTACTCTTCATTGTTCATAGCCAGAAAGAGGAATGAAAGACTAAAGGACTGTTCCAGAGTAGGAGAAACTAAAGAAACCAATGGCAAGCAGAGGCTATGGATGATCCTAGACTGGATCCTGGATTCAGATTGGGGGGAGTGGTGGGTGGAGTTCTGTAAATGACATTGTTTGGCTAGCTAGAGAAATTAGCATACAGACCCTATGACAAAATTTCAAACTGTGGTGTTGGAGAAGACTCTTGAGAGTCCCTCGGACTGCAAGAATATCCAACCAGTCCATCCTCAAGGAAATCAGTCCTGAATATTCACTGGAAGGACTGATGCTGAAGCTGAAACTCTAATACTTTGGCCACCTGATGCAAAGAACTGACTCATTGGAAAAGACCCTGAAGTTGGGAAATATTGAAGGAAGGAGGAGAAGGGGACAACAGAGGAAGAGATGGCTGGATGGCATCACCGACTCAATGGACATGAGCTTGAACACACTCCGGGAGTTGGTGATGGACAGGGAAGCCTGGCATGCCAGAGTCCATGGGGTTGCAAAGAGTTGGACATGACTGAGTGACTGAACTGAACTGAACTGATGCCAAAATTTCTGAATTTGATCATTACACTGTTGTTCTGTAAAAAAAAGTCTCTGTTTCCGTGAGATATACAATGAAGTAGTTAGGGGTAAAAGGGCATGACACATGTCATTTATTTCAAATGGTTCAGAAAAAATACAGGGAATCTGTAGACAGAGAGATGAACAAATGTGGCAAAGTGTTAATAATTGAAAAACATAAATGAAGAATACACAGGGGTGGTTCCTAGCATTCTTGCAACTCCTGTAAGTTTGAACTTAAAAATGAAAAGCAAGAAAAAAACAACCCTTTAGAGGATCTTTTTTTTTTTCTTTTCTGAAAAATCTTTTTCACATTCCATGTATTAAGCTCCCAGTTGTAATCTGGAATTCTGCGGGGTAGGATGTGTCCAAAGACAGTTATAATTGTAAAATTTCAGTCAAATATGGAGTCAGGCTTTTTCCTCCATTCAGGTGTCACACAGTTTTTATACACTGAAAGGGAGCCAAGGAAAAGGTAAAAGCACAGAAAAAGCTCTTTAAAAAGATATTTACATGTAAAAGGAGAATGTGTCACTTTTCTCAACAGCTTTTCTTTTACTAGGAAAATGTCAGTCCATAGAAAAATAGGATAAGTGAAATAAACGCCTATAAATCCATAAGCTAGAGTGAACAATTGCAACTATAGTGTCACGTGTGCTTCATTATTATTTTTTGCTGAATTTTTAAGAGATGTCTCAACATTTAATGTCTAATCTTCAGTGACTCTAAAAATAAGAAGAATTTTCTTTATAACTACAGCACCACTAACACACCTCACAAAGTTAGCAAGAAATATCGCCTAATCTCTAGTCCATATTCGGATTTTCCCGTTTACTCCCAAATGTGTCTTTCACTGATTTGTTCAAATCAGAATCCAGTCATTACACTTGCTTATTATTTAAGTCTCTTTTAATCTATAACTGTTTCTTTTCTTGATCTGCATTGTAATCTTTTTCCTCTTGTGTCCAGCAGAGATAATCTTGGGGGGAGTGTTAATTAAGAAGTTTGAATAAGGCTGTCTTTGTATACAATATGGGCTAATCATAGAGATGTATTTAATTAAAAAACAAGCAAACAAACAGGTGATGTTTTTGTTTCTTAGAGACAAACTGATTACTGATTTGAGTAGTCTAATATTTGAACCTCACTTTTCTCATCTATATAATGGGGATGATAATCCTTGTCATGTCTATGTGGTGTGGTGAGGATCAAACAAGACAGAGTTTGTGAAAGCATTTTTTTCACAAGCATGTGCATGTAAGTCAGCATTATTATTATTATTATTTTATCCAGCATAATGACTTTTTAAAAAAATTTTATTTATTTATTTATTTAGCTTCTTCTTGGTTATGGCACACAGGATCTTCAATCTTCACTGTGGCATGTGGGATCTAGTTCCCTGACCAGGAATTGAACCCGGGCCCCTGCACTGGGAGCTCAGAGTCTTAGCCACTGGACCACCAGGGAAATCCCAGCATAATGACTTTTTAACTTGAGAGTTAGCAGGAGACATTAATTCTAAATGCTGCCACAGGCAGAGGAGAACAAAAGAAGAAAAGTCCTGTTATGACCAATTAATCCTCCTGTTTCCTTATCCCTTCAGAATCCAAACCCCAAATCTAAATCCATGAAAATAACTCTTCAAACCATAGTTTCAAATATGTTATGTGGGCACCCCAGCTCCCCCTCCAAACAGCCTGAGCCTTGTAGGAGCAGCCGGCAGAAGTGGCCTGGGGCTGGAAGAGAGATGCAACTGAAACATGTCGGCACAAACCGCCTCTCTCTCACCTACTCCCTTTCCGCCCTGCGTGCGTCAGCACCCTGCAGCACAAGCAGGAGCCACAGTGCTGCTGACAATGTTATTTTCCTGTGTGAACTGAAAAGTGCAAAAGAGTGGAAGGATGGCTGATCACCCTGTCACACGATAACACCTAGGGTTTCGCTTTAGGAAACATTCTTGGTTCACTGCCCTGTCTCCTAAAGCCTGAGCCAGAGTGAGTGGCGTGCTCTCCCAAGCTTGGAAGATGTATGCTGCCTTTGGCCCCCACCACTGTGTGGGCAATCCACTGCTTCTCATTTTAAACTCCTTTTTCCTGTCTGTCCAGGTTGACTCCCTTTAGCTGCTCACCCCATACTAAGATTAGGAGCTCCTGGGATCTCTGTGATGGAAGGAACGTCAAGGTCATTGATGCCAGCACCCACTCAATTAATAGTCAAAGGTCCATCATACAATTGCTTGTGTATACGTAGGTTGGAAGAGCAAGACTTCCTGAGTTCAAACTCCTGGCACCTACTAGCTGTATACTCATACAAATTACTGAGTTGCTGTTAGTCATTTCATCTTTAAAGTGTGGATAATAATAGCATTTACCTAGGGTTCTTATATGAAGATCACCAGAATTTATCTCTATCTATATATATCTGTCTCTATCTATCTATACCTATAAAACATACACAGAAGTTCCTGGCTCATAGGAAGCATTATATGTGTTAACAATTTATATGAAGCTGTCCAGCCTCTGCACAAACACCTCCAGGGATGGAGAACTCCCTACTTCATGAAGCAAGTCATTTAATTGTTGGTCTATTCCAGCTATCTTGTACAAGCTACTTATATTGTGGGGGGAGGAAGAGAAAGGTAGTGCCCAAAACGAACTAGGTCCTGTGGAATTATTTATCCTCATTTTACTGCTTTATATATGACTAAACCAAAGTACAGAGGATTTAAGAAATTTACTCAAACAATGATCCTGTCAGAATTTGAACTTGGGCCTCTTAGAGGCTCCAATATCTTTAATTATTGGAAGGTAACTGCCTTTTTCCCATTGAGACTCTGGTTTTTCACAGAGGTTGGCACATAGTAAGTTCTCAAATGATAGGAATTATCATTGTTAAGTTACATTAATACTTTATATGTTTGAACCATTCTTTCCCTCTTTTTTTTTTTCTTGCCGAGGTAGGCTGCTTACATCTACTTTACTAGATCTGTTTGTTTGCCACCCCTTTTGTTTCAACTGAAATAGAGTTGATTTACCATGTTGTGCCTTCTTTACTGGGCTTCCCTGGTGGCTCAGTGGTAAAGAATCTGCCTGTAATGCAGGAGACCCAGGGTGCTATCTTTGGGTGGGGAAGATACCCTGGAGAAGGGAATGGCAACCCACTCCAGTACTCTTGTGGAGAATCCCATGGACTGAGGAGCCTGGAGAGCTACAGTCCATAGGGTTGCAAAGAGTTGGACATGACTGAAGTGATGGCATCACTGACTCAATGGACATGGCTTTGAGCGGACTCTGGGAGTCGGTGATGCTCAGGGAGGCCTGGCGTGCTGCAGTTCATGGGCTTGCAAAGAGTTGGACATGACTGAGTGACTGAACTGAACTGAACTGAACTGAAGTGACTGAGCATGCATGCCTTCCTCACTAAGTTTTACCAATATAAATATCAGTAGCATAGTCCTGCCCCGGTCACCAGTGTCCACAGAGACAATGACTCACCAGATAGAGAAGTATTTGACAAGAATCCCTTTTCAAGTTGGTTTCTTCTGTTGTACAGAAACTTTTAAAGTCAAAAGTCAGTCCCTTAGTGGTTCTGAGAATAACTTCTTTTTCTTTGTTTGTACTAGGGTCATTTTTCTTCCTGAAGATTCAGTTAGAATAATTAGATGTGCTGTGCTATGCTTAGTTGCTCAGTTGTGTCCAACTCTTTTCGATCCCATGGACTGGGACCTGCCAGGCTCTTCTGTCCATGAGGATTCTCCAGGCAAGAATACTGGAGTAGTTTGCCAAGCTCTCCTCCAAGGGATATTCCCAGCCCTAGGAATCAAACCCAGGTCTCCCGCATTGCAGGCAGATTCTTTACCGTCTGAGCTACCAGAGAAGCCCAAGAATCCTGGAGTGGGTAGCCTATCCCTTCTCCAGGGGAACTTCCCGACCTAGGAATCGAACTGGAGTCTCCTGCATTGCAGGCAAATTCTTTACCAGCTGAACTATCAGGGAAACCCAGGATAATTAGATACCAATAGGTTATTCTAACTCTCCATCAGATGCTTAGCTGTAGCTTCTTCTTACATGTGACCAGAATGGAGTGCTTCTGAGGTAGCCTGTTTCATTCTGGATACACTTACTATTTTATTCATTTATTTATTCATAAATATTTATTGAGAGCTGTTGCCAACCAGCTAGGGACTAGGGATACAATGGAAAGTCAGGACAGCAGTATCTTCATAAGACTGGACCAGATTCTGCATCCCTTGACTTTCTACCTGTTGATGTATCACTTTCCCCTCTAGAGCAGCAAAACAACATTAATTTCTGGTCCTTAGAGTAACCCTTCATATACTTGAAGATAGTTTTCCAGTTGCTTGTGTAACTAAGACTTTTTTCTTCCATGTTTTCTTGTAAAGATACTACTTTCTTTAATATTGGCAGGTGATCCAAAGGTGATGAAGAAAAGTAGGTCTTATTTACTTTGTCCAAGCTTCAGTTTCCTTATTTGTGAAATGAAGATAATTATCCACAAAAGGTGACTGAAATTTTGAGATATTGTGTTACTTATCTGAAATAGAGTGTGTGTATATTAGTACATATTAATAGCATTAAATAACTTTAACGGTATGCCTATATGCAGGTACTCTTCTAAATGCTTCACATTTATCATCTCATTTACTATCGTAACAGCTCTGTGGGGTGGATGTGATTGTTCCCATTTTACAGACAAGGAAACAGGCACAGAGAGCTTCAATACCTTGTCCAAACAGCTAGTAAGTGGTATTGCTAAGGATCTGAAACAGTATGACTCCAGACCCTTATTTAAGGGTCCTCGGTTGGCAGCTATTTTTAAACTGGGAGGGGTTGGGGGAGGGACAAGAGTCAAATGGTCCAGAAGGTGAAGTGGAGCTGAGACTGAACTGATCTGTGGCTTGTGGTATCATCTACTGTTTTAAATGATTGGTTAGAATTTGAAATTTAGTGTTGGGTTCACAGTCTAGCCTCAGAGGAGGCTCCCTCCTTCCCTGAATGCAGATCCCTGTCCATTCAGCCCCCTGCTCATGTGTGCTGGTTCTTCTGTGCCCCATTGTGTGGTTCTTGGCAGCAAATGGTACTTTTCTTTCCTCAACACATCATTTGTTAGTTTCTGACACTGGTTAAACTGCAGCTTACAAACATATTTTTTCACTTAAGTGTGGTTTTTTGGTATTGTTTGGTTTTTAGCTATTTACCATTTCTTTTATTTTATTTTATTTTTACTTCATTTTCCTTTACAATACTGTGTTGGTTTTGCCATACATTGACATGAATCCACCATGGGTGTATACAAGCTCCCAATCCTGAATCCCCCTCCCACCTCCCACCCCGTATTTACCATTTCTAAATCAGTCTACTAAACTGGGAAATCGTAGTTTCAACTCAAATAGCAAACAAAAGGATAATTTCCTTAATATTTATAGAGCTTTTACAAATTAATGACAATAAGAGAAACAGCTAAAGAGAAAAATAAGCAAAGGATATGAACATAAAAGCCACAGACAAGGAACTACAAATGGCTCTCACATATGTGAAAAGACACTAATCCATGGTTGAAGTGAAGTGAAGTGAAAGTCGCTCAGCCATGTCCGACTCTTTGAGACCCCATGGACCCAAGGAATTCTCTAGGCCAGAAGACTGGAGTGCGTAGCCTTTCCCTTCTCCAGGGGATCTTCCCAAATCCATGGTTCAGTTCAGTTCAGTTCAGTTCAGTTCAGTTCAGTTTAGTCGCTCAGTCGTGTCCAACTCTTTGCGACCCCATGAATCGCCACACGCCAGGCCTCCTTGTCCATTACCATCTCCCGGAGTTCACTCAGACTCATGTCCATTGAGTTGGTGATGCCATCCAGCCATCTCATTCTCTGTTGTCCCCTTCTCCTCCTGCCCCCAGTCCCTCCCAGCATCAGAGTCTTTTTCAATGAGTCAACTCTTTGCATGAGGTGGCCAAAGTATTGGAGTTTCAGCTTTAGCATCATTCCTTCCAAAGAAATCCCAGGGTTGATCTCCTTCAGAATGGACTGGTTGGATCTCCTTGTAGTCCAAGGGACTCTCAAGAGTCTTCTCCAACACCACAGTTCAAAAGCATCAATTCTTCAGCACTCAGCTTTCTTCACAGTCCAACTCTCACATCCATACATGACTACTGGAAAAACCATAGCCTTGGCTAGATGGATCTTTGTTGGCAAAGTAATGTCTCTGCTTTTGAATATGCTATCTAGGTTGGTCATGATTTTTCTTCCAAGGAGTAAGCGTCCTTTAATTTCATGGCTGCAATCACCATCTGCAGTGATTTTGGAGCCCCCTTAAAATATGGTCTGACACTGTTTCCACTGTTTCCCCATCCATTTCCCATGAAGTGATGGGATCGGATGCCATGATCTTCGTTTTCTGAATGTTGAGTTTTAAGCCAACTTTTTCACTCTCCTCTTTCACTTTCATCAAGAGGCTCTTTAGTTTTTCTTTTCTTTCTGCCATAAAGGTGATGTCATCTCCATATCTGAGGCTATTGCTGTTTCTCCCGGAAATCTTGATTCCAGCTTGTGCTTCATCCAGCCCAGCATTTCTCCCTGGTGGCTCAGATGGTAAAGCGTCTGTCTATAATTCGGGAGACCCAGTTCAATCCCTGGATTGGGAAGATCCCCTGGAGAAGGAAATGGCAATCTACTCCAGTCCTATTGCCTGGAAAATCCCATGGACAGAGGAGCCTGGTAGGCTACAGGATCGCAAAGAGTCAGACAAGACTGAGTGACTTCACTTTCACTTTCACTCTTCATACAAGTTAAATAAGCAGAGTGACAATATACAGCCTTGATGTTCTCCTTTTCCTATTTGGAACTAGTCTGTTGTTCCATGTCCAGTTCTAACTGTTGCTTCCTGACCTGCATATAGGTTTCTCAAGAGGCAGGTCAGGTGGTCTGTATTCCCATCTCTTTCAGAATTTTCCACAGTTTATTGTGATCCACACAGCTATACATGAACTTAATTAAAAGGTGTTATATTTCTCATGTGCATTTTTCAGTTTACTTACATTATACAATCCTCATACGGCAGAAATAAAATAGTGGTAGCAATACTGTATATATTTTAGACATTATATAAGAAAATTTTAATCCAAAACAGCAATAGCAACCCTTAAAAAAATTTTTTTTCTTTCTTTATTTGGGTGGGCCAGGTCTTAGTTAGGGCACATAAGATCTTTTGATTTTTGTTGTGGTATACTGGATCTTTAGTTGTGGCCTTTAGTTTTGGGATCTTAGTATGGCATATGGGCTCTAGTTCCCTGACCAGGAATCAAACCCAGGTCCCCTGCATTGGGAGTGTGGAGTCTTAGCCACCTGACCACCAGGGAAGTCCCAACAGTAGCAACTCTTGCAGTTTTAGCAACTTCATTCCAGCTGAGTGACTTCAGGCTACTCATTTCCTTTCTTAGGGGCAGTGTCCTCAGTTGTGAAATAAGACAACTGGGGAAACGTCCATTCTAGTTCTTGGGTTTGGGTGCCAGCAACAAAGCAATATCAGTTATATAAAGATGCCTGTAAAGGCCTTAAAATAGAAAAATACTAAGGGCATATAACGTAAGAGGGTTTTGTGCAAAATCTGAAGGAATCAGGATGGGATATCATTTTTTTCCAGAGTAAAAAGTCATGTTATTTAATAGAAAAAAGAAAAGATAATTAATTCCTACTTAGCTAACAGAATTTAGAGGCTTAAAAGAAAATAAATATTTTTTTTTCCTTTCTCTGATATGACTGTCAGAATTTTAGCTACATCTGAATTGCTTACATCATGCTGATACTTTAAAGTAAGAACCTAGGGGAATTCCCTGGCAGTCTAGTCCAGTGGTTAGGACTCTGCAGGGGACTTGGATGCAATCCCTGGTTGGGGAATTAAGATCCTACATACCGCATGGTGGGGCCAAAAAAAAAAAAAAAAAAAAAAAGGAAGAAATAAAGCAGGTATCCAGAGAGTTGAACTGAAAATATATATAGTCCTTATAACAAGCTGATGAACTGTGAGAATGAGGTTGGCTCTATGGAATGACATAAAGAAAGAAAAGATGGTTTTGTAGACACTCAGCTATAATAGAGCAGAGAAAGTTTACACTAATATTCTGTAATGTTATTGTAATGGTTCACTGGGGGGAAAGTTCCTCTAAGACTTTTAATTACTGTGAGGATGGCAAACAGCATATCAGTGCCTTCCTAGTGAAGCATGAGTCATCTGGAGAATCATTTCCATCCATATCTTCCACCAAAATGTAACTGGGAACAAGTATGGACAAAAAACATGGTTTAAAAATGATCTGTTCAGACCCTCATAGAATGAAAGGCTGTTTGTAGGAATCAGTTTCTATAGCCTTGGGGAAAACAGAAAGGGAAAGAGTGGGTGATAGTCAAGAGAGGTTCTGTCTTAAAAGGGTTTGGAGCTGGAAAATGCAGAGCAAGAAGAGGCACTGAAATGCTGAGCATGAAGCTGTACAGACTGTTTCCAAATCATGGTATTTGGTCCTCTGCTTTCCGGCCCTCTCTTGAAGGGCTCTGTGAACTTTGTCATCCACTCAGTGAGCAGCGTCACTCAACAACTGATGTCCTGAGGATTTAAAAATGAATAAAGATCAATCTCAAATCTCTGAATCTTCAGGTCCCCAATTTAGCAGCTGTGAGGGAATAGGTGGGATGGGAATAGCTGGGAGGGAGTCCTATGTAATAATCACAGTGCATTGTGGTAAATGGTTGTAGCAGATGAGTGTGCAGAGCCATTGGAGCTGAGAGGAGGCCCTCACTGGTGACCCTAGAATGTTCTCAGAGAGGGTGACATTTGCTACAACTCAGGAGAGGGAAAAGGATAGTGGCAAGTATAGTATATGGTTGGGCCAGTCAAGGAACTAGCTTCCCAGGTGGCTCAGTTGGTAAAGAATCTGCCTGCAAGGCAGAAGACCTCCTGCAAGAAACCTGGGTTCAATCCCTGGATCAGGAAGATCCCCTGGAGAAGGAAATGCCTAGAAAATCCTATGGAAGTCAAAATACAGAATAGGAGAACTGGCATTCCAGAGATATGTGAAGAGGGAAGCCAGAGAGATTTGCAAGAAAAAGACGTATTTGGAGTCTGACTGCTGTTTCTCATCATTTAAAAGAAGGTTGTAGTGTCCTTTAGATCAGCAGTCCCAATCTTTTTGGAACCATGGGGTGGGAGGGAAGTTTTGGGGTTGATTCAAGTGCATTACATTTATTGTGTGCTTTATTTCTAATCCAAGACTGCTGCTGAGGTTGGGGACCACTGCTTTAGTTAATGTTCATTGCATGTATCTCATGGCCTTCACCTCCAGCCTGGATCCAAGAGCATTCAGTTTCCTAACCGCAGGTTGTGATATAAGATTCCAATTTAGCAAATCATGGAAGGCTAAAGAAGAAATGACCAAAGACACCCATAAAGCAATTTGCTCAACACTTGTGAGGTGTGCGGCTAAACTCTTTCGAGCATTACCAGATTTAATTCTCATAATGATTCTATGGGCTAGGTACTGTTTGTTCAGTTGCTAGGTGGTGTCCCACTCACTTCGGCCCTGTGGACTGCAGCATGCCAGGCTTCCGTGTCCTTCACTATCTCCCAGAGTTTGCTTATGCTCATGTCCATTGAGTCGGTGATGCCATCCAATGATCTCATCCTCTGTTTATTCCCGTTTTTAAATAAAGAAACTGAGGCACAGAGGCATCATGTTCAGTTGAGCTATGCACTCTGCTTCTAACCCAGACAATCTGACTGCAGGGCCTCAAGGCTAAGCCAGTGTGCTACCCTTCCTCATGACTGTGAGCACTGCCACCACCAGGAATCAAAAAATATAGGATGAGTATCATCCCACTCATCCTGTGGCTTTCCCTCCTCACATGGGAAGGAGAGCACAATGGTGAGAATGAGGGTGTCACCATTGTGTGAGAGGGTGACATGGAGTTTATGGATCTGCCTTCAAGGGAGAACACGCTATCCAGCTCTGAGTGCTGTCAACAGCTGGGCCTTTCAGGGACTGCCTCAGCTGCTGAGTCACCTTCTCCAGGGCATGCTACTCCCCAGGATGTACCAGATCCAGTGACTAATTCAGAAGGCTGTATAAAGGTCCAGACATGTAGGTCCAATACCTCCTATGAGTCAGGCTAGCTGCAGGCCTCAAGGGAGGTCTGCTGAGCCTGTTGTTGGGTTTACGTTGACGCTCCACTTCTCCCCCTGTTCCATCCTGCTTCCTGTTCCACCCTCCACAGGTGTCAACCCTGTGGGCATTCTTTAATGACCGTCCTGCCACTCTGTCTCAGAGCCGGCTTCCCTGGGGACCCAATTGGTGACAACATCAATTCCGTTCTGTGACCCCTCACTTTGTTTTGTCTCCTTTGTAATGTCCTTTCACATTAGTTTCAAAACCATCCTTTTTTTTTGTTTGTTTGTTTTTTTAAGGACCTTTGATTTTTCATATTTCAGATAAATTTCCAAGAACAAAAGTTAATAAAAATTCTCAAAGGTAGTTTATACAAAGATTTAACCTGCTCCCCCCCACCACCACTTTTTTTGTTTTTGTTAATTGAATTTATTTAGAGCACCATTAAGCTCACAACTTATTTAACTTATATGCAGAGTACATCATGAGAAATGCTGGATTGGAAGAAACACAAGTTGAAATCAAGAGTGCCGGGAGAAATATCAATAACCTCAGATATGCAGATGACACCACCCTTATGGCAGAAAGTGAAGAGGAACTAAAAAGCCTCTTGATGAAAGTGAATGTGGAGAGTGAAAAAGTTGGCTTAAAGCTCAACATTCAGAAAACGAAGATCATGGCATCCAGTCCCATCACTTCATGGGAAATGGATGGGGAAACAGTGGAAACAGTGTCAGAGTTTATCTTTTGGGGCTCCAAAATCACTGCAGATGGTGATTGCAGCCATGAAATTAAAAGACGCTTACTCCTTGGAAGCAAAGTTATGACCAACCTAGACAGTATATTCAAAAGCAGAGACATTACTTTGCCGACTAAGGTCCATCTAGTAAAGGCTATGGTTTTTCCTGTGGTCACATATGGATGTGAGAGTTGGACTGTGAAGAAGGCTGAGTGCCGAAGACTTGATGCTTTTGAACTGTGGTGTTGGAGAAGACTCTTGAGAGTCCCTTGGACTGCAAGGAGATCCAACCAATCCATTCTGAAGGAGATCAGCCCTGGGATTTCTTTGGAAGGACTGATTCCAAAGCTGAAGCTCCAGTACTTTGGCCACCTCATGCAAAGAGTTGACTCATTGGAAAAGACTCTGATGCTGGGAGGGATTGGGGGCAGGAGGAGAAGGGGACAACAGAGGATGAGATGGCTGGATGGCATCACTGATTCTATGGATGTGAGTCTGAGTGAACTCCGGGAGATGGTGATGGACAGGGAGGCCTGGCGTGCTGTGATTCATGGGGTCGCAAAGACTCGAACACAACTGAGTGACTGAACTGAACTGAGGCTCACAGCACAAAGCAGAAAATGCCATGAGTCCCCATATATCCCTTGCCTTCCTTTCACATGCACAGCCACCCTTATTGTCAAGATCCATTTTCTTTGGTTTTGGCAATATATATAGGTTATAGAGGGGCTTCCCAGGTGATACTAGTGGTAAAGAACCTGCCTGCAATTGCAGGAGAGATGTAAGAGATGCAGGTTCACTCCCTGGATCTGGAAGATCCCCTGGAGGAGGGCATAGTAACCCACTCCAGTATTCTTGCGTAGAGAATATCATGGACAATGGAGTCTGGTAGGCTACGGTCCATAGTGCCACAAAGAATTGGATACGACTGAGCAAATGAGTGGGCATGCATACATAGGTTATAGAAATAAGATCTCTTTAAAACCAAAGCTGTCATTACAATAGTTTATGTAAACTTTTAATTACTGTTTTTGATTTTTGAGCTGTTGGCTGACTTTATTCCAATAGGCTCTTGCTGTGTGAACTTGGCAGGCTCCTTAAACTTTGAGTCTCACTATCTTCATCTCTAAAATTGGGAGGATTATATGAGGTGTCCCAACTTTAAACAAAGTGCTCGACATATAATAAAGATTCAGAAAATGAGCATTTTAATATAAAGTTGGCACTGGGTTATATTTGTTCCCTGTAGCTGCTATAATACATTACTACAAATGTGGGGGCTTAAGACAACAGAAGTTTATTCTCTAAGGCTCCTGGAGGCCAGAAGTTTGAAATCAAGGTGAGAGCAGGACTGCTATCCCTATGAAGGTTCCAGGGCAGAATCCTTCCTTGTCTCCTCCAGCTTCTGGTTACTGCTGGCATTCCTTGACTGCATCACTCCAATCCCTGCCTTCCTGGTCACATTGCCTTTTCCTCTCTGCCTTCCTTTTGTAAGGATACATGTGATTGCAGCTAGGGTTTACCCTGAAAACCCAGGATAATCTTTTAAACTCAGGATCCTTAATGTGTATAAACTCTGTTTCTATATAAGGGGACATTGCCAGGAATCTGATGTTTTGGGGGACCGTTTTTTAGCCTACCACACAGGGTGACACAGTTCCTGTCCTGTCTTTTCAAGGCATGGTTCTGGACATTTTACCTTTCAGTTCAGTTCAGCTGCTTAGTCAGGTCCGACTCTTTGCAGCCCCCATGGACTGCAGCACGCCAGGCTTCCCTGTCCATCACCAACTCCCAGAGTTTACTCAAACTCATGTCCGTCGAGTCGGTGATGCTATCCAACCATCTCATCCTCTGTTTTCCCTCACTCCTCCTGCCCTCAATCTTTTCCAGCATCAGGGTCTTTCCAAACGAGTCAGCTCTTCACATCAGGTGGCCAAAGTAGTGGAGTTTCAGCTTCAACATCAGTCCTTCTAATGAATATTCAGGACTGATTTCCTTTAGGATGGACTGGTTGGATCTCCTTGCAGTCCAAGGGACTCTCAAGAGTCTTCTCCAACACCACAGTTCAAAAGCACCAATTCTTTGGCTCTCAGCTTTCTTTATAGTCCAATTCTCACATCCATACATGACTACTGGAAAAACCATAGACAACTAAAATTGTTGTTTGTTCCCCCCAGTTTGTCCTTGGAAACCATCTGCCTTATTTTAAGAACCTTCCTCCCTCTGGTTTCCCTGGTGTCTCAGCTGGTAAAGAATCTTCCTGCAATGTGGAAGACCTGGATTCAGTTCCTGGGTTGGGAAGATCCTCTGGAGAAGGAAATGGCTACCCACTCCAGGGAGTTGGACACGACTGACTGAGCGACTTTCACTTACCCTTTGACAGAAAGGACCGTGGCCATCAAAGTTGGGTGGTTTCTTTAAGGTCTCAGCATTAGACAGTGTTGCTATTTTAGAGGCATCTTTCCAAGGTTTTAATTCCAGGATGCCCCCTAACGTTTTTTCTCAAACTTGCACATTCCTGGCACCTCTAACTCAGTAGGTGGTGCTAGGTCCCGGAATCCAAAATTTTCAGTGCCTCTTGGGAATCTTATCAGCCAAAATTTAGAAAGATTAATTCCAACAAATTTCTGAACCAAAACCCTCGAAATTGGGAATTCCCTTTCCCGCCTGCTGGATGTGTCATAGTTACATGACTGAGCTTTTATTAAAAGGGCGGAAGGAAAAAAAGGCAAGCCTGAAAACCGAACAGCCCTATCTGTACAGTATCCACTGAAAGAGTTCCCTAGAGGGAAAACTTCCAGTTCCGAATTAAGTGCCGGATGACGACAGCCTGGACTTGGCAGCCCTCTTGCTGTCATTAGTCCTGAACCTCGTGGGTCTGACTGATCAAGCGCTGGCCGCGCCCTCAGCGGGAGCCAAGACTTTCCTTGATGCGAGTAGCCCAGCTGTGGTGGCCTCAGGGTATCCCAGCCTTGGTATGGGTGTCCATAAGAGAGGTACAGCGTAGCTGGGGTGGGCCAGGGAGCGGTTTTCAGCGCCACTCCCGCAAGCGACAGCCGCTCCGGAGTGGTGCAGGCAAGGGGAGTGGGGGAGACGTAGGTATATTTATACCGAATTGGATGCCGCCGGAGGAGCTGTCCTGAGTTCTCCCGAAAAGGCTAAGAAACCAGCGCCAGTGATTGGCCAGGTGGGGGCAGCCTTGGTGCAGTGGCGGAGCGCCCAGAACATTTTCGGGAGTTGCGGAAGTTCCTTTGGGGATACTAGGCGCAGTTTGGCTCAGCCAGGAGGGATGAAGGAGCCTGTTCGGCTCAGCCTTGAGAGGCTGGGGCGCAAAGTCAGGCTCAGCCGGGAGGTGATGGGGTAAAATGTCCAGGTCAGCCGTGGAGTGATGGGTGGCTAAGTGTCGGGTTCAGCTGGGAGTGTCGGGGTGCCGTTGTCAGGTTCAATGGGGATGTGATGGAGGTGCAGAGTCAAGCTCAGCTGAGAGGCGATGGGGGGCTCAAGTTAGGCTTAACCCTGGAGGTGATGCGTGCCGCAGTGGGGGGCGCTGGTTGGGAGGGCTGCTCCGGCATCCGGGCGGTCAGGTGCTGTTCCTGGGCGCCGCAGCGAGAGGCGCTAAGTGCTGGTGTCCGCAGCTGGAGCGAAGCTGCAACAGCGGGCGGAGCCCTGCGCGGCCACCACCTCCTCCGGCCGCAGGCTCCTCCTCTCCCCCGCCTTCTTCGTCTAGCCCGCCCGCTCGCCCAATCCGTAGCCCTCGGCCCCGCAGAGCCGGGCTGCTTGTCTGGCCGGCGGAGGCTGAGCGCGACTTTAGCGAGCCGCGGCGCCCGCCGACCAGGAACGAGCCCGACTCCCGGGACCCCGCTCTGCCCCCGCGCGGTCGCCCCCTCCCTGTTGTCGCGGGGACGCTCCAGCCGGAGCCACGATTCTCCTCCTCTTCCTCCCGAAGGGGAAGGGACGGCGAAAGCGGAGCGGCTGCACTGGAGAGAGCGAGCCGAGGCCCTTGCCCCGGAGGCTCGGGACTGGAGGAGGAGGCGGAGGCGGAGGGAAGTGCGCGTCACTCCCAGGAGGAGAGTGTTTCACCTCCAGGCAGAGGCTGCGGCTGCCAGTTGCGTAAAAGCAGCAGCGGCGGCGGCGGCGGCGGTGGCAGCGGGCTCCGGGGCTGGAGGGGCTCCCTGGCCATGGAGGGAAGATCCGGACCCGGGGACGCCAGGAGCTCTGCTCGGTCTCCTTGGGCTGCTGTGTAGGCACCTGAATTAGCCAACGCTAAGCGGGGGAGGGGAAGGTAAGAAGCAACTGGGTCACCAGCCCCCTCTCCCTGCCTGGTCTCCTTTGCTCCCCGCTGGGGGCCACTGCCAGGACGCGGACGGTGGTCCTCCGGTCCTTCCTGGCTCCCAATAGTCGCATCTGGGCCTTTCTATTGAAGCGGCAAACATCCTCCCGCCCCCCCAACAGCACCCTCCCGCCCTGCCCCCTCGCACCGCCTTTCCCCTCTTTGGATTAGGAGTAACAAGACTCCCCAGAGTAAGTCCTCTCCATAAGAAAGGGTCTTTGGGAACCGAGTCTTGATTTCTTTCTCTCCCTCTCTCTTTTCATTACTTTTACGGAGTAGGAAACAATGGACCTTTGAAAGTCGGTGTGAACAGCCTTAAACTTTTTGGAGAGGGCTGGTTTGGGGGAATAAACCCCACAGGAAGCAGACTACAGTGAAAGATTGGAGGAATGTGCGTTGCAGACTTTCGGCTTCAGTGCGCGCGCGCGTACGCGTTTGGGGTGATCTTTGTCTCTATTCCGCTGGGTTGGTTCCCACCCCCATTGTCCCCCACCCCAGTTTCTGTTAGTTAAGGTGGGGCGAGTCTTTAAGATCTCGTGCAGCTTTCTTTAAAGCTGGGGAAAGGCTTAGCACTGGATCCTCCACTTCTAGCTTTCCAATGCAAAGTTGGGAGGTCTTGGCAAAAGAAGGGGATCTGGTTCTGCGAGGACCCCTGAGTGCTGCAGTTAATGCTGATTGCTGCACTCTTTGCAGTAAAACTAAGGCTCTGACGTCCCTGGATGCTCTCTGCTGAGGGTTGATTTGTGTCACCAGATTTCCCGTGGAGCGGAAGCCACTCACTTAAATTCTCCGCATTAGGTTAGGAAAACAGACTTTGATATATGTCTCCTTTCATCAGCACTAGGGGTTACAAATAGAGTGCTTCATACTTTTAAGAACTTTCATTCTGCACAGGAGTCACTCACTGGTTTGTATTCAATCCCTTTCTTTAAGTGTGATTGTGATTCGATTTTGCATAATTTCATGTGTTGAGAGTGTACAGATGCTACTTTCTGTAGCTCTTCCCAGAACAAAGTGAGAATGATTCAGAGGAAGGGGGATGAAGGGAAGTTTCACTTGAGCTGAAGAAGGACTGAATCCTCAAAACAGCCTGCTTGCCTGTTGGAAACGTCTCTGTTTTAAAAACCAGTACATTTAAAATATTTAGCCTTATGGTTCTTTGGTTGGCTAGAATGGAGCTATTAATGTTTGTTTGACCCTTGAAGGAAGCTTGCTATTTTCAGAATTGGTCGGCATCACACTTTGGTTGTTTCTGATTAGCTACTCAAAGTTCCAAAAGAGTTTGCATTTCTGGGTGAAATAGAAGATCGTGCATTTCTTCTGCTTAGTATGGGCTTCCCTTGTGGCTCAGCTGGTAAAGAATTTGCCTGCAATGTGGGAGACTTGGGTTCGATCCCTGGGTTGGGAAGATCCCCTGGAGGAGGGAAAGGCTACCCACTCCAGTATTCTGGCCTGGAGAATTCCATGGGCTGTATAGTCCATGGGGTGGCAAAGAGTCAGACACAATACAACACTCACTCACTCACTTTCTTAGTAAAGGTTGGGTAGCGCCTTCTGGTGCTTTATCCTATACAGTAAAATCACACCTCTCATCTCTGCAGGATGAGTGTGTATGTGTGTAACTTAAAGTCTTGTAGTTTTTTCAGTTCAGTCCACTTGATGCTGTTTTACCTTAATGTGTTTAGAGGCTCAGAAAAGTAATGTTAAAAGTGAGTTCTGAGTCATCACCTGTTCCTCTTTAACAGTCTGTGAATGAGCAAGCAGGCTGAGGACTGGGCACTGTGTATGTGGACAGGAAATTTGCATCAATAAATTCTTACATGGTACTTGTTTAGATTTCCTTTGTCACAGCTAATTGTCTGAGTAAAGTCTCTTTTCTTGATCTGGCCAGTAACCAACCCTTCAAATTTTCAAAAGTCTCAGATTTCACAACAGGAAACCAGAATGGGACACCTTATTCATGTTCCAATAGACATAATCAAGCCTGTTCTCAGCTATGTTTGAAATGAAAAGGAAACAAAGCAAGAGAGCGAGGTAGGCTTGTGGGCAATTTCTGAAGTTGAAAAGTTACTACTTACTAGCTAGGTGCCTCTGGGCAGGTTTCTGCAATTGAGAATGATGAACCAGATGTCGGGTAAGAAAACTTTAATTTTCATTATCAAATTAACAGTTTTAGACTCACAGGAGATGCTGTATGTAAATGCAAACCTTGTAAAGTGCTGTAAAATACTTATAAGTATTGCATCATCCACCATCCACCCACCATCCCTTTAGCTAGCAATTGTTAACCACCTATTGTGTGTCAGGCTGTCTGGAAGCAATCTGATTACCCACTCTCTTGGTGGAGTGTTCTTTTTGGTAGAGAGAGGGAGTTAGATGAAATGGTTGAAATTTGAGAGGTCACTATCTATAAAGAAAGATGGCCTCCATCTATAAGGGAGGTTTCCATCTATAAAGAAAGATAAAACAATCTCTGCTGTTGAAGAAATGAGTCTATTCAGGGGCAAAAGGAAGTGAACAATTAGAAGGCCCAGGAAGTGGAGAATTATGCATAGAATGCTTTAGGAACCCAGAGGAGGATCTGAACGGGAATGGGAGGAGGAAGCAATTTAGTGAAAAAATAAAATTCGCCAAATCAGACAAAATAGTAGGGGCTGGAAACTGATGTTAGAGTACCTTTATATTTCAAAATGGATTGGAGGACTTGTAGTCAGAATTGAGTTGAAAACAAGGCTCTGACAGTTAACCATTTGCTTATCAGGCAAATCCCCTGATTCTTCACATAATTGTCTCTTCATCTGTAAAATGACATTATGGAATTCTTTGAGGATTAACTTTGATTTAATTTGCTGTATATATATGATCCCTGGTGGCTCAGACGGTAAAGCGTCTGCCTACAATGTGAGGGACCCCGGTTTGATCCCTGGGTCAGGAAGATCCCCTGGAGAAGGAAATGGCAACCCACTCCAGTACTCTTGCCTGGAAAATCCTGTGGACAGAGAATCCTGGTAGGCTACAGTTCATGGGGTCACAAAGAGTTGGAGACGACTGAGCGACTTTACTTACTTACTTACTTACTTATTTACTTACTTACCATATAAGCTAGTGCTGTTTGGTACTTTCAAAATATGTCTTGTTTTTAACAGCTGTAAATAGATACAGTTTATATCTTAGTGTAATTGGTCTCAGTCACAGATGTCTATGTTACTGGCCCATTCCTGAGGGATCTGAATCCCATCTTGAGTGTAAGTCTTCAGCTGTTGTCATATGGTGAAGCTCACTTGTTCCCACCATCTTCATCTCAGCCATAGGAAATCTTTTCATTGCGTTTGAGTTGTGAACGCTAATTAGAAGTAAAGGCTGTCTAGTACAGTACATCAAGTGGGAGGGGCTTGTCTGGGTGTGTACTGTAAAACTTCCATGCTCTCCTCCCTGCCTCCCAAGCCAGGCTTGTTCTTCTCCTTTTCTTGATCCTAACAAAAAGCTATGCATCTGTGTTTCTGAGACCATGAAAATCACCCTTAATAGTTTTCTCCATTTGTAAAGAGGTATAATTTTCAACTACCCTGTTAAAGACTGTGCTCTCAATAGCAACAGCTGCTGTCTAGGTGAAACTTGAATCTGTAAACAGTACTTGCTTTAATATATGTGCCTTAATTCTCCACTTGAAATAGACTTAAGCTCATCTGACATTTTAATAAATTGCCTTTGATAGAAATCCATACTCAGCTATTTAAAACTGCCATGTTACATGTGACTTTTTAGGGGGAAGGATGGCATGACTATAAATCAGTTCTCAGGACAGTTACATGCTGAGTCTTGACATGCAGTTTAATGGGCTTCAAAAATAATATTAAAATGAGGAAGTTGAGACCCACAGAGGCTAACTAATTAGGTAAGGTCATGTAGTAAATTAATGGCTGAGTGGGGACAAGAACCCCTTTGTCCCTATTTTCAGCCAGCATTTTTTCTTTTTTGCCGATATATTCTATTATGCTCCTGTTTGGTTTTGTTAGAACTTAGTTATTTTAATGTTTTAATAGTGAAATAACTTGCATTTGGGCTTAGAAACCCATTGCACCCAAGTTTAAGGCAGACACTATACCTTCTGTTTCATTTGCGAGAATCTAGATGTGGTATGGTGCACAGAGCGGGTGAAGCTAACTTGTAATAAATTTGTCAAATAAGGAACTAAGTGTAAAAGTATGTTAACTTTACTTGCATTTTCCATAAATAGTATACCAACTTAAAGTATTGTTGAAGTGCACATTTTTAAAAAGAAGCAAGTTCCTGGGAACATTATTCAGATTTGTGTTTGAATCATATGATAAAAACATATTAGAAACAGGTTTGCATGTTCTTTTGTTTTCCCTGTACTTGCTTTGAGAAGACTTTAATACTGCTTGTTAGAAACTATGTTCAGCAAATATCTGATTACATTCCTAAGATGTTCAAGGCACTGGCAAGTTGCTGTGAATGATACAAAGACGTATGAGGCATAGGGTCTTTATTAAAATGTCTCTTTACAAAAAGTGAAGCAGTCTTGAAGCTGTGTATGACCTGAAACATAGAATTCCTATCTCCCAATAAATGAGTCCTTAATCTAGTAGGCAAATCTGCTCTGAAATTATTATTAGACTAATCAGGCTTATAACAAGATATTTCTTTTCATTACATGATGACAAGTGATTAATCTTTTACATTTATCAGTGCTTGATCTTCATTTGGACTATAAATAAAAACTTGGCAGCATTTTATGGGATTTTATATTATGAAAAGTTTGCCTAGGAGAGCTTGTGGTGATCTTAGCTTTGCTGTGCTTACTCGCTCAGTTGCGTCCAACTCCGCGACACCATGGACTGTAGCCTGCCAGGCTCCTCTTGACTTTAACATTGCATTTAGAAGTGTGGCTGGAAGCAACATTGTTGTTGCCTGAAAAGGTTGCAGTTTGAGACAATCCATATGGAGCAACCAAGAAAAGAATTGTCCTCATTGACTCTGAGTTTGATGTAAGTATTAGAATATATGCATATTCTCCACAAACTAGATGTCCTAGTCATGTCTGAATACTAAGTGTCTCTGAAGAATAAAATTATTGATTTGGGGGCTCTTGCCTAATTACTGGTTTATAACTTAAGACTGCAAGCCTTCTCTTATAATGGTCTCTGTTTATAGTGACTCATTTCCTGAAGAATAAATGAGCTTTTTTTTTTAAACACACATCGAAGTTAGAAAGCTCATTTTAATATTTTAGGGATTGGAAAAATTAAGTGTAGCATAAAGACAAATGCCTGATTCCTGTTTCAGAAGGAATGAGAAAAAATGAATCATCAAAAAAAATGTGGCTTAAAAAAAGACCCCCCACACATATACCATCGTTTTTGCTTCCCCGGTGGCTCAGTGGTAAAGAATCTGCCTGCAATGCAAGAGACCTTCCCTGTGTTGGGAGGATCCCCTGGAGGAGGACATGGCAAGTACTCTTGCCTGGAGAATCCCATGGACAGAGGAGCCTGGTGGGCTACAGTCCATAGAGCCACAAAGAGTCAGACACAACTGAACATACACACATGAGGATTTAAAAAATATTATACTTCATTAATGCAAAAGATATGGCTTTAATTGTTTAATAGGTGCTTAGTCATAGCCATCCCCTAACCATCCAATGTCATAGAATGAAGTGCCAGTAATGCTGAGAAGCTAGCAATTTGGTGGGCAGTGGGCTGTGTATGAAGGTATAGGAGAAAAGACCAAATGAGAGATGAATCGTCTTCTCTGCATGATTAATGACATCTTTGGATGGATGTTAGTTGCTGTTTTCCCAAGTGCCTGCTGATTTAGACACTGTCCTTATGATATGGCCACCCTTCACAATATATGGTCAGTTCTTGGATAACTTTCCCCAGCTGCCTGGTTGCCATGTCATCTGAGCTTGGCCTTAGCCTTAAAGTATTTCTTCTTGCTCCTGGACTGTGTTTGTGGCATGTGAGCTCAACACTCAGCCCCTGTTTGCCTCCTTCTGCTGGCTATATTCTGTCCCTGTTCAGCCTTGCAGAGTCCAGTCTCTGCTCTAGCTCTGAATAATTGCTCGTTCAGTGGAGGTCCTACCTTTTGACTCTCTGGTACTCTTGAATTCGACGAATGTCAAAGAGACTGTGGAGGAGGTGTAATATGGTCCCTATAGTAGGCCTAGTTTTCACAAGCCCTAGGAGGATAGGGACTGTAATTCTTTTGTGTTAATATTTTGGCCAGGAACTCACTTGTGGATGACACTCACCAGCCAGACTGTCAGAGAATACGAAAGACCTCATGAGTTTGTTGTTTTCTCCCTATACTGGTTATTGCTGGACAATGTGTTGTCATTTTAGGGGCAAAATTCAGTGGTAAATTTTAGTTCGCACATACGAAGGAAGCTATTAGTAGTAGTCTGATGGTATATGTTTGGGTAAGTAGGTTTGGAATTAAATAAAATCAGGCTATCACCTCTCTAGACACACCAGCCTAGTATCTTTGCCTCAGTGTGTATTGTTATTACTTGTTTACCTGTGTCAGCCCCGACCCCCTCCTCCAACACTAGACTGTGAGCTCCTTCACTCCCCACACCTCCAACACAAGAGTATGAGCTCCTTTAAGGTAGAGATCATGTATATTTTTTTGTATTACTGGATCCTAATCTTCACAAAATCTTTGTCTCTTAAGTGATGCCCAAGCCTGTACACATTCCCTGTTTGATAAGGCTTTTCTCTTAGATATACTGTGTTTAAAATAGGCTATGTTGTATAGGTAAAAAAATTCCACATTTGGATTATGGTCCTAGCCCTATCGTTACTAGGAAATTTGCTTTGTTGCTGAATTGAGTAGCCTGGATCACTTCAGTCTGGTCATTGCGTTATTCATCTGGAATATTTCTTCATTTGAAAGGCGTGTCAAAACATACTTGGTACATGTTTCCTACTGTCTTTGCATTTTGATGTCTGTATATCGCTGGATTGTAAACTTCTGGTACAGTTATGCTTATTTATCAAACACATCTCTGTTGTCTTTTCTTTTTTCCCACCTTTCAACATTCTGCCACCACGACTTCCTTGCATTTTTCTTCTGGAAGAGCATCTTAAAGCTTCGTCCCTGCAGCCCACAGGCAGCTCTGCCCTTTGCTGTGATCTTAATTAAATCGGCCTCCGTCAGGTCAGGCCTAGGCTTTGGTTCTTTCTTTCAAAGGCCAGCTGCAAGGCTGATGACATGCCTGCGCTTGCCATTGTGTGCCTCTGCATGGCCATCCTTCACTGTCAGCAGGTTGGGAGTCTCTCCACAAGAGTGAAGGGGGATGGTCTAAAGACTTGAGAGGGAGGAGAAGACAAGAGAACAGCTTTTCAGGAGGAAGAATTAAGGAGAAAGAGGAATCTGGGAAATAATAAGCAGAAGAAAGGAAACAGAAGTGAGGAGCGGAGGACTGGTAGGTAAAATGACCCTCTCATTGTCTTCAATTTTCCAAGTGGAAAAACAGTCATCCTCTAGTTTTATCCTTTAGGTTTTTTTTTTTACTTCCAACCAGAGGCCTATGTACTTCGTTTTTTTCCTTCTGATTTTATTTTTGATTGGGCGAGGAATGTTCGGTGTCCTCAGTTGTCACCCTTTCCTCCCCCTTGGTCTGTAAATCTGTAGTTTTTGCTCCCTTTGCTTCTCTTTTGTTTCCTGGGTAACGTTCTCCAGCCTTTTCACTCTGTCAGCCATCTTGGCTTTAGGGTCAAGCCTTGCTTTTCATGGATAGACTAACAGATTTGAAAAAAGACAGGATTAATGAGTATATTTGGTGGCAGACAAATCAGACATCTGCCTCCTATGTTTTGCATAAATGAGAGGAGTGAAATAATGAATTAAACTATTTCTTAAAGGGCCACTCAGCTTAGCTTTAGAGTGGGAAAGTGTTCACTGGGTTTACTTTGGGCATTAGATAGTATAAATACTCTTTGTTTTGAGAGATTCATATTTTAACAAGAGATTCCAATAGAATTTGCCAAGGATATAGACATGAAATTGTAGCTAATGAGCTAATCTGAAATCCTTAAGTACAGGCCCCATAAGCATATATTGTTTTCTTGTTTTCCATGTAAGCAAACTCTTGGTATTTGTAGTTAATTTTTCCTTGCCAGGGATTTACTGTTTTCCTGACTACAGTTTTCTAACAAAGAGAGTATAGCTTAAATGAAAAGTAAATTTCTAAACAGGGAAAAAAAATGTCTTCTAACTTTAAATAATAATTGTTCCAATGCAAATGATTGTGGCAAAACATTTTTTAAAGTAAATTTAGTCTTTTTAGGGCTATACATTTGAAATATTCCATATGATTTCTCTCTATTGTAGTTTAATAGAGTTAATGTATTAAATAGGGAGTTATTTCCCTTGGAGGGGAGAGATGTGAGCAATATAGGATGCCAAACTAGAAGGCAAGTGTCTATTGATATTTACATAGTAGGTTAACTTTTGAGTATATCATTCATCATATGTGTCTAAATTGACCAAGTGGAGAAAGAATGAGATTAAAGAGTCTCAGTCCCTTATCCTCTCACTTCATAGGAAGCCTGTTTATCATTAAGGTTTAGTGCATTCCCCTTCTACTTATGAGCATTGATTTGGGTAATTAGCAAAATGAACAGGAACCAGTGCAGGTAAATTAACTGCGCACAGTGTCTTATTTCTTGGGACTGTGACTCATCCTGATTTTGAGAGTTGAAGGAAAAAGACAGAAGGGTAGTGACAAGTGCTGGGCAGTGAGGGAGAATGTGAATGGGACAGAGTGAAGGCACTTGTTCAGGCATCTCAGAGTATTCAGTTCTTTTAGATTCTGTTCACATAAAACCAAGCAGATCTCTGAATGAAAGTGAAGTCCCACCTTCTGTCTATTTTGTCTCAGATAGTTGTAGGAATAGACCTAGCATTTATGCTGAATTCCCTCACAGTGTTTGTTGTAGAAAAGTATATTTTATCTTGTGTGCTCTGATAATAGACTATGAAATAAAGTATATTCCGCTAAACTCTGTATAAGAGAATTCCCCCTTCTGAAACTCCTTGCTTTATTCTTTGCATTTGAAAATCATTATATGAGAATATTGATAACACTTAAAATTTGATAGTTTGTGAAATTAAAGATCCTAAAAGTCAGCTTTGCTAAGTTTGTTTCCTGCTGAATAGTTTTTATATGATTGAGGTATTGAGCTCATTGTTTATCAGTGACATAGCCTGAATCTAAAGCAAAACTAGATGAAACATCCTACTTCTCCCACACAAAGCCCAAACCTGAAAATCACCTTGATATTATTCTTTTTTGTCCTTTCCCTATAAATAGGAGATTGGAAGTTAGAAATATTAATTGAAAGCTCAAAGCCATTAGAAGATAGTTAAGACTTTTATTAGGTCATGATTTGATGTTCTTCAGTCGCTAAGTCATGTCCAACTCTCTGCGACCCCATGGACTGCAGGACGCCAGGCCTCCCTGTCCCTCACCATCTCCGGGAGCTTGCCCAAGTTCATGTCCATTGCATCGGTGATGCTATCCAGCCATCTCAAACTCTGTCGCCCTTTTCTTCTTTTCCAGCATCAGGGTCATTCCCCGTCATTACTAGTAATTATAAACAAAATTATCATTTGTTTTCATGATAATTTATGAACACCTCTCTTTCTTGGTGTGTTTACTTTTACTTTTTTCTGTGACTGAGGATACCAGTCAATCTGTTACAAAGACGTACTAAGATATTAATAAAAGGAAAAGTTTACTTAATCAGGTTTTGGCTGGTTGTACTGAAACGGCTGGAAAGTTAGACTCACTTGTAAAACTGACCTTTAGCTTGAATACTGTTTCAAGAGTTATGTCCTTGCTCCAAGAAAGATATGCTTGAGGAGATCATGCCAGCTTCTCAACTGTTCCTACAAGACTGAATTTTCCATTCAAAACTAAGCTTTCATGTCAAGTGTAGGCAGGATTTAGGGGAGCTTAAATCAGTCAAAAGTACTGCATTTTCATTAGGAGTTTAGTATGTTGGGGCTAAGGGCTTCCCAAGTGGTGCTAGTGATTAAGAACACACCTGCCAATGCAGGAGACTTGAGAGACTCATGTTTGATCCCTGGGTGGGGAAGATCACTTGGAGGAGGGCATGGAAACCCACTGCAGCATTCTTGTCTGGAGAATCCAATGGAAAGAAGAGCCTGGTGGGCTATAGTTTATAAGGTTGCCCAGAGTCAGACACGACTGAAGCGACTTAGCACATATGCACATGTGATGGGGCCAATATGTATGGCGTAGCAGTGGGCTTTGGGACTCCCTCAGCATTGGGTTGGAGGGGCTGGATGATTCTGCTGACTATGGGGCAACTGTACTCAACCACTGAGTGATGAGCACTTGCAGTAGGCAGTTGGTCTTCTGTGTTAACAGCTCAGCGGTAGAAAGAAAATGAAAACTCAACCTTTTTAAAGAAGGAATTTTCAATTAATTGCTGCTATCTCTGTATTGAGAAGACTTTTCCTCTGATAAAAGCTTACTTGCTGTCAGTGTAACAATATAAAGTGAAATGGAGCATTTCCTTTTTCCTAAGTACCTACTGCATTTTATAGTGTGTGGTTAAAATTTACAAAATATTGTGAAAGGTTGAGCTTGTCTAGATAGTTGGCTGCTCTTTATCTTTAGAATTCCTATTTGCATTTGTTAATAATACTTTTTAGTCACCCACTGGGTTGCATATTAGGGTTACATTTTATAAAAATTAATGTGCTGACTTTTTTGTTTGAAATGTTCTCAGCTTTCTCCAAATTAGGGCAACTAATACAGAGATTAGACAGATTTCCCAGAGCCTCAAGGATGTTGAAAAAGGAGTCAATGGGAAATTCCAGTCTGTGTGTGTAGGTATAAGTGTGTGTGTGTGTGTGTGTGTGTGTGTGTGTGTGTGTGTATGAGAGAGAGAGAGAGAGAGAGAGAGAGAGAGGAAAACTTTAAAGTTCTAAGTTCAGTAAGCACTTAACTGAGTTCCTATTGTGTGTAAGTTCCCATGAGAATGCCAAGAAGAGTAAGATGTACCTGCTCTTAAGAGGCTTCTGGTTAAGTGCAGGAGAGGGATATGTACTTACATCAATTGAAACATAAGATAGAAAGCAAGGTGATTCAATAAGAGTTTTAAACAGAGTACAGGGAAGAACAAACAGGGAGCTTATTGTGGATTTTCTTAACATCATGCACCTTTGTAATAAATCATATAAACCCAAAACTATGATATCCTGGACAGGGAGGCCTGGCGTGCTGCGATTCATGGGGTCACAAAGAGTTGGACACAACTGAGTGACTGAACTGAACTGAACTGAACTGAATGTTATTGAAATTTCAAAATAAATTAATTGCTTTCTGAGATTATTTTAATTTATAACTAAATAAATTAATTGAATCCAATTAATTGAATGCTCTTGCCCATTGCATAAGCCCCTCCCACAGTTTCTGTTTGAGGGTATACTCTTTTTGTACAAGAAAAGAATTTTATTTTAAATAACAGCAAATTTTTAAGATTTTGTGTGTGTGTGTGTGTGTGAGGGCAGCTGAGAATTTGACAGAAGTACTAGGTTTTAAAATGCTTCCCTTATTTCTCAGCATTTACAGATCTTTAGGTTGATCTGATTTTTTGTATTTTTAATAATTTCTTTCATTATCTACTTTAAATTTTGCCTAAATCCCCTGTGCAGATTTTTAATTGTGTGATTTTATTTTTAATTAATTATTACCAAGCTTTTGGGGCTACTAAGTTTTTTAATCATCCAGGAAATAAATACTCACAAGCTAATTCTTCCAAGGAACATCTAAATACCAAAAATTATGCTTCAGAACCTTTTTAAAGTGTATTTCCAAATTTTATATGAATGACTTGCATTATTGCTCATGATGGATTTTCTGCATTTAGAGGTTTAGCACAGTCTGTAATAACTCTTAAAATCTTGGTGTGTTCCTTCTGTAATCTGTGTGCTTTCCGCTAGAAATACAGTCCTTTAAAAAATGACAGGTGATATAAACAAATGAACAGTGTATTAAGTAGGAACTTCAGTCTGTAGTAAAAATTTTAAAATTACACCTCATGCTCACCTAGAATAAGGCTTGAAAGACTGGGGGAAACTCTTCATCCTCTTTCCTCTATTAGGTCTCTTTGTTTTGGGGACCCTATACTCAAACTAATGCAACCAAAGATAACAGCCTTTTGGACTGAATGGCCTGGGTACCTCTCACAGTATTTCCGTGGTCAATTTCACTCTTCCTTCAAGCAAGGGATTTAAAAATTGGATTTAAGACTCTATGTATAATATTGTTTAAAATTTTATACTGTTTCACTTGTACAAATACTCAAAATAAATACTTGGGATAATTTTTAAAAGTAAATAAATAAAATTGAATTTAGGAGTTGCATTTCTTGGGGATGCTGTATATCTTTTGTCTTTTCACGCATAGTTCCTACCACAATTCTCTAATGACAGCAAGAGCTCACAATTGTTTATTGAATGAGTGAAATGTCATTTTTTCCCATGAATTATTGAAATCTATAAAAAGCAATTAATATATTTTAAATGAATTTATAATACAAATCCTAAACTAAACTCGTAAATGTAAAGTGAAATCCTATAGCAATGTATTTGTCTTATATATTCTAAAAGCATAATAGAGAGGATAATCTGCATATAATATGATTATTTTCTTGTAAATTTACTCTTAAATATAGTTGCAATAATTTATTATTTAGGAAAATAATTATTGTATTTATTACTATGTATTTTCATGTTTTTCAGTAAAATAGAGCTAATGGGCTCAGAATATATAGAAAAAATATATATTGTTTTGGGGAAGATTTATGGGGAAAACACATCATGATTATTTCTGATTTATTGATCGTGTCAGTTTGTGATTAACACCATGTGAAATTTCATGTTAGGATACCATTTTGTGAATGTGAAGACAACATTTTTTCAAGTGGGATGGTGATTTCATTGAGCCTCTCACTGCCTTTTTTGTTGTTGTTATGGGTACATCTGGAGACATTATCTTCCACAAAAGGGGCCTCCAGCCTGTTAAGTAATAACAGCCTTTCTCACCCTGAAACAATGAAGTTTCAGATGATTGTAGCTTCAAATAAAAGATTCCCACTCCCTTTCAGAGGAGATTATAGTCTGATTCCCCTCTCACCCTGGTGAGCCTGGCACTCAAGAATATCTAGTTTAGTCCTTTCTTTGTTAATGGATGATCATAAAGGGGTCTTTGTCATACTTTCTCATTTGTTCCAGCAGGATGTATCCATTATTTTGTTCTGCTGCTTGGCACAGGCAGCAGTTTCTTCAATAGTACCTTGAATCATGTTGTTTTCCCTTTGTTATGGAGCTTAAGCTTCATCTAAATAATTACTTTTGTCCAGAAATCAAACTCCACAAACCAAGTGCTTTTGACAGACACGCTGACTCTCAGAATGTTCTTTGCCCCATGTAAAATCAGCATCAATTCCTGATTAGATTTCCCTTCTGTCCCCATTAATTTCCAGGTCGTTTGGGTCTGGGAACACTTATTTGTGGCTTATTTAATTGGTCACATTTTGTGTTTAGTGGATTTGCTGTAGTTTAGAGCAGTTTAGAGGTACCCTTTTTTGCTGTTTTGGCAGGGGATGAGGGGGATTAATTGTGAGAGTATTGAATGAAGTCAGGTGGCTCTGAGATGCTACAGTTGTTAAGGAGGGGAAGTAGCGAACATCATGTTTCTTATTTATCCACAGCTGTTGCAGTAAGAACATTAAATGACAATGCTTCTTTCCCTTTTTTCCCCTCCCTCCCTTCTTCCATTCTTTCTCTTTTTCTCCCTCCTAGCCCCCTTCTCTTTCATTTGACAAAATTGGAGTCAGTTTCATTTAAAACTTATTATTTTATTCAAAAACTAAATGCTTAATATAAAGAATATAGAAAATAAGAAGGACTGCCTTTTTGTGTTTGTGTCAGGTTCTCTTAGATTAGAAAGAATCATATATAGTCTGGTAAACTTCTGCACGAAGAAGTTCTGAGAATACTAAAGTGCCCTTTCAGACTCTTCAGTGCCCTTTCTGGTTATACCCTTGCAGAACTGATTCTTTGAAATTACTGTCTCTCAAGTGTTTTGGAAGACACCTTAGTGTAACTGTTAGTCAACATTCTTGGGTTCAAGTCCTGGTTCTCTGTAAACTAGCTAATTAACTTTTCTAGTCCTCAGTTTTCTGGTGTGTAAAATGGGGATAATGGCACCTATTCATAGATTTGTTGTATTAAATGTGTTAGATGAGTTAACACATCTAAGGTGTTTAGAACAGGACCAGGTAGTAAGTGCTCTAGCAATGTTTAGTTCAGTTCAGTTCAGTTGCTCAGTCATGTCTGACTCTGCGACCCCATGAAACACAGCACGCCAGGCCTCCCTGTCCATCACCAACTCCCGGAGTTCACTATTTTTTAAAACCATCTTAAACATGATATTTGAATGCCTGCTATTTTTTAAAACAAAATGTCAGTATTTAAAAAGATAGTATAGATATTCTCATTAAATGAATTCACAGTCTATTAAGTGATAGCAAGGTTAAAAATAAGTTGTATTACCAACAACAAGGGTGTGATCACTCACCTAAAGCCAGACATCCTGCAGTGTGAAGTCAAGTGGGCCTTAGGAAGCATCACTACAAATAAAACTATTGGAGGTGATAGAATTCCAGCAGAGCTAATTCAGATCCTTAAAAATGATGCTGTTAAAGTGCTGCACTCAGTTGGCCAGCAAATTTGGAAAACTCAGCAGTGGCTACAGGACTGGAAAAGGTCAGTTTTCATCCCATTCTCAAAGAAAGACAATGCCAAAGAATGCTTAAACTACCGCCCAGTTGCACTCATCTCACACAAAATAATGCTCAAAATTCTCCAAGCCAGGCTTCAACAGTACGTGAATCGTGAACTTCCACATGTCCAAGCCAGATTTAGAAAAGGCAGGGGAACCAGAGATCAAATTGCTAACATCCACCCACTGGATCATAGAAAAAGCAAGAGAATTCCAGAAAAACATCTGCTTCATTGATGACGCTAAAGCCTTTGACTGTGTGGATCACAACAAACTATGCAAAATTCTTGAAGAGGTGGACATACCAGACCACATTACCTGTCTCCTGAGAAATGTGTATGCAGGTCAAGAAGCAATAGTTAGAATGGAACATGGAACAACAACTGGTTCCAAATTGGGAAAGGAATATGTCAAGGCTGTATATTGTCACCCTGCTTATTTAACTTTTATGCAGAGTACATTATGCTAAATGCCAGGCTAGATGAAGCACAAGCTGGAATCAGGATTTCCGGGAGAAATAATCAATAACCTCAGATATGCAGATGACACCACCCTTATGGCAGAAAGTGAAGAGGAACTAAAGAGCTTCTTGATAAAGGTAAAAGTGGAAAGTGAAAAAGCTGACTTAAAACTCAACATTCAGGAAGATCGTGGCATCCAGTCCCATCACTTCATGGCATCTAGTCCCATCACTTATGGCAAATAGATGGGGAAAAAAATGGAAACAGTGACAGACTGTTTTCTTGGGCTCCAAAATCACTGCAGATGGTGACTACAGCCATGACATTAAAAGGCACTTGCTCTTTGGAAGAAAAGTTATGACCAACCTAGATAGCATATTAAAAACCAGAGACATTACTTTGCCAACAAATGTGCATCTGGTCAAAGCTTTGGTTTTTCCAGTGGTCATGTATGGATGTGAGAGTTGGACTATAAAGAAAGCTGAGCACCGAAGAATTGATGCTTTTGAACTGTGATGTTGGAGAAGACTCTTGAGAGTCCTTGGACTGCAAGGAGATCCAACCAGTCCTTCCTAAAGGAAATCAGTCCTGAGTATTTACTGAAAGGACTGATGCTGAAGCTGAAACTCCATTACTTTGGCCACCTGATGAGAAGAACTGACTCATGTGAAAAGACCCTGATGTTGGGAAAGATTGAAGGCAGGAGGAGAAGGGGATGACAGAGGATGAGTTGTTGGATGGCATCACCGACTCAATGGACATGAGTTTGAGCAAGCTCTAGGAGTTGGTGATGGACAGGGAGGCCTGGTGTGCTGCAGTCCATGGGGTTGCAAAGAGTTGGACACCACTGAGTAACTGAACTGAACTGAAACATGTATGCTTGCCTGTTGGAACTTGTTAGGACCACCTTGTGGCCCTCATATGACAGATAAACTTTAACTTCAATTTGAAGAGCTTTACAGTAATTATACTCAAGGGTGAAAACCTGATTCAGTGTCACCAAGGTACATTTTAAAAATATTAACTCCAGGGCCCTCTTTCCACCCACTGAGCCAGAATCAGTGGGGTGGAGAGCCTAGGAATATACCTCTTTAACAAGCTTCCCTTGTGAATATTATGCACAGTGGAGAAAAACTGCCCAGAACAGTGGTTCTCAACCAAGATGCCCATTAGAAAATCTGTGTCATTTAAAAGATATGGTTGCTTGCCTCCTGACAATATTTGGGGTGTGGCATTGGGCATTAACATTATCAGGTGATTATAGTGTGTAGGGTGGAGAAGCAGTGGCATTAGAAGCAGATCACTGAAGGTGATTGATGACATAGTTTAATATATCAGGATGTAAGCTGACTTGATATTTTCGAAAAAGTCATTACAGTGGTGACTGGCGAGAAGGAGGGAAATGTTTTTGCTTCATGGGTACAGAGTTTCTGTTTGGGATGATGAAAATGCCCTGGAAATGGATGATTGTGATGGTTGTACAACATTGTGAATATGCTTAATGTCACTGGATTATACATTTATAAATGGTTAAAATGTTAAGTTTCATGTTATATATATTTTACCACACTAAAAAAAAGGCATTACAGTTCTCACATTTCTGAGCCTAAAGTTTTTTTTGTTTGTTTGTTTCTTTTCACAGTGACAGTGTATCATGCATGCCACTAATTCCAGGGGACACTCCCCTGCTTTCCTGCAACCTCAGAATGGAAACAGCCATCGTTCATCTGGCTATGTTCCAGGGAAGGTTGTCCCACTGCGTCCCCCTCCTCCTCCAAAGAGCCAAGCTTCAGCCAAATTTACCTCCATCCGACAGGAAGCCCAGGCCAGCTTTGCTTTTTCATCTGAGGAACAGCAAGTCCAGAGAGAGCGCCGAAAGCAGAAGAGGCACAAAAATACTTTCATTTGCTTTGCTATTACTAGTTTTTCATTTTTTGTTGCACTTGCAGTCATTTTAGGAATATCCTCAAAATATGCTCCAGATGGTGAGTGCATATAGGAGAAGAAAGAAGGGAAGGAAATAGAATAAATTCTGAAATATCTTTTGTTATCTTAACTTGGCTCTAGCTAACATATATAATTAGATAATAGGAGCTATAACTTCTTATGAATGAGAGCAATTGTTAAAGGAATCCATTGAAAATGATAAAAGATTGCTCTTCCTTTCCATTTTGCCACTTTGCCCCAGGGCTCAAGACCTTCTTGGAACATCTCTTTTCAAAATAGTAATTTTAAGAGTCTTTACTGAAATCTTGTGGTGGCACAATTTCATCCTTTGTAATAGGGATGATTTTCAGATTGCCACAAGTTTTTAGTAATAAGAATTACTAAATGCAGTGATAAAGTACATTTAATTGGGGAAAAAAAGTGAAAGCGATAGGATTTGTGTTCTGCCATTTGAAACCAATTGAGGGGACAGTTCCAAAAGAGAAGCTCCCAGTATTTTTGAGGAATAATGTGTATCCTTAAAGGAAAATATCCATTAGTGGGTATAAGTTCTGATACACTTGTCTTCATAGTTAAACTTCATTTAAGAAGATTTTAATTTCTTAAATGGTTTTTGCTTTTTGAGTTGGTAACATAGCAGTACTTTGAATGATATTGTAGTCAGCCTCAATCTAGTATTGCTAAAATGTGTGTGTGTTTAGTCATGCCTGACTCTTTACAACCCTATGGACTGTAGCCCACCAGGCTTCTCTGTCCATGTGACTTCCCAGGCAAGAATAACTGGAGTGGGTTGACATTTCCTCCTTCAGGGGATCTTCCCAACCCACGGATCGAACCTACAGCTCCAGCGTCTCCTTCATTGGCAAGCAAATTATTTGCCTCTGAGCCACCTGGGAAACCCCAGTACCAATGAAGACTGGCCTTATAATACACCCCATCCATCTCTAAAAATCAAAGGGCTCAAAGCTGTGGAGAAAGCAGACTAGGACACCAGGATTAGCACCATATTGGTCTGCACTTTTTATCGTCTGCAACAGATTTTTGTTGAATTCAGTTCAGTTCAGTCGCTCAGTCATGTCCGACTCTTTGCGACCCCACAAATCACAGCCTCCCTGTCCATCACCAACTCCCGGAATTTACTCTAATTCATGTCCATCGAGTCAGTGATGCCATCCAGCCATCTCATCCTCTGTCGTCCCCTTCTCCTCCTGCCCCCAATCTCTCCCAGCATCAGTCTTTTCCAATGAGTCAACTCTTCACATGAGGTGTCCAAAGTACTGGAGTTTCAGCTTTAGCATCATTTTTTCCAATGAACACCCAGAACTGATCTCCTTTAGAATGGACTGGTTGGATCTCCTTGCAGTCCAAGGGACTCTCAAGAGTCTTCTCCAACACCACACTTCAAAAGCATCAATTCTTTGGCGCTCAGCTTTCTTCACAGTCCAACTCTCACATCCATACATGACCACTGGGTAAACCATACATAGCCTTGACTAGATGGACCTTTGTTGGCAAATGTCTCTGCTTTTGAATATGCTATCTAGGTTGGTCATAACTTTTCTTCCAAGGAGTAAGCATCTTTTAATTTCATGGCTGCGATCACCATCTGCAGTGATTTTGGAGCCCAAAAAACTAAAGTCTGACACTGTTTCTACTGTTTCCCCATCTATTTCCCATGGAGTGATGGGACCAGATGCCATGATCTTCGTTTTCTGAATGTTGAGCTTTAAGCCAACTTTTTCACTCTCCTCTTTCACTTTCATCGAGGCTTTTTAGTTCCTCTTCACTTTCTGCCATAAGGGTGGTGTTATCTGCATATCTGAGGTTATTGATATTTCTCCCAGCAATCTTGATTCCAGTTTGTGCTTCTTCCAGCCCAGTGTTTTTCATGATGTACTCTGCATATAAAGTTAAATACGCAGGGTAACAATATATAGCCTTGACGTACTCCTTTTCCTATTTGGAACCAGTCTGTTGTTCCATGTCCAGTTCTAACTGTTGCTTCCTGACCTGCATATAGGTTTCTCAGGAGGCAGGTCAAGTGGTCTGGTATTCCCATCTCTTTCAGAATTTTGCGCAGTTGATTGTGATCCACACAGTCAAAGGCTTTGACAATAGTCAATGAAGCAGAAATAGATGTTTTTCTGGAACTCTCTTGCTTTTTCCATGATCCAGTAGATGTTGGCAATTTGATCTCTGGTTCCTCTGCCTTTTCTAAAACCAGCTTGAACATCTGGAAGTTCACAGTTCACATATTGCTGAAGCCTGGCTTGGAGAATTTTGAGCATTACTTTACTAGCGTGTGAGATGAGTGCAGTCGTGTGGCAGTTTGAGCATTCTTTGGCATTGCCTTTCTTTGGGATTGGAATGAAAACTGACCTTTTGCAATCCTGTGACCACTGCTGAGTTTTCCAAATGTGCTGGCATATTGAGTGCAGCACTTTCACAGCATCATCTTTTAGGATTTGAAATAGCTCAACTGGAATTCCATCACCTCCACTAGCTTTGTTCGTAGTGATGCTTTATAAGGCCCACTTGACTTTACTTTCCAGGATGTCTGGGTCTAGGCGAATTAGTGCCTTCTTAAATGGATGTAACATTTGAGAAGTATTTTACTGGTTATTGTCTTCCCTGGAATGAATCAGATGGTAACAAATCTGCTTGCTATGCAGGAGACCTCGGTTTGATCCCTGGGTTGAGAAGATACCCTGGAGAAGTGAATGGCTATCCACTCCAGTATTCTTGCCTGGAGAATTCCATGGACAGGATCTTGGCGGGATACAGTCCATGGGGTTGCAAAGAGTTGAACATGACTGAGTCACTAACACGCTTTCACTTACGGGTTATAAGACTTAGAAACATTAGTCTATTTGGTGTTCATGGATGATTTAGGGGTCTTAGAGACTTTCAGGTTTAGGGGGAGCTAATTTCAATTCTTGTAAAGAAGTAGACCTGAAGTAAGAGAGATGTTCTTTGACATTTTTTTTTTTAATGTATGTGTATTTTTTTGTTTTTTTTTTTTTGTTTTTTTTTTGAAGTGTAGTTGCTGTATAATGTGTTAGTTTCTGCTGTATAGCAAAGTGAATCAGCCATACGTATACATGTATTCCCCTCTTCCTTGGAGTTCCTTCCCATTTAGGTCACCACAGAGCATTAAGTAGAGTTCCTTTTGCTATACAGTTGGTTCTCATTAGTTATCTATTTTATACATAGTAATGTGTGTATGTCAATCCCAATCTCCCAGTCCATCCCACCCTACCTTCCTCCCTGGTATGTCTCTATTTCTGCTTTGCAAATAAGTTCCTCCATGCCATTTTTTCTAGATTCTAGGTTTTGTGTTAATATAAAATGTTTGTTTTTATCTTTCTGACTTGTACTTCATTCAGTATGACAGAGTGATGTGGAGGTGTCTCTCAGCATCTTTGTTGGCCAAGCCAGTGGGCCTCATGAAGAACTGGCGACATTGCTTTTCATTGCACATACCATTGACTTTCTTTCCTCTTTTCTCCAGAGAAATGACCAAGTTCGCTGCTGTTGATTCATTCTTTCCAAGCAATATACAGTAAATGGTTGCTAGATTACGGAAAATCAGAGCTAAAATCTGTGGTTTTGATTGACATTTTCATATTCCAGCTAAGACAGTGAATTGGTGATGTGGTTCCTTGAATCAACATTTTTTAGTTTCACATTTTGGCAGTATAAGGGCAGAATATCAGTGGAAAGATCTGGCGCTGAAATATTTCAGAATCAGCCCTACTGTGGTTACTGCTGTTACATAACTTTAATAATGGATCCCACTATTCAATAAGTGGGTAGCCAAGAAGGTGGGGCTGGCTAAGCTATTTTTTGATGCTTTCTGCAGACTGCATGTTTTCTCATTAAATGTACTTTACTGGAAAAAAACACATTGGAATGTTGGGTGATAAAAATTTTTTAGTGGATATAATATAAATATTTAAATATTTATAAACAAGAGGAATTATATAAGTATTATAGTAGGCTTTAGATCTTTTGAGATTAGTTTCCTTCTGGATTTTCTTCTCTAACTGGGTCCATTGCTTGTTTCTTGGGACCTACATTTGCTTGTGATATGATGGAGAATTCCAGTTAAATGTTTTATGGGTGGAGAGGGAGGAACAAGAAAAGCTCAAGAAATACTCAATATTAAGTCAGAATGAATTCAAGACGGTTCTTGTTTCTTTGAAAAGTTTGACTATTCTTAGTATATTAGTAAGAATGATTTATCAGAGTTAAATTTCAGTGATTATAAAGCTGCTAGGACAAAAATTAATTCCATGAAGTAATTGCCAAGGTCTTACCTAGTAGGACTAATTTTAATGGTAGTGGTTACTATCACCTCAAAGAGAAAGCATAAACCAACATGAATACTTAGAAATAGATGTTTGCATTAGTGGTGTGCAAGTTCAAAACAAGGAATCACAGTTTGCTTCCTATAAAAAACTATGTCTTTGTGATGTACGCAGTATCTCTACTTTTTCTCACATTATCCTGTAGTATATACCTTCCACCTTCATACAAGTGTATCCTGTCCTTTCTAATCTTTGCTTAGTTTAAATGTAGGTGACATCTGGCTATTCTAAATGAGCAACCAAATGGACTTGGACCATAAGGGATATTTGCATCGCTAGCGTTCATATCTCCCCTTCATGCTCCTCTTATTTAAATTCTGTCCACTCTTTGGGGGTCTAGGTCTGCTCCATTGAAGCTGTCTCAGTTACTCTAGTGCCACCTCTTCTTTCTCTGAGCTTTTTTGCATCTAAAGAAACTACCATATTTTTCAGTATTATTTCATACAAAACTAGATTATATACTCTAAGGGCTGTGAGCTCATTCTAAATTTTATATATTATGAACTTCATGAATTTTACACTATCTAGTCCAGAGTGGACAAATTGGTCCTCCATAACTACTTGGTCATTAATTGGTCAAAATTGATGTGATAATGGAGAGAGTAGCATGGAAACATATACGCTAACATATGTAAAGTAGCCAGTGGGGATTTGTTGTATGATTCAGGGAACTCAAACCAGGGCTCTGTGACAATCTAGAGGAGTGGGATAGGGTGAGAGGTGGGAGGCAGGCTCCAGAGGAAGAGGACATATGTATATCTGTGGCTGATCCATGTTGCTGTATGGAAGAAATCAACACAATATTATAATTATCCCAACATTAAAAATAAATTTTAAAAAATTGGTGTGATATTTTTTTCTCTCTCTCTTCCAAATTATAGCAGAAATGAAAGGTCTCATGCATTAAATAGCTTTGGCAATGCAAAATAGTTTTTGTATTTTCATCATCATCTATTCAAGAGGCAAATTCTAGCAAAGGAACACTGCAAGGAAAGTAAACCTCATTTCTTAAAGGGGAACTTTCATATCACTCAACTTGCCGAGTAGTCTTGGGTTTGGCTTCTCTAATCTGTAGTTTCCTCATCTCTGAAAATGAGAAGTCATGTTTTTGGCCATTTGCCTCTTGCAGTTTTGTTGGGGAAATGTGCATGTCTGAAGATACCTCGATTTATCAGCAGCTGCCTTTGTAATGAAGGAAGTGCCATTATCACCTGCTTTATGATTCTCCAAGCATAGGAAGGAACCTGGGAAGACCTAATATACATATTGCTTAGCAATTTTCCTGTTTTTTTTTTCTTTTATTTTTTTAATCTATCAGTATGTTGTGAACTTATTTTCTTTTCTAAACACAATTCAGAGTTTTGCCTCTTACTGTTGATTTGTTTCCAGGGTAGATAGTTCAGGGGAACTCTGTTTTTACTGGACTCTGACCCAAACTAGGTGGCAGCAACTTGCTTTTGTGGTGAAACCTTTTTTATGTTTTGAGGAAGTAAAGGATTTGACATAGCTCTGCTTGGTGGGATGGGATAGGAATTCCATCGTTATGGAAAGAAAATATGTCAGCCCATTACTTGCAAGTTGCAATAAACAACAGTAGTACTTGCATTTGGCTGAAGGTATTTTTGTGTCTTGTTGGTTTAATGGGGTATTGATGTTGCTTTGTTTTATAGAGAATTGCCCAGATCAAAACCCCCGTCTCAGGAACTGGGATCCAGGACAAGATTCTGCAAAACAAGTTGTTATCAAGGAAGGAGATATGTTTCGTCTGACCTCAGATGCCACAGTGAATTCTATAGTTATTCAGGATGGAGGTGAGTAACGGTCCCTGTCTATGGGAACAGCAACATTTGATGTTCTTTATGTAGAAAACTATTGTTGGCATTTGGAATGTGGTGTCACTCTAACTGTGGAGACAGGAAAGATTCCTAAGTTAGAACCGTAGAATTCAACAGCTAGAAGGGCCTTAGAAATCATTCAAGTCAAGACTGTTGATTTATACAGAAAGAAAGAGCTCCAGAAGGTCATCTCTCATAGCTAAATCTTTGTTACAGCTATGGAGAGTGATGAGAGAATTAAGGCAGGATAATATAGGTAAAAATGAGATTCAGATTTGTAGAGTCTTAGATATTTTTCTATACATGATTTACCTTTAAAGTGAATGGATTGAAATTCTTACACATGGGCATGTTTAGCGTGTTGAGATACGAATTCTCCATTTCTTTGTTTTGAAAACAGATTCCATTTTCTAAGCAGACTTTTAGTAAATTCTTTCTCCCAACTTAACTGCGGAAGTGCTTTTTTCCCCTCTTAAGATGAAAGCTATTTCTCTGTATCTTAGAAAGATATTTCAGAAACTGGCTTACTTAGTGTTATTCCCTGCAGGACTGCTTGTATTTGGGGACGATAAAGATGGATCCAGAAATATTACTTTGAGGACTCGTTACATCCTGATCAAGGATGGTGGGGCGCTTCATATTGGAGCAGAAAAATGCCGCTATAAATCCAAAGCGACAATTGCCTTGTATGGCAAGTCAGATGAAGGTGAAAGTATGCCAACATTTGGCAAAAAATTTATTGGTGTGGAAGCCGGCGGGACACTGGAATTACATGGGACACAGAAGGCATCATGGACGTTGTTGGTGAGAACTCTGAATTCTTCAGGCTTGACCTTTGGCTCCTATGCCTTTGAAAAGGACTTTTCCAGGGGCCTCAATGTGAGGGTCATTGATCAAGACACAGCCAAAATTTTGGAAATTGAGAGATTTGATACCCATGAATTCCAAAATGAAAGTAGGCGACTTCAGAAATTCCTGAGAGACCAGGATCCAGGACGGATTGTTGCCATAGCTGTTGGAGATTCAGCTGTTAAAAGCCTCTTACAAGGAACCATACAAATGATCCAGGACCGGCTGGGAAGTAAGCTGATCCAAGGGCTGGGCTACAGGTGGGCATGCATATCTTTTTTTTTTTTAGCATGAAGATATATTTTACAACTTTTAATTTTTTTTTTTGACTGTGCTGGGTCTTCCTTGCTGCAAGGGCTTTCTCTAGTTGTGGCGAGCTGAGGCTGCTCTCTAGCTGTGGTGCTTGGGTTTTGCATTTTGATGGCTTGTTGCGGAGCACGGACTCGAGGGCCCTCGGGCTCAGTAGTTGCCGCTTGAGGGCCCAGTTGCCCCTCAGCTGGTGGGATCCTCCTGGACCAGGGATCAAACCCATGTTCTCCTCATTGGCAGGTGGACTCCCAACCACTGGACTGCCAGGGAAGCCCCAAACATATCTTTTTTTACTTTCCTTCCCGCTGCATGTTAGAATCTGTGTCTGTGTGAGAGGAGAGTGTGATGGAGAAAGTCAGGTGTCAGACTGGCCACTACAACTTGGAAGTCTGGTTGCCTCTTGCTTTGAATTGGAGTTGAAAGGTTAGGGCCTCATTCTGAGCTAAGGTGTAAAAATTATCTTAAAAGCATGAGGAGGGGTGGAACATGAACAGGTTTCTTTTTCTTTTCTTTCTCTCTCTTTTTTTTCTTTTGTTTTTTGAATCCTTTAATTTGAATCTTGTCTGATTGGCACTGTCCTATGAGACCCTGGCACAAGCTGGAGGGCTAGGAAGTTCATCCAAATAGTAGTATTCATGCCTACAATTTATTCTTGTGTTCTTGTGCCATATTCTGATTAATCATGATTTCCTGATGCAGTTCTGGGGAAGTAGCTGGCTCAACATTTACAAAGAAAACAGAAGTTTCTGCTTACTTTTCACAATAAAGTCAGGGGATATCTGCAGTGAAGTTAGCGAACTTCAAAACTGGCATGTTGAAATGATCTAGTTTCTCTTTTTTTTCCTTTGGTGGTTGATTTATCTAGTTATTATTTTTTCCTTTGGTCAGTGTTGGAATGGATTGTTATCTATAGAAGTTGTAGAGAAAGTTAAGAAGACAAAAATTAGTGAAGAAAAAAGGTCTGTAATGGTTTTAAAGCTTTTTACTCACATGGAATATTTGTTGTTCAGTCGCTAAGTCATGTCCCACTCTGTGATCCCATGAACTGCTGCATGCAGGCTTCCCTGTCCTTCACCGTCTCCCAGAGTTTGCTCAAACTCATGTCCAGTGAGTGAGTGATGTCATCCAACCATCTCATCCTCTATCGCCCCCTTCTTTTCTTGCCCCCAGTCTTTCCCAGCAACAGTCTTTCCTAATGAGTCAACTCTGCATCAGGTGGCCAAAGTACTGGAGCTTCTCTTCATGCTCATGTGCAGGTATTTCTACAATTGATAGATCTAGGAGTGAAGGCATGGTCTGCCTAGACACCCACTCTATTTCATTATCCAGTAGTACCAGAGATAATAACTTTTGTTTCTTTATGTCATTATTGTTCTGGATTTGTGTGATCATTAGCTCTGAATGTTTTGTTTAACTTTTGGGGTAATCTTTTCCCTATTGTTTTCAAATTCCTTTTAAAATATTGAGGCTGATTTGACGGAGAAATTAGAATTGTGATCCTTTGCCAATGTTCCTTTGCTTTGCCATTATCTCCAGGGTACATAAACATGCCCCTTTGAAGATAATGTTCTGGCACGTTGAAATTTTCCTCAAGTGGAGGAGGGAAGTAGGAGTGTTTTGGAGATAGTGTCAGTAGAATAGAACATTGTTTTGCAGTTGCGGAGGCAGTTCTGGTAAATAAAGAAAGCCTCTGATAGTCTTTCTCTCCTTCCCTCATATAGGAGATAATAAACTGAAGCATTCTTCATTTGATTCTTTCTGCTGTATCAAAGAATATAAATAGAGCTATAAAGCACAGTCAGCCAAAGAGTAGCTAATCCATGCAGGGGCGGGTGTGGGATTTGTAAGGATGTAAGCATGCATTGGTTAACTTTCATCTGTGAATATCCAGCCATCTGTCTAGCATAGATTATATTTGGCATTTTTTCCCTCTACAATAGGAAGCTGAGATTTTTCTTTTCATGTTTTAAACCAGGAGTCTTAAGGCTAATTTTCTGATGTTTTGTCTTTGTTCTTTCTTTCTTTTTTTTTGAATTGACTTTGATCATAAGCTTGAGCAAAGTTCCTGGAATGTTTATCACAGTATCACAATAATAAAATGGTGTTTTTCAAGTGTATTGCTTTCAACAAATAGATATAAAGCATATAAAATTAAAAACCTGTCGAACAGTGATTCTATAGCTTTGATAATAGTAAACTAATAACCCAGTGGTCTCAGCTTTGTTTGCACACCTGAGATCTTAAAAAACCCATGCCCAGGGCCCACTGTACATCATTTACATCCGGATCTCTGAAGCGTAGCACATCCTCCCCACTCCCCACTGGCAGTGTGTGCAGTCAAAGATGACACTTCCTGCTCTAACCTCTGACCTGTGACTCAGGTTCTCAGTGTGGTTCCCAGCCCAGCAGCATCAGCATCACCTGGGAACTTGTCAGTAATTCTATGACCCCACGTCAAACAGTCAGAAGGTGGGGCCCAGCAGTCTGGTTTAACAAGCCTTACATTTAATTCTGATACCAATGAAGTTTGAGAACCGCTGGTCTAACTTGGTGGTTCTCCAGTGTGGCTGCACAGTCAGAGCATCTGGGAAACTTTAAAACAGACTAATTCTAGGCCCCACCTGTAGAGATGTTGGTTGCATTGGTGTGGGCTGGGTCTAAGCTTGGATATGTTTCTAAAGCTCCCATATGATTCTATTATCTAGTTAGATTTGAGAACATTGCAGAGATAAGAGTGGAAGAGACCAGGCAATAATCATTTAGAAAGAAATGGGGGCTTCCCTGGTGGCTCAGATGGTAAAGAATTTGCTTGCAATGCAGGAGACCTGGGTTCAGTCCCTGGGTCGGGAAGATCCCCTGGAGAAGGGAGTTGCAATCCATTCCAGTATTCTTGCCTGGAGAATTCCATGGCCTGAGGAGCCTGGTGGGCTATAGTCCTTGGGGTCGCAGAGAATCGGACACAACTGAGTGACTAACACACACTGTCCTCTAATGCAAGGGATGCGGGTTTCATATCTGGTTGGAAACTGACACCCCACATGTTGAGTGGCCAGAAGATTAGAAAAAAAATTAATAAAAAATAATGTGAATGAAAAGAGTATGAATTGAGGAAGTCAATGATTGACTGAAATCATAGTAATCAGTGTTTCACCTGTTATAGAACTGGACAAACAGGGATTTAAAATCCAGGTTCATTTCCTTCTGTGATGTCAGTTTTTTCAGTCAAGTTTGGACTTGCAACCACATGTGGAAGAAGAGTTGGAGAGATTGACAAAAATGAAATAGAATTAATAGCACCTGTCATAACATCTGTGTTGGGGATTTGGGTCAGTACCATGACAAATAATCAGTTGCACCTGCTCTTTTTCCTTCTAGGCAAGCTTGGGCTTTGGTTGGTGTCATTGACGGTGGCAGTACTTCTTGCAATGAGTCTGTAAGAAACTATGAGAATCATAGTAGTGGAGGGAAGGCTCTCGCCCAAAGAGAATTTTATACTGTGGATGGTCAGAAGTTCTCTGTGACAGCTTATAGTGAATGGATTGAAGGTAGGCAAGCACAGTTTATACTCTTGTTAATACGTTGGTAAGTATTGTGGCAGATGTTTTATAAAGTGGCATTATATTCAAATGATAGTCTATTTTGATTTCTCAACTGGTTGAAGATGAAACCTATAGTTTTCCAACTATAGTTGATCTTTTAGGCCGAAACAAAACTTTTTTTTCTGGATTAGAAAATGATCTAGTTTAGGCATCCTCAGTTGGACATTGTTCTTCACTCTTGAGTCATTAGGTGTGGTTAATGGATTTCCTAGATTTAGATCCTAGATTTAGCTTCCTAGACTTAATATCAGTTGAACCAATCTGGATGTGATAGGGTGAGCTGTCTTTGATTATGTTCTGTGATAGTGAACTGGTTTTGTACGTTGGATCTTATTGTTATATAGCTCTATCGACAAATATTACCTTTGAACACATGCTGTGTAAACAAATTACTCATTTTCTTAGCAATGTTTCCTTGATAATTCAGCTACTATGTTTATCTTATAGTCAAACTGGAAAACAGAGAAAAGTATAAAGTTAAAATTAATGTTTCACCCTATCATTCAGAGTTAATTAGCATTTAAAATCTATGTTCCCTCCCCTAGTGTTCATTTTGTTTTAACCTGCTTTCCTTTCCTTAAATAATATATTATAAAGTTATCTTAGGCCTTTACTTTTCTTCAGCATATTTTGAAAATTAGAATCCACCTTTCAGAAGAACTATCGTGTCTAACAATGATACTCTTTTTTTTAAAGGAAATTCACTGAAGAATTTCTGTGTTTTGCTGCTAGATTTTTTTGGCTCCAGGTGAATTGGCAGCCTCCTGTCTGTGCTTGCCCACCACCTTTCTTTTCCAACCCAGTATTATACCAAAATTAATGTGAAATGAGTAATTAAAAGGTGCTTTATTGCATCTGTAATTACCCAGAAAGGTTTATTTTAGGCTGGGCACATACTTCTGTTTTTAGCAGTACTGTAGTAAAGTATTCACTGAAATGGATTTCTGGAGACAGAATGCCTGGGTTCATGTCCCAGCTCTTTTGCTTACTATATGATGATGGCATATGACTTCAACTTCCTAACCCTTAGTTTCCTCATCTGAAAATGGGGATAATAATGGAAACTACCACATAGGGCTGCTGTGAATATCAAACATGAAGAATATGAAGTTTTTAGCACAGAGTATATAATAAGCACTCAATAAAGGTTAGCTATTTTAACAGTAATACAAACATGACTTGGGATATAACTGTATTTTGTATCCTTGTAATTAAAAAAGTCTTTTGCTTTAAAACAAACAGATAAACAGTTCCTGGTATGTAATAGGACTTCCACATGCTCCATTTAAGCAGCCTTCTGAGTTTGAGGTGAGGAGATGGTATCTATTATGGATGAGGAGACTGGAATCAAGGCTAAGTTTTCTGCCTCCAAGACTATTGCTCTTTCAACCACATCATGGTTGCCTCTGGCAAAAAACATAGGTAGATGAGAAATATTTCTGAGCAGGAATTTGGACTTGCATGAAGAGTTTAGTGGAACTTCTTTCAGTAAGATTCCAGGCAGAGGATGACAAACATGGAGTCAACATTTCCTTTTGAGAAATTTTGCTTACATTTTCACATTACCAATGACTGCTCATTTCTGGGAAAGTATGCATTCTAGCTATCTATTGTAGGATATTGTTTGTGTTCTGTGTTAGTGTTTCCTATTTTCTGGAAGAGGTAGAAAGTCACTCCAGGAAGCTAGGATGATGAACATATTTTCTTTCATACTTCCAGTTCATTAGTGCCAGTAGGAGATATCTCAGAAAGGATTTTCATCTACATCCAAAAAAGAGTGAAGAATTGTTGAATAATACAGATTTTCCTCTATGTAACCTTGCTTTTTTTTTTTAACAGAAACAAATTCTAATGATCTTTTAAGTTAAAACTTATTTATCTAGAAATTTTTTAAAAAGCATCATTGAAATTTTTTATGAAAAAAATTTAATGTTTCTTAGTTTCCCTTTTTTAGATAAATCTTTTTGGTTAAATATGAAATTTGGGGTAGTGATTATCATTGCTACCATGATATTTTGGCTTATCTTTACTCTTAACCTGCCTGTTTTAGTTTCTAGGAAGGAAGAATGGTATCGAGGTTAGGAAAATTGGACTCTGGAATTAAATTAGCATTCATTGTGGGCTTTTTTTTTTAGCTATTAGTCAGACTATCTTCTTTCAGCTATTAGTCAGATTCCCTGACCTTTGCTTCTTTTATCTCTAATGCATATAATAGTTCTTCTATCTCAAAGCTGTTTTGATGAAAGGTTATTATGTATGTGAAATTCCAACAATTGTTAGCTATCATTGATAGTTATTATCTTTATTTAGACAAAATTCCATTATGGGCTTTAGTATCTATGTGAAAGAAACATAATGAAAAATGCTTTACATTTATTAGGTTCCTTCCTTTTTTTTTTTTTTTTTTCTTCTGTTTTGTTTTGGTGCTTTGTAGAAACAGGAAAGCATGGTAGATCAGTCTAGTGGAGCAGATTTCAGAACTTCCTCAGGTTAGATATTATCAAGTATCCCTAAGACTGTAAGGATATTTGTATTATTCTTTGTGTCTTGCCTAAATATCCTGCATTTTGATTCCTCTAACTTAAGTAAATGAGTTTTTTTTATTCCTATCATTGACTATTATTTTTTTAAAATTAAAAAAAAATATATTTGTTTATTTGGCTGTCCAAACTCTTAGTTGTGGTGTGCGGGACTTTAGTTATGGCATGCAGGATATGTTGTCCCGACCAGGGATAGAATCTGGGTCCCCAAGTGCTGTAAACTTGGAGTCTTAGCCACTGGACCACCAGGGAAGTCCCTCATCGACTTTTAGGGTCAGTATCTTCAAGTAGCCCCAGAGTAGTTTGTCAGTTAATTGGAAAGGTGATACTGAAATACAGAAAGTAAACAGATATCTTTGAAATATGGTGTTTCCCCACATTTCCATATTTTCCATAGCTTCCATCTATTCCATATTCATTTGCATTAAATCAGGTTTTGGACCATGACAGATTATATCATGGACACTTTGAGAAGCAGGGAACAGTGTAGAAGCAGTGCAGAAGCTTCTGCACTTGGTTGCATGTTAAAGAGTGCAAGTTAGAGAGATGTTGGGTCAGCTTTTCAGTTTCCATCTGCCTAGTTGGGAACCAACTGTGAGTTTCAGAAGGGGGTCTCAGGAAAGATCAGAAATTAGTAGTTCCTGGATTGCAAGTCTGATGTTATCCCAGGAAAGGTGCTGAGTTGGACTGGGGCACTATCATGTGGCCTTTAGGTTACTTTGCAGATGATAGTGGGGACACTCATCCCTTCAGTAGGCATTTTATGAGTCTGCACTGTGAGACAGCGGTCAATACGTGGTGGCTGTGCTTTGCTCTCTTCACTGATGTAACTTCCAGGAAGGTGAGCTGTCTTCCCATTGGAATGATACTAATCACACCAGAGAAAAATAACAGAATAAGAATACCAGAGAGAATGGTTACTTCTGAGAGGATGTTTGGGAAGTCCAGAAAGATTTGCCTGAACTTTATAAGATGAATAGTATCTTGGTTGGTAAATTAAGAGTGGATGGACACTGTAGACAGAGACTAAGTGATGAGCCAAGGTCTAGAAGTGAGAAATCACCTAAGGCCAGCTTTTATTCTTAATGTTAAGATTATGTGTGTTCATGTCCTATCTTTTCCTGTGCGTGGGTCAGATTGAAGCATTGCTGACTTACATTTATCTTTTGATTTGTGAATCGGTGAAGGGGTTGATTTTAGAAAAAAAAAATCACTTTCTTTCTTGCTTTTTGGTCTAGGTATTTCTTTTTCAGGTTTCAGGGTAGAGGCCATAGATGGAGTAAAACTGCACCTGCTGGATGATGTTAGTAGCTGGGAACCCGGAGATCAGATTGTGGTCGCAAGCACGGACTATTCCATGTACCAAGCAGAGGAGTTTACTCTTCTCCCCTGTCCTGAATGCAGCCGCTTCCAGGTCAAAGTCAAAGGTATCAGACTGCTCAGAAGGCTTCTTGGGAAACACTCTTCTTGAGATATGATCCTTGGGATTCTTTGTTTTTCCTTCAATCGTCATTGTTATCATCATCATCATCAATATTGAAGGTCTTAGCAGTGGGGTGCTTTGAACACTAGAGTCCCGGAGGATGTTAGATAAAAGTAGTCATTGAGCAATAATGTTGTTGTTAATGATGTATTATAGACAAATCAGTGTTTTTATGCCAGTTTCTATGTTTAAAAAAAAAAGAGACACAAACTAGATGGATTGAATTTTTTTTCAAGATGCTTTCAAACTTTTTTTATTAAATTTCTGCTATTAGATAATAGTAAACTAGATTTATTTTTTAAATAGAAGTGTCTCTTTTTTATGTAAAAAAATGAAACTCATGGTCTTTGAGTGTCTGCTTTCTTGGCCAGAAGTAGATCTCACAAACATTTAAAATGAAACCAAAAAGATATTTTCATAATACTACATTTCCTATCATAATCTTGACGAATGTATTTTTTTGAGAGAGAGCAATATACAATGAGATCCTTGCTGTAAACTCTGTTTAGAAAGGATGAACGACATTCACCAGTTACTTATTTTGAGGCTGGTGATGGGCAAAGCTGCTTCCTTCATTGCCTCAGTTATGGGATTCATTGTGCATTTATTCATTATATTGCTTTCCTTGCTTCTGCAATAAAAATTATGCATGACACATTTATGATACAAAACAAACAAATTTAGAGTAGCTATTTAATAAGTACTCACTCAATGGGTAATTTAGAACTTGGGTTAAAGGAAACTTTTTTGCTTTAAAAAATGAAATTGACTCACTTGGCAGTTTTTCCTGCTTCACTCAGTGTTGTACATTTCCTTCTTGACCAGACAGGCCATAAGCAGAAAAGTAAAAACTAAAAAATCATCATACCATCTGGCATTAATTTTGTCTGGAAATTCCCATTGTTGTTAACAAGTATACATGATAATGAATCTCCATTATTTGGTTTATTTGTGTCTTTCCTTCCTGAGTTTGTATAGTTAAGATCAGATAAAAGCTTGTTGGTAAAGTGTTTCTAAGTTTTTAGTAAAGGTAGGGATTTTAAAGTGCATAATAATATTAAAAGAAGAAGTGGAAAGAAAAGGTGGTTATTTCTGGACTGTTAATGTCCAAATGCAGGTTACTTTAGCTTTGAAGGAGAAGCAAAAAAAACTTTCCACCCTATCATCAACATCTACAAAACCATTAGCTTTCCTAGGTACTGGCATGCACTTGGGTATTCATGTGTCCTCAGGGGAGTGGAACAAGAGCACATGGACAGGAAGCAGAGAGAGACAGCATGGATTCTTAGTTGGGGTCCAGATTATTGGTGCTGCTCAAGAGAAGACTGAACTATTGGCTTGGCCAAAAAGTTCATTTGAGTTTTTATGTAACATCTTCTGGAAAAACCCAAATGGAGCTTTTTAGCTGACCCAGTATTTTAGGGAGGGTTAAGCTCTCTGTGTGTGGGTTTGATAGTTGGGAGTGAGGGTTAAGGGCATTGAGTGTGGGTGATTAGAGTAGAAAATCCATAAAATCCCTGCTTCCTGGGATTCTTTTGTTCTGAGGTATTGAAGAATGGAAATAAACAATAAATTTAATAATGTCTTGAAGTTACAAGATAAAGATTACTATCTTTTTGATGTAAGTTTTATGTTTTCTTTGTTCTGATGTTATTTTTGCCTTGCCCTCGTCAACCAGAAACGCCTCAGTTCCTGCACACGGGTGAGATTATAGATGGTGTAGACATGAGAGCTGAGGTTGGAATTCTTACCCAGAATATTGTTATCCGAGGAGAAATGGAAGACTCATGCTATGCTGAAAATCAGTGTCAGTTCTTTGATTATGATACCTTTGGAGGACATGTCATGGTAGGCAAAAGGATTTGATGAATTCTTTGAAACTGTGACTGCTAAGTACATGTTTGACAAAGCTTTCAAGTTTTGGAATGACATCTTTATGGCTATTGATATCACATTTTATTTATCTTTCCAATGACAAGGAGGTTTTAGATGATTAAAAGATAACATTATATCTTCATTTAGTTGATCTGGACTCTTAGTTAAATCATTTAAGAATTGTCCTGTGAAGAATGAAATCAATTTATATTGGGAAGAATCAGTTATACAGACAAAAAAAAAAGCAAATAATCTCAGTATCATGCAAGCAATCTCTGAAAGGATCTTTTTTTTTTTTTTAACATGATATTCTGAAAGGGTAAGCAGTAGTGATGTACAAATTCAAGATATGTTTCTGTAAAGATATTTTTTATATGCAGATTTTTTATTCTGTATAAGTACTGAGCACTTATTATATACTAAATGTTGCTCTGTGTACTAATCTATTGGACTCTTGGGCTGCATTTTGACTACATGTGTCTTAAAATCAGTTTTGTGTGTTGAGTAGGATATTCTTTTTGGCTATGTTTCTGTTACACTGATTTCTGAAATGTTGGTCAGTGTCATGACTTTGTTTTTAGTAGTATGATTGAAAATCCAGAGTTTATAAATATTGAGACTGCTTAAGTTGTGGATCATAGAGGCATTTTTTAAAAAGAACAGAAATAAACAACGTTGTATGCTAACTAAATCATTGAAGGAGGATTTAGAAATAATTATTTATCAAACAAAAGTGGAGATTATAGAAATGAAAGAACAAGACTAGATAGGAAATGACCAAAATATTTGAACAAACCCACACATATATACAAAAATCATTTTTATAGCCTTCCTGGTTACCTGTCCTTGATTCCTAATAAGAGGCTATTTTTTTTTATTACTCTTTAAAGTATTCATTTATGTAAGGAAGCATTTGCTAAATTCTGAGCTGGAGATCCAAGAAAACAGAATGTGAAAGAAAAATGCTTTCATGTCTGGTCTCCTTCAGATATTTTCTATTAAAACAATATTTTGGGGGAATTTCCTTGGTGATCCAGTGGTTGAGAGTCTGCCTTCAAATGCAGGGGACTCAGATTCGATCCCTGGTCAGAGAACTAAGATCCCACATACCACAGGGCAACTAGAGAGCCCATGCACCCAACAAATATCCTGCTCGCTGCAACTAAGACCTGATACAGCCAAATAAATGTTAAAAAAAACAAAACAAAACAATGTATTTTGTTACTTTGCTTCTGAGCTACTTTACCCTAAGCTACTTTGCTTATGTGTTAGTTTGATTTTTGGTTATCTTATAGATAAGGAAGAATTTTACTTCAGTCCATCTTTCTCATGTGGAATTGAAACACATGGGTCAGCAGCACCTGGGGCGGTACCCTGTTCACTTTCATCTGTGTGGAGATGTGGATTACAAAGGAGGGTACAGACATGCAACATTTGTGGATGGCCTGTCTATTCATCACAGCTTCTCAAGGTGCATCACTGTGCATGGGACAAATGGCTTGCTGGTGAGTAACCTCATATTGTGCTGATACATTTTATGAAAACAGTCACCTCTCCTTCATTCCCATGACTTGTCAATTTTATACAAGTAAGCTGTTGGACCACAGGTCTTACTCTGTCCTGCTTTCCTGAGAATTCTGCTGTTTTTCTCTGTTCTCTTAAGAGATCAGTGAACCTTGACATTTGACTTTGCCCCATCAGCTAAGATGAAAATTTTTTGCTTTTGTACTTAGCATGCCTCATGAATAGCACTTGTCAACCACAGCCAGTCTTGTTACCAATGACATTATACACTTGTATTTTGGCAGATAAAAGACACCATCGGATTTGACACACTGGGTCATTGTTTCTTTCTGGAAGATGGTATTGAACAGAGAAATACTTTGTTCCACAATCTGGGACTCCTCACCAAACCAGGCACACTCCTTCCCACGGATCGGAATAACTCCATGTGCATCACCATGCGGGAAAAAGTATTTGGAAATTATATCCCTGTGCCTGCCACTGACTGTATGTGAGTAATTGGTAGAGTGAAAAGCTCACGTGTGATGGCTTAGGCCTGTTGGCTTTTGGGGGATATGTTTAGTGGGAGGTTTTTAGAAGATGGGATTTTTCCTGACGAATATTTAAATCACCTTAAAAAAAATGCCTTTCAGGGCTGTTTCAACTTTCTGGATTGCTCATCCCAACAATAATCTGATTAATAATGCAGCTGCAGGCTCACAGGTAAATAACACTAAAGTGCATCAATGTTTTTTGCATTCTTGTTTGTAAGTGTTCTGGTTTATATGTCTGTGCAACAGAGTATGTGGTAGTCTAACTCAAGCACCTTGCTTTCTGGTACTGCTTATTTTAGCCTGCTCTCAGAGCAGGCTGTGGTTGAAATGGTTCTTCTGTTTCTTCACATCATTTGTGCCAGTTAGTATTCATGAGTGTACAAAGACAGATGCTAAATGGAAGAAAAGAGGGGGCTAGTATATCGGGTTATCATGTCATCTCCAGAGTGTATTTTTAGTGTATTATGTACAATCCTTCTGGCTTCTCCTATTTCAATCATATGTTCATGAGTAAAAAAAGCCTTATGAGACTGGATTATTCTGTAGAACATTATGACAATGGTCATTCTGGTCAAAGGGGCATATCCTTTTTGTTAAATATATCGATTTTATACACTTGGAAAATCCACCTCCTTAGTAGAGCAAGGACTCAACTGTGTGCCTTTATTTTATTTATTAATTTATTTTTGGCTGCACTGGGTCTTCGTTGCTGTTCTACGACTTTCTCTGGTTGGAGAAAGTAGCCCCGCTCTTTATTGTGGTGAGTGGGCTTCTCACTGTGGTGGCTTCTCTTGCTGTTTTGGCAGTTGCACCATGTGGGCTTGGTAGTTACTGCTCGTGGGACTGTGGAGCACAGACTCAGTAGTTGTGGCACACAGGCTTAATTGCTCTGAGATGTGTGGCATCTTCCTGAATGAGGGGTCGAACCTGTGACCTCTGCATTGGCGGGAGGATTCTTAGCCACTGTACCACCAGGGAAGTTCAGCTGTGTGCCATGTACTAGTTATGTGCCTTAAATTGTTTCACATACACAGGGATAATTTAAGAGAATAAATGAACTATTTTTGGATGACAGAAATGTCTCCTGGATAAACTCGGAGAAATTTACATCTGTAATTGAGTGTTTTTATAATACAGCTGCTAATTTATAATGTACAAATGAATCTTTAAGACATAATACTATTATGATTATATCTGTGCTGAAAACTATAGCACAGAAATATGAGCTTTGCAGCAAAACCTGAATATTCATACACATATATCATGGCTATTAACATTTTAAAAAGGAAAGGAATATCTATCATTGTTTTCCAGAATAAAGGAAAAAATTACCTGAAGGGAGTATTTCTTCAAGATAGCAAGAAAGCAGGTATCACTGGGTGATGGTAGAATTTATATCTGCGGTTTTTCTTAAAAACATAAAGCATAAGAGTCTTACGTGAAAGGGCAGAGACCTGGACATTCAGTCATTTCAGTCTTCTATTCATTCATGTTTCATCAAATATTTGTTGAGCCCATATAGGATTTGTACTGAGAGTTTCTAGTTGGAAGATGAGATTTTGGGTAGAGGTGGCCAAGGATTTGATGTGCAGTCTTACCCCAGGATCATCTGACCTACATTACATTACAAATGAACACAGAGCAGAGACTCCTTTCAGCTATTTTCAGAAGTCATAGCTTGCAGATCAAAGTAATTGCAAAGAGTCCATGAAAAATGTAAGTTGAGGTTGCCGGACATCCTTATGAGGGCTCATTTGAGAAAAGAAGAAAGCAGGTGTTTATCTGTTCCCATCTCTTATATGCTCCTCTCCCTTTTCATTCTGTGAGTTCTTTTTTTCTGTCTAGAAAAACTGCTCCCGTAAAGCTCATGTTTTGGCAAGGGTTTTCCTCCCAAAGTAAATCAAACCCTTTTTTCTTGTACCTTTCCACTGCCTTTTACAAAGCTCCCTTTACCTGTCTTGACACCACAGTGTTTTAACAGGAAACAGCTGCTACTTCCTTATCCCCCTGTTTCCATCCCCCAGCCCCAAACTCTACTGCGTCTTGGGAGGGTTCACTGCCCTTAGTTTATAAGGCTATGGTGTGGAGCCTTCTTTATAGCCCTCTGAGTCTGTTTTGTGCCCAAAAGCATAGAGGTGGCAGACACATTCTTCAGAGGAGTTTGTTTTTACTGAGACCTATCTGTAAAGTTTTATCATGGAAAAATGCCAAATACTGCTTTCATTTTGCTGATATGTTTTCCACAATTCATCTATGTTCCTAAAGGACTTTGTCAAAACTAGTATAGTACTTATTAGCTATACTTTAGTTGCCTCTATGTTTCCCATTAGACTATGAATTCTTTGAGAATAGGCTATTGTATACCTGGCACTAAATGAATGTCTGCTAAATCTGAGTTGATACTGTACTTTGGACTATACATTTGAGTTTTAGCAATCTGCTTAATCAGTGTTGATGTGAAGTTGTCCGTCACACTGGGCTGATTTTTAATTAAATTGTAAACTAAAAAATTGTCACAGAGATTAAGAACATTTCATTTTATTTTATATCCCATTTTGAGTGTCAGAAAATTTCAAACTCTTCCGCTGCTCCAGTTAAGGTAAGTAACACTGAGACTGAACAGACAGGACCCAGACTGAGACAGCATCCTGATTCATGCATGTGGTGGTTTTTTCTCTTTGGCAAAAATTTGCCTCAGGATAGGAATGGCATTGGAGTTGTTTGAAAGAAGTCAGTGATTTCTGTGTGTTGATGGATAGTTGTTTAATAGGTATGACTCATCTATTGATCAGGTTTGGAAGTAAATAGAAAAAAAACCCCATATTGCTAAAAGGCTATCCTGTCCTGGTCATGTGAAAGGAAGGGAGGCTTGTTTGGTTCTAGTTCTGCATGACTTTTTAAAGTTAATGATAGGAAAGTTATTTTGAATAAAATTTTGGTATCAGCCAGTTTTTTTGTCCCATCTTAAAAGCAAAATTAAATTTGCTTTTAAAAAAAATCAAACCTGATACACTGCTTTGAGAGTTGGCTACATGAGTGCACCACTTTTTAAAGTCAACTCTGAACCTGAAACAATGAATAATTCGTGTTAAAAAGATTAAACTTGTTTGTGAAATGCTTAGTTTACGTGAGGGTGTTTCATAGAGTGGTTTTATAAAAGGATGCCTTTAATGACCTTGCCCTTTTAATTATAGGATGCTGGAATATGGTATTTATTCCACAAGGAACCTACGGGGGAATCCAGTGGATTGCAGCTCTTAGCAAAACCAGAACTCACTCCACTGGGAATATTTTATAATAACAGGGTCCATTCAAGTTTTAAGGTAGGTTCCTAAATTTTAACAATTGGTATGTGTAATTTACAGGGTAAAGGATGGACTACTGTGATTACAACTGAGAGATGTTAATACTAGTTAGAACTTGTCATCAGAGAAAGTAATTTGTGATTAAAAAAGCTGACTCTTAATCCTGCCACATTCAGGATGTATAGACAGCTTTCTGTTTATATACAGACAGAAATAAATGCTACGGCACACATGTGCATGCAATCTGAATAATTATAATAATGGACTTGAACCATGAGTCCTCATCCTCTTTCCTTCCGCTCACTTTCCTTCTAATCTTTAATATCATTGCATGTTTCTAAGGATGTACACATTAGTATATTGTATGCTTCTGGGGCTTAAAAGGCATATTTTCTCTCTTCTCTCCGTGCTGATGGAATGTCCTATTGGACATTTAATATAGTTATGTAAACAGTGAAATATTGTTTAAGAGTATTTGACCTAATTTAAAATGATATGTAGGTCAAATATATGAAAGGCCATTTTAGGAAAACTGATTTTCATGGTATTTGACACTTAACCTCCTTGGAGATAAAATGCATCTGGTTCATTTTGTACTCTTGAGGCATCTTGATATTTTTATTATGTGAACAGCGCCCAAATTCTTTCCTCTGATGTAATCCACGTCAAAGTTCAATGAATAATTTCCCTTTATGAAACTCAGAGGATCCTTTAAAAACCTAAGTGTGACGTAATTTGAAGAACTTAGAATCACTTGATGAAGACTTAAGAGAGGAAAAAGCTTTACACAAAATTGTGATATTTATGAACTGAATAGTTGATTAAGAGTGGTAATAATTGAAAACAGCACTTCCAAGTAGAAGTCCTCAAAATTTTAAAATTATTGGTGGTATTACAAAAAACACCTTATTCTAATTAATTTTGTAATATCATGTACCATGAGGAAATGTAGTATTCCACTATATCAATTTAAAATAAAAGATATTAGATCTGAATAAAGGGTGGATTGTTAGATTTTAAATTTAAATTTGTTAAATTTGAGACTACAGTATTCTTTCTTAAAATGCAGTGGATTGCACACCCTTTATTAGAATCCCATTGTCTTGACTCTTAAGCATACTGACTCTGCATCGTCGGGCATTTGCTTCTCCTTAGTCTTCTTCCTCCCTCCATATATTTCCTGATAATCCATCTAAGATTGTTTTTTCCCCTCAGATGTGCCATGCTGTCTCTCATCCCCAGAGGTTTTGTACAAATGATTCCCTGGAGCGCTTTCCTCGGGGTTCCTTAGATGTTTCCCACCCACTCCCTGCCCTTCAGTCTCTGACCTGGTCTTCTGTGTGGCTGGTTCCTTCAAGTGTCAGCTTTTGAATTCAGGACATTCCCTGGATTCTCTCTCCTGCCTGCAGAGAAGGTCTCATCTTGGTGCCTTTCTTATGTGCTGCCAAAGCATCATCTATTTCCTTTGTTATATGCTTGCTATATTGTGTTGTAATTGTTTATTTAATTGCATATCTTCCTCCTCGTTTATGGGGTAACAGCAAAGACCCTGGTTTTCTGGGTGACATATAATTCTTGGTGACCCCCAAGGTGGGCACTAAAGAAAGGTTTGACCAAATGAGTAAAATTATTAAAAAAAAAAAAAAAACAATAAAGTAGCCATTTTTGTAATACTTTTGTTTGGCTGTTTACCTCTTCTCCCTCCTTTTTTGGTAGATGTGATAAGTTAAAACTTATTTTCATGTATCCTATATGTCATTATAACTTGGGATTTATATTCATTTCAGTCCATTATTATGTTTTCCAGGCTGGCTTATTTATTGACAAAGGTGTCAAAACAACCAATGCTAGTGCTGCTGACCCAAGGGAGTACCTCTGTTTGGATAACAGCGCAAGGTAGAACTGGTCCTTTTAAGTCACACTCGAGCCATATCTTGTCAAAGTAAAACTTTCTGAGTTGAGCCATTGCCCTCTTCTCCAGTAACAAACATAGTTAAACTGAAGTTTTTAAGGTTTGTAGGAGGGTTTTGAAAAATCATTTATTTTGCTGTTCTAGGTACTTTGGCTGGGCTTTTTATCTTAGTGAGACGCCAAAGAAATGGATGCTTCTTCTCTTTTTGACAGTTGCAAATTGATGTTAGAAGGAGTTGTAGAAAGAGAAATAAAAAGAAGAGAGATATGTTGAAAAAGGGTCCAGATTTGGCCTACAGTAAAATATGATTCATCGAAAAACAAGCTAAGATGTTTTAATATAATCCCTGAAAACCAAGGAATATGTAATTTATTGTTAGTGGTCAAAATGGAATGTTACATTAAATCTATTTCAAAGGGAAAAGTCTCAAACTTGATCAAGCTAGTTCTGGTTCAGTTGTTTGTAGTCTCAGATTCACATCATAGTTGGGCTCTTTGTTACTCTCCTTTATAACCACAAAATGTAATTGGAATATGGATCAACATTTCAACAATGTTGTTGTTTTTTTTTTTTTTCCAACATCCTGTAAATGAGCCAAAATAAATAAAATGTCTCCAATGGAAACAAAATTTTCCGGAAGATGGCAACTTAAGGTCATATTCAGTAGAAACTGTGTATGACCTTAAGTTGCCATTTTTTCTGGGAAATTTTGTTTCTATCGGAGACATTTAATTTATTTTGGCTTATATAGTGCATGTTAAAAAAAAAAAAAAAAAACTTTGTTGAAATGCTGATCTATATCCCAGTCATTTTCCAGGTGGCTCAGTGGTAAAGAATCTGCCTGCCAATGTAGGAGACGTAGGAGACATGGGTTCAATCCCTGAATCAGAAAGATCCCTTGGAAGAGGAAACGGCAACCTACTCCAGTATTCTTTCCTGGGAAATCCCTTGGACAGATGAGCCTGGTGGGCTACAGTCCATAGGGTTGCAAGAGTCAGACATAACTGAATGATTGAGCATGAGCATGATATGAGCCAAAATAAATAAAATGTCTCCAATGGAAACAAAATTTTCTGGAAAAGATGGCAACTTAAGGTCATATTCAATAGAAGCTGTGTGTATGTTATTTTTCTGTACTTCAGATGGATTGACTAACTAAAGGATTTGAAATGGTGCTAGGTTTAATAGACTCTGTTTACAGTCATTTAAGAAAAGGATGCCAGGTGCCGTTGTTCACAAAGGAATAAAGTAGGAGCCACACTCTAGGTTGGTGAAGCAGAATCATTGTGTCACAATAATAAAAGGTCCAGAGAAAACATGAATGTGTTAGTCACTCAGTCATGTCCTACTTTTTGTAACCCCACGGACTGTAGCCCGCCAGGCTCCCCTGTCCATGGAATTCTCCAAGCAGGAATACTGGAGTGGATTGCCATTCCTTTCTCCAGAGGATCTTCCCAACCCAAGGATTGAACCCAGGCCTCTTGCAATGCAGGCAAATTCTTTACCATTTGAGCCACGAGGGGTGGCACTTAAAGAAAAGAATGCCAGGTGTTGTTCACAAGGGAATAAAGTAGGAGCCACACTTTAGGTCAGTGAAGCAGAATCCTTGTGACACAGTAAAACTGGGGAAATAAGTTACTAAAACTACTTGTTATGAAAGATCAAGTTAAGCCTGAAAAATATTAAAGCAATAATCAGATGATGTTTGAGAAGTGGAGAAATTGTGAGTATTGTTTAAATAAATTGAGTGGTAGACACTTAATAGCTGAGCAAGATATGACGTAGAAAAACAGGAGATAAACTTGAGATGAAAAAGGAGCATACAGATGGCAATAAATGATGAACCAAGAAGAGAATATTAACTGACAAAACAAAGGAATCTTGCTAGAAGATTGCTACTGTTTTTTGAGAGTTTGTTATAACTGGTAGAACTAGTAATGTGTGCTTTGCTAAGTTATTAATAGTATTAATCAAAAAATCTTTACATAAAACACAGTCGACTCTTATCTGCCTTAAAAATTATATGTGTGTATATGAAGGGATGAATGAAGAAAATATATTTCAGAATCTTGATATTTTCATTATACTTGATAATAAAACAACCTATTCATAATGGCCTAAGAAGCTCCTTACCCTGTGTATGCATGTCTGATACCATGATAATGATAATCTTTTCTGTGCTCTCTATACTTTTCTCACTAGTTTATAGAGCATACGTGTTGGTAAGGAGTTAGACTCCATTTGGAGGTTGTTATTGAGAAGAACTGATTGTAGAAGAGTAACAAGACATTTGGCAGCTAGTATATACATTTAATTTTGTATGAACTGATGAATAAAATATGCCACATGCATTCATGCAGTCTAGACATGACTGAAAATGATGAAACTCAAGCACAAATGAGTAATAAGTCAGCCCATGAATTAAACATCCAGTTCATGGGATTCAGAAGGTATTTAATGTGTTCATCAAAGGGGAAGTTGACTTAATCAGATGAGTCTTTCCTTGTATCTTCAAGATGTGAAACTATAGGAATCCAAAGATAGAATATTTTAACTCCAGAAAGCTCTCAGGTGAAGACAGGGAAGTTTCATCTAAGAGAGTAAAAGAACATGAAAACCGACTAGTACATGTCAAGCAGAAGACAAGTGAGAGTCGGGAAGTGTGCTAAAGGCTCATAAATGGAAGGGGGTGGAAAATTAGCTGCATTTTCTACAGACTAAGTGGAAAGGAAGATGAAAAATAAAGGGTATTTAAGCAAGTGGTCAACGATTTATATGGATAGGAATTTCAGAAAAAATGAGATGGCTACAGCAGAAAATTAGATGTTGCTTTATTGGTTTTATTTTTTTTTTTTGGCTTTCTTTTAGAACATTGTGTAGTTTCCTTTCCAAAACTGTTCCATCTGCTTGATATTATGTAATGACCGCAGAGCTGTTTGGCAGCAGCTACAATGCCAGGAGAGTGGGTGATGGCTCAGTCTTTTTACCCCTTAGGTCAGAGCTATTTAGTGTACGGGGTCACATACACAGTCTTAAGGGTGGGTGGAGCGCTTTCTAGAGTGCTGTCCTTATTATCTGTTCTCCATGATCCTGTCACCAAGTAGCAGCTAGTGACCAGTTAAAAAGTAAAATTCGGTATATCATTGCTCTGACTCCATGTTTCTGACAACTTTCCATCACACTTATTGACCCACCTACTTTATTCAGGTATGATTGACATGTAAAAAGCTGTGCATATATAGTGTCAAGAACTCAGTAAGTTTGGAAATAAGTACACACCTATGAACTATCAAGGGCAAAGTTTCCTTCTGTCTCCTTTATGGACGTTATTTTATGAAGTAGAAAATTAGTTTTTTGTCAAAAGACCTATAGAATAGTTCTCTAGAATTTATTTATCTTATAAAACTAAAGCTTTTATACCCTTTGACCATCACCTTCCCATTTCTTCCTCCCTCCAGCCCCTGGCAGTGCCATTCTACTTTTCCCTTTGCATTTAGAATGAAGAACCACGTCCTTGCCTGAAACACGCCTTCCTCTCTGTCCTCTTCCTCTTGCTTTGTACTTACCAGCCAACCTGCTTGTTGTTCTTGAGCATGCCAAGCTCGCTCATGCCTTTGCACTTGCTGCTTTCTCTGCGTAGCTGCCTCTCCCATCGTAACATACATACATCTTTGGTGGACACTACCGTGTCCCAGCAACTTTCATAATGGCAATTTTTGCCAATGATACTTCATGGTTATATGGCTGAAGCATCTCAACTTGCTGAATGGGTTTTTGTAAAGCTCTCTAGTTTTTCTCTCTCCACCTCCCCAGCTTTGTAAGATTATGATGGAAGCGATCTTATTTTAAATTAGGAAGCCTTCTGGAATTATTTGATCTGTTACACTTAACATTTTTTGACACCAGTACTTTTCCTTGGTCTTTTCATTAAGATCCTTGTAAATGTTTTTGGAAGAGAAAGAAAAAGTAAAATTAAGTCTTTATAACTAATAAGTCGATGAAATACAGTCTACTTTTTAAAGTGCTGATATTTTATTTTTTATATTTTTATTATAATAGATTTACAGTATATTAGTGTCAAATGTTGGAGAAGGCAATGGCAACCCACCCCTGCCTGGAAAGTCCTATGGAGGAGCCTGGTAGGCTGCAGTCCATGGGGTCGCTAAGAGTCAGAGATGACTGAATGACTTCACTTTCACTTTTCACTTTCATGCACTGGAGAGCAACCCACTCCAGTGTTCTTGCCTGGAGAATCCCAGGGACGGGGGAGCCTGGTGGGCTGCTGTCGACGGTGTCGCACAGAGTCAGACACGAGTGAAGTGACTTAGCAGCAGCAGCAGCAGTGTCAAATGTATAACAATGATTCAGTGTTTTTATAGATTATACTTCATTTAAAGTTCAGTCGCTCAGTCGTGTCCGACTCTTTGTGACCCCATGAATCTCAGCACCCCAGGCCTCCCTGTCTATCACCAACTCTTGGAGTTCATTCAGACTCATGTCCATCGAGTCGTTGATGCCATCCAGCCATCTCATCTTCAGTCGTCCCCTTCTCCTCCTGCCCCCAATCCCTCCCAGCATCACAGTCTTTTCCAATGAGTCAACTCTTTGCATGAGGTGGCCAGAGTACTAGAGTTTCAGCTTTAGCATCATTCCTTCCAAAGAACACCCAGGACTGATCTCCTTCAGAATGGACTGGTTGGATCTCCTTGCGGTCCAAGGGACTCTCAAGAGTCTTCTCCAACACCACAGTTCAAAAGCATCAGTTCTTCGGCGCTCAGCCTTCTTCACAGTCCAACTCTCACATCCATACATGACCACTGGAAAAACCATAGCCTTGACTAGATGGGCCTTTGTTGGCAAAGTAATGACTCTGCTTTTCAGTATGCTATCTAGGTTGGTCATAACTTTCCTTCCAAGGAGTAAGTGTCTCTTAATTTAAAGTTATTATAAAATAACGGCTTCATTTCCCTGTGCTGTATGGCATATCCTTGTTGCCTGGGTTGCCATTTCCTCCTCCAGAGGACCTTCCCCACCCAGGGATTGAGCCTGTGTTGCTTATGTCAGCTGCACTGGCATGCGGGCTCTTCACCACTAGCACCACTTGGGAAGCCCTGTTTATTTAATGCATAGTAGTGTATATCTCTTAATCCCATACCACCATCTGCTCCCTCCTCCCTTCTCTCCACACTGGTAACTACTCTGATAACTACTTGTTTGTTCTCTGTATCTGTGAATCTGTTTCTTTTTTTGATATATTCATTTGTTTTATTTTTTAGATTACACATATAAGTGATAATGTGGAGCATTTATTTGTGTTTATTTGTCTGACTTATTTCACTAAGCAGACTACCTTCTAGGTCCATCTGTATCACAGATGGCAAATTTTCATTTTTTATGGCTGAGTAATATTCTATAAATATAATCTCTTTTAAAGGAAGGCATTTTAGAGACATGGAACCCCGATTTCCCTCTATATCTAAAACATTTCACCAGCACACAACTAAAATAATACTCTGGTTCACAGATATGTATGTTGAAATATATGATTAATTTACTCAGTAAGTTTATTTTAATATCATGTAACTTAAGAATTTATGAAGACATGCTATATTTCTTAGTTTGAGGTTTTTGTTTATTTTTGAAATGCTTTTAGTGCTTGGAATGTTCTGTAATGTCCACTCTATAAGATAAATTGATGAAAAAAATACTGAAATATGAAATCAGTTCTCTGCAAATTTGTAATTTTTTTTTCTTGTATTTTAAATGCAGATATTAAGTTGTGTCTTGGTTTTTTGGTCTTGTTTTGGTCAAGACAAAAATCTCGAATCTTGTTTTTTGACACTTAAGCTTATAATTTTAAATAGCTGATTCCCATTGCCTTTTTATTACTCTTTAAAAGTCTCTTTTTTTTTTTTCTCCCAACCCTAAGGTTTCGGCCTCATCAGGATGCAGACCCTGAAAAGCCACGTGTTGCTGCTTTAATTGACAGGCTCATTGCTTTTAAAAATAACGACAACGGAGCTTGGGTTAGAGGAGGAGACATTGTTGTTCAGAATTCAGCGTGGGTATTCTCTATGAAGTTACTATCTGATGACACCGATGTATTTATTTTTTAGGCTATTTTTAAAAACTCAGTAGACCGAAAGTACAGTGGTGGTTTCTGAAATCATAGTATCATTACTAATAGACAGGACAAGCTCTGAGGAAGTATGTTAACCGACTGCAAATGTTTGGAATCGTCTCATTCTGCTGCTGTTATTGGAACTGAACTTGTCTGGTGACATGAGAGCTTTTTGATGAGATTAAACAGAAACTGGGACTTTATATAACAAACATGGTCTATGTCAGAGAACTAAATAAAGATTTCGAAACTACCTGCACTTTTTTCCTTCCTCTTGGAAACTCAGTTTCATGATGCTCTTCCACTGCCATTCAAAACAAAAGTTGAATTCCACCTTAATAAGTCTGTTGACTTATGTTTTAACATGACTTGAGGCAATAAGCCTCTCACTTCTTTTCCATTTGTATACTTTTAGGAGGAGCCTGAGGTATGTCAAGCTAAGATTTGGTGTTCAGGAGTTTAGAAAATTGTTTTTTTCTGGCTGATACTGATGTTAATTACTTGGCATTTATCATGAAAAAACTGACACTGTATAAAATCTGTAGAAATAATTTGGAATTAATATTGAAAAGTTTTGAAAAGAATGCTATGATCTAATGGATAAAAATTAGTCATTCCTTGGTATTCATGGGGGATCAGTTTCAGGACCCCACTGAGTACTAAAATCTTGACGCTCAAGATCCTTATATAAAATGTCATAGTATTCAGTATTTTCATATAACCTATACACACCCTTCTGTATACTTTAAATCATCTCTAGAGTACTTGTTATACTCAAGACTGTAAATGCTACCTAAATAGTTGTAAATACAATGTAAATAGTTCCCAGCACTGGGGGACAAAATTTTGCTTTTTGGAGTTTTCTGGAATTAAAAAAAATATTTCTTATCCACAGTTGGTTGAATCTGTGGATGCAGAATACACAGATATGGGAGCCAACCTAATGATAAAAATTGTAAATGTAGGTTTTTAACACACATTCTCTTTGGGCTTCCCTGGTGGCTCAGACGGTCAAGAATCTGCTTGTAATGCCAGAGACCTGGGTTTGATCCCTGAATTGGGAAGATCCCCTGGAGAAAGGGATGGCTACCCACTTCAGTATTTTTACCTGGAAAATTCCATGGACCGAGGAGCCTGGTGGGCTACAGTCCATGAGGTTGCAGAGTCAGACACAACTGAGTGACTAACACTTTCACTTTTCATGTGCTCTTTACTCTGTGCCAGATGCTGTTCTAAACAGTTGAAATGAATTAGCATTTTAATGCTTTCAGATATCCTATGAGGAAGCTTATAGTGTTATTTCAGCCTTTAGGTGAGAAAACTGAGGGACACACAAGTAACTTGCCCAAGGTCACACAGCTAGTAATTGGCAAAGCTGAGATTCAAACCAGGTGCCTTTACTATGGAGACTATGCTTTTAGTTATTGGAGAGTGAAGTTTTTGTGTGGTCTTGAAGAGTAAATATTATTGGAACTTCTTGGATTTTATGACAATTAAATATTGAGAGAATTACCTCTTACATGATGTGATAAATTAAAATGTTCCTCATTCTCTTTAGATTTGCAGACAATGGAATAGGACTGACCTTTGCCAGGTTTGTAATTACTTAAAAAATATTTATCTGTTTATTTTAAAGTTGTAAGGTAAAATAACCTTGATTTTTTGTTTTTTTTTGATAGCACAGGAATGCTGTATCATTTATTAACATTAAAAAAATAGCACTCACTTCTTGATGCCACTAGAGGGCCAAAAATACATTTTTATTGATTAATTGAATTCACACCAAAGTAGGAGGTTGCTCTAGCTGGAACTGCACAGAAGGATAGGCCCATCATATTTTTTGCTTAGAAGAAAACCCTTGAGCTTTTGATTAAAGATCTTAAAAAGTAGGGGAATAAAGAGGAAGGGAGTAAAAGTTGGCAGCAAATTAAATATTTTCTTTCTTAAAAGTTGGTCTCGTTTCACAGTGGTCCTTAAGAACTGAACTTTTTATGTTACATATTTTTCCCCAGATAACAGTTACTCTCATGCCCATCTTAAACATGCTTGTCATCTCATTGTTGTATTTAGGGCAAGTTTATTCTCCTCATTTGCAATATTGTTGTGTGAGACTAAAATAATTAGTTGTTGCTGCTAAATTAAATCTCATTTGTTTAAGTCTAATTTGCAAACCACATATTAATTTATAAGAGGTATACTCACAATTTAGAGGCACCTTTTGATAACTCACTAATATGTATTTAAGAAGCTGCTGGCTACTTTGAAAATTTTTAGGTTTTTTAAGTTATAGCTTGCCTTCCTGTGTGACTAATGATTATTCTTATTTTAATAGTGATGGAAGCTTCCCAAGTGATGAAGGTTCCAGCCAAGAGGTATCTGAATCTCTCTTTGTGGGGGAGAGCAGGAATTACGGCTTTCAGGGTGGTCAGAACAAGTATGTAGGCACTGGAGGGATAGACCTGAAGCCTCGGACATTACCTAGAAACAGGTGAGCATTGCTGTATCAGAGGAATGTTACCTTTAAACAATAAATGAAGCTCTAACCCTTAGAAAAGTTTCCATAATAAGCCTGAATAGATTCCCACCATGACACTTTTCCCACCATATTTATTATTATTAAAATGATTCATTATCATTGCTATTTCATTTGTATGTATTATCCTCTGGGATTCTGGAGCATTAACTATTAAACATTATATATAGATGTCATTATCAATTTTATGGGGTTTCCCTCAGTGGTAAAGAATCCACCTGCAATGTAAGAGCCCTGGGTTTGATCCCTGGATCAGGAAGATCCCCTGAGGAAGGAAATAGCTACCCACTCCAGTATTCCTTCCCAGGAAATTCCTTGGACAGAGAAGCCTGACCGGCTATAGTCCATGGAGTAGCAAGGGTCGGATATGACGTAGCAACTAAACCAGCACATCAGTTTTATAATGAAGAAAACTATCCTGTTTATCCTTCTTGGATAAAGTCTTATGTAAGCTGGTAGTTTTTTTTTTTTTTTTTTTCCTTTCCTGAGCCACAGAAAGTCACCAAACCATAAACTATGGACATCAAATCAGTTTTTCCTTAACATGGTGATGTTAGTTTTAAGAAATAGCCACTGGAAAAAAGAAATTACTTATTGAAAAGAGTCCTAGAAAATCAGTTGATAGATGCCAAAGCTGACTCAAAACCTAACTAGCTGTATAATTAACAATGTTTCAGATGTTGAAAGGGTATGGGGTAGACTTTTGGCATGTTTTCTGTCAAAATAATCACAGTCATTAAAATAGTACTTAGCACTATAAAGATTCTTCAGAACTTTTGGGAAACTATTACCTAATTAATCTGTACCTCAGCTCTGAGACACAGTTTAGAGTTGTCGTCATATTACTTGTAAGAAAACCAGGTAGAGAAAAATTAGTGTTCTAAAGTCCTTACATCAGAGCTAATGTCAGATCTCATTAAGCATCAGTCCCCTTAAAGCCTGACCCCTTAAGCATCAGTCCCCTTAAAGCTATCCACTGTGTCTGGATTTTGGGCTAGGACAGGTCAGCGGGGTAAGGCAAACAGACAGATGACAGGTGGTAAATATTGGCCGAAGGGCTTAGCTAGCTTCTAGCAAAGGGCAGCCTATCCTTGGCCTGTCTCCCCTGCTTATTGTTGGGAAATACTAAACGTCTTTACTACATGCTACACAATGTGTAGAACTTCCTTTAGTTAGACCATGGAAGCCACTAGGAAAGGAACTTCATGGATTTTTAATAGTTAACATTTACTAAATATTTATTATGTATCAGGCCCTGTTCTAAATCTTTTATTATTCAGTTAATCCTTGTAAGCCTGGTGAGGTAGGTGTTGTCATTGTCCTGCTTTATAAATGAGTAACTTACTAAAAGTAGCTAATGTGGGACTCAAAACCTGTTAGTTTGGCTTCAGTGCTCTGCTCTTCGTGATTAAGCCAAAGCCGTTTCTTCTAATATGTAAATTAAAGGAAAAAAAAAAAGCTGTATTAGTTGGGTATGGGCTGCAGTAAAATGGTGGGCAATTCAATTTCATTATTTTTATTTTACATTGGCCTCCAATGTAAAATACTTCAAAATGCTGTTGCTTCTGTGCTAGCTAGCAAGGAATTTTTTAAACAAAGATTGCTGGTTGGTCAATGGGCCTAATTTTTATTTTACTGTATCTTTGCAGCCTTTTCTATGGCAGAGGACCATTTTGTGATATATTCTTGGATACACAAAGATAGGCATAGATTTTAACCAGATTATTTGACTTTCTTGCTAGTGTATATGATTTTTTATTGTAAAACACTGCCAAGTCATAAACTAATTAGGTGCTGTAGAAGTCCTCTGCAATGCCATTAAAAAACTTAATAGGGGAAAAACCTAAGGGATCCAGAATATTATGGGTTTTGTACATTAATTATGGTTAATAATATATGATTAGTAAGTTAAGGAGCTTATGTTTGGACAGAACAGAGTAAAATGAATAAAATGAATTTCTCAATCTAGCTATAGTAAGCCTTGCAAACTTATACTTTTGTACTTTTAAGTATATCATTTCTCCTTATTAATGTTATTTAGTGGCTTGAAAGAAGGTCTCTCTGATTAAGCACAGATTTGTCTTCTTGTGCTAGAGATTTCGGAATTAAAGCTAAATGGTATGAGTTATCAAAGAAAAGATCTTAACTGAGTTGATTCAAGGAAGCAAAGTCACCTCTTGGAGAGGCCTTCACTGTATGTGAAATAGCATCTCTGTCCTACTCAATTCTATCCTATTACTATGTCTTTTGTTATGCTCTTATCTGAAATTACCCGTTATGTTTTTGTTTGCCTTTCTCACTGCAGTATAGATTTCATTAGATTGGAGATCTTGCTTTATTAGCACTGTATCCTCGAATTGTACTTAATGTATATGGGATATTTAACAGTATTTATGAAACAAATATGTAAGTGAAATGCTGTTAAACAGATGGGCCCATATGCATTAAACAAAATTTTGTATTTCAACAGGACATTTCCAATTAGAGGCTTTCAAATCTATGATGGGCCCATTCATCTCACCAGGTGCACTTTCAAAAAATATGTGCCAACTTTAGATAGATATACCAGTGCTATTGGCTTCCTCATGAAGAATTCCTGGCAGATAACCCCTAGAAATAACATCTCCTTCGTAAAGTTTGGTCCACATGTAAGTACGTTCTTATGGCTCCTATACAGTGGCTATGGGTACCAAGCGGAGGGATGGCACATTTCCAGAGAAAGAAACACAGAGATGGGATTTGCACTGAGTTTTTAGGCTTGGGAGGCGAATTCTATGCAAGAGTAACTCCTGATTTCAGGTACTCTGTCCTGCTGAGTTTAGGGTGAGAACAGAAGTCCCATGTGACCTAGAGTATTTTTGATATTCTGGTGATATCATCAAAGGGAAAATGACTTAATGTGATGATACAGTGGTGGGAATTGTAGAATTTCATGGGAATAAGAGGACATATGATTTTGGGGAATTCAGTATAATAATCCATAAAGAGATTTGGGTTTTACCTGGTATTTTACTTTTCTGAGATCTATCCTGGGGAGCTGGAGAATAAAAGATTGGGAAAGAAGAGAAATACTGGGGTGATAGGAAACAAATTGGGTTATTTCTGATATAAACTATTGGAGTATTTTTATGAAGATTGCAAAAAAGACTGAGAAATAATTGTTTATGATACAGTAGGCCGCAGAAATCATTTTCTCAGTAGTTTCACCAGTGCCCTCCTTACCATCAGTACATAGGCCAATCTGGTTATGTACCCCCAGCCTCTTCCCATCTTGCCACTTCTAAGATGACAGCAGTGTAGAGATGGAGTCTCAGACCATCTTGCTTTCTGCTCCCACAGGCAGCCGCAATTGTAAAGTGACTCCTAGTTTTGTCATTCATGTCCATAGGCAAACTCTGTGGTTCCCCAGTTTAAAAGAGAACTTAGGTTAGTTTACCAAAGTCTATAACTGGTTTTTGTGAACAGCCGAGGCATGGAACAGAGGCACAGGTGCAAACTGATTGCCTGGTTCTCGTCTAGACTGCATTACTCCAGGGGAAGAGGAAGAGCTACACTGTGGACAGGGTTGCATGTAAATAGGGTGGGTCTTGGATTGCCTCTCCATTGTGGAGGTTGGCAGCTCACTTACAGCCTGGATGTTCTCTCCATACATAGAGTTTAGTGATCACTGACATGGTCATACTGAAAAAACAGTTTTTAGATGTTGCATTTGTGGCAGAGTTAGAGTTCTCACAGCTTAAGAGAATCCATGCTGTTTAAGGCCAGTGTTTCATCAGCTTGGAATTTTCTAAGGTGCTGATGCTCTGGAACCATTTGTGAAGGGTATGTTCCTCAAATTTGTTCTTTCTAAAAAGATGGAGAGTATGTCCTAGACTTTAAGATTTAACCGTGGGAGGTATAAGTAAAGAGAGAAAAGAGTCTAGAACTAAGAACTTAGAACCATTTGTCCCACACATCACTGAGTTTCCATTGAGTTGCTTATCATTTAGATGTTCAGTTGATTTTAAAACTTGCCAGGGCAACGAGGGCATAAAAGCATCGTAAGGTGTATCTGCGTGGTTTGAATAACATTAGCCTGGTGGGCTACAGTCCATAGGGTCGCAAAGAGTCAGACACAACTGAAGCAACTTAGCACGCACCGAAAGATTATAAATGATGTAACCTGTAGCCTGCTTTGTAGCTAGCTAGGTACTATGTGTTTGATAAAGGTATTGAATTAATGTTATCCGACATGAAAATTGCTGAGCTGGACTTAATCTGTGTTGAGGAGAGAAAAAAATAACAGACACCTTTCAACATGTTCTAATGAGTCCAGTGGTCAGGCAACCATACCAAAACAACATTTAGACTGTTTCAGTTTGGAACTGTACTTATTTTTTGGTGACAGGAGTCATTCACAAGTTAACTAAAACATTTGAAGTAAAATGAAATGATTAGCTCAGGAGATTGAACTTGTAATATATTTTAATTTAACTGAGGTATAATTTGCGGACAGGGAAATGCAGAGATCTTAAGTGAAAAGGTTTTAAGTTTTAACAAATACATATGACTACGTTGTTCCTCTTTCCACAACTATTCTGGTTTCTGTTACCATGAATTCGTTTTATCTGGGGAACAGGTAATCGTTTTTAAGTTGAAAAAAGGGAAAACATCAAAGATGAAGTTGAATGCTTGCTGCCGAAACTAAGGCTTCAGGAAGTTTTTTTTTCCCATTCATGTCATAATTAATCAAAAATGTTGGTTGACAACTATGCTGTGACTCAGAACTGCATAGTCTTCAAGGAACTGTAATGCATTGTAATGAACATGAAGTTGGGTTCTTGCAGGGGACACTGGGGAACATGGCAGGGGAGCCCTCACTGTGGGATGTCCTTGTTTTTCACTGCTGTCAGGTCTCTCTTAATGTATTCTTTGGAAAGCCTGGCCCCTGGTTTGAAGACTGTGAGCTAGATGGTGATAAGAACTCCATATTCCACGACATTGATGGCTCTGTGACGGGATACAAGGATGCTTATGTGGGAAGAATGGACAACTACCTGATCCGCCATCCAAGCTGTATAAACGTGACCAAATGGAACGCAGTGGTGTGCAGTGGGAGCTATGCCCAGGTAGGCCAAAGTGCATCGTGATACCTGATCCCCGCCCCGCTCCTGACAGCACTGTTTCTGTGAGGAGTACTCTTCAGGTCTTCGGGCTGATGGATACTTCTCAAAGCATGACTTTTTTTTTTTAAAGCAGTCAAAAAAAAGAAAAATTTCATTAGAAATCATAGACTCATAGAATTTTATTTCAAGTTCCCCCACTACAAACCAATTTAAAAGTGGAAAAGTGAACCCAAAAGAAGTAGGATTAATTTGCACTTGGTTAAGTATGGTTGGGAGATAGTTGGGGTGAGAAACCATATTTCCTGAGTCTTAGGCCAGGTTTTCTAGCTGTGCTACAGCTGTGCCCCCTGAGAAGCCATTTTATTCTTTGCTTTTAGGGTTACTGAGTGCTAAGTTGCTTCAGTTGTGTCCAACTCTTTGAGACCCTATGGACTGTAGCCCATCAGGCTCCTCTGTCCATGGGATTCTCCAGGCAAGAATATTGGAGTGGGTTGCCATTCTCTCCTCCAGTGGATCTTCCCAACCCAGGGATTGAACCCATGTCTCTTACAGCTCCTGTATTGGCAGGTGGGTTCTTGACCACAGGTGCTGCCTGGGAAGCCCTTTAGGGTTATTATCTCTATTTATCCCTAAATTAGGGAATCTAACTTGTGAGGCAGAATATCAGTAGGTCACATGGAAAGTAGTATATTCTCAGAAACAGAGTTGGGAATTGGAAATGCGTGGACAAGGAAGAAATCCAAGGAAATTCTGCAAATCATAATATATCTATGAAAATATGAAGGAGATGCTATAGATTGGGAAACACTTCTTTGAAAACATTAAGCTAGTGTGCATTTATTAACTGGATGCCAAGTATAAGAGGATGGAACACTTTGGGAGGTATAATGTTCAGAAAATAGATGCTGGAACTAGACCACGTGGCTTTGAATCCTGGCTTTGCTATTTTCTTAATACGAGATGTGTAAGTTAATTAGCTGCTCTGTGCCTGTGCACAGTGAGGATAATATTAGATTCTTTCATATGTGGCTGTTGCGAAGATAGAATGCATGAGTACTGATAATACATTTCACCCGTGGCCTGGCACATAGTGAAGTGCTTGCTGCAATTAGTATTATTTGAAGAGCAAGGCTCTAAGTTGCAAAGATGATTTTAATAGTGATATTTTGGATGGATAGAAGATTGCAGAATGAAGGTACCAGTTGCCCAGAATTTTGAAGAGAGCAGAATTTTGTTTCCATATTTTAGACAATTACATGGTCATATTTTAAAATAAATGTTGAGGGAGATAAAAGAATAAAGGAAAAGGATAGCTGGAGCGTGAAGAGGAGAATTAGAGGAAGAGCAAGGTATTCTCCAAGGCAGACTGAGCTCTGATAGTCTCAAAGGCAAGAAAGAAGCCTCACTTGCTGATGTGCTGCTGAATTCTCTTATTTGTAGGATGGGTTTTTCCTGGGGAAGGACCAGTTTGGTGATGGAGTACCTTTGCTGAACTCTGGCTACTTGAACCATCAAGTGTGTGTTTGTGGCTCCTGCTTTTCAATTTCTTGAGCCCCTGGGGTCTTATGGTTTCTGCCATTTAATAAGCCTTCTGTATTGGGAGCTTCCTGAAGCAGATTTCTTTATTACTCTTCAGACTTTGAATCATCATTGTTAAAGAATGCTATGATTCTTAAGTTTAAAAAAAAAAAAAACACAAAACAGCTTCAAAAAGATTCTCATCAATAGACAAGACAAAGGGCTTAAGAGGGATAAAGATTAGAGAGATTTTTCTGGCTTCTTTTAAAGGAATACTAGCCTCTTTGTTGTGGGATTTCTCATCCCCATGGGAGCAAGAAGAATCATACTTGCCTGAGTTCCAGGAAGGACCAGGAAAGGATGGAGAATTAATTATAGTAAAAAATAAAGAAGAAAAGAATGTGGTTAAAAATGTGATTTATTTTTTCATTCATTTTATTCTTAACCAGAATTGCCCTCTAAAATTAAGTAGACTCATTAATGCCTAAGAAGATGTAGAAATTTGAGAATTAAAACAAAAATAAGAAGCTTTTAAATTCTTTAATAGCTACAGTTGTAGGTAAATTGCTAGCCATGTGTATTCAAAGGAACATGTATCTGTTTGTCTTTCTTAATGTGGTATGTAGTCACTAATGAAGACTTTATATTTTGTTTTAAATGTCTCTGTAATCTGGATTTCATGTACTTGAGACTGTGAACCTGATACTTCTGTCTTACAAAGCAAAGTAGTAATTCTATATTTTTGTTGTTTTTGTTTGTTCACTCCTGCCCACGAGGCTCTGGGAATGGTAAGATAGACATTTTCTCCAGGGGATTTGAAATTTGGGTTGGGAGCCCACATCTACAGCCATTTGTTGTTCCTTGGATGATATATAATACTGTAAGTTTTTAGCAAAAATTAGAAACAACTGGATCTCAAGATATTAGCTATTTGTAAATATTTTTAATGGAATGTCTGCTTTTTGCTAACCCAAGGATAAAGGTACTCAAGAAGAAAGGTGGTATCATAAGGATCATGCTGTGCTGTGCTTAGCCACTCAGCCGTGTCCGACTCTTTGCGACCCCATGAACTGTAGCCCACCAGGCACCTCTGTCCATGGGGATTCTCCAGGCAAGAAGACTGAAGTGGGTTGCCATGCCCTCCTCCAGGGGATCTTCCCAACCCAGGGATCGAACCCAGGTCTCCCACATTGCAGGCAGATTCTTCACCGACTGAGCCACCAGGGAACCCCAGGAATACTGGAGTGGGTAGTCTACCCTTTCTCCAGGGAATCTTCCTGACCCAGAAATTGAACCAGGGTCTCCTGCACTGCAGGTGAATTCTTTACCAGCTGAGCTACTAGGGAAGCCCTCATAAGGAGCATGTGCCACCTCAAATCCTTGGATTTGTGAAAAGGCAGGTTATAGATAGGTGTTTGGGGTGGGGTGTGTATTTTATTATATTTTATATATAACTTTTATATAACCTATTATTGGGTTGGCCAAAAAGTTCATTTGGGTTTTTCTGTTGCCATGTAATGAAAAAATCCTGAAAGAACTTTTTGGTCAACCCAATGTAATGAAGTACAGGTCACATATAAACATTTAAGTAAACAACAAGTAAATATAATATATTAAACATATATATTTAAATGAAGACAATCAGTCTCAAACTATGTATTTCCTATCTGTATTTTAATCTTTACATGGTGTCAGTATAGAAGAGTTATATCAAAATAGTCAAACACAAATGAAAGTTAAGACTTCCTGGCTCAAAGAATTTATAATTAAGGAATCACTATGGACAAAACTGTGTAATAGAGAAACAGAAAACAGAGAAGTCGTGTGGATTACATGCAGCATTCTGCAGACGCTTCGATACTTCTGGGGAATTCTGTTACAGATGCTGATTTGTTTTAGGAAATTGTTCTGAGGTTTGTTCCTTGGAGGATGCATTTGGGGAAGATTTTGTTTTGGTGTAGCATGGGGCCCAAATACCACTGGAATAAACTCAGGGCTTTCAAATTTGCCTCAGTTTAATATGTTTTTCCAGTTTTTGCAGAACACTTTATAACTTTTTTGTTTTTAATGGGTGAAAAATGACTTCTTGGGCTGATGCAGGTCATGGAAAATCGAAAGCCAAAGCTCTAAGATATTTTAAATTTCCACCTCTTATTTCAGAGGAAAGCCTTTCAGATTTAACTAGAGGGTATCAGTTTTCACATTAATTTACTAATTTTTTGTATGTGTGTACTTCAGAGGGATTTTTTTATATGTGTGTACTTGAGGGATTTCTTTGACAAGCTATGTAAACCACAGAGGTTTTATATTCTGATGAATAAGCTGGCCTGTTGTGGAAGAGATGATGAAGATCTTGGCTAGCAGAGCACATGGTCTGTTTTTACCATTTCAGCTTAAGTAGGCTTCATTGTAAGTGGAGCTTAGGATGAAGTTGGCTACTACTCATTTTTGTCTGGCACAGATCATAGAATCTCTCTTTTGAAAGTAGAGACACTTGATGTTTGCTGGAAATGTTTTTTCTTTTAGCTATTTAAATTTTCATTCTCTTTTCTTTAATTCTTAATTATTTTTCGAAGGTCTATGTGCAGACATGGAGCACTCCGAATCTGACTATGACTATCACACGAGATGAGTATCCAGACTATCCTATGGTGCTCCGAGGAATTAACCAGAAGGCAGCTTTCTCACAGTACCAGCCTGTGATCATGCTGGAGAAGGGCTACACCATCCACTGGAATGGGCCAGCACCCAAGATTGCTTTTCTATACCTCATAAACTTCAACAAGTATGTTTCTGTTACTGTTATTTCAAATAGTTGAGCAAGTAGTAATTTAGTGGAGACAAATAATAACCTATCTCCTTTGTAGCAAGTAAAGAATGCCGGCTTTACGTACTTTGTTCCTGCTGTGGAAAGGCTATATATGTTATATTGATGGAATTAAGGGATAATAGAGGTTAAATCCTCTCCTTTTAAAAGCATGTGTTTTTCTCTATGGCCAAGGTATTGCAGAAAGCCATTTAGCAGTAGGATTCTTTTGTTTTTAGCTCTACCATGTGGCTTGTATGTGGAAGTGTGAGATCTTAGTTCCCCGGCCAGGGACCAAACCTGGGCCCTCAGCAGTGAGAGCACCAGTCTTCACCACTGGCCTGGCAGAGAATTCCCCAACAGTAGATTTTAATACTGTATGCTGAATACTTTAATTCTCCATAGCTGGGATAGGAAGGCATTTTAATCTGGTGTTCCAGCTGAGCAGTTGGTTACCTAGAAAGTAAAAAGGTTTTTGAGGCCAAGTTTAGACTTGACAGAAGAGAGTGGTATGATTGATTATTTATGTCATCAGTGGGCATGGAGTGGAAAATTGTGGCCTGAATGCCAGATATTTTGCACCTCTGCCTGTATGTGAAAGCATCTTTCTATTCCCTCTTGACTTCTCAATTGTCTGCTCTCATGGTATTACTTTTAATCAAAACCTCTTTATTTACTTAATTAATTTATTATTTAATTTATTTAAATGTTTACTGTGTGCCAGTTGATACAAGGATGACCGAGAGAAATATTTGTCCTTTAGGAGCTCACAGTATACAGGTAGAACAAAATTTAAGTAAATAAGCCAGTACTATTTTTTTAATGGACAAAGGATAAGAGCAATTATCCTGCATAAGGGAGTTGGGCCAGGCTACACTGAGGAAGTGACAGTAAGTGATCATTTTGTTACAAAAGCAGCAGAGTTGGTAAAGGGCTAGTTCTGCTCGAAGACTGAGACTGATGTATTGATTGCCATGGGAGCCTAGGTTAGGGAAGTGACAGAGGAGAGACTAGAAACCAGAACTGGGACTATCTAGATATGTGTGGTGGTTAAACCATGGGACTCCATGAAACTGCTCAGATATGTCCCTGCAAAATTGAAATGGTTTGTTCACCTGATTGGTCACAAACCTTGACTTGTCAGAACTCTCTTAAAGTACTAACTGAAATGAACAGAAATGGACATAGATCATATAAGAATTTGCCTCTAAGTAGGCTGGGGAAACAGTAGAAACTGTGTCAGACTTTATTTTTTGGGGCTCCAAAATCACTGCAGATGGTGACTGCAGCCATGAAATTAAAAGACACTTACTCCTAGGAAGAAAAGTTATGAACAACCTAGATAGCATATTCAAAAGCAGAGACATTACTTTGCCGACTAAGGTCCGTCTAGTCAAGGCTATGGTTTTTCCTGTGGTCATGTATGGATGTGAGAGTTGGACTGTGAAGAAGGCTGAGTGCCGAAGAATTGATGCTTTTGAACTGTGGTGTTGGAGAAGACTCTTGAGAGTCCCTTGGACTGCAAGGAGATCCAACCAGTCCATTCTAAAGGAGATCAACCCTGGAATTTCTTTGGAAGGAATGATGCTAAAGCTGAAACTCCAATACTTTGGCCACCTCATGCGAAGAGTTGACTCATTGGAAAAGACTCTGATGCTGGGAGGGATTGGGGGCAGGAGGAGAAGGGGACGACAGAGGATGAGATGGCTGGATGGCATCATGGACTTGATGGACATGAGTCTGAGTGAACTCCGGGAGATGGTGATGAACAGGGAGGCCTGGCGTGCTGCGGTTCATGGGGTCGCAAAGTCGGACACGACTGAGCGACTGAACTGAACTGAGGCCACTTTTAAGAATGGCTGAACATATGGTAGATGCTCTTATTCTGAGATGTTAGGTCTCTGGCATATGCTCTAAACTGAACCATTACTGTTTTCCTGTAATACTTGTTGCTGCCAAAGAACTGCACCTTCACTTACTGAGTCAACCAAGTCAAAAAAAGAAAACAAACTCAGGACTCATCTTTGGCTCTTTCTTTTCTCTCATTTCTCCATCCTATTAGTGGCCAAGCCCGGTTGGTCCTGTCTCCTTAATATTGTTCAAATCTCTTCACTCTTGCCACCCTCACTGCTTGTGACTAAGTCATTATCATCTCCCCTAGATCCCTGCAGCAGCTTCCTACTCGGTCTCCCCGCCTCCCCCCACTTCCAATCCTTGGCCCACATTGTGGCCAGGGTGTAGTTCTTTTTAAAAGCCAGTCTGATCATATCACTCCCATCTGTGAGCTACCTAGAAGTCAATGAAAGAACAAATGATTGTCAGAGAGGGTGGCGGAGACATGCCAAAGAGTGATCAGCAGTCCAAAAAGTTATAGCTGGCAGGTTGTGAACCTGAGGGTGAGATATTACAGTCAAAAGGTAAACAGGGTTCTGTACATACCAAACATAATTTTTTGAATAAATACTGAGCAAGTAAAAAACGTTTTAAAGTGAAAAAAGGGCTGAGCCAGAAGTTTCAAAACTCCATATGGGCTTGAAATTCAGTCAGAGTTTCCTTGTTTAATCATCTAAAAGTTTGTAAAAATTATATCATGGGCAGAGGCAAGAGGAGGAGATGTAAGTTTTTTTTCCCATGTTTAAGATAATTACAGAGAGATCATGGATTTTGTGGCACTTTTGAAAATAACAGTTTAAAAGTTATAAATCTATACTTATTGCACAAACTAAGAAAATGCAGAAAAACATAAAGAAAACTGCAAAAGCCTATAATTCTTCTAATCAAAGTAAGGCATTATAAATGTGTATAGGGTTCCCATCTCTTTCCACCCTCAAAGGTTCTCTGAGTATATCTTATACCAAAATGTATTTAACTATTCCATTCCCTCATGAACATTTAGACTGTTTTTCTCCTGTCCCTCCTCCCCTTTTACTATTACAAATAATACCGGATAGAACATTTTTCTTATTTATTTTTAGTCTGTGCTTCTAATTCTTTAGTGGGATTACTGAATGAAATTTGTGTGAACAGTTTTAAACCCTCATTACATATTGTGTTAAAATTCTTTAGAATGATTAAAAAGTTCTGGAAATGAATAGTGGTGATCGTTGTACAACCTTGTGAATGTACGTAATGCCACTAAACTGTAAAGTTAAAAATGTCAAACATGGCAAATTTTGTATTTTACCACAATTTAAAGAACATCAGAAAAAAGCAAATGATAAAAAAAGGAGAAATGTTTTTAATGGTTTTTTGAAGAGTATTAATTTTATATCCAAGAACATTAGGTAAGAAAAAACACTATTGCAATTTGGTAATATTATCAAAGACTTTAAAAATGCATATACCTTTGTCTCTAGCAATTCTAGGGCTTCCCTGGCTGCTCAGTGGGAAAGAATCTGCCTGCCGAGCAGGAAATGTGGGTTCGATCCCTGGGTTGGGAAGATCCTCTGGAGAAGGAAATGGCAACCCACTCCAGTACTCTTGCCTGCAAAATCCCACGGACAGAGGAGCCTGGTGGGTTACGGATACAACTTACTGACTGAACAACAATAACAGCAACTGGCAATTTTGCCACTAGGAATTTTTCCTGGGGTTATTATAAAAGATGCAAATATATTTATGAATAAAAAAATCCTTTGGAAAACTTTTGGCGGTGTACATTTCCACAATCAGGCTATCAGTGTTTATTCCATCTTAGTGTACCCATTCCCAACCATCTCATTTAATTTTCTTATCTGCTTACAGTATCTGAGTACATTTTATCCAACGTTTATTCACATTCTCTGAAATCTTGTTGCAAACAAGATTTTTCTAAGCCATATCATTGTAAATATATGATGAGAGAAATCTGGGTAACATGGAAAGGTGGATAGCTTATGTGTGTTAGGGTTCAGGACTTTCGTTGTTAGTGGCTCCATACACAGTAGAAATTTAGGAAGGAGAATATCATGGCTAAAATTTACATATGCTGTAATACTCAGAAGATATTGGCTCAGATGTGGACTTGTGTTTTTATTGTCTCTCCTTTATAGGAATGACTGGATTCGAGTCGGTCTCTGCTATCCATCAAACACAAGTTTTCAGGTTACCTTTGGCTTTTTACAGCGGCATAATGGCTCGTTATCCAAAATGGAAGAGTATGAGCCTGTGCATTCTCTGGAGGAACTGCAGAAGAAGCAGTCTGAGAGGAAATTTTATTTTGACTCCAGCACGGGGTAATTCAGGGCAACCAGTGAACGAAAACTTTTGCTTTTCTTTAATGGTGAAATTACTAGTTCTTCGGTGTAACTAAGAATAGGCTGTGATGTGATGGCTAGTTAGAAAAGCAGCTGATGTGGGTAATTCTCTGCTCATCACCATTAGAGGTTTAAGGAGAACTAGAATGACTCATAATTACAGTTGGCAATAGGAATCGAGTGAGATGTTTGCCGTATACCTATTAAGGCAATTTAGAGAGAGAAATTACCCTTGTCAATAAAGAACCAGTAGGCCCAGTTGAAAATTAAAATGATGTTTTCCACAACAACTCTAAAGATGATTATTTCCATATGATATAGTTCATATTTTAGCAAAAGCTCATTTTTCTCTTCCTTTAAGGCTATCTCTCAAGTTGACCTTGGGTTTAAAACAAAAAACAAGAAACACTGTGTAACCATGGCATATTTGCTTTCAACTTTCTCTAGGCTGCATCTTTCCACTTTTTAATTCTAATCCTGTTCACCTGGGGTCCTGTTGGCTTTGTCTGCTTTTATCCAGTTACAGTCTCTCAGCCTTTGGGTTATGGTAGGCTTGATCTCCTGTACTCTTCCAGAAAGTAGCATGCTCCTCCAATATCCATTCCTTAAGCTGACATTTCTACTCCACACCATTGTCTAGATACTATAAAGATACTCATGTAAATAAGATGCATTTCTTCTGCAAACTCACTGTCCACTGAAGGATGTGGGCATGTAAAGCAAGTAATTGGAGGGTGAAAGGTTTAAATGCTGTAAGTCTTATAGTGTGCCTTTTGAGATAATCCACAAGTTCAGCCTTGGGTGGTCAGTGACAACCCACGAGGGCGACACTGGGGCTAACTCTTGAGGAGTGAGTAGGAGGAGATGAGTAAGTGTTCCAAGAACAGTATGGATAAATGCATGGAGGCATGAAAAACATGGCATGGCATGTTTGGGGAAAGAAACTTTTGGATTTAAGAGAAGGGTGGCTGGACTGACTGTGGGGGAATAAGGTTGGAGTTCACTCAATTGCCTTGTTAACCTTTGGGTAAGAAGTGACTCATTTGCCCTCCAGGGCTGGTGCAGCAGCCAGCGTGATTAGCTTAAATCCTTTCGTATCACTTTCTCTTATGTTTAACTTCTAATTTTAAAACCTATTTGGACTTTTAAAACCTTTTAAAACCTAGTTGGACTTTTATTCTATAGATGACAGAACAGCCACATTCCCAGTTGATTTTCTGCAAAAATAAATGTACGGCCCAAATTTGTAAGGACATTCTGGTGATCACAAATTAATGATTAATATGTACAATGATAAGGAAATATTGCTTCATCTGGGTATTTCTAGAACCTTTCAGCCTTAGAGGTTCAAATTCTTTTTAATTCTGTTCATTTTGATGATTTTAATTATATATCAAAAGGCACATGCCTAATTAGATCCCTGTCATTCCTTATGTATATGTTAAAATGACCAGGTGTTGGAACAGTGGCTGATTTTCACCTCATAGTCTCAACTTTGTATTGTTTGTTGACTTCATTTTAAAATGTGAACTTGTGAACTCCAGTAATCAATCACAGTTGATCAAGTCGTTTTTAGAATCTTGACTTCTTTTGGTTTAGAAGGCCTAGGTTTGCTGACAAGACATTGGACTGCTGCCTAGAAGTTGCTTTTCCATTCATTTTGGAGGAGAATTCAGAGTGGGTGGGACTGATCATTTCACTTGATTTTGGCCAAAGTGTAGACAGAAGGACTCCAGGCCCATCTGCTCTTAGTATACATCCCAGGAATTGATATGAGACCATATCTTAGTCTTAAACAAACAAGTCTCAAAGTTGCTGTTTTTATTATTCCAGTTTTGTGCCTTAAAACAAAATAATGTATAAACTAAAAGAAAAAGAAAGAAAGAATAAACCACCCTAATTTACCAGATTCTAAACTCAACACAAGTATTAAGTTTTCCAAGGAATTTTTGAGCCAAGCCAAATTCCATCTTCCCAAATTACCTATTGAGGTTATTCAAACCAGAAATTTACTTTGATACTGTCCATAATGATGGATCAGATTTTCATGATATTTTCTAAAGTGGTATTGTGTTTGACTTAGAACCCTATGAGGACAGAAAGGAAAGAGAAACAACTTTATTAGTTTTATAAGTTATTTTTCTTTTGAGAAAAAATTATTGGATGAATATCCCCACTGGCCATGAGTTAATTTGAGGAACTTTTGTAAGTTTTTGAAAGTCAAAATCTAATACCCTTTGGACTGGTCTGTTTGTGCAGGTTGCTGTTTCTGTATCTTAAAGCCAAAAGCCACAGGGATGGTCACAGTTACTGTTCATCTCAGGGATGCGAAAGAGTCAAGATCCAGGCAGCAACAGACTCAAAAGACATCAGTAACTGCATGGCCAAAGCGTATCCGCAGTATTACAGAAAGCCATCAGCCCTCAAGTCAATGCCATCCATGCTCAAAGGACTCTGTCAAGGCTGTGGAACCCGTCAGGTAAAACACGGAATAAAAGTGGGCTTTAGTCCAAGAGAAAAAGTCAAAAGGTTCTGTGTAGTCTGCACATTTTTCCCCCCTGAAACATCTGTGCTGCCCATTTATTTTATTTTTTAAATTTATTTTTAATTGGAGAGTAATTGTTTTACAATATTGTGTTGGTTTCTGCCATATATCAGTGTGAATCAGCCATAGGTATACACATGTCCCCTTCCTCCTGAACCTTCCTCCCACCTTTCACCCCATCTCACCCCCTGGGTTGTCACAGAGCACCTGATTTGAGCTACCTGCATCATATAGCAAATTCCCACTGGCTATCTATTTTACATATGGTAATTTATGTTGCCATCCTACTGTCTATTTGTCCTCCTTCCCCCAGTGTCCACAAATCTGTTTTCTGTGTCTACATCTCCGTTGTTGCTCTGCAGATGGATTCATCAATACAGTCTTTCCAGATTCCACATATATGCGTTAATATACAACATTTGTTTTTCTCTTTCTGACTTCATTCTGTATAATAGGCTGTAGGTTCATCCACCTCATTAGAACTGACTCAAATGCATTCCTTTTTATGACTGAAATTCCATTGTGTATATGTTCCACAGCTTCTTTATCCATTCATGTCAATGGACATCTAGGTTGCTTCCATGTCCTAGTTACTGTAAATAGTGCTGCAGTGAACATTGTGGTACATGTGTCTTTTTCAGTTATGGTTTCCTCAGGGTATATGCCCAGTAGTGGAATTGTTGGGTCATGTGGTGGTTTTATTTCTAGTTTTTAAGGAGCCTGCACACTCTTCTCTGCAGTGGCTGTATCAGTTTACATTCTCACCAGCAGTGCAGGCACCAGGCCTTCCTTTGTGGCTCAGATGTTGAAGCATCTGCCTGCAATGTGGGAGACCTTGGTTCGATCGCTGGATTGGGAAGATCCCCTGGAGAAGGGCATGGCAATCCTCTCCAGAATTCTTGCCTGGGAAATCCCCATGGACAGAGAAGCCTGGCGGCCTACAGTCCATGGGGTTGCAGAGAGTCGGACACGACTGAGTGGCTAAGCACAGCACAACAATGCAAGAGGATTCCCTTTTCTCCACACCCCCTCCAGCATTTGTTCGTAAATTTTTTGATCATGTTTGCTGCCAGTTTATAAATATTGAAAGATTTCTCCTGAATTTTGGCCCACTCTAGAATTTAATGATCATAAGCAAACCAGTCCAAATTTATAATAAAATCAGTCAAAATGTATTTACACATCAGTTTGCCCTGGGTCACTGTGGATTTATTGGTTGTCACTGTTTCTTTCTCAGCTGTGATTCCATTATAATATCACTATTATGTATACATGTCAGTGAGGTGGAAATATCTGTTTTCTTGGCAGTGTGGAATTTATCTTTAGAAAAGGCACTCATGAATATTGTTTCCATTAAGATGAAAAACCATTAATTTGAAGCATATGCTATTATGTTTACCTATAATTAAAAGTACAAACTGACTTTGGCCGGAAGTGAAATGTATATCCAAATTATGAGCTAAAATCAGGCATGGGAAACCCCATAGGAAGTCACATTGATTCCAGAAGAAAAAGAAGTACAGAATCAATATTGCCCTGATTAATATTTAACCTATATATAAACAAATATGGGTCAAGAGGAATGGTTCTCAACTTGTGGTCCCCAGACCAGCAGCATCAGCATCACCTGGGAACTTGGGAAAATTGGAACTCTTGGGCCCCACCCAGTTCTGCCCAATCAGAAACTTAAGGAGTGGGGCTTATGGTCTTTGCTTTAACAGACCCTGCAGGTGATTCTGATAAACATTCGCATTTTAGTTTCATGGGCCTGGAGGAGTTTTTAAAAAAGTTCTTACTGCCACAGAAATGCATACTGTAATAAGAGGGAGAAAACCTCTACATATTTCTTTCTTATTTCTAATTTGTCTTGTTTCTATCCATTGGTGGCAGTAAGAACAGGGAAAGGAAGGGGGATTTATGCTTCCTGTTGTGATATATGATGATTATTTTTCTGATGACAACTCACTATCACAGTCTTGGTCTCTTATACCCTTGAGCCACCTCTATACTCCAGTTCAACTAAACTAACCAACAGACCAGAAAATAAACCAGGTACAGAAATAAGCTTATATGAATCCTTGCCTGTCCTGTGTAATGTCTTGACTGTTAAAGTGAAATTGTCAGATAATCTTTGTGGAGAAGTAAATTTTCCAGCCTAATTCTCAAGTTGAATTGTTAAGAAAGTCCTTCGTTACTGAGAAGACTTCAAATAATTTATACTTAAGAAATACTAGAATTTGTAAAGATAATTTAATCATCTGATAAGTAGGAAAATTCACAAGAATTTTTGACTTCAGACCTGAGACTTCAAACAAATGTTCAGCTCCTGGATACTTAACATCATGATTATCTGCTCTTGCTATGATTATTTGTTCTTGTTGGCATTGATTTATAAGAATATACATACATACATACATATATATATATATATATATATTTTTTTTTTTTTTTTTTTTTTGACCGTACCACATGGCTTGTTGGATCTTAGTTCCCTGACCAGGAATTGAACTCAGTCCGAGGTAGTAAAAGTGCTAAGTCCTAACCACTAGACTACCAGGGAATTCCTCGGTACATATACTTTCAAGTGTTAAATTGTGTAAAGAGTTGAGTGCTTTTGATTGAGAAGATAGCCTTTAGGGAGGAGGCAGATGGTGGGATTTGGAGGTTGGAAGTGGTTTGAAGTAGAAGGGAAAATGGAAGGGCGTTCTGGGGGAAGGAACAGCAACTGAAAAGGCAAGTGGCAGAAGAGTGGAAAACTGAGGGAAATCCCCTACATGTTGAATGTGGATAGAATATGGGAAATAGAATAGTGGCTCTGTTTGTGGAACATTTTGCAGGTCAGGTAGAGGAATTTAAACAAAATTGGTGATGTACAAGGCCCCTAAAAGTTTTTAAACAGAGTAATCCTTGTCATCTATACTTCTTTCCTCAATCCTGGAGTGACTGAATCACAGTTGAGGATAACTGGTCTGAAAAGAGCCTTCAAAAAGATTTGTGACATTTTTGCATGAAATGTTTACAAAGATTTAGATAAAAGCATATTTATATAGTCATTTAGAGAGCTGATCTTATTAACAAGATTGCAATGACTTGAAACTGGGATTGCTCTAGAAAATGAGGAATATACCATTCTCCTATTAAAGCTTGAATCAAAAAATAAAATTCCAGGTCATGAAATATGTACAGAAAGTTCAGAGAAAAAACCCCAAAAAACCATTCACTGGCTTTGATATAGTTGAGTTTATTTTGAAGGATCTTTTTGGAAGGTTAACATAGATATGGAACTTCTTCCCCATGTAGGCGGTGTTTACAAGTGATCCTCATACAAGCTACCTCCCTGTGCAATTCCGGTCACCCAGTCAAGCAGAGACTCAGCGTGGAGATGTGTCTGTTATTTCTGTGAGTACCATCTGCTGTGTGCACTGCCTCAGCTTCTCACTTTTTCATTCTATCCTGGTAACATAAATTATCTCTGACAACATTCACTTGTTTCTAATCACATTTTTATTGTTGGTAGTGAGCTATACAACAGAGGTATAAATACTCCTAAACATATGTATTTTTAAATAAATGAAATTTATTAAAAATTTTTTCTCAGTTTATTGATTACTTTTAGGCAAATGTTAAAATTATTCAGGTGACCCAGATTCCTTTTCTATAGGAGAAAAGGTATTTTTGGTTTAAAAAATTGTCATTGACAATTAATATGTAGGAAATTGTTTTTAACCTCAGTTTTTGAAACTTTAAAGAAACTCCCCAGTTATTTGTTTAAAATATGGAAGGTGAAGGTTTTAAAATCTCTTCAGCCTCTTATTTTGAGATTGCTTGGCTCCCAGTTTTTCAGATGAGGAAGGTGACAATGCAAAGTGTTAGTTGTCTTTAAGTAGGTTAATGGAAGTATAAGTGTTAGCCTGAGTGTCAGTATTGGAATTTGGCCTAAAAGCCAAGTTCGCCAGCAAGGTTAATCAGTCTGTGAAAGCTGAGTGAAAGTGAAAGTCAGTCGTGTCTGACTCTTCGCAACCCCACAGACTATACAGTCCGTGGAATTCTCCAGGCCAGAATGCTGGAGTGGGTAGCCTTTCCCTTTTCCAGGGGATCTTCCGAACCCAGGGATCAAACCCAGGTCTCCTGCATTGCAAACGGATTCTTTACCAGCTGAGCCACCAAGGAAGCCTATCCCTTCTCCAGCAGATCTTTGCAACCCAGGAATCGATACGGGGTCTCCTTCATTTTAGGCGGATTCTTTACCAACTTAGCTATCAGGGAAGCCCGCTTTAGGCATGTGGCCTGTCCAAAACTGAGTTGACCAGAGTGCATCTATATAAAGGGCTCTTTGGGTAGGAGGTACCTAGCCAACTGATACCCAGCCAGGGCCTGGGCTCAGTCTCATGTGGTCTCTTTGGGAGCTGTTTTTTTTTTTTTTAATTTTTAAAGTGGTGGACAACACATTTACAAATTCACATATATGTGAACAAACTTAAATCTTTTTTTTTTCTTCCTCTCTCAATCTCTTTTATTTGTGGCCATCACCATTATCCACTGCCAGAACTTAACTCTGAATTAAGAACTTTTTAATAATTTTGAATTAAAAGTACCCCTACTTAAGATGAGGAGGGTGAAACGCAGAGTTATTAATCATCAGGCATAAAATTTCGGTTGAATAAAATACATAAACTCTCAAAATCTGCTTTACAGCATTTTCCCTGTAATCAGTAATAATATATTGTCCACTTAAAATATTTAAGAGGATGGATTTCATGTTAGTGTTCTTACCACAATTAGAAAGAAAGGAGGGAAGGAAGGAAAAGAAAGAAAGATCCCTACTTAAATATAACTCCAAGGTTTCTCACGTATATATACCTATTGCTTTATGTTAGCATGTCTTCATTTTGTAGTATATTCATGATGTAGGAAGTTTGTTAGCTCAACATCTCAGTAAAGTCAGCAGTGTGAAGAACCCATCCCAGCTTCCTTGTGTGGAATCTGGTGGGTGTCAGTTGCAAAGGGATGCAACTGGGTGCTGAGTCTCTGTTCCACTAGCTTACTAGGTAATTAAACAAGATACTGTATTGCCCAGACAGTCTCAGGTAGGGTATTCCTTGGGGTCTGCAGACATTGTTCGACTCCATTGCTGGAGTCACTGCGTGCCTGGAACCGTAAAGAGGTCACAGAGGACTGTGTTTCGTCATGTCTACCTCCAACACTTTTCGCATGTATTACCTGAAAAGTCTTTGCTGGATGTGGCCTTACTTTAGTTTTTATGGAAAATCTTGTGTTTCTTTTAAACAGCAGGTTTTCAAGGGGGCAGTTTGAGTGTGTTAAAGATCATGATTTTTTTGTTTAATCAAATGTGTCTCAGTTCTAAGTATTCAGGTTTAAAAAAATGAGTCACTTTCAATCTTTCTAAATACAGAATGGCACTATATATTAAGCACTTCTAGAATTAATCTCTGGACTAGAGCAGTTTCAATACAGGCAAAAAGCCATTTTGAATTCCTGTGAGATCATTAGTGATTAGAAATAAAATTTAAGTATAACTTCTCCAAGTGAGGACAGGTATAATGAAGAGAGCATCTCTCATTTGTTAACTTTTAAGATAGTTTATAATTTTACACATTTTAAAGAGAAACAGTGTCCATGGCTTAGTGTTAAATCATTTTTTCAGTCAAGATTTTTTTCTTTCCTTTTTTGGTTGAGGAATTTATGAGATTTGGGTATATCTGGAATTCCTTTTTCTTGAAAATGTCTCAAGCCATTAATTTAAAGAGAACGCCTGGAACTTTCAGTTCACAGTAATTGTTTGAACAAGATATCACTACTCGTGGCTTAAATTCTGGTAAAATTTCCTGTTTTCCATTTTGATTTTAAGGGAGACCTGTGTATGGAACAAAGCAGATGAAACTATCTGCCTCCTCCGATGTTTCAAACCTAAGCTCTGATGGGGCAGGAGTTTATGTGGGTTAAGGAAGTCTCTCTCTCTACTTACCTACCTATGTGACTAGATACCTATTGTATATAGTTTATACAATATGTTTTTTTCCTGAACAATGTGACAACATCTGAGCTTCAGTATAGAGGCCGTCACCTGATCACTGAGTTGGAAACTGACCCCAGTGAGAGAGTATGTATGTAAGAATGAAACCCCTGAACCTGCAGAGTCACCCTACTCAGCTGAGTGTAGGCTGCCATGTCTTGCTTAGAGCAATCAGTAGAGACCAGTCAAGGTAAAAGCCTGTGAAAACACAGACTCAGTTTCAAATGTTGGCAGAGGAAGAGTGATGGAACATGCAGTTTGAATCTTGGGATTATTGTTTTTGATTCATGGGTTTAGAAGACAGAGGGAAAGGGGCTGGAAAGATACTGAATTGGTAATGACAGCGGAGGACGATCTTGTATTCTCAGATCAATGGCACCGACTTTCCCTTCCGAAGTGTGGGCGTCCTCCTCCTGATCGTGGATGCCTGCAGTGTTCCCTTCCGGTTGACAGAAAAAAAGGTTTTCTCTTTCACTGATGTCAGTCGCATGGAAGAATACTTAAAAACAGGCATCCCTCCAAGGTAGGTGAAGCTTGCCCTATATAAAGGATAAGGTACCTTAAAGATGACACCTGGCTAACTCTGAGTTTTGGCTTCTGTACTTTTCTTTTTTACTCTGGGTATTTAGGATTCTTGAAGGATGGATACTCATTCCTTTTCCAGTTTCAGGTTGATGCCTGTGTGATCTAAGTTGCTTATCATTGATAAGTGAGGGCTTGGATGTTAGAAGTTTGCAAATGATGGGAAGGTTCTTGGAAGGAGAAAAGCTCAACATTTTGGATCGTTCCTATCCCACTTCTTAGTATTAAGCTGATCTACATTGTACCCAACTCTCTCAGAAGGCTCATTATCATTTTAAAACAATTTTATTGAGTTTTGCCTTTGTAACAGTCTATCCTGCTGATGAACCCTTGGACAGCATTGTGCTATGACTCTGGTATAGGAAGTTGCCACCTGGGTCACTTGGAATTGACTGGAAAGGACTAAATTGATTTTTTAAGTGGATGAGTGTGTGATCTCTTTTTTAAGAGCCCTAGCATGATTCATTTTTCTTTGTTATTATCTGAACAAAGGTGCACCATGCTGTATTTGTGTTGGGCAGACCCTGACTGGAGGCAAGAAGATAAATTCAGTCCCCTTTCTGCCCCCTTTGCTTTCCTGTGGACATTGATTTTACACACAGGCTTTCATTTAATGAAGCCCCAAAGGGAGGAACATAGGCTTCCCAGGGAGCAAAGTCCTATGTAGCATTTGAATCATCATCAACTGATCTGGTCACTTACGCTCCTTAAACTTTAAAGAACCAGATCTCAACAAGTCCCGTAAAGTCATGATATTCTTTCAGTATAACATTCTTTGTGTACATATAGCTCTATCTTCTGATTTAATACATTTGTAGGTATTTACTTTGCAAGGCCTCAATTTTCTTTATGTATCTAAAGATTTTTTTCCTAATGTTGGAAAATAAACAGAGTCAGTCACTTCACCTAAAACAATCTGGAACATAAAGCTCACCACAGATGTTTAGAGCAACACAATAGTCATGCAAGGCGCCCAATATATTAAGAAAAGAAATGCTATAATAAAGGATATATGATAAGAGTAAAAGGAAAGGCTCTCCCTGCTTCTGGATGGAAAAGTTAATTCTGTAAAGGTGTCAGTTCAGTTCAGTCCCTCAGTCGTGTCTGACTCTGCGACCCCATGAATTTCAGCACACCAGGCCTCCCTGTCTATCACCAACTCCCGGATTTCACTCAAACTCAACGTGCATCAAGTTGGTGATGCCATCCAGCCATCTCATCCTCTGTCATCCCCTTCTCCTCCTGCCCCCAATCCCTCCCAGCATCAGGGTCTTTTCCAATGAGTCAGCTCTTCACATGAGGTGGCCAAAGTACTGGAGTTTCAGCTTTAGCATCGTTCCTTCCAAAGAACACCCAGGACTGATCTCCTTTAGAATGGACTGGTTGGATCTCCTTGCAGTCCAAGGGACTCTCAACAGTCTTTTCCAATACCGCAGTTCAAAAGCATCAATTCTTTGGCACTCAGCTTTCTTCACAGTGCAACTCTCGCATTCATACATGACCACTGGAAAAACCATAGCCTTGACTAGACAGACCTTTGTTGGCAAAGTAATGTCTCTGCTTTTTAATATGTTGTCTAGGTTGGTCATAACTTTCCTTCCAAGGAGTAAGTGTCTTTTAATTTCATGGCTGCTCATTGGAAAAGTCTTTGATGCTGGGAGGGATTGGGGCAGGAGAAGAAGGGGACGATCGAGGATGAGATGGCTGACTGGCATCTCTGACTCGATGGACGCGAGTCTGAGTAAACTCAGGGAGTTGGTGATGGACAGGGAGGCCTGGGGTTGCAAAGAGTTGGACTGAACGACTGAATGACTGAGCGACTGAACTGAACTGAACTGAACTGAACTGAATCACCATCTGCAGTGATTTTGGAACCCCCCCAAAATAAAGTCTGATACTGTTGCCACTGTTGGCCCATCTATTTTCCATGAAGTGATGGGACCAGATGCCATGATCTTCGTTTTCTGAATGTTGAGCTTTAAGCCAACTTTTTCACTCTCCTCTTTCACTTTCATCAAGAAGCTTTTTAGTTCCTCTTCACTTTCTGCCATAAGGATGGTGTCATTTGCATAGCTGAGGTTGTTGATATTTCTCCCAGCAATCTTGATTCCAGCCTGTGCTTCTTCTAGCCCCTTGTTTCTCATGATGTACTCTGCATATAAGTTAAATAAGTGGGGTGACAGTATACAGCCTTGATGTACTCCTTTTCCTATTGGGAACCAGTCTGTTGTTCCATGTCCAGTCTAACTGTTGCTTCCTGTTCTGCATACAGATTTCTCAAGAGGCAGGTCAGGTGGTCTGGTATTCCCATCTCTCTCAGAATTTTCCATAGTTTATTGTGATCCACACAGTCAAAGGCTTTGGCATACTCATGTTACTCTATCTAAATTAAAATTTAAATCTAATACATTTCTGTTAGTGTACCAGTAGGTTACTTTTCTATTGTTTTTGACAGTTGATGATGAAGTTCATCTGGAAAAATAAATAAGGGAGTCATAAAACATTTTAAAACTAATTACAATAATACAAGGGGCTTATTTTATCAGATATTAAAACAAACCAAAAGTGAAAGTCTCTCAGTCATGTCCAACTCTTTGTGACCCCATGGACTATACAGTCCATGGAATTCTCCAGGCCAGAATACTGGAGTGGGTAGCTGTTCCCTTCTCCAGGGGATCTTCCCAACCCAGGGATCAAACCCAGGTCTCTCACATTACAGGTGGATTCTTTACCATCTGAGCCACCAGGGAAGCCCAAACCATAAAGCCATAGTAATTATGTGTAGTAGTGGCAAAGGAGAGAGAGATCAGAAGAGAAAATCCACAAACAGATCTGATTGTATGTGGTGATATACTCATAATATAAGTAGCAATTTAAACCAAGACATGGGAAACATTTTCTTTCTTTTTTTTTAAGGTTTGGCGTTTATCCATTTACTTAGTAAATAGATAGTAGAACATAAGTAGATGTATAGAATGTCTGAAACAAACAAAACCAACCTCTTCTGTTAAAATAGTTTGCTCCATGAAGGAGCTGTGTCCCAAGACATCCACTAGGTCAACTGATGTATATGACTTTCAGTTCAGTTCAGTTCAGTCACTTAGTTGTGTCCAACTCTTTGCGACCCCATGAATCGCAGCACGCCAGGCCTCCCTGTCCATCACCAACTCCCAGAGTTCACCCAAACTTATGTGCATCGAGTCGGTGATGCCATCTAGCCATCTCATCCTCTGTCATCCCCTTCTCCTCCTGCCCCCCAATCCCTCCCAGCATCAGGGTCTTTTCCAATGAGTCAACTCTTCGCATGAGATGGCCAAAGTACTGGAGTTTCAGCTTTAGCATCAGTCCTTCCAATGAACACCCAGGACTGATTTCCTTTAGGATGGACTGCTTGGATCTCCTTGCAGTCCAAGGGACTCTCAAGAGTCTTCTCCAACACCACAGTTCAAAAGCATCAATTCTTCGGTGCTCAGCTTTCTTCACAGTCCAACTCTCACTAGTTTTCCCTATATTTAGAGACCTCCTTGTAATAGAAACATTAAGTTCCAGGTGTGGAATTGAAGTAGACCCTTGTAACAGCAAGGGTGAAAAGGCATGTGGAGTGCTTTTTGCTTTGTGAGTTCTGCTTTTATCTATCTAGTATTTACTTCAGAAAGGTACTCAGTAAACACATGTTGAATTATTGAAACTTGCTCTGATTTTCTAACTTTTTTACAGGTCAGTTGTCCTGTTGAGCACAAGAGGACAGATAAAGCAGTTGAATATTTCGGATTCATTAGTACCTCTGGGATTAGCCAAGCCAGCCAATCTTTATAACAAAGGTTTGTATCTGTATTCTTCCATAAAGTTTTTAGGAGAGCAGCAACATATACATTTTTATGGTGGAGTGTAGCTACCAGCCTGCTTTCATGAGCTTGTTAGGCTGGGGTGGGTATTATGAAGATAATTTCTAAATCAGGAGACAGTGTTAGAGGAAGTGTGTTGGGATGTAGTTTGTTATTTGGGGCAGGGGGTGGGTGGTAAGAGTTCATTCTCTGACGTAAGGAAGTATAGTTTTTTGGTTGTTTTTTGTTTCGCTCACCTCCACCTCACCTTTCACATTATCTTGCCTGCAACTAGTAGAGATACAAATTGAACTTTTTTTTTTTTTTTTAGGAAGTACCATATTTTTGGGATTCAATGGAAACTTTAAACCATCATGGACTAAGCTGTATACCAGCCCTGCTAGACAGGGCCTCGGGCTGCTTGAACAATTCATACCTTTGCAGCTGGACGAATATGGTTGTCACAGAGCTGACACTATCCGCCGAAGAGACCTGGAGCTGTTGAAGCAAACTTCAAAGGCACATTAGAGACTTAACTGTAACTTAAGTGCTGGGGGATAAAATGTGAACTAACTTATTTAATTTATGGCATTTTAAAATGACACTGTTAACCCAACGGAAGCATTTTCCTGTTTGAGGCAGAAAGGGGAGAAAAGTAAGAGTTTAAAGAGATTGCTTGAATACCAGCTTACGCACCTTCTAGTTGTACAAAGTGGTAAAGAATTTATTTGTATTTGTTAGGCTGGTATATTTCAGAGATCAGTTCTCTTATCCCTCACGTCCCACTCCTGTGTTTCGTAGTGACCGTAAACAGTGCTTCATCTTTTGTACAAAATGGGATGCTGTGAGGGAAGGGGAGCTTCTGAGAGTCAGCCTGAGGAGAGTCAGTCCTTGAGAGGACCAGCTCTTGTAGCACCTTGGATACTTGAAGTCTAATGTTCACTTGTGTCGTTGACTTTGCGTCGGCAGTTGACCTGGGTGGCTGGCATGTCCAGGAATGCCTTGAGCCCTGATTCCAGGCAGCCTTTGAGGATTTTGTATGATACTGAATGATGGAGTTTTAAGTGGCAACTCAGGCCCAGCTCATGCCCTTTTTTGCTTGGACATGTGCTATTTTTATTCATTTGTATATTGATTCCTTCTAAGGATTCAACTTTCAAACAGCAAGTATTATTGGGGGGAAAAAAAAAGGGCTTTTATGGGTTCGACATCCCTTTAATCTGTGACCATTGGGCAAAAATTGGACCCGCACCTTGGTCTGATGTTGGTGGGACCATTTTTGCAGCTTTAATCCTTAGCCTGTTTGACTGTATATTTGTATTTAAAATGCAAGAGCTGACCTAAATATTTACATTTTTTAAAAAAAGGAGCAGGCCATTTTCCTGAACTATTAACTTGTGTCATTTCAACTTGCACAAAGGAAGTCTGTTCTTGGAGTTACTCCTGCACCCGTTTTTTAGATTTGTTTTTTGTGTGGATTTTTTTAAAAAAGCTTCTCTGCTCACCAACCTGGCAGGACAATTGCAAAAAACTTAATGATACCCCGAAATATTGTACTCAGGGAGAGGAAAAACAGGAGAACCTTTTAAGGGCCAGAATCAAGGAGAGAATATTCAGAAACAAACCTCTTTTTAGCCTTAGAGGAGTCCATCACTCTTAAGTAAATCGTTAGAGCCCACTGAAAAAAAGGCACTGTAATGCCCTATTTTTCTTCTTACTGGGTGTGTACATCTCCTGCCAGTGAGGACTGCATGTGGCTAAAGGAGATTGATGCCACAGCCAGGATGTCACTACACCAAGAGGAAAGAGGTGTTGAAATGCTTTTATCTTTTCCTAAACCCACAGTGTATGAAGTGTAACGTGGGGATGGCCACAGCAAGGAATATGGTCAGGCTGACTTTGGCAATGAGTACAGACAAATTCACTCTTCTCTGTCAAGAGCAACAGCTAACAGCCTGTCCTTTTGTGTCCAAAAGAAACTGCAGAGCAGCTCTGTGACTTTATTTCCATTACTTTTCAAAATATGCTACCTCAAAGTGCTACCGATAAACCTTTCTAACTGTAAGTACCCTTGTTAAAAGAGTACGTGTCTTAATCAAAGTTTAGGTTTTGGGGTGTTTTTTTTGTACATTGATGAATGAAATCTTACCTATTAAATATATTATTGGATCATTGTTCCTCAAGGTGATTAAAGTTTGTGTGTGTGTGTGTTTTTATGACAAATATCTTTTATGTGTGATTTTTAGAGTTTGGCTCTTTAAAGATTTGAAGAGGATATATAAGTTCTAAAGCACTCAGTTTTTCTGATTTATATGCTAATGGTCAGGGCCCAATTTAAATAAAATAAAAATATGTGTGCATGTATTTTTTCATGTATGTGTGTGACTATCTAGCAAGCAGTCAATTTTTTTTTTCATTCCATATCCCATCTGCAAAGAAGCTATGGGCAGAAATAATGAGGAAATTTTCATCCACTAGGTAGATTTTGTAAGACTAAGTAACTTCAGAAGGCTGGTGCAGAGGTTCTTTGACTGCACATTGGAGAAAGCTTGGGAGCTTTAAAACCTGTGATGGCCTGGTCTGTTCCCTCCACTCCAGCTCCTGCTTCATATTTAATTGGTGTGGGGTGCAGCCTGGCCATTGGAATTTTTTAAAAGCTCTCTGGGTGATGGTAATAACATGTAGCCAGGGTTAGGTATCACTGTACTAATATAATAGGCCCACTGTTTAACCTCAGTCTGTAATTTTTTGTGTGATAAAAACAAAATTATAATTATCTATTTTTATTTGTGATTCCTATATTGCTTATGGAACTCCCAGCCCTCAACAAAACATTTTGCTATTGTCTGAACTTTCGATAGCGTTTTTAGTTCTTAGTTGTTTCAAATTGTTAAATTGGTTATCAAAGCTGATATACACATTTCAGGCTATTGGGAGCTTGCAGTCTGTTTTATTTCTACTGGGAAAATGTGTTCAAAGGTGATTTATAAGTTTATAAGCATTTTCCATCAGGTGAGGCAGTTGGTTGAGTTCCAGAAATGTGGCCGTCCACGAATTGGCCAGCTGATGAGAAACACAGGGCCTTCTCATATATCGACAGACTTGGGTTTTAAGTCTTTCCTGTGAGATTTCTCCCTCTCCACCTGAATCAGCATGTTGTATATTATCTTCAGAGGCTGGAAGAGAGTGCATGTGAGAAGATGAAAGGCAGGCTCATGGTCTTACAGAATAGGACTCCAAAGCAGCCACTAAACTGATGTTTAGACCTGAGAGTGGGGAGAAGGTTTATGACTCCTCTGTTCTCCAGCTCCATCAGAAGAGAACATATCCTTGTACCATTAGATGGAATATTTGGTTTGGAGGAGGGGTGGGCAATGCGGTGATGGATAGAGGCTTGAATGCTTCAGATAACTTAAGTTTTCATTCCTTAAGGGATGAAGTAATGTTTGGATAAGCCCAGTTGAAAGGCATTTCAGTAAGCAGGTATGCACTTAATTTAAGTATGTGTTTTTTTTTTTTTTTTTTTAAGTTGGTTGTAGTAGGTAAGTACTTAAATTCCACTGTGACAGTGTTTGTTGATTTCATGATGCGTGGTTGGAGTTTACCCTCCAGAATTCTTGTTTGGCTTTCAGATACTTGTGAAATCAAGTTTAATAACCTGAGAAATTCCCCTAGAAGTGAATACCATGAATGGGAGTAATTGGGTAACAGGTTTGTATATTTATAGTTAGTCTAAACTTAGTAATAATCCAGACTTTTAGAAATATGAATGCACATTCTGGACTGGAGCTCATTTTCAACAAAAGGGAGGGAAAAAAGTTAAGAAAAGGCATCGCCAGCCCCTTGCTCACAAATAACAAAATGCTGTTTATTTCTTGCTGGACTCTTGGCATCATTTGTAAGACTGAAAGTTTTAGTCACATTTATCTTCGATAAGAGAGAGAAGCTGAAAAACAGGATGCTAGTTAGGCCTAGGTGTTGTAGGGAAGGGCACACAACACTTTGCTTTTATGTGATAAAATTAAAGAATGACTGATTGAACTATGAAGACTTCTGAATGAGGAACTATGCCCCACAGGGCATCCAAAAATATCAGCCATAGCAATATCTGAAAATCCAACAAATAGTGGGTCTGAAAACAACTTCATAGATTGATTTAAAATTTTTTTTCTAAGATGAACATTGTAATTAGTCTGGTTATGAAAGTAGTAACAGATTTAAGATTCGTCCTCAGAAAAGCTTAGATATTTTTCATCAAAATTGCTAAGTCAAGAATTAGAAAACTAACCTGTCGAACAAACCTGTCCCCTTGACTGGTTTTGTACTAATTTTGAGCTAAGAATGGTTTCATATCTTCAAATATAAAACGTTAGAAAAAGTCAAAAGAGTGATATTTTATGATGTGAAATTATGTATAATTTATATTTTGGTATCCATTAATAAAGTCTTATTGGAGGACAGTCATGCTCATTTTGTTACATATTGACTATAGCTTGCATTTGGCAATGGCATGTTTGAGTAGTTGCCCGAAGACCATGGCCTGCAAAGCTGAAAATATTTACAGGCATGCTTTGTTTTATTGTGCTTCACTTTATTGCATTTCCTACATATGGGTTGTTAATTGAAGGTGTGTGGCAGTATTGCGTGGGGCAAGTCGATTGGTACCATTTTTCTGTAGCATTTACTCACTTGGGTTTCACATTTTGGTAATTCTTGCAACATTTCTAACTTTTTCTAACATTATATTTGTTATGATCTGAGATCAGTGATCTTTGTTGTTACCACTGGAAAAGGATTAAAGCCTTCTCACTGAAGGCTCAGATGTTGATTAGCATTTTTTTAGCAATAAAGTTTTTAAATTAATAAATGAACATAGTTTTAGACAATGCTGTTGCCCACTTAATATGCTACAGTATAGTGTAAACTTTTATATCCACTAGTAAAAAAATTTGTGTGACTTGCTTAATGGTGATATTGTTTTATCACAATGATCTGGAACCAGACTGGAAGTGTCTCTGAGGTATGTCTGAACTGTATTCCTTTACTGAAAGAGTTTGCTGACCCTTGATCTTGGTGTAGAGTATACTGGTGTTCATTGTACTATTCTTGGAACCTTCCTAAGGCTTGAGAATTTTTAAAACAAAATTAAGGGAAAAATCTTCATCAGAATCACCTGAGGTACTCGATGAACCTGCAAAATCCCAGGCTCCAACTCAGACTGGAGAATTGGCATTTCTGGGAATTGCAGCTGGAAATATAATTGTATAACAAGCTTCTCAGGGAACTTCTCTAGCGGTCCAGTGATTGAGACTCTGAGCTTCCAGTGCAGGGGCCACTGGTTCAATCCCTAGTTGAGGAACGGGAACCCCACATGCTGCGCAGCACAGCCAAAAAATTAAATATAATAGTAACAATAAAAACAAACTCCCCAGGTGTTTCTTATGAGCACTAACATTTGAGAACCCCGTAACAAGTAGTAAGCCCCTGTTACCGCTCTCTCTCTTTTCCTTTAATAGAGGATGCAGCTGAACAATTTTTTTTTTTTAAACTCTTAACAGCTTCATCTACACTGTCTTCCCCACAATGTTTGGTGACAAATACAGCGCAGAACTGGTCCACAACACAGTATGTGGTGGTTTCTGGGGCAAAGGTTTGGAGCCTGTGATAAAGTCTCTTCACTGTCTGAAATTCTCACTGATAGAATTATTCCTTTGACTAAAATTACTTCTAGAAAGAAATCCCAGCCACCCTTGAAAGTTCTTTTTATTATTTTAAGGAGTCTAAAGGGAAGTGTACAATAAGCTACAATCAGGCTGCATGACTAACAAACACCTAAGTTTCTTTGCTTTTGGATGGAACTGTATTCATCCTAGTTATCCCACATTTATCAAAGTGCTGATCGGCAATTGCAGGTCTATTTTTTTTAAGGTAGAATTAATTATTTCATATAAGCAAGTTGCTTTGTACACAAAAGCCTCTTAATACATGAGCTTCATGGAGAGGTTTTGGAGAAGGCTGGATGGATTTGAGGGGTCCTTACCAGGAAGGAGGGTAATATACTCTCTGGGAGGGCATGGAAGGTTTATTTTGTTCCACCTTCTCCCACCAGCTTTCATTGATCATAACACCCAGTTCCTGAGGGAGGAAGGCTTTGGTCAGATAGGTTTCTGATGTTGGGGAATTTAAGATCTTCACGCTTGTGAGACAAGGGGCATCATTAGTTCCAACAGGGGTGAGAGAAGAAGGGAGTTCTGACGGGAAAGACTACGCCAGAACTTGTTGCCTCTTTCAAAATTATGCATGTGAGCAGTCTTCTTCTCAGGAAAATAGCTCAGTGAATAATGGATTCCAGACAGAGTGACATGCCTGATAGGGTTCATTGTTGAAGGTATGGTGGGTGTTTTGTCTGATGCCACTAAGGCATTTACCAGCAGTGTTTCTTCAAACTGTTTCTTAATCCTGATCCTCAGCCTTTCAGAGAAGGCAGTGGCACCCCACTCCAGTACTCTGGCCTGGAAAATCCCATGGACAGAGGAGCCTGGTGGGCTTCAGTCCATGGGGTCACGAAGAGTCGGACATGACTGAGTGACTTCACTTTCACTTTTCACTTTCCCGCATTGGAGAAGGAAATGGCAACCCACTCCAGTGTTCCTTCCTGCCTGGAGAATCCCAGGGCTGGTGGACCCTGGTGGGCTGCCATCTATGGGGTCGCACAGAGTCAGACACGACTGAAGCGACTTAGCAGCAGCAGCAGCAGCAGCCTTTTCATCTATTAAGTGGAATTACTAATAGTTTTGTAAAATTACAGAGGGGATCAAATAAGAATAGTGAACAAACCTAGGTGTTTTATTTACAAAGAAAATCAGATTTCCAGATGATTTGTTATCCAAAAACTAGGTTTGCCTCTTGTTGGGTATTAAGCTGAAGGATACAACCAAGCTACAGATTGGGAGAAGGAAAATTTATTACAAGTGATGAGTAAGAAGAACACCAGGGGTCTTTCCCAAAGCAGTGTCTCCTGGAACAGCAAAACTGAAGTTTTAAGCTAACGGTACAAGCACAGTCATGAAGGGGCTTGGCTGCAGACAGAATCCAAGCTTTTGTTGACTGAGGTCAGAAAAGGTCAACATTGTTGTCCTGTTTGTTGTTGGTCAGTCACTAAGATGTGTCCGACTCTTGGCAACTCTATGAACTGCAAGTCAGTCTTCCCTGACTTCACAATCTCCCAGAATTTGCTCAAACTCACGTCCATTGAGTCAGTGATGCCATGCAACTATCTCATCCTCTGCTGCCACCTTCTTTTGTTTTCAATATTTCCCAGCATCAGGGTCTTTTCCAGGGCTCTTCACATCAGGTGTCCAAAGTATTGAAACTTTAGCTTTAGCATCAGTCCTTCCAGTGAATATTCAAGGTTGACTTCTTTTAGGATTGGCTGGTTTAATCTTGCAGTCCAAGGGACTCTCAAGAGTCTTTTCCAGCACCACAGTTCAAATGCATCAATTCTTTGGTGCTCAGCCTTCTTTATGGTCCAACTCTCACATCTGTACGTGACTACTGGGAAAACCATAGATTTGAGTACAAAAATCTTTGTTGGCAAAGTGATGTCTCTGCTTTTAAATACATTGTCTAGGTTTGTCATAGCTTTCCTTCCAAGGAGCAAGCTCTTTTAATTTCACTGCTGCAGTCACCATCTGCAGTGATTTTGGGGCCCAAGAAAATAAAATCTGTCGTTGCTCCCACTTGAACCCCTTCTATCTGCCATGAAGCGATGGGACCAGATGCCATGATCTTAGTTTTCTGAATGTTGCGTTTTAAGTCAGCTTTTTCACTCTCCTTTTCACTTTCATCAAGAGGCTCTTTAGTTCCTCTTCACTTTCTGCCATTAGAGTGGTATCATCTGCATATCTGAGGTTGTTGATATTTCTCCCAGAAATCTTGATTCCAGCTTGTAATTCATCTAGCCCAGCATTTTCGATGATGTACTCTGCATAGAAGTTAAATGAGCAAGGTGACGATATACAGCCTTGAAATACTGTTTTCCCAATTTTGAACCAGTCTGTTGTTTCATGTCCAGTTCTAACTGTTGCTGCTTGACCTGCATACAGGTTTCTCAGGAGACAGGTAAGGTGGTCTGGTGTTCCCATCTTTTAAAGAATTTTCCAGTTTGCTGTGATCCACATAGTCAAAGGTTTAGCATAGTCAATGAAGCAGAAGTAGTTTTTGTCTGGAATTCCCATGCTTTCTCCATGATTCAACAAATGTTGGCAATGATCTCTGGTTTCTCTGCCTTTTCTAAATCCAGCTTGTAAATCTGTGCGTTCTTAGTTCACGTACTGCTGAAGTCTGTCTTGAAGGATTTTGAGCATTACCTTGCTTTTGCATGTGAAATGAGTGCAACCGTACTATAGTTTGATCATTCTTTGGCATTGCCCTTCTGTGGAATTGTAATGAAAACTGACCTTTTGCAATCCTGTGTCTATTGCTTAGTTTTCCAAATTTGCTGACATGTTGAGTGCAGCACTCATGTATTCTAATTTAGTCTTTTTTTTTTTTTTTTGAGAACTAAGGATTAGGGAATCTGTATTTTTTAAATTAATTTTTATTGGAATGTTGTTGATTTACAGTGTTGTGTTAGTTTCTGCTGTCGGGAATCTGGAATCTGTATTTTTTAAACAAACTTCAGAGATACTGTGAGATTTGGGAACCACTGAGAGCTCATTACGAAAGCCCCTGCCCTAGTTTTAACACACTTCCTGTACTCAGTTGTTTGTATCTAGAAAAGAGGCCCTCAGGGCAGGCAATTGGTTTGCGCATCCAGAATGAGGTTTGCATTTAGGCCCTTCCTTGGACTGGCACCATAACTCAGCAAACCAGCTGTGTTCAGACTGCAGCTATGAAACGTGGAAAGACACCTGTGAAGTGGAAACACGCGGCTGCACCCCGCTCTGTAGCTGCGTGTGCCGTTTCCTGCTGTCCACTCTCACAAGTGAAAACTGCCGTTAATGGCTTGCCTCTTCTAATCCCTTTCACCATAAACTAACATGGAATGCAAAAAACTCACTTCCGATTCTTTTCCAATATTTTATCCACATTTCACTCCTTATCAAGTAGGAAAAACGCTATTGTGCAGTGAAATGGTTCAGAGGGAAGGTTTATGTGATGAGCTGAAGCTGAGTTAGAGGACTTGGAAAGTGAGTGCCTTTGGCAACAAATCTTACTATGTTTATGGTACCCCATTTCTTTCTAGCACAACTCCACCTCCATCTCCTCTTCACTGCCTAGGGTCCACTGCTATGGCCTTGTCACACTAGGCAAGACCATGTTCCCAAACCTCTTTGTACCTTTGTTCCCCATCATTACTCACATGTCCCATGTTCAACCCTCAGCATCCTTAGCCCTTTGTAAACTAGTTCGAAGTCAGACTGGTTCATGTGTCTAAAACAAATTCCCTCTCAGGCAAAACAGCCATTTTCATGTCTGCCCACTGTGCCTATAATGCTAAAAGTAGTGTGTGTTGCTTGAAGTTTTATCTGATTTGGTTGGTTTTTAAGACAATTTTGCCCTCCTACATACTTCACCTGCACATGAGGCTGATTCCATTGAAGCCTGGAGGAAGTTTACAAATCTGGAAAATTTACAAACCGGATAATCATTCATTAGGTACTGGAGTCACTACCATCTACAGGATATGAATAGTTGTATTTGAACGGAGTCCCTTCCGACGAGCTTCAGGAAGGTTATGGATAATACTGTGATTTTCCTCCTGCTTAAGCAATGTTCTCAGAACATGGAGACTAGATGAGTAACTACCTGGCTCTGAAACATATAATCTATTTGGATTGCAGGCCCAGGGTCTTGGCCACAAAAAAGTGTATTTATTCCAACATCTTCCTGGAAGCTGTGCTCTATGAGCCCTGGAAAATCCCTTTTGTTTATGGTGTCCTGCATTTCTGTAAATCACCTTATTTCAATAGCTGAGAGGAAGAGATTTGGTAATTATAGCTTTCCTTTGTTGCAGCTCTATATTGAAAACATATGCCAACAAGGTTAGGTAAGAATCCAAGTAGATAGATGATACATAAACAAGATTAGGAATCATGAGGATTAGGGGCTTCCTGTGCAGTTTTATCCAGAAGAAAAAGGTCAATTATAATATAAACCCCAAATTATTATTATTATTATTATTTTTTGCTGGAGGGTGTATGGTTTTATTAAACCAATAATCTATGCTTTCTGTCTCTTGCTTACAATTCCTTGAAATGAGTTAGTTTATTTCAGTTATAAATTTTTAACATGGTATCTACAAATATTACATTTAAAATCTATTAAGTATAACTGTTGGGTAGTCAACTTCTAATTTGTCAACTTACCACCTATAGTGCAGCTACTTATCAGATTACAATAATGAGAGTTTCTTTAAATTTTATTTAGTTCTTTATCTGTTTACAGAAGGTAAATGCTAAATATGAAGCATAAAGGTAACCAATGAAAGACTTGGAAATAAAGGATGAGGAGGGAGAAGAATGACTCTACCCTAGTTGTCTTTAACATTTTGCTTAAGCTCTGTCTGTACTTAAGTTAACCAGTCAGAGCCAGTTGAATCTATGTAGTCATTCTGAGTTTGCTTAGTGAGATAATACTATTTTAAACAAATCCTGCCCTCCTTCTTAGTGTGTGTGTTTTGCTCTCATATGTCTGAAAGTTTATTCATTGAACCAGTATCATCATTTTGGTGAGAGCTACAAATAGAATAGTACACTGGTGACTGTGATGCTAAAGGAAAAATATTCAAGACACTTGTTAGAGATGGTAAGGCAGACTTTATTCCAAGGGGCTATTACAGTGGAGTTTTGCAGTAGGGGAGAGAGATGGAGTGCAACTCCAAATATTACAAGGACATGTGAAGAATTATACCCAAGGAGCAGGGTGGGGACTGGTGGATGCAGAATGACTAAGAAAAAGCAGCAGGCGTTAGGGGATTCTGGCCCGACAGAGCTTTGCTGAAGCTGGCAGGTGATGAAATACTAAAGAGTGGGGAGGGGGAATGAGAAATTTGATTAGATATTAAGGATGGGGAGTTTTCAGTACATTGGAGTTTTGCTAAAACTGGATTAAAAAGGCCAAGGACAGAGCCCAAGGTCAGGAACCTCGTCAGAAAAAACCCAGAGGAGCCTGGTTCAAGTTTGGTCATGGAAAGAGCCTTTGTCAGTGGTTCAAGAGTGAAGGTAAGTCTACTGTTAATTACTATGGGGAAGTTAGCTATTTATATGTACTCACCTCCTTGGTATTAAATTGAAAGCTAGATAAAGAGGGTTTAGACTTTCTCTCTGATTAGATTTCTGTGAGTCAAACTGCTTTGAAATGGGCTGTTGAATTATGAATGATAAAAGTTTCAGATACCACACGGAAAAAGAACAGGTTTTAAAGATGGAGGAATCCTGATTATGGATTCTCCCATTATCTATTGTTTCCCAGAGTACAGGATTGTCCTTCTTAAAATGTGGTTTGTGGGCCGGTTCCATCAGAACCATGCAGTTTACTGTCAAAACTGTGGATTCGTAGGTTCCATTCTAAATGGCTTGAATTAGAATCTTTGGTTAAATCCCAGAAGTCTCCATTTAAACAAGCAACCTAACCAGTGAAGTGAACCAAAGAACCCAGAAGCAGATTTGTAACAAAGATGGCATTACAACCAATGGGTAAAAGACACACTGTCCAATACATGTGAGAAAGGTTGATTTTCCGCATAGAAAAAAACGCAGTTAGATCCCTACCTCATAGTATGAAAAAAAATAAAGTCCATGTAATTGGAATATTTAAATGTAGAAAGTAGTACTATTAAAACTTCCTGAAGTGAAGTGAAAGTTACTCAGTAGTGTCCAACTCTTTGCAACCCTAAGGACTGTCCATGTAATTCTCCAGGCCAGAATACTAGAGTGGGTAGCCTTTCCCTTCTCCAGGGGATCTTCCCAAGCCAGGGATCAAACCCAGGTCTCCTGCACTGCAGGCAGATTCTTTACCAGCTGAGCCATAAGGGAAACGCATTCTACAGAGTGGGAATTCCCTGGAAGTCCAGGGATTAGGACTCAGCGTTCACTGCCATGGGCTGAGATTCAATCCACAGCCACCCAGTGCAGCCAATAAATAAATACATAAAACATTTAGAGAAAATATAGAAGAATATAATTTTGATATTGGAATGACTTAAATACATGAAACATACAAAACATAAAAAAAATTCTACTAAATTACAATTTAATAATTTTGTGTGACGAAAGATAAAATAAGCAGTCAAGAGAAACACCGCAAACTTGGATAGGGTATTTAGAACAAGGATAACAAACAATAATTGGTATAAAAAACCTAAGAACTTCTCTAAATCATTAAGAAAAATAAAAGCAAACCAAGGGAGGTTTTTAATCATATTCAACTCAGAACAGGAAATCTAAGGCAAATACATATATGAAAAGATGGCTAACTGTATGATTATTTAGGGGGAATTCAATTAAAAAGTGAAATACTATTCAAAGGGTTCATGAATATGTAGAAAAAATGAATTTTTTAGATAACACTGTTGGCTGGAAAGTATACAGGTACAAACACTTTGGAGATCAAATTGGCAATATCTAATAGCTTTGTGTATATACTATCCTAATTATATATATGCCTATGAATTTTTTGTTCATGTGTGCAAAAGAGGTATGTAGAGATACTTACTGCTATTTTTATATGGGTCAAGAATTGGGAGAATGTGAACACTCATCATTGATGGATTGCATAAATACATCATATCAATAGTGTACTCATACATGGGACTACCATGCTTCAGTCAAAATGAATGAATTATGTCTTAGTGCATCAATATAGATACAACCTATCTATGGGTAGGGAGATAGGCAATGGCACCTGGGTACTCTGCTGGGTAGCAGAGAAGGCAATGGCACCCCACTCCAGTACTCTTGCCTGGAAAACCCCATGGAAGGAGGAGCCTGGTAGGCTGCAGTCCATGGTGTTGCTAAGAGTCAGACATGACTGAGCGACTTCACTTTCACTTTTCACTTTCACGCATTGGAGAAGGAAATGGTAACCCACTCCAGTGTTCTTGCCTGGAGAATCCCAGGGATGGGGGAGCCTGGTGGGCTGCTGTCTATGGGGTCACACAGAGTCGGACACGAGTGAAGTGACTTAGCAGCAGCAGCAGCAATGCTGGGTAGATAAGGTACAAATTGATACATATGAAATGATAATGTTTATGGATACAAACACTGTTGAAGTTGCATGATCCAATTTCCTCTTACAAGAGGTTTTCTTTCTATTCTTGCTAACTTTGGAAATTCATTATCTTGTATTTTGATATCAGAATATTCAGGCTAAAATTACTTTATCATTCATATGGTATTATCACATCTAATCTTTTGTATTTTGTTTTACAAACTCTTAAAATGAACTGTTAATTTTAGAATAGTTTTAGATTTATTGAAAAATTGTGAAGAGATTTCCCATATACCTCACATCTAGTTTTTCCCATTATTAACATTATATCTTGCATTATTAGTATATTATATCTGCTATAATTAATGAAATGATAAATCAAATAAAGTTCATATTTTATTCAGATTATCTTAGTTTTTAACTAATACCTTTATTTGTTGTAGAATCCCATTTAAGATACTATGTTAAATTTATTAATCATGTCTCCTTAGGCTCCTACAGGTTGTAGAGTTTCTCAGACATTTTTTTGTTAATGACTTTGACAGTTTTGAGTTGTACTGCTCAGGTATTGTAGAGTCCCTCATTGGAGACTGATATTTTCCTCATGATTAGATTGGGTTTTGGAAAAGAAAACCACAGAGATAAAGTGCCGTTCTAATCACATTATTTCAAGAGTGCCTATTATTAACGTTACTTATCACCTTAAACGGTAATCTTTATCACCTGGTAGAGGTCGTGTTTGTCAGGTTTCTCAGCTGTAAAGTTGTCTCTGTCCCCTCTTTCTATACTGTACTTTTTGGATGGAAGTCACTATGTGCAGCTCACACTAATCTCCTTTTTAAAAAGAGAAATTGTAGGTCAGAATGATAATGTAATTTGCCCTACATCATAGAGTTACTTATACATAGTCCAAGGGCCACAGTAAGAGGCTTACTTCATGTAATTTAATTTTAAAATTAATCAATGTGATTCAGTTAATTTTATTTCACTTAAATTTTACATTTAATTTACACGTAAAGTTAAGGTTAAGAGAGTGCGCTTAGCAGATGAAAAACAGTCTCCTTGCCCTCAACAATCCTTCTACTCAAAATACATAGGTTTGTCAGGTAACATGTTTTGTGCATGTGTGCATGTATGCACAGACACATACACACCGCTGAACTCAAAATGAGCACAGGAAAATTTATACAGGTTGGAAACTGGAAAGGAACTAGTATCAAACAGCGGGAGCTAAAGTTCCATGGGAACCAGAAATTTAAACCAAAATTTAAACACTTGCCATCCAGGCAGGAAATTTCAGGGTCCTGAATCTTTGAAATATGGTCCAGAAGACAAGAGGTGCATGCCCAGATGGCTATATCTTCTTCAGCTTCTGGATTCCTTAGCTAAGACAGACACACAGGATGAAGGCCAGAGGGACCCTTTAAAGTGCTAGGTCACACATCATCAGGGCCATACACCAGGTCTGAGGGTGTTAGCCTGAATAATCTGGAGGCCCATACTCCAGGAAAGAGAAAAATGATTGTAAAGTGAAGCTATGGGGTACAAGAAGTGATGATGGACGAAGGAAGCAGTGAAACATATAATATAATTCTAAAAAATACTTTCCACAGAGTAACAGGCATAACAATATTTGTGTTTGTGTTTGAAAACAGACTAGAAATAAAATACCACATACCAACTTGAAAGGTATGAGGTAGAGGAAGGTACTATGTGCTAAGGTCCTTGTCTTTTTCAGGAGAGAAAAGAGAGACTTGATTGGCTTTGTCATCATATTATAAATGCTTGCTAAAAATCAAGCACAAAATGCGTAACTCCCAAACTGGAAAGCAAAAAGAAAAGTTTGAGAAATCTATTTAATGAAAGATAACACTACCCCCACGAAAAAAAAGAGAGAAAAAAGAAAACCCATAAAAATAAATAGCAAAAAATAAAATATAGAGTAAAATGGTAGAAATTCAAATGTATCAGTAATTACAGTAATTAGCTTCAGATTAAATTCACTTTTCTAATATTGGATTAAAAAATCTGGTTAAAAAATAAAATATAAGCTGTTTATAGGCAGGCCTTACACAAAATATTATGGAATAATTAAAAATGAAAAGAGAAAATAACACTTTATATATATATATAAATTGATTAACAATATTAATATTGAATAATATTAATAGAATACTGCAAAAAATTAAGCAGAAAATATATATTGAAAAAAGAAGGAAACATAATGTTAGGAGGTAGCATTAAGGGACAAAAATAAATATCTCAGAAAAGTTGATAGATCAAGACAGCCAAATTAAGGAACCAGTCCCCATGCTGAATCATGGAAGTAGGAAAAAGGCACTCATTTGCTCTCGAATTCAGGAACTGTGTGGTTCAGTCTCCAATTTGCTTTACAGTGTATGCCACATATTTCCCCTGTATCTCTTAAGTACATATTTTCAGTTCTCCAAACTTACCACGTGTTCTCTCTTGAGCTTCATACAAACTTTTCTCTCTACCCACCACATCTTTCTCCTCCCCACTCCTTTTCTTGGCTAGCTGCCTCTGATCTTATTTTAGCCATTCTATCCTCTGAGGAACTGTCACTGTGCTGGGGGCTCCCGTAGCACCTCACACTTCTCCTACAGTGGCATGTGCACACCTGAATTGTAATTGCCTGTTACTTTTCTTTCTCCTCTGCTATGTAGTGTTCTGAGACTAAAGCTATACTCTTTTCTCTTATTGCAGTACACTGCCTGGCATATGATTTGCTTCTTGAGTAAATAAATCAGTGAAGGAATGAGATAAGTACAAATGAAATCTGATTGCAGCTGGAGAGATTAATTGTACCTAAGCTTAGAGACCGCTTCAAAGAAGAAGAGAACTTTAAGAAAAAACTTGGGAAGTGAATTAAAGGTTGTTCCAGGTAAAGGGAACAGTGAGAACAAAGGCCTGGAGGCTAGAGAGCAGGGAACAGCAGGGAATTCTGAGTAGTGAAATTTAGTATGAAAGTGCAAGTCATTCAGTCGTGTCTGACTTTTTGTGACCCCATGGTCTGTACAGCCCATGGAATTCTCCAGGCCAGAATACTGGAGTGAGTAGCCTTTCCCTTCTCCGGAGGATCTTCCCAACCCAGGTCTCCTGCATTGCGGGTGGATTCTTTCCCAGCTGAGCCACAAGGGAAGTCCAAGAATACTGGACTGGGTAGCCTATCGCTTCTCCAGCAGATCTTCCTGACCCAGGAATCGAACTAGGATCTCCTGCATTAGAGGTGGATTCTTTACTAACTGAGCTATTAGGGAAGCCCTGAAATTTAGGGTAGCTGGAGCGTATATGGCAGTGAAGGAGGGAGAATGAGGCTGAAAATTAAGATTGGGATCACCCTATAGAGCCTGGAATACCATGCTAAGGAGTGCAAACGTGAGTCTTTAGGTGAGATAGATCCATTAAAAATATTTCAACAGAAGAAATTATTGTGGTAGTTATTCGAGCAACTCACCAAATAGTTTCAGTTCGTCCCACTTCTAAGCCTCTATTAGGATTATACTTCCTTGTCTGCCTTTGAAGTGAACACGTAACTCACTTTTACCAATGCTAATATATGCCATGTCTTCAGAAACTGTAAGAGACACTATCTGATCTGCCATTGAGTCCTGGCCTTAGCTCTTCTAGAAGCATGAATTTTGGTCCTTGAGTGAGAATGACATAAAGAAGACCCTTGGCTATTTGTCACAGACATCACTAAGGCACAAGGTTTTATTGTTATAAGACATTGAGATACAATGTTTACTGCCTGTTTCTGCTATTATAGGTTCTTTTTTGTGTGTGTGCCTAATTTTGTTTTATATCTGACAGATCAGTTGGACTCAAGGCTGGGAGAAAAATTGGGAGACCATTCTATTATGGCATTGGCAGTAGGGAAAGTGAAGAATGGACTGTGAGCACAAGGACAGGGACTGCAAGGATTTTACTCATTTATGTTTTTCTGGTGTCTGGCACAGTGCCTAGAATAAAAGAGGAGTAGGCGGAGAATTCTTGTTCTCATGTTTTCATAAGTATTGTTTAGTATTGCCCCAAACTATCTGTCTAAGTCATTTTGACTTGTAAATGTGATCTTATATTGAAATAGAATCTTGGTCCCATCACTTCATGGCAAATAGATGGGGAAAGAATGGAAACAGTGATAGACTTTATTTTGGGGGGGCTCCCAAATCACTGGAGATGGTGACTGCAGCCATGAAATTAAAAGATGCTTATGCCTTTGAAGAAAAGTTATGACCAACCTAGACAGCATATTAAAAAGCAGAGACATTACTTTGCCAACAAAGGTCGGTCTAGTCAAGGCTATGGTTTTTCCAGTAGTCATGTATGGATGTGAGAGTTGGACTATAAAAAATGCTGAGTGCCAAAGAATTGATGCTTTTGAACTGTGGTGTTGGAAAAGACTCTTGAGAGTCCCTTGGACTGCAAGGAGATCCAACCAGTCCATCCTAAAGTAAATCAGTCCTGAATATTCATTGGAAGGACTGATGTTGAAGCTGAAGCTCCAATACTATGCCCACCTGATGTGAAGAACTGACTCATTTGAAAAGACCCTGATGCTGGTAAAGATTGAAGGCAGGAGGAGAAGGGGATGACAGAGGATGAGATGGTTGGATGGCATCATCAACTCAATGGACATGAGTTTGAGTAAACTCTGGGAGCTGGTGATGGACAGGGAGGCCTCGCATGCTGCAGTCCATGGGGTCACAAAGAGTCAGACATCACAGAGTGACTGGACTGAACTGAACTGAGGTAGATTAAATAAGGATTTTGTGCTGTGCGTTTTACTACAGTCCTGTCAGACTCTTTGCGACCCTATGGACTGTAGCCCACCAGGCTTCTCTGTCCATGGGATTCTCCAGGCACGAATGCTGAAGTGGGTTTCCATGCCCTCCTCCAGGGAATCTTCCCCACCCAGAGACTGAATCCTTGTCTCATGTCTTTGAGAGTATCCTAGATATAGGATAGGCTATGAATCCAATGGCTGTTACCCTTCTAAGAGAAACGGGAGGGAAGTTTGGCACAGGGTTGGGGCTGGGGAAGCCTTGTGAAGATGGAGGCAGAGACTTACAGTTAAGCAATTACTAGTTGAGGAATGCAAAGGATGCCAACAATCATTAACATAGAAAATAGGTAAGGAATGGATTCTCTTATCAGTCTCCAGAAGGTACCAGTGCTGCTGACACTTTAATTTTGGGTTTCTGGCCCCTAGAACTCTGAGTGTACGTTTCTGTTTGCCGTTTTTGCAAAATCTGTAGGTTTATTTCACGGAGTGGGGTGGGGGCAAGTCAGAACTCCTGCTTGCGGCTCATCCTCCTCCTGAGAGCGTTCTCCGGTCTGGTGTGGGCCTCGAGGTCAGAGTGGAGCCGCCTCCTGCGCAGGCGCCCTGGTCTTCACTCCGTGCTCACACCTGTGTGGCCCGCGGCTCTGTGCCGCCGCCCTCTGCGTCCACCTCGGTCCCAGGACCTGCTTTCGAGATCATTCCTGAGTGCCAGCTCCTCGCCTTTGTTCTCTTTCCATTCCCTGTGAATCACCATGGCTGGTGAGAAGCGGTCCTTCTCACCAGGGAGAAGCATTGCTGAGGAGGGAGGTGAGGCGCCAGCGGAGTTTCTGGTGCTGGGGCTGGACACCGGGCCTGGGGTGTGGAGCCTGGAGGTCCGGTCTTGTAGGTGTCGAGGTGCCACGCCCTGGCCAGGAACTGAGCGGCCGACGAGAGGGTAAGGAAACAGACGGGGAACTTGAGGCACGCCTTGAAGGTAGTGGCCGTTGTGGTAGGTGTTGGGCCCGAAAATGGCCACCTCACGGTTATACAGGTCGCCCGTCCCCCAGGGTCTCCTGGAAGCCCTCCCTTGTCTCCTCCTGCAGCCCCATGAGCCGGGCACCCCGCGGCTGGGTCTTGAGGTGAACACAGGGCTCAGGGGCCCTGGGGCTAGCGGAGCTGGGGCTGGGGCTTGAGGAGTCCCCGAGCCAGAGCTGGGCCTGGGCTTGCTCCTCCTTGCTGCCCACAGGACCTGAGCGCCGCGCTTGCTCACCTCCATCTGGTTGCTGGATTACTGTTGTTTTAAGACCCTAAATTGGTGATAATTTTTAATAGTAGCCCTAGAAAATTAGTATCAAACTTGTGCTCCACTTCTCAACAGCGTTGGAATAACATTTTCAGTTACATTCTCTTTCTGCATCCCATGCTCCACCCTCTGCACAGGAGTAAGTGATTAACCTGATTTGTGAGGTTGGGGAGAGTTCACTTGTTTCACCTCATGGTCTTCCAGGCTCTTTTAGACTAGCCTCTGTGATGTACATGTTCTCTTACTCATCTCTACCATTAGTTAAGCAAACCTGATTGAGGACCTGAACCTGGTTTTAGAAGATCGCTAGGCATGAAAAAAGTGAGTCGCTCAGTTGTGTCTGACTCTCTGTGAGTCTATGGACTGTAGCCCGCCAGGCTCCTCTGTCCATGGAATTCTCCAGGGAAGAATACTGGAGTGGTTTGGCATGCTCTACCCCAGGGGATACTCTTGACCCAGGGATTGAACCCTGGGTCTTCTGCATTGCAGGCAGATTACTGTCTGAGCCACTGAAAGGCAATACACAGTTCTCCATGTAGTTGGCTAGGCACATATATGCTTTGAGACTGTCCCTTCAGATGATTTGCATGATTGGATGTGTGTTATGGGCCCTGAGGGCTTGAGAAACTGGAGGTCTTGAAGGTTCTGTATTTAAGTCATAACTACTGTGCGACATGTTACTTTAAACTCTTACTGAGGTTTACTTGCTACTCAGCCATGATGAAAAACATAATATTTAATCAACTTTAGGATTCCATCGATTGCAAGACTCACCATTGTTTTATGTCCTGCCAAGAAAGAAGAAAACTGCATATGAATCAGCCCAGAAACCAATTATTGCTTTGAAATGTCTCTCAGCTTTTCTGAGAGTCTGGCAATTTCTCTTGCCTCCGGTGGCATCCACTCACTTGTGATAGTAAGTTCTTTGCATATATCTCAGTAATGAAATATAACATTATTTACTTGCAAACATCTTTTTTTCTCAGTTCCTATATTTAGTTATTCCCTTATAAGAATATTTGGCACTGTGGTCATTCTTCCTACAAGGAATATTTTCTGTTCAGTTTCCATGTCTTTCTGCATACACAGTAGACTTTGTTTCACTCATATCAAATGTATATCCTTCTGCTGTGTTTCTGTGCCTTTCTGCATTTTCCAAACATTTTGTTTAAATGCTGAATCGTAGCAAAAGATTTTTGAAAACGTTTAACAGCAGTTAAATTCAGCACTGTAGTGCCAGATTGCACATAGCTCAGTAGAGGTGATGACATTCACACCAACAACTATGACCAATGAGGTGTATACCAGCAATGACAGCTCAGTCATGGTGGTGCCTGGCTGGTAGGGATTGTGAATGCAACACTTTGGGTTGTAAGAAAATTCAATTTCAGTGTATTAGATTTGAAAAAAACAAAGTGTGCCTTAGAATTGCTGAAATATGTAAATTAAATTTTTTTACAGAAATAGGTAATCAAAATCTACAAATAAACTTTGAACTTGATTATATCCACTTTTTTTTTCTCTCTGCAGTAGGGACCTAGAAGTAGATAAACCTATAATTGATTAAATCAGTATTTCAGTATTGTATCTTATTTGAAAATGACCTAGATAATCAGTGAATTTCTATCAGTTCACTTGATAGAACTCTACCAAGTTTCATTTATAAACTTTTACTCTACTTACATCTGTTGATTCACATGTTTCTAACAGTCATGTTCAGATTAGTCATGAAAATTCCACTAGATGATAAAGAGCTAACTATTATCTTGCTGGCAAATTTTTAACAGAGATAGTGAAAGGCTCTCGGTGTGTCCAACTCTTTGCGACCCCATGGACTATACAGTTCATGGAATTTTCCAGGGCAGTATACTGGAGTGGGTAGCGTTTCCCTTCTCCAGGGGATCTTCCCAACTCAGGGACTGAACCCAGGTCCCCTGCATTGCAGGCGGATTTTTTACCAGCTCACCCACAAGGGAAGCCCTTAACAGAGATAACTGATTTGTAAATGCAGGTATAATAAAAGTTACATGTCTGCATTAAATTTAATGCTGGTAATTCCGAAGACATGCCTTTTTAAATTAAACCAGCAAATTGAAACTAGCTTTTACTTACTGAAGATTATCCTAGGTCATGAGGAGGGCATGGCAACCCACTCCAGTATTCTTGCCTGGAGAATCCCATGGAGAGAGGAGCCTGGCTATATTCCATAGGGTCGCAAAGAGTCAGACATGACTGGAGCGACTTAGCACGCGCACAGGTATGCATGAATGCCAAGCAAGGAGAACAGGCATCTCATACTCAAAAGACTGATGGCTTTCAGGCAAGGGCTTTTAAAGTTATTATTAGGGAGTAAGAGTTGCAAGGTGTGTGATCAACTCATGGATATTCTTCTGGTTGGTTGTTAGTGAGGTTTCAGGTCATGTTTTGGAAATCTTAATCATCAGCCTTTTGGTTTCAGCCAGTCTAGGGTCTGTGTACTTGTGGTCAGCATGTAGTCACCATCCTCCACCTGCGTAGGGTCTTAGTTTCTGCAAAATTACTCAAAGGTATGTGTCAGGCTGTTAAGTATATCCCCTGAGGAGGAACTAAGTGTCCTATGACTCTGTTTTATTGCTGAACTGTTGTTTAAGCTTATCATTACTTTTCTTGCTTGACTGCTTTTCCTTTGTTTCTGTATTCCCTCACTTTTCTAATCATTAGCTGTTTGAATTTGCTCTTTGGAACTCAGAGAAGGCCAGATATGAAGCTGGGGGCATGGAGGGGCTTGTCCTTGGATGGGTTCTGCAGAGTCCTGCTTGGTTTCAGTCTGATTTCTGAGTCAGACCCAGACTGGAAAAAGAAATAATCAAAGTTTAAAAGCTCATAATGCAGAAAGTGTGGAGTTAGGGACTCAGAGGGACTTACCTACCAAGTCCAGAGGCAGCGAGAAAGCAGTGAGCTGAAGGGCTCAACAAGTATCTTCACTGTATTGTCAATACCTAGGCACTGTGGGTGGGGGAGCTTCTTTTAGTCCCCTCTTCTGACATCAGCACTGCTATAAGATAAACTGAAGCATATTAAAAATTTTAAGCGTTTATTTGAGAAAATATTTAAATCAAGCAGGGCCAAACCAGAAGTGGCTAGAAGTGCTCCACTGACCAGAGCTGGGGAGAGGCTTTCGTAGAGAAAAGGTGGAAACAAAGTAAGGAGTTTATTGATTGACTGTAACTTAAAGCCTGTTGATGATTTGTGATTTGTTGTCCTTAGCATTTTGATCTTGTAAACTTGAGGCAAATATAGGCTTAGATTTTGGTTTGCTTACGTAGCACACCACAGCATTTAGCATCACCTTGGCCTAATGGTCTTGTTAAATGAATTTAATAGGCATGGTTCTAAATGCTGTAGGCATTCTTTATTGTCTATTCTCCATTTACAAGAACAACCCCTTTTCCCATCTTTATATTCTGTCTTCCTTTAGTCACACATCTTTCTTATCATTTCATTTTGCTTTGCATCGTTTTTGTCCCTTTTTGGGTCAAGATTGGTTTGTTCTATGGAAATGGCTAGTGCCTGATTTCCCACACTTTAGAGCTCTGGGGTGAGTTAAATCTACAGATAGTGAGTAGTGACAACCCCCATAGGTTCATTTATTTGAGAACTGGCTAAACTGAGTGATGCCAGCTTAAAGGGAATCGTAGAAATTTGCTTTCATGTAGATCAGACATTTGAACCCAGTGAACGGTTCCCACTTTTTCTAGCTCTTACAAATCCTGTAAGGATTTCACTTGTGCAATCTGAGAACATTTTTTGCTCTCATCTGGTGTGACTGGGGGTGGGGGAGTGGAAGTCAGCTGTTCAAAGGGAGGTTCTCTTTGTTCATCCTGACTCTCAAATCTGTTTCATAGGAAATTTTCCATAGGGATTCTAGAAAGAGAAACAAATGGCTTAGGCAGAGAGCAACATTTGCTCTATTAAACATTCCAGTGGCTGGGTATGTGACCAGCAGGGCAGCCAAACCTAAGGAATTTCAAGGAGCATAGCTCTTTTTAAAATTGGAGCCCTATGTCTGGACACAATGCTAATTGTTTGGCATCAGCCACTTGATATACAGTCCTATGGGGACATAAGTGTTTTCTTTTTCAGGCTAACTTCTAGCATTTATTCAAGAAGGTTACAACTAGGAAAAATTGTGTAACAGAGCTTGAGAAAGTGATCATGGGCAACAGTCTCTCCTTTCACTAAATATTGTGTCCTCTTCTTTGCTTTTGTAGTTATCAGATGCTAAATACTTGAATTTTCTTGGGTTCTTTTTTTCCAGGAAGGGCAGAGTATAACCAGGGAAAGCATGTTTATATCAGAACACTGTAGTCTAAACAGCTGGCATGGGAAACAGGCATGGACATGGAGGCTGCTGGTAACTTGAACAAAGCCCAAACATGCCTGAGGTTAACTTAATTTAAAGGAATCAACAGAACCTAGAAAACAACCAAAATGTGAAACCTTTGTTTGGAGTTTTGCAGGCTAGCCAGATCTAAATAAAGTTTTTCCATCAGATTTTCAAAACAAAACATTGAAAAGAACAGAGGATGCCTCTATCTTTCCTTGCTACTGGCCAGGTTTTGAGTTCAATGACAGGACCTGTATGTTGGATGTGGAAAATATGCAACCAATTTCTTTGAGCAGTTCGAGAATCTGTCCCATCCTGAACATATAACCCTGCAAGGTAGAATTTATTTCCATTGCCTAAGACAAAAGTTAGTTAATATCTCATGTTTTCATTGTGCTTCAGTAGTTGCAGGACTTACTGTAAGTTTGGACAATGTCAAGTTGACACAGGAAGCTTGACTTAGAAATGCCATTCTGAATGTATGCCTATGCTCCCACAATTCCTAGATGCCATCTCTGGCTCAACCACCGAAAAACATTCTCAGTGTCCTCCTTTGTGCAATGGTAATACTAAAAATACTGATTAAAAAAAGTCAAGTGAAAAACCATATATAAATGTAAATTAAGAAGGTTCCAGGACTCTGTAGTGTCTGTGCACTAAACACTATTGTCTTCCACACATAAATTCATCTATTCAGTCATCAAACAATATTTATGGACCCAGAATACACATGGTAGGCACTCAATTTGTTCAGTGAAAGAATGTTTTGTGACCAGACATCATCATGTTCCTTTATAGCAGGGGTTGGCAAACTATAGCCCAAGGCCTCTTTTGCCAAATGAAGTTTTATTGGAATACAGCTACACTCAGTGTTATTATAGAAGAGGTGAGTGGTTGTGACAGAGACCACCTGGCCTGCAAAGTCCCATATATTTACTAGGTGGCCTTTTACAGAGAAAATGTCCTGATTACTGCTCTACTGCTAAACTTTTCTACCTTCCCCTAAACAGTGTATCCATGAATATTCCTGGAGCTCTATTTCTCAAAGTATGTTCCAGGGAACACTAATTCAGTGAACTGTTCCTAGTTTAGGAAGTTCAGAAAATAGAAATTTATGATGTATATTGTTAAATCTGGTAACTGAAAAAACCTATATAGTTTTGATTCACTATTTTAAAGTTCATTTGACCTTATTCTTTTTTCTCACCAATTAATGTTTTATGGAAGGAAGTCACCACATAAACACCTTAGGAAATGTTGATGAACAGAATTAATTTTGCATGGTAATTGTAGTAAATTGGGAGTGACTGCCCAGTGCATTGCATTGAGAAGGGTCATGAGGTACTGCTAAGGCACAGTGGGGAAGAATACAGCAATTAATTACCTAGATCAACTATGGTGTGTATGCTGAACATTTGCTGATACTTATTTACACTTTACAGAAACTATACTTATGGTCTTTTCAGTTTCTATACTGGTTCCAGTTGCATGAGATGTGACTTCAAGGATGCTTTTCTTGTGTAACTTATAACTTAGTTATGAAGAAATTTCATGAGAAATTCTAGTGAGAGTACTTTTCTTCCAAGAGAACTGCTTATAAGATGAAATTTGATTGGTCATATAGATGCAAACTTTATTATACATTATTCTGCTTCTGATTTTCCCATTTCACTTGTGTTACCTTTTGTATTCTCTAGTCCTCATATTATGTTCTTTTTCCATCTTTATTCTCTTTGCTTTCAGATTTTAAAGTTCCTATTGACATATGCTCAGGCTTAGAGGTTTTTTTCCTCAGACATGTCCAGTCAACTAATGAGCTTTAGAAGGCATTTTCCATTTCTGTTACAGTGTTTCTGATTGTTAGCATTCGTTTTTGATTCTTTCTTATAATTTGCATCTCTCTGCTTATATTACACATTTATTCTTGCATGTTGTCAATTTTTTCCATTAGACTTCTTGGCATATTGATCATGATTATTTTAAATTCCCTGTCTCATGATAATGGGTCTGAAATAGGTCTCATTCCTGCCATATCCAAGTCTGGTTCTGATGCTTATTCTATCTCTTCAAACTAATTTTTGCCTTTTAGTATGCCTTATGCTTTGTTGTTGCTGAAAGTCAATCATGATATATTGGGCAAAAGGAATTCCAGTTAATAGGACTTTAGTGATGTAGTGGTAAAGTGCTGGGGGAAGGGGAAGTGTTTTATAGTCCTATGATTAAGTCTCAGATAATCACAGTGGTGTGATCACTCACCTAAAGCCAGACATCCTGGAATGTGAAGTCAAGTGGGCCTTAGGAAACATCACTATGAATAAAACTAGTGGAGGTGATGGAATTCCAGTTAAGCTATTTCAAATCCTAAAAGATGATACTCTGAAAATGCTGCACTCAATAGGCTAGCAAATTTGGAAAACTCAGCAGTGGCCACAGGATTGCAAAAGGTCAGTTTTAATTCCAGTCCCAAAGAAAGGCAATGCCAAAGAATGCTCAAACTACCACACAATTACACTTATCTCACACACTAAAGTAATGCTCAAAATTCTCCAAGCCAGGCTTCAACAGTACGCAAACCATGAACTTCAGATGTTCAAGCTGGATTTAGAAAGGGCAGAGGAACCAGAGATCAAATTGCCAACATCTGTTGGATCATTGAAAAAGCGAGAGAGTGCCAGAAATACATCTACTTCTGCTGCTTCATTGACAATACCAAAGCCTTTGACTGTGAGGATCACAACAAACTCTGGAAAATTCTTCAAGAAATGAGAATATCAGACCACCTGACCTGCCTCCTGAGAAATCTGTATGCGGATCAAGAAGCAACAGTTAGAACTGGACATGGAACAACAGACTGGTTCCAGATTGGGAAAGGAGTACGTAAAGGCTGTATATTGTCACCTTGCTTATTTAACTTGTATGCAGAGTACATCATGAGAAGTGCTGGGCTGGATGAAGCACAAGCTGGAATTAAGATTTCTGGGAGAATTATCAATAGCCTCAGATATGCAGATGATACCACCCTTATGGCAGAAAGAAAAGAAAAACTAAAGAGCCTCTTGATGAAAGTGAAAGAGGAGAGTGAAAAAGCTGACTTAAAACTCAACATTCAGAAAACTAAGATCATGGCATCTGGTCCCATAACTTCATGGGAAATAAATGAGAAAACAATGGAAGTGGTGACGGACTTTGTTTTTTGGGGCTCCAAAATCGCTGCAGATGGTGACTGCAGCCATGAAATTAAAAGATGCTTGCTCCTTGGAAGAAAAATTATGACCAACCTAGACAGCATATTAAAAAGCAGAGACATTACTTTGCCAACAAAGGACCATCTAGTCAAAGCTATGGTTTTTCCAGTAGTCACGTATGGATGTGAGAGTTGGACCGTAAAGAAGGCTCAGCACCAAAGAATTGATGCTTTTGAACTATGGTGCTGGAAAAGACTCTTGAGAGTCCCTTGGACTGCAAGGAGATCCAACCAGTCCATTCTAAAGGAAATTGGTCCTGAATATTGATTGGAAGGACTGATGCCGAAGCTGAAGCTCCAATACTTTGGCCACCTTATGCAAAGAACCAACTCATTGGAAAAGACCCTGATGCTGGGAAAGACTGAAGGCGGGAGGAGTGGGGACGACAGAGGATGAGATGGTTGGATGGGATCACTGAATCAATGGACATGAGTTTGAGTAAACTCTGGGAGCTGGTGATGGACAGGGAGGCCTGGCATGCTGCAGTCCATGGGGTTGCAAAGAGTCAGACATGACTGAGCTACTGAACTGTACTGAATTGATTAAGTCCTAGTCTTTTAGTGAGCCTGTGTCTCTGGGCTGTGAACTTCACAAGTGTTTCTCAGTCCAAAGCTCTACACCATGGGTGGGTCAGGATGGCCAGAGTAGGCTGGAGTTGAGTATTCCCTTCTCCCAACTTGTTAGACTCTGATTAAATCTCATCAAGTTAGGCTTTCGTCAAATAGTATCTTTTAAGGATTGACCGTGTTAAGAAAAAAATTCTCTAGGATATTTCAGAATGATTCCTTTTCCCTTCCCTGGAAGCATGAGACAATTTTCCCCCCAAATTCACTGTGAGAACCTGGTAGGTAGAACTCAGAAAAGCGTCAGGGCCTCCTGATGGCTGGGTCCTCTGGGAGGTTTAACTTTCAGACTTGTCCACAGTGAACCTCCAGCAGTTTTCCAGGTACAGCTTAGGTTTTCCTACTGTGCTTTTGGTTCCTGTGGAGGGTTTTGCTCTGGTAAGTTATGATTCTTTGTATCTACCTGTCTGTCTCTCCAATTTGGGGGCAGCAGTTTGCCCTATGACCTCACCTCTTTGATAAGTATGAGAATTGTGGATTTTCACTTTGTTTAGCATTTTACTCATTGTTAGGATATTCAAAAGCAGAGACATTACTTTGCCGACTAAGGTCCGTCTAGTCAAGGCTATGGTTTTCCAGTATTCATGTATGGATGTGAGAGTTGGACTATGAAGAAGGCTGAGCACTGAAGAATTGATGCTTTTGAACTGTGGTGTTGGAGAAGACTCTTGAGAGTCCCATGGACTGCAAGGAGATCCAACCAGTCCATTCTGAAGGAGATCAACCCTGGGATTTCTTTGGAAGGAATGATGCTAAAGCTGAAACTCCAGTACTTTGGCCACCTCATGTGAAGAGTTGACTCATTGGAAAAGACTTTGATGCTGGGAGGGATTGGGGGCAGGAGAAGAAGGGGATGACAGAGGATGAGATGGTTGGATGGCATCACTGACTCGATGGATGTGACTCTGAGTGAACTCCGGGAGATGGTGATGGACAGGGAGGCCTGGCGTGCTGCGATTCATGGGGTCTCAAAGAGTCGGACACGACTGAACTGAACTGAACTGAGGATGATATGGGAACTTTCAAACATCGCCTATTGGACCAGAGACTAAAAGTCTACCTCATTCTGTATACTTTCCTGGATCCTAAAAGGATAAAAAAGCGGATTCCTTGTCAGACCTTGTGTGTCAAGAAGCCACTATACATTTACTTTTTTAAGTTCCACTTTTGGTTGAAACATACAGCAGTTTTAAAAAGAGAAAATGAAAGTAATAGATATACTAATAAAAAAGGATAACATTTCCCTGTACTAGAATCACAACAGAACAACAAAGCTATAGTTGGGTTGGACCATGCTGCAGTATATTTGAAAGCAGGCAGAAGCTTCTTGAAACGAGGCCCTTGAATAGGGGTTTCCGGGTTAAGAAAGGAGGCTGGAGAGCTCCTTGGGGCTGTCACTTCTATGAACTTAGTGCCTGGGAAAAACAGATTCTGTACATATTCGCAACGTGATAATGAGGTGAGGCCTACACAGTAGCAGATCTTCAATATCTGCAATACCATCAGGGACATAGGGGAAGAGAGGCAATTGCAGGGTGCCTCTAGACCTGGGAGACTGGCTGGAAAGGAAGGGGAAAAAAAGACATTTTACCAAAATGAGCTTGAACTACAAACTCTGAAACATATGAAGAAATCTAGTCTTAAGAGGAAAACCAATAATTTGAGACAAATTCATTTTTAGTACAATTAAAAATAATAGATTATGAAAAAAGTCTTTAGATGCATGTATTTAGGATCCTCAAAGTGTAAATAAAGGAAAAACTTTCATAAAAATAAGAAAAACAGGCAGAAATGAAACAAAAAGATACATATGGATTATAAATCTTGTACATGACAAATAGAAGCAGTGGAATAAGACACAGTATATTCTAAACTGATACGGTTGAAGGAAATGATAGTATTCTGGATGGTTATATTAGAGATTCCACAAGAATGCAGTACAAAGAGTAAGATAAAAAAAAATGTGGAAAAGGAGAGAAGAGACTTTTGAAGACACAGATTGAAAGGCTTCAGCATACATCCAACAAGAAGTTCAAAAGAAAAAAAGGATGGTGAAAAATTACTCAGAGAGTGACTGAAGACATTTCAGAGTTAAAGAAATTCACAAATCTTCATATTTTAAAGAACATGAAGAACAATGAAAAAAAAAAGAAATAAGTGCACATGTAGATGCAAGATGGTAACACTGCAGACTCCAAGCATAAAGAGAAGTCTTAAAAGCCACAAGAGAAAAAAACAGAATTCCTGGTAATGAATACCTATAGATGAATAACAAACTTTTCATCTGCAGCAGATGCCAGATTACAGCAGATATTTTCAAGGTGCTGATAGCAGATAACTGCAAACATTGGATTCTAAATCCAGATAAACTATGACTCAAAAATTAGGACCTTATAGACAGTTTCAAACATTATAAAAATTTACCACTTAAAACCCTCAATGAGAGAACCATGAACACATATCCAAGGATCAAGATGCAAAAGAAGAGAAACTCACATTCTTAGAATACTGCTGTGTTTGATTAACTATTGACGTTGTTGATACACACATACATACTCAGACTTCTAGATAAGAATACCGAGTGGAAACAGAAGTGGTAGCCAATGTCTTCTCATTATGTAGGAAAAGAAGACTTTGGTTATTGAGGAGTTGGATGGAGATGGTAAATAATTCTAGGTCAGTGTTTCTCAAACTTTGGTATCTGTCAAAATCACTTGGTGCACAAAGTTGTGGGTCCCATCCCCAGAATTTATGATTCATTAAGTCTGTGTTGGAACCTGAGAATTTGCGTCCCTAGTAATTACCAGGTGATGCTGATGCTGCTGGCCTGAGGTCCACACCTTGAGAACCAATCCTCCAGACTTAATTAGAAAAATATTGTCACTGACTCTGTAGATCAGAAAATTGAGTGACTGATAATAGAATAGAAACTATGTATAACACAAGTTGAAATGATATAACTAAGCCCATAGACATAAAGACAGTCTTTGCAACACAAAACTGAAAAAGACTTTATGTCCAGACTATATTAAGAATCTTTGCAAACATCTAAAAAAAAAGACAAAATCTTAGAACATTTGCAAAGCATATGAAGGCAGTTCACAGAAAAGGAAACCAGCATGGCTAAGTAAGCAAATGAAAAGTGCTTAGCCTCACCACTAACCAGGAAATACAAATTAACACAGGATTTGTATCCAACAGATAGGTGAAAACATAAAAGTCTCATGATTCTAAGTGTGAGTGGGGAAAGCAAAGAAACAGACCAGAAATCTGACATACAGGTGGTGAGAGAGTGAATTGTTGCAATCCTCAGAGAACAATTTGACTATATTTTGTAAGGGTTATAATCCTCATGTTATATCAAAATAAAGATGCACATTCTCTATGACCTGGGAGTTCTGCTTACATGGAACCCAGAAGAACGTTTGCATGTGTGTACAGAGGTATGTGAATGAATGTTATGGCAACATTGCTTTGCCAGGCAAGGAGGAAGGGAGACACGGCAGGCTTCTGCCCTTGAAAACTGTGTGTCCCAAGCAAAGATTTGGTGAGAAAAAAAAAGATTTGGTGAGGAGTTTTAATAGTAATAGTTCAAGAGTGGGGTTGCTGATAAGATTAGGGTGTGTATAGGGCCTGCACTCCTTTAATCTGGTATTAGATCAGGTAATCTCTTGATAAGCTTCTCTGATCCTATAATCTAGCCTCAAATGGACTTCTCTAGAATGAAGAATGCTACAAATATTCCATTGGAAGTTTTAGTTCTATAAAGAGCTTAAAGGATATTTTTATGTGTATCCCCTGAGGTGGAACCAGGACCTTGTTCCAAGGCTGCCCTATTGTTGTTCAGTGTTTCTCTGTGACCCCATGGACTGCAGCATGCCAGGCTTCCCTGTCCTTCACCATCTCTCAAGAGTTTGCTCAAACTCGTGTCCATTGAGTTGGTGATACCATCCAGCCATCTCGTCCTCTGTCTTCCCCTTCTCCTGCCTTCAATCTTTTCTAGCATCAGAGTCTTTTCCAATGAGTCAGCTCTTTGTATCAGGTGGCCAAAGTATTGGAGCGTCAGCATCAGTCTTTCCAATGAATATCCAGGGTTGATTTCCTTTAGGATTGACTGGTTTGATCTCCTTGGAGTCCAAGGGACTCTCAAGAATCTTGTTTAGCGTCACAGTTTGAAAGCATCAATTCTTTGGCACCATTCTGTTCCTTAACTTTCCTCACTCACACTTAGAATTATCAGGCTTTCAAATTTTTACATATCTGTTGGATACAAATCCTGTTTTTTGGTTACTCTTTCCTTACCTCTGCATTCCCTTCCTTCCCTGATTAGCAGCAGTTTGAACCTGTGCTATGTAACCCAGGGAAGGTCATGGAGGCTGGAATCTGTTTCTGATAAACAAGAAATAGGGGACATAGAAAGGTGTCCATGCCCAAGAGCTCCACAGGGTCCTGCCTGGTTCTAGAGAGACCAAGAGAAGTTCTCTCTGGAGAAAGTGGTACCTGAACAAAGTATTGATGTGGTTTCCAACTCTTTATGTCTTTGGCTTTTTCTTTACCCCTCTCTTCTGTTTTGTGTTTGTTTTCTGCTCTCCTTCCTCGAGCCTTTATTCTTTTATTTTTATTTTTACTTTATTTTACTTTACAATACTGTATTGGCTTTGCCATACATTGACTTGAATCCACCACGGGTGTACATGCGTTCCCAAACATGAACCCCCTCCCACCTCCCTCCCCATAACATCTCTCTGGGCCATCACCGTGCACCAGCCCCAAGCATGCCGTGTCCTGTGTCGGACATAGACTGAGAGGGAGAGGGTGGGATGATTTGGGAGAATGGCATTGAAACATGTATACTATCATGTAAGAAAAAAGCCTTTATTCTTTTCTCATTCTATTCACTCTCTCTATATATCTGTGGCTTTGACTGCCAGCTGTATCCTGTCTAGATCTGTTTCTTAAACTTCAAGCTAGATATATTGCACACTCTTTCCCCCTGCCAGCTTTATTGAGATATCATGGACATGTAACATTGTGTAAGTTTAAGGTGTACAATGTGATGATCTGGTACTGGTATAAATTGAAAAATATTTGCTGAATCATTCTTAAACACTTTTGTCTAGTCTGGAAGTTTGACAGGCAATTCAATCTAAGACACTTAAAATGGATATTTTTAAAACTCCTTTAACTATATCCTTCCTCTAATGCTTCCTATCAGTGAATGCCATTATAATCTGTCTATATACCTAATCTAAGCATTTAAGAGTTCATTCTACTGTGTCTATTTGGTCACCAAGAGTTACTGATTTTGCTACTTCATTTCTTTGGTAGCTATCTACTACTTGAATTTCACTGCTATTACCTTAGCTTGGGCCCTTCTCATTCTCTGCCTGTTGCATTCACCTACAAACAGGTCTCTCCATTTTCAGCCTTTCTTCTCTTTAGAGATCTTTTCCTTATCACTACTGCAGTGACCTCTCAAAGCACAAAGCTGGCCTCTTTACTCTTCTGATTAAGGTCCTTTGATCACTCCCCATGGACATCAGGCTGCAATATGAACTGGTTGACCCGGCTCCTGAAGGAGGCATCATCTCTGGAACTCCCTCTGCTTGTTCATAATTTCCAACAAATCAAGCTACATATGGTTTCCTGAATGGACGAGTCTCTCTCATGCTTTGGTGCTTATGCATATGGTGTTCCCTCTGCCTGGGACTTCTTTGTCCTCTTTCTCAAATGACTATACTTCAGTCACCCAGTTATTACTTCCAAACTGCAAAAATTCTTCCCTGTCTCCTCCTTCCCCAGTTTGGCTTACTCTGACCCATAGGCTGTGTACCATTGTAGAATTTTTGGATCTAGCATTTATCACACCATATATTTATTACCAGGTGTTCTGTCTATATCTTTACTTGGTCTGTGAGGTCCCTGAGGCTAATGACTTGTGTTTTTGTTCTCCGTGGCCTCAGATCCTAGGGTAGTTCCTGGCACATAGGCATAAGACATGTACTCAGCAGATGTGTGTGGAATGAATAAGTGGATCCAGCCTTCCTAAAGGATTTTCCCCATGGCCATCATGGTGCTGAATGCTTCACAGTCTTCATTATAAAAACAGAATAAGGAAGTAATAGAAATAAGCTAAAAAATTTCTCAAGAAAGCTAGAAATAAATGTCAAACAAATGAACCTTTAATAGGGTTTTTAAAACAGTCAAAACTGACATGTAGCGCAAAGCCACACAGAAAAATTCCTACCAGGCAAAATGGCATGAAGGATCACAAAATTATGAAGTAGCAACATAGTGAAACAAATATAAAGTAGCAACATAGTGAGACAAGTCCTGAAATAGCAAGTTTGAAATTTACTTAATGGCATATGTTGTAAGAAAGTCATAGGTGATGCTTCTCAAAGACTGGAAAGATGTCCTTAATAATAAGAACTTCCAGGTGGTCCAGTGGTAAAGAATCTGCCTGCCTATGCAGGAGACGCAGGAGATGTGGGTTCAACCCCTGGGTCTGGACCCCTGGGTTGGGAAGATCCCCTGGAGTAGGAAATGGCAGCTTACTCCAGTATTCTTGCCTGGAAAATTCCATGGACAGAGGAGCCTGGCAGGGTATAGTTGATGGGGTCACAAAGAGTTGGACATGACTGAGTGACTGAGCACATTTAATGTTAATAATAATTTTAATTAACCTTTATGAGCATTATGGGTGCCAGAAACCATACTGAGTATGTTACATTCATATTCTCAGTTAACATTTACATAACACTATGAAGACTATATAGTTATTGTGCCCAGGTTACTGATGAGAAAGACCAAGGCCTTTTTAATAGGCCAGATCTGCTAGATCCAAACCTAATGCTTTCTGCCTCCCAAGAAGGAGGTTTATTGCCTCGACAACAGAGCTTGGCTTAGGTAATGCACAGACAGTGCTTGTCCTCCATGGGGCCACACCAGCCAAGATGTATTTCCCTCCTGTCCTCTTCGTTGCCTTTTGCACATTTCCCTAGATGGAGTCTCTGAGGAAAGGAATTCACAAGGTCACATGTAAATGGACCAGAGGCTATGGAGGGAGGTAAACATTTTTACTTAATCCCATCTCCCAAGGGAAGTTTCCCTGTAAGGTCTGTGGGTAGGATTGCTGAGAATGAGCTTCCCCTTCCAAATGGGGAAGTGGTTGGGCCAAGAGCCAAAATAGCTTGTCCAAAGTCCCCAAAGAAGTCAGGACTAAAGCAGGAGGCTGAGTTTCCACCACGGGACATTCAGGTGGCTTAAATTGGTTGGGTAGGTGCATGAGAAAAAGGGCTTAAGAGAAGGAAGTGCGTCCTCACCATCGAGTTATGTATTGATTGTAGAACTCTGTCTTCAGTTGTTATGAAGTTTCTCAAAGTCTCTGGTTCAGAGCTTAGCTCACAGTATACCCCAATGTATGTTCTTAATGAATTAGGAAGATTTTACGGACTATTCAGTATCTGATTTAACCACCACAAATTCCTATCAGTTAGATATCACTGAACCTTTAATAAAGATGAGAGTATCCTGACTTTTAGCAAGACTAAATAACTTGTTCAGGGCCATTCTGAAAATAAGGACTGGAACTTGAGTTCCAGAGCAGGAGCCCTTGTGGTCACAGGTTGAAAGATTTGCCTTTTGCTGTTTTGTATTGGCTCACAAGAGCCCATTGTTAATTCAGGACTTTCTAAGCTGATTACTCAGTTGTTAGTAGTTTGAAATTGCATGCTATATGTACTTTTATTACAGAAATTTGCAAACACTGTAATTAAGGGCTCCCTCCATCTGTGAATAGCCAGTTTACAGAACTTTTTAGTGTCTAAGCCTTCTTTGCTCCCATGATAATCCCAAATAACAAATTTTCCATTAAATGTTACATCACAACTCACTTAAGCCTTGCTTAAAGCTTCAATACATCCAACCAAAGAAACTGCCTTTAATGTGCTCTTTGTAGGTCTGGATCCTTATAAATAATAGATCTAGGGAATAACAGAGGTTAATATTAGTGAGAGGATTCTAAAAGATGCTATTTTCTCTGTATTTTATTTTTGTTGAAATACTTGGAAACTTTCCTGTTATTTATTTAATGTTTAACATCCTCCACTAGAATATGAACTCTATGAAGACAGACACTTCATTTTTGGTACTCCTTGGTTAGACCATCGTGTGAAAAAGGATCACAAAAATATGTTCCTCAAACAGCAAATGTAGTTAAAACCAGCAGTAAGTTCACCAGCAGCAATCAAACAAGAAAGTAGTTATAATCCCACTCTCTAACTGTGAAAATCTTGTAGCCAAAGAATCAGAAGATTCTAGCATGGATAGGCTTAGCAGTGCTTTTAGCCCACTCCCACCTTCTAGAAGAAGCACAAGGAGAAATGGTAGGTCTGCAAAATCCTGAAACTTCTTATAAATATTCCCACGTTTGTGGAGAAGCAGACTGAAGAAGTGAGTAGGTAGCTTAGGAAAAAGTCAAGGGAAACCCTCAACTATCATCTTTTCTCAGTAGAGAAAAGAAGGGTTTCCAGAGCTTCAGGTTTTCCAGGGCTTTAAATAAATTGAGCAGTAATCTTAAGACTTTGGGCATCCTTGACCCATAGGAATATTTTTAGGGGAAATAGAACCCACAGCTTTGTGATGTGAATTCTCAGAAGGATATTAAGAGAATCTCTGAAGAAATAGAAGAACTCATGTCTTTTAAGTTGCCCAGAGCCCCAGCAGAGCTTCCCTTATTCCTTTGCACCATAGACCATAGAAAAATCAATCTAATACAATAATCACTTTTTAACCTTTAGCTTAAAGGAGAAAACCATGCAGACTCAGATGAGCTTCAAATAGTGTCACCGAGTTGGCTTGCATTCTGTTAGATAAAAGAAAGGTTTAGTTAGAGCTATCTGTCTTAACCTTGTGTTAAAAAGAAAAGAAAAAAATCCACAGTGCTAGATAGAGTGAAAATAGGGAAGGAAGAAAGAAAAGGAAGAAAGGAGAGGAGGGCAGAAGGAAGGGAAGTTGGAAGGAAGGAAGCCAGACTAGAAGATAGAAGGAAGGGATGGAGAGGGGGAAGGAAGGAAGGAAGAAGGGGGCACATACTGGGAAAAACACAGATCAATAGTTAAGTCCATATTTCTGTGAGGGGTTTGGGTCGCAAAAGAATTATGAACAAAAATTCTTTATTAAGAACAGGGCTATTAGAAATAAGAATTCAAGGACAGAATGATACAAAACAGCAGCCTGAAGTACAAAAGGAGATTTCAGAGCTAAGGGAACAAATTGAGAACTGAAACAACGTCATTAGCAAACTTATACATAAACTAGAGACAACAAAGAACAGAGTACACACAGCTGAAGATCAAATTACTTACACAGAGAAAAAGCTGGAGATAATCACAGCAGAAGAATTTAAGAGTTGAAAGCAGTTAGAACAAGCAGTCTCACCACCGCTGGTCCTCTGCTCATGTTTGTGTTCGTACTCCACCAGTTCTCTCCCATTGGGAGCCCCAGTTCATTGACCTTATTACCTCTTCTTGTTATTTGTCCACCTCTCTAGCGTCGTGTCCTCTTTATCCAGCTTAGATATACTCAAAAATACATTCCTTGGAAACCTAAATCATGCTTTTTATTTCGCTTTTTGGCAAATTTTCGCTGGAATGATAGCTTTTCTGTTATGGATGATGCTTGGTTTAGAGCCAAAGATTTCCCATATTGAAAGCTTTGATTCAGTGGTCTGTTGCTTGCAGTCAACCCCTGGGAAACTTGAGCTTAACTCTCTTTCTCCCCTTATTATATTCATTTGACAAAACAAACAAAAATTAAAATTCAAAACAGAAACCCTATCATGAATAAACCCAACTATCATCTACTCTGAGTAGGGGTTGGAATTACTAATACAAATGCATTTACTAGTCCCGCTTTATAAGTTTGTGCCCATAATTTTCAAAAGAGCACTTGATACTTCCTGGCTTTTCTTGTGTTTCCTTTTTACTCTCTGGTTCTTCGAAATGACCTTTACACACTTCCTGTCCTCTTGCCTTTAGTATCCCTCTATTTCTACACTCTCTTGGGTGATGTTTTCTCTTTGCCTAACTGATAAAAGCAAACAGATGGCGACTTGACTTTCTCCTTCATACTCAATCCATATCTTTCTAGATGTCTCAGCAGGAGAGTGGCCACTCCATCCTTCACAGAACACTTTCTGCTTTAGGACTTTGCTGGTTCTCTTCATCTCTCCCTGTGATTCTGTCTACTGGATTCTCCTCCTTCCACTCAAGGTGTGAGTGTATTTAAAGGCTTGGTCCTAGGTCTGCTTTGTCAACATTGATGCCATATGCCATCCTCACATATGCTGACTTATTTGGGGGTAGGGACCTGGACCCAATTATTTTTTAAAGCATTTCAGGTGGTTTTGTTGTACAGTGAGGACAAAGACCACTGTCTACACAAGGTGATTTCCCCCTTGGTGTTAATTCGATCCATATGTTGACTACTCCTAAATTCCTCTCTTCACTGAACTCCAGACTAGACATAAATAGCTCTGTCTACTGGATTTCTCATAGATATCTCAGATGTGACATTCCCGGACTGCTGTTTCCAATGCAACTTATTACTGCTTCAGCTTTTACTGCTCTCAGTAAGTGCCACTCATTTAACTTGTTGCTTGGGTAAAACAAAACCAACAAACCTACAAAATGAACAATCAGACACACACTAGAATTTGTCCTTGGTTCCATTTTTTTTTTCCTCATTTGTTCACCTTGCTCTGGAAAGTCCCTTCTCCTCTACGTCACATATCCCAAATCTGCTACTGTTCTATATCTTCACTATTATTGCTCTAGTCCAAGCCACCATTGGGCTTCCCTGATGGTTCAGCAGGTAAAGAATCCTGCAATGCAGGAGATACTGGACACACTAGTTCGGTCCCTGGGTCAGGAAGATTCCCTGGAGAAGGGAATGGCAACCCACTCCAGTATTATTATCCGGGAAGTCCCATGAACAGAGGAGCCTGGAGGGCTACAGTCCATGGGGTCGCAAAGAGTCAGACACAGCTGAGTGACTAAGCACACAGCACAAGCCACCAAGTAGTGTTGCCTTGATTACTACCATAATCTCCTAACTGGACTTCCTACTTCTACTTTTTCACTCCACTATCTTTTTCCTTTTTAAACATTATTTGTTTACTTATCTATTTGCTTTTGGCTGTGTTGGGTCTTTGTTGCTGCATAGGCTTTTCTCTGGTTGCAGCGAGTGGGGGCTGTTCTCCCTGCAGTGCGTGGGCTTCCCGTTGCGGTGGCTTCTCTTGTGGAGCACAGGCTGTAGCGTGCATGGCTTAGCAGTTGCGGTGCACGGGGTTAGTTGCTCTGTAGCATATGGAATCTTCCCGGACCAGGGATTGAACCCACCTCTCCTGCACTGGCAGGCAGATTCTTTACTGCTGAGCCACCAGGGAAGCCCCACCATCTCTTTCAATTCATTCTCTACACAGGAGTCAAAAATTAGTCTTCTAAAAATGTAAATTAGTTCATGTCCATCTTTCCTCCTTTGCTTATATTCTCTAACATCTTTATGTTGAATGAGTATCAACCTCATATGCTGGCCTAAAATTCCCTGCATGAAATGACTTCTGTCTGCCTTTCTAACTGTATACTCTTGTCTCCTAATCTCCACTAGTCACATGGGCTTTCTTTCTATTACTCAAACATGCCGCACTTAGTTTGGCCTTAGGCATCTTCTGGTCTTTCTGTGCATAATGTTTGCCCTTAAAGGACTTTTCTTACTGACAGTTTTGAATTGTTCAAGGACTCAGCTCACACGTCACATCTAAAGTGAGATCTTTCTTGGGTAAATAGCCTTTTACCCACTTATTTTCCATGTGTCCATATGTACATAGCACCAATCACACATGATTTGAAAACTATTTTGGGCTTTTTTCTTATATGTTTTGTTCATTTTTTCTCTCCTTTAGCAGGTAAGTTCCATGAGTGTAAGAATCTTACCTGTTTCTCACTCTCATCTCCCCAGTGTCTGGATGTCCCAAATGTATTTGTTGAATATATTCAGGAATGGAAAACCTATGGTAAAAATGATCAGTGTTGAGGATCGGTTCAGTTCAGTCACTCAGTCGTGTCCAACTCTTTGTGACCCCATGAACTGCAGCACGCCAGGCCTCCCTGTCCATCACCAACTCCCGGAGTCCACCCAAACTCATGTTCATTGAGTTGGTGATGCCATCCAACCATCTCATCCTCTGTTGTCCCCTTCTTCTCCTGCTCTCAATCTTTCCCAGCATCAGGGTCTTTTCAAATGAGTCAGCTCTTTGCATCAGGTGGCCAAAGTATTGAGTTTCAGCTTCAACATCAGTCCTTCCAATGAGCACCCAGGATTGATCTCCTTTAGGATGGACTGGTTGGATCTCCTTGCACTCCAAGGGACTCTCAATAGTCTTCTCCAACACCACAGTTCAAAAGCATCAATTCTTCGGCACTCAGCTTTCTTTAGTGTCCAACTCTTACATCTATACATGACCATTGGAAAAACCATAGCCTTGACTAGATGGACCTTTGCTGACAAAGTAATGTCTCTGCTTTCTAATATGCTGTCTAGGTTGGTCATAACTTTTCTTCCAAGGAGTAAGCGTCTTTTAATTTCATGGTTGAGGATTAAATACATTTAAACAGAAAACTAGGGGTAAACACTTGGAGAATTATGACTACAAATCAAATTTAAAGTGTTAAAAATCTTGACAAAATGGAAATCACAATATAACTCATAAAGCTAAGAATGTGAAGGCTAATTTCCTTATTGTTCAAGTATAGAGTCAGTCTTTATTTCATTGCCTAAACACTTCTTTTGTTAAATGCAAGAACCGTTAAATCAATTAAATTTTACTTAAAAAACAGCATTCGAATACTATTCTGTTTTACATTTTCTCCCTACCTATCCATCCTCTTGTTGGTATACAGTGATAGAAAAAATGTTATAAAGAGAATGACTATTTTGAATATGATTGTTTTGGGATATGAGAGTTCTGGTGATTTTTTTTTTTCTTTATTCTTTCATCCCCGCCCCCCTCCCCCATTGCCTACATTAAACAAATCATGCATTAATGAAGTCATTTTGAAAAGTAATGAGTGGAAGAAAAAGTATATACTGCATGTGTAGAGAATACCCTTTCCCAAGAAGCTCACTATGAAGGAGAGAATTGAAGTAGGATCAGCCTGGGAGATTTTCTCTAAAACTTTGCTAGTTTGTTCCTTATTTAACAAGAGAGATACTTGAATATATTTGAATGCAGATAAAATGGATTTAGAAGCAAGAATGTATGCATGTGGCATAGGGAGATGATCAATGGGTCAAGGTCCCTTCCAGAGAAGAGGAGAGTGAGTGAGTTTCATAGGCCATTTAGAGCTCGCCTTTATTAGGTGGGAGGTAGGTGATTTATCTGCTGTAAAAGGGAGAAAAGGACAAGGTGAGTGAAGAGATACTGGATGGTGTGTATATTTAGAATTAGTGGTTGGAAGTTGAGGGGTTTGATAGCTAATTACTTGTATTATCTCTGTAAAGTTGGAGACATGTCATCACTTGAGAATGGGTGTGGGAGTTTGAGAAAATTGGAAACGTATAAAATGAAGAAACTACTAGAGAAAAATAAGATTAACATCAACTCAGTTGACGTTGCTGATTTTAAATGTAAAATGATAGCAATTTATTCAGCTGAATGACTTTTCTCTAGCTTTGCTCAGTTCTTTGGGTGCAGGAATGGGGACAGTGGGTTGTTGAATTCAGTTAGGGTGGGTACTTTGAGAAAAGGTTTCTAGAGAAGTTCAGGAATTTACAGGAGAGGGCTTGTAGTGGAATCTGAGATGATGAAGAGAGAAGTGAGGAGGCTCTCTGACAGGTAAGGAGAAATTGGTTTGGCCTGTGGATTGAAAGATTATGATGAGTTTAAAGAAATATTGTCCCTGAGGCATTTGAGCTGTGTGTTGTCCTTTCATGCACAATGGAAATAGACTAGACAGAACATTCATATTAAGGTTTTAATCCTAGCCACCCTGATGTACAGCTGTGTGGTTTGGCACAAGATACTTGAGACTCAGTTTCTTTATATGTAATTAAAAGGGTTGAACAAGATCACATCTCAAACTTCAGCATGTACCGAATTACTGGAGTATCTTGTTAAAAGGTAGATTCTGGTTTAGTAGATCTTTTGTGGGATCTGAGGTTTTGCATTTGTAAGAAGCGACCATGTGATTCCAACATTGTTGGTCCATGGATCACATTTTGAGTAGCAAGGAAAGGAGACATTTTATGGTCTTCAAAATTCTGTTTATAAAACTCTGACTTCCTTCTTGCCTTCCTTTTCTGAACTTTGCCAAGTCATTTTGAAACCAAGATTTGGACACTTCTATAGTTTTAACTGAGCAGGAAGTAAATAGAGAATGATGCAAACTCTGCAGAATAACCCACGCCCAGCAACGGAAACAGAAAGGGTTGATGACGTCTTAAGCTTGTGCCTGCCTGGGTGGGGGTAAGTGATATGACATTTTCCCAGGCATGGGGTGTCAAACAGAAATGTACTATCACTCAGGAAATGGTTCCAATACAAACAGGGACACCAGAGATTACGCTTGTATACAGACTGATCACTGCAAACGACATGTTATAGACAAGACACTCAGATAGATTTCCTTCCTTTGTCAGGTGAAAATGTTTCACTGTGTCAAGGTTCTTTTCCTTGAAACATATGTTCCCAATCTAATACATATATGTACACATGCAAAGCCGACTACCAATAAGTCCTCTTTTACTCAGCCAGTTTTAGGCTTCATTTTGTTTTAAAGCTAAAGACTTCGGGAAGCTCATCTGGTACCGACTTAAAGAAACCCGCTTAAGCTGTTCCCATATTGTGTATTTCCCGTATGAATTTCCATTTCAAAAGGTCCCAATTACAAGGATGTATTTTTCTGGTCTGAACATGTTTTTCACGAGCAACTAATTCATGTTTCAATTATTACAAAAATAATAAGGACTTTAGCAGGTTGAATCTGATATTTTAGCTCTAAAGAGAAAGTTTGTTATAAGAAGAAATAAGTGAAAGACTGGAACATAAGATTTTTGTAACAGCCATAACTATTTGAAGGCAGTTTCCATTTAATGAGATAGGTGTTAGTGACGGTAGGAAATGCTGAATGTGAGTAATTGAGGAAGAGTCAGAGTCAACATTTCCTTTTGGGATCAGTTTCAATAGAGGAGGAAATCATTCTGAGAAGTAATTTTTGGCTTATATTGCATTTAAAACTGCCCATTGGCCAAATTTAGAAAGGATTGGGAAAGACACACTCAGGATCTGAATGTCAGCTTTTAGACTTCATCCTGTGGGGCTACCTCTCACCACTGAGATTGAAAAAAGGGACTGATGCCATGTGTAAAGAGATAACTGGTAGGAAGCTGCTGTATTGCACAGGAAGCTCAGCTCAGTGTTGTGATGACCTAGAGGGGTGGGATGGAGGGGTAGGTGGAAGGGAGATTCAAGAGGGGGGGGGATATATGTATATATATAGGTGATTCACTTTGTTGTACAGCAGAAACTAACACAGCGTTGTAAAGCAATTATCCTCCAATTAAAAAAATAGAGAAGAAGCTGATGTTATCTCATGACTCCTTCTTGGTTTCTGGAGGTGGGTTGGCCCTGTGTTTGAGGATGGAAGTAAAAGAGGAAGAGCCATCTTATCTAAGGTCTGTCTGTTAGGTTTTCTTTAGATATCCTGACTCAATTAAAGACATGTCTTAGAATGTGTTTTGCATTGTGCTGAAAGCTAAGCCAGCTTTATATCCAAGAAATGGTGGTTGGGCCTCAAAAGTGAAAGTAAGGGTGTTTATTGATATTAGTCCTTTGCAGTGGAGCAGACAATCTACTGGACTATGAAAAGAGCAGTCTCAAAAACCCTCTTTGACAGGAGAAGAATGTTGTATTCTGTAAACACAAACTCCATGCTGTCTTTCTTCTCCCTACCTCTTAACACATCTTCGCACATATTGTTGAATCCACAGGCTATGGATTTGAGGACAGCATTGACTAAGCTAAGTGTCGTGAAAGTGAAAGTGAAGTCGCTCAGTCATGTCCGCTCTTTGCGACCCCATGGACTGTAGCCTCCCAGGCTCCTTTGTCCGTGGGATTTTCCAGGCAGTAGTACTGGAGTGGATTGCCATTTCCTTTCCAGGGGATCTTCCTGACCCAGGGATTGAACCTGGGTCTCCCGCATTGTAGACAGATGCTTTACCATTTGAGCCACTAGGGAAGTCCAAGTGTCTTAAGGGGTCACTTTAATTATAAATCCATAGCTCATCAATGGGTTGAAATGAGGGAGAAAGAACTGGAATAACCTTCTTGGATTGCATTGTTACCATTTTGCAAAGCCAAGAAATTCCAAAGGTTTTCAACAACAGGCCTTGAGGAGACTTTTCCCAGGAGGCCGGCTGGGGGATGTGTGTAGCTTTTAAGAGATTGCAAATCACGTTGAATAAAGAAGAGATTTTTTTTTTTTTCATGGAAGGAGTTTCTACTACATGTTGCAAATTAAATTCCAGATGTTCATCACTACAAAACCTCTACCAGATGTCCAAACTGGCTGGAGATGTTTATTGCAAGTAAGGCACTCAGCACCTGTCCAAGGAGACAACCCCCCCCCCCCCCCCCCGCCACCACCCCGCCAACCCTTACCTTTTCATGTGCATTAACATGTTATTCATGCAGGAGTGACAAAATATTTAGACTCACTCAGTAATTAAAGAGGCTAGGACAATTTCTAAAACTGTTAATTACTCTAAACACAGTTAAATAAATGACTGTAGTATTCCTCTTGGGATATTTTTAAAGATTTATTAATCACACTGTTCAAAATATGAGATCCACTTTGGCAAGTTAATTCAGAGTAAAAAAAGAACTTCAGATCAAATAATCTAACTCAAAGGAAAGATAGCAACATTTAGCAGCTCTAATTGCTGCTATAAGGTACTCATTTGCAGAAGAGTTATTTTTTGTAGAACTTCCACGTTTGCAAGGCACAGGATTGCCTCTTCTTTTCTGTTACATGCATGTGATATCCTCAGCACATGCCAGTCCCTGGGGCCAGGCACTACCAGGCTGTTGGAGGTGGGTCCTTAAACAAGTCCCTTTTTTTTCTGATCACATTTATATCTGAATGTTGGTTTGAGTTCTGCAGTTTGAGATGTATGTTAGAAATAAAAGTTAAGATTATAATCCTTGTGACTTTGGAACGAATGCTTCCATTTCTACTAAATCAACTGGATTTTAAACCACACATAATGATGGCCTCTGATACTTGTTGCTGTGGAATGAGGTTCATGACATTGAGTTTCATGACATTGTACAGGAGACAGGGATCAAGACCATCCCCATGGAAAAAAATGGAAAGAAGCAAAATGGCTGTCTGGGGAGGCCTTACAAATAGCTGTGAAAAGAAGAGAAGCGAAAAGCAAAGGAGAAAAGGAAAGATATAATCATCTCAATGCAGAGTTCCAAAGAATAGCAAGAAGAGATAAGAAAGCCTTCTTTAGCGATCAGTGCAAAAAAACAGAGGAAAAGAACAGAATGGGAAAGACTAGAGATCTCTTCAAGAAAATTAGAGATACCAAGGGAACATTTCATGCAAAGATGGGCTCAATAGAAGACAGAAATGGTATGGACCTAACAGAAGCAGAAGATATTAAGAAGAGCTGGTAAGAATACACAGAAGAACTGTACAAAAAAGATCTTCACGACCCAGATAATCATGATGGTGTGATCACTCATTTAGAGCCAGACATCCTGGAATGTGAAGTCAAGTGGGCCTTAGAAAGCATCACTGTGAACAAAGCTAGTGGAGGTGATGGAATTCCAGTAGAGCTATTTCAAATCCTGAAAGATGATGCTGTGAAAATGCTGCACTCAATATGCCAGCACATTTGGAAGACTCAGCAGTGGCCACAGGACTGGAAAAGGTCAGATTTCAATCCAATCCCAAAGAAAGGCAATGCCAAAGAATGCTCAAACTACTGCACAATTGCACTCATCTCACATGCTAGTAAAGTAATGCTCAAAATTCTCCAAGCCAGACTTCACCAGTACATGAACCATGAACTTTCTGATGTTCAAGCTGGTTTTAGAAAAGGCAGAGGAACCAGAGATCAAATTGCCAACATCTGCTGGATCATGGGAAAAGCAAGAGAGTTCCAGAAAAACATCTATTTCTGCTTTATTGACTACCCCAAAGCCTTTGACTGTGTGGATCACAATAAACTGTGGAAAATTCTGAGAGAGATGGGAATACCAGACCACCTCACCTGCCTCTTGAGAAACCTATATGCAGGTCAGGAAGCAACAGTTAGAACTGGACATGGAACAACAGACTGGTTCCAAATAGGAAAAGGAGTATGTGAAGGCTGTATATTGTCACCCTGCTTGTTTAACTTATATGCAGAGTACATCATGAGTATGCAGAGTACATCATGAGAAATGCTGGACTGGAAGAAACACAAGCTGAAATCAAGATTGCCGGGAGAAATATCAATAACCTGAGATATGCAGGTGACACCACCCTTATGGCAGAAAGTGAAGAGGAACTAAAAAGCCTGTTGATGAAAGTGAAAGAAGAGAGTGAAAAAGTTGGCTGAAAGCTCAACATTCAGAAAACGAAGATCATGGCATCTGGTCCCATCACTTCATGGGAAATAGATGGAGAAATAGTGGAAACAGTGTCAGACTTTATTCTTTTGGGCTCCAAAATCACTGCAGATGGTGAGTGCAGCCATGAAATTACAAGACGCTTACTCCTTGGAAAAAAAGTTATGACCAACCTAGATAGCATATTGAAAAGCAGAGACGTTACTTTGCCGACTAAGGTCCGTCTAGTGAAGGCTATGGTTTTTCCAGTGGTCATGTATGGATTTGAGAGTTGGACTGTGAAGAAGGCTGAGCACCAAAGAATTGATGCGTTTGAAGTGTGGTGTTGGAGAAGACTCTTGAGAGTCCCTTGGACTGCAAGGAGATCCAACCAATCCATTCTGAAGGAGATCAACCCTGGGATTTCTTTGGAAGGAATGATGCTAAAGCTGAAACTCCAGTACTTTGGCCACCTCATGCAAAGAGTTGACTCATTGGAAAAGACTTTGATGCTGGGAGGGATTCGGGGCAGGAGGAGAAGGGAATGACAGAGGATGCAATGGCTGGATGGCATCACGGACTTGATGGACATGAATCTGAGTGAACTGCGGGAGTTGGTGATGGACAGGGAGGCCTGGCTTGCTGCGATTCATGGGGTCGCAAAGAGTTGGACACGACTGAGCAACTGAACTGACTGGGCAAAAGGAAAGAAGTAAGGTGGTTTGCTTTGAAGCTCACATTTCCATGCAGTTCATCACACATATCCTCCCTCCCTCCGTCTCTATCTACAGCCCATTCAGATGGCAAGACAGATTACCTCTTTTGCCTTCGGAGACCTTAGAGTGAATTTAGCCAGAATTAATTTTTTCTCTTTATTAAACAGATTTTCTTTTAGAGCAATATTCACACAAAATTCAGCAGAAAGCTAATATACACCTCTATGTCCCCTGCTATGTAGACTCCTGCCTATCAACATCCTTCATATAAGAGGTACATTTGTTACAGTCAATGAATGTACATTGACATATCATTATCACCCAAAGCCTGCAGTTGACACTAGGGTTCACTGTAGGTGGTGTACATTCTATGGGTTTGTACAGATGTATAGTGACATGCATTTATCATGATAATATCACACATAGTAGTTTCACTGCCCTAAAACTTCTCTGTGTTCCAGCTATTTATCTCCTCCTCTCTTGTAACCCCTGGCAACCACTGATCTTGTACTGTCTCCATGATTTTACCTTTTTCAAAATGTCATACAGTATGTAGCCTTTTCAGATTGGCCTCTTTCACTTAGTAATTCGAAGTTAAGTTTCCTCCATATCTTTCCTGGCTGAATCTCTTTTTATTCATGTAAAGATTTCTTTGTGTTGGAGTGGGGAGAACAAAAACACATAGTAGCTTGCCAGGAGCTGGGCTTCCAGTGTTGTGGTCATTCTGTGAGAAGATCCTAGGCTAGCACACCTTGGATTTTGATAACCCATCAATCAACCTGGAAAGTTTTTATATCCCTGTTTGCCTGTCTGTTTTTGCTATTGGGATGTCCACAGGTGTTTTTTCGGTCCTCTTTTATTGCCTGCCAACTCAATAAACGCAAGAATCAAACAAGGCTTGAGATGGATGATGGTTAGGAGAGGATGATATTTATTCATTTCTACAAACAAAAGGTAGAGAGAGTGTTTTTATATAGACAAACTCAGAATAGTTTATCTTCTAATTCCAGCTTCCTGTTTCAGCAGAGGGCACTCCGACCTTACCTACATACAACCTAGTGTTTTTTCATTTGACCAGTTTTGGAAAGTAGCTAGCTTATCATATCCATTCTTCAGTTTAACAGTCATTAGTGAGTGTTATTGTCAAAGTGGAAAGCAGATACATCAAATTAGGGCTCTGTCCTATCCTGTGTGATCCTAAAGTCCTTTGTTTCTCTCTTGCCTAAAGCCCCTACTGTTCTCTAATGAAATCCATGCATTTGCATGTAGCTTTTCTGACCAGTCTCTGAACTTCTTGGGACTGGGTCCCATATATTTCATCCTTGGGGTGTAGCACAATGCCTGGCATAGACTACCCACTCAATAAATATCTATTGAGCAAATGAGGGGGAAAAAAAGGTGAAGTCTGACCAAACTGTTACAAACAAAGTGGTGATTGTACAATGTATTTGATGTTTCTCTAGAAGACATCATTTTGCTTTGTGGAGTCAATAGTTTTCCTTGTTAAAGTCATACTCGTGCTCCATGTTGCCATGTATCAAGAGGCAAAAAATAGCATCTGCCTTAGATGTGGACTGGAAGAGCCTGTGGTGTCATCACATTCAGCCTGGCATTGTCTGATGCCCATAATGGCTTAATCATGGCAAGTCATGTAGGTAATTACATGCTAGTTCTCTCAGCACACTTTGGGCTGACAAAAGCCCAAGACAAATCCACCTTGCTAATTTGTATGTGTCTTTCCTTAGTCCTTAAACGCTCTTCTCTTCATATCTGAATCTCAAAATTCTACCTAACATCCAACCATCAGTTCAGATTCTACCTTTCTCATGAAGTTCTGTTTTTGGCCATCAGGAACCTCCACCTGGCCTCCTGTAGACATTGAACCTTTGAAGAACCCTCATAACTTTTGTCCAGTTTTGGATAAAGTCTTGTCTTATATTTTTTTTATGGATTTCCCTAATGGACAACACTTCACACATATCAGAATTCATTGCTGCAGAAAATAATGTCCTGTGTGACATCGCTGGAGAGGACTCTTATAAGCTTGCTCCTGGTTTACTCTGAACTTTGCTTCATGTGCTTTTTCTCTGCTTTTTCTTTGCGTCTTTTTTTTTTTTTTTTGTACTCTGTGATAAATTATAGGCATGAGTCTAACTTTATGCTGAGTCCTCCTGGGGCTGAGAGTGGTCTTGTTCCCTGACTCACATATGTTTACACCTGTGTAACTATCAATCAGATCAAAATGTAGAACATTTTTATAGTTTCAAATTTTCCTCATGCTTCTTTCCAGTAAAAACCCTTACTTCCAAAAAAATCTCACCATTATTCTGACTTCTGTTGCCACAGATTGGTTTTACCTGTTCTTTAATTTCAAATCAATAGGATGGGGGACTTCCCTAATGGTCCACTAGTTAAGAATCCACATTGCATTGCAGGGAACATGGATTTGATCCCTGGCTGGGAAACTAAGATCCCACATGCCACAGGGCAACTAAGCCCAACTGTTGCAACTAAGACCCGACAGAACCAAATAGGTAAATAAATTTTAAAAAAATCAATAGAATCATAGTAGTATGAGTCTCATGTCTGGTTTCTTTTGCTCGATGTAATGTTTCTTGAAATTCATAAAAAATCCAGTATATCCAATAGAGTATCCATTGTAGTATATATCAGTTTTCATTGTAGTATATATCCGCAGTTTATATGTATACTATAATTTATTTTTTCTTCTGTTGACATTGTATTGTTTCCAGATTTTGGCTATTAAAAATTACAGCTATGATGAACATTCCTGTATCAATCTTTGAGAAGAACATATGTTAATTATCTTAGAAAATATCTAGGAGCCAGATTGTTGGATAACAGGGCAGATGCATTTTTATCTGTATTAGAAATTGCCAAACAGTTTTCTAAAGCAGCCATAGTATTTTACATTCCCACCAGTATGCATCCTTGATGGAACTTGGTATTATCAGTCTTTTTAATTTTAGCCATTCTAATGGGTATATGGGCTTCCCTGGTGGCTCAGAGGTTAAAGCGTCTGCCTCCAATGAGGGAGACCCGGGTTCGATCCTTGGGTCGGGAAGATCCCCTGGAGAAGGAAATGGCAACTCACTCCAGTATTCTTGCCTGGAGAATCCCATGGACTAAGGAGCCTGGTGGGCTGCAGTCCACGGGGTCACAAAGAGTTGGACACGACTGAGTGACTTTACTAATGGGTATATAGTGATATCTTGTGGTTTAAATTTGCCTCTCTGATGATGAGTGACGTTGAGATACTTTTCATATTACTATTGGCCATTTGGATACCTTCTTTTGTGATGTGATTCATGTTATATTTTGAAATGATTTTTTTTAAAAAACTGCTTATTCTGTCATGAGTTCTATGACTGCATTTCTGAGTTATTCTAATTCAGATTTATGTTGTTATTTTATATAATTTATCATTAAAATTTTTTGATTAGTTAATATGAAAAACATTAAGTTTCAATTTTCATCTGTGAATATTTTTCTGGAGTGATTTAATTATCTGTAGAGATGCTATCTTGTACCTAATTTTCTATTTCTTATAAAAATATTGTATAGAATTCAACTATGATTCTTCTCTGTTGCTTATTTTTTGCATGAGATTAGTTTTCCTCCACTTTGAGAAAGAAGGGACATGTCAGGATAGCTTTTCTAGCTCCATTGCTGTGGAATTCTGTGTTTCTGTTAATTATTGTTCTTGTTCAGAAACATTGCCTCATACTTTTGAATGTCTCCTGGTTTTGTTCCTCATCTCTACGTTCTTTGGACCTTTGCTTTTTTTCCCTCTCTTGGTCAGCTTAGGTTCTATTCCCAACAGTCCTTCCTTATGTGGAGCCTTGCTCTGGAAAAGCATTTTGGCAAATTAATTTCCCAGTTTGTAAATCCCAGATTAATTAGTTAACTTCCAGCTCTTTGTGCTCAGTTGCAAGCCCTCCTTCCAGTTCACCAGCATGCAGTCCTCAAACTGGCTACCCATGCTTTCCAGTCAATATACGTTGGCAGTTTTGGAGTTATTTTCTTCTCAGATCTGTTAGATGCCTCCCTACTTCCCTTGGTTTTTTCCTCTATAGATGCTGATACTGTCTGGGTCTGTGATTCATTCATGCTTACTCCTGTTTGGGTTCATGAGAATAATTTATTCCTTAATATTTTAGCTTCTGTCTGTGCCTTTTTGGTTTGGTTCTGTTTTTATGGGGTGATTCAGGAAGATTAAAAAACTATTCTCTTTCACCACTGTCTTCCTGTATTCTGTTTTGAATTTAAGCCAGTGTGCATTTTTTTCAGTATATTTATATTTTAGGTATTACTCAGCTCATGGAACAGGAAAATACATCTCCAGAGCTTTAAAGTGAACAGATACTGAGTTTTCAGCCCCTTAAAATCATACCATGGTAAATTGATATCTGCTGGGCCTTCGCATCAGACTCTTTTGAGAAAGGGAGCTTGGGAAGAATATATAACATTATGTTTAGCTCTTTATTCTTTATTTTTTATTTTTGTTAAATAGTTCCCCTACTTCCTCTACTTGTTTTCCTTTCTTGATTTGAATTCCTGGGAGTATATTTCACTGGTTTTTTTATGTAAGAGATGGCTTAGCAAAAGAAACTTCTTAAACTGTTTTCTCACTTCCCAAAGCAAGTATTGACAAAGGTATGGATTTCAATCCAAACATACAATGGAACTCACGAGACGGTTTGAAATCTTTGCATAATGAAATTTCTCTGTGGGATTCCTGCTTTCTTCCTTGTCCCATTAGGACTCCTCCTATGCTGAGTTTAGATAATGAGCCTTCTGGTTCAGGATATTTTCCTTACTCCATGGTTAGAGACCATGCAAGTTGGGGTAACCACATAATCCAGTGGGTCTCTTAATTTTGTCTACATAAGAATCACTTGGGATTTTAGATCCCACAAACTGGAGATTCAGATACAGTATTATAGAGTGAGTCTAGTAATCTGTACAGGATATACATCCCAGATGCTGATGCAGCTGATCCGTCCAGAGATCTCAGTTTGAAAAACAGTAGTGGAAGCCAGAACTATTTGCAGAGACCAAATCAAAAGTAACTTTGGTGAATATGTTATCCAAAATAGACAGTGAAGTTTCAGAAAGAAATGCTTTTTGCGAATGTTCATTCATTCAGTTTTAGTTAACATCTTAAATGTTGTGTATGTGTGAGGGCCTTTGCTCATTCATTCTGCAATGAGTAAGAGATGAATCTAGATTCTGTGGCTAATATGAGAAAAAAGTGCAAAGGGAAAATTCCATATAATGTTAAAAGGGCAAAAGCTTTGACCCTTGGTGTCTTCAAGGGAGTTATCTGTGGCTTTCCAAATTTGCCATATAACTTCCACCCTCAAACCCTGCTCCAATATATCTGTAATTAAGAATGAAGAGCAATAATCTCCTTTTCATTAGATGACATCCACAGGCTTCTGTTTCAATTTTGTTCAGTAAAATGATAACACATGAATCTTTTGGTCTGTCAAGAATATTAAATTCACAATGGCCAACAGTTATCTGAGATTAAACTACTCGAAAATAGTGCTATTAAAGCTAATTTGTTAAAAATTCAGATTTTTTCCAGATCCTACCTCTAGATATTATTCAGTAGGTCATAAGTGGGGCCTATGAAAGCTCAGTTTTAATAATCTTTCAAGTAATGCTATTCCCATTGATCTAAGGACTACATTCTGACTAGCACAGTTTTAGAAGAGCTGTAGGTAGCACTCAGGAACTAGTACTTAATATCTTAGATTGAGGAGTGGCAGAACATGGATGTGAAGAGGCTTTTCACAAAGGACCTAGGTCTTGCAAGTTCAGTAGGAGCTCTTAATGTGGGAGACCGTGAATCATGAGTAAAGAGAATATTTCCAGGCAGATGGCACAGTATGTGCGAAGACAAGAGGTGCAAAATACGCAGAACATATAGGGCCCCGTCTATAGATGACTCTCTACAGTATAAAAGCCCAGAGCGACATTGGAGATGATGGAAAAAAAACAAGTTTCTACTGGAGCAGTGCAGGAAATGAAAGTAATGGAAAAGTTAAGCTCCTACTTGAGCAGTAAAGGAAATGAAGACAATGGTATTTGAACCTCAAGGAAACAAATTGTGCCAAGAGATAGCAGGATGCACCAGTGCGTGATGTCCTTTTGAGATATTCCTGAGGAAAGGGTGGGTGGTTTGCTTCCAGGGATGAGTCAAGTGGAGTTTTGTGTGTGTGGGACAGATAATGTTTAGAGCTTCCATCCAGATTTCTGGTTCTGTGATATTAAAAATGCATTTAAGCTTTGGGGGCACGAAAAGTAAAAATACTTCATATGTGTTTCTACTTGATTTGATTTGAAACATGCAAAAAACGAGGAGGCTAGCTTCTATCAGAGAGGGGAAAAACTTTAACCGTCTTCTCATAGTACCTGTGAATATATGTATTTGTGGCTGCAGGTTCAACTGTAAGTTCCTGACTGTATTCCTGGGTGAAGAATCCCACAATAACCTAATCTGTCATTAGAATGAGCTGGCAGAGAATGTTGTAATACTGGGCAGCAAAGAGTACTGCCCCTAGTCAATAAATTGGGAGCTCTTAACAGTAGCATCTGGAGTTTACAGAAAAGAAAACATTTCATTAGAAGGAGCATTTCTAACTGTGGTCCCAATGACTTGCACATTGCTGGGTCTTTGTTTTCCTTCCTCAGGAGGACTGGTAAGTCTTTTACAAGAGGAAATAATAAGTAAGGCCAACCAAGTCAAAGAGTTTTTGTGTGTATTTATAAGAGAAAAATAATATCCACTTTACCACAAATTTTTTTCTGATGAAAGATGAATTTTCTACCCCTCACCCCACTCCCAACAACTGGTTTGTAATTCTGGAGCCTGAAGTACTTCTGTTCTAATAAAAATTGCACCTTATCTCTCAGCAGCAACTAATGGCAGACCCTAGACTTCTGTGAATAGCCCGACACACTCTTTCTTTCTTCAGTTTTTTTTAATCTGTCCAGATCTACAGTCAAAGAAGCGCTGCAGGCTCAGCTGCCGAACAAAAGCTGGGGGTTCTTTATTTGCATCTGATTGGCTTGGTAAATGGATTTGTCACACAAATCCTCCCTGAAAGGAAGTCACCCAAGTCTCTTGGCTTTTATTTATTTATTTTACGCTGCTAAGAATTGGGTTTGACTCTTTATTTTTTTGAGAGAGAATCCTTACAGCTCATTCATTCAGTCATTCATTTATGAATGTGTACTGAACATCTGCCAGCCACTGTGCCAGGCACAGGGTTACTAAGAACAGTTAGGACTCGGCTTTCGAACTTTCTAAAGTAAACAACTTTTTCCATTATCTTATGGTACAAGAAGTTTTTTAAAGTCTACTTAGGGAAGCTCCCCAGACAGGGTAAAATGTAGTCTGGCTCCTTTTTAGAAGGAGTTTTCCTTGAAGATAAGGGGTTGATTGGGATCAAGTGATGTCCCCTGGGAAGCTGAGGAAGACTTAACACAGGACAGCAGTAATAGCAAATGCAAAGTCAGAGGCACTCTGCTGTCTTTGGAAAACTGTAGGGAATTTGGATTGGATTTGGTTTGAGATGGATGGTGCCAGTAGCTGAAAACAGAGATAGAGAAGGGGCTGCATAGTGACACACGCAGTATACAGGCATGAGGAATATTCCTGGGCTCTCTGAAGGGTCTGGATACATGTGTGTGTGTGTGTGTGTGTCTAGTCTGTATAATGGGATAACAGTTATGCATACTTCATAGGATTGTTGTGAAGATAAGATAAATGTATCAGGGTTATAAATGTAAATAAGATAAATGTATCAGCCTGATTATTGCCAGTTTTTTTCTTCTCCATAAACTGTAGTAATTGCAGTGACAGCAGTGATAGTGGCTGTTTTTGTTGGTTTTGCCAATTATATGGGCTTCCCAGGTGGTGCAGTGGTGAAGACTGCCTGCAGGAGGTGTGGGTTTGATCCCCGGGTTAGAAAGATCCCCTGGAGTAGGAAATGGAAACCCACTCCAGTATTCTTGCCTGGAAAACTGATGCCTTCAAATTGTGGTGCTGGAGAAGACTCTTGAAACTCCCTTGGACTGCAAGAAGATCAAACCAGTCCATCCCAAAGGAAGTCAGCTCTGAATGTTCACTGGAAGGACTGATGCTGAAGCTGAAGCTCCAGTACTTTGGCCATCTGATATGAAGAGGCAAGTCATTGAAAAAAACCCTGATGCTGCGAAAGATAGAAGGCGAAAGGAGAAGGGGGCGGCAGAGGATGAGATGGTTAAATAGACATGAATTTGAACAAACTCTGGGAGATAGTGGAGGACAGAGGATCCTGGTATGCGACAGTCCATGGGGTTGCAGAGAGTTAGATACGACTTAGGGACTGAGCAACAACAATGCTGATTACAGTGTTTCTGCAGTTTTTGCCCTCTGGGCCTGTTAATGACTGCAGGGAATCTGAAAAAGAATCCTGGTGAATTTGTTGCATCCCCCCCAGGGTAGCATGGTAAGATACTACTTGGAAATACCCAGAAAGTTCTGGGTTTACTCCCTGAGCTGAGGATGAATAAAACCTTGATCAGGACAGTGAGAATGAAGAGGCAAATTTAATAAATCTCCCCAAATCTTCACCCCAAACTAGACTTTGCTGAACTTGACACTGTTTCACTGGTGCTCTCTAGTGGCCTGTAGGAAAACAACGCTCCTTACTAATAGGAACAGGACTGAATACATTATACAATATACGCAGACCTTGGAATATGATGCAGCCATTTTAAAAGAATGAATGTGAGCAGTCCCACTTGACTTGGAGGGATTTCCATGAGGAGTTGAGGGAGGAAGCGGAATACAAAAAAGCATAATCTGAACTCCCTCTTGTAAAACAATGCTCCCCGCCAAACTTGTCACTGTAATATATAGATGTATAAATCTGTATATAATATGATTAAATAGAATTATATAAGCATAAATAATATATAAAAGGATATAGACTATGTTTTAAAAGTGAATCTCTTTGGGGTGGGCACAAGGGCTTATGTATACAGCAGGAAAGATAAAAGCTTGAAAAAGTAAACAAAAACAAAAACCTACATTTATGTATTTACATAAAATTGTGACTGAATATATACATGTCCATAAATATTAATAGAAGTTTATTTACCAGTAAATAATCCAGGTGATGGAATTTATGAAGATAATTTCCCCCCAAAGCAAAATTCTATGGAATATTATTTACTCATCTATTTATAGTTTTTATTTAGTGACTTTTTTTGGTCAAAGCCTAAAAGGGTCACTCTTTTAACTTATGGTATTATAGAAGTTCAGTGTATACAGGAGGATTTGTTAAGCTACGTGTAAAGCTTGCGCAGGGCAAAGTTTGTTTTCTTCGATCTCCAGGTTTTGCCTCTTTACCATAAAAATGTGAAAACAATCTCTTCTGACCCTGATACTGTGTTTTCATCCATTTGTATGAGCCTTCAAATGGTGTTTGTGATTGTTTGTTTGTCTTGCAGTGCCTGTTCTTCACTTTCATTTAAAGAGTAATAAAAATCTATCTGAAGATGCTAATTGAAATATGTAATAGCAGTATGGGGTAGTGGAAAGATACCAGCTCTGTCACTCGCTATGTATGTAAACCTTGGCACGTTATTGTATTTCTGCTCTTCAGCTTCCTTATTTGCAAGATAGAGATTAAAAATAGGACATAACTCATAGGTTTGTTGTGAGGATTGAATGAGATAATTAAGGTAAAGTGTTTAGCAATATTCCTGGCACAGGATAGTCATTCATTCATCTGTTCATTCATTCATTCAAGAAATATTTACTGAGGGCCTACTGGGTATCAGGCTCTGTGCTGTTTGTGTGGCTATCCAGTGCTACCTTCAGAAGTCTGATTTTGTTTGTGAAAGGTAGAGTTTTCATCTAACAGACTCTGTGCCTTCCACTTTTGAGCCTTATTTCAAAGGTTTTTGTGTCATTAGTTTCCCTTGCCAAAGTCCCAGAAGTTGGTTGGTATGGTGGGGAGAAAGTTGGCAGGCCACTACAGCATTCTCCAGCCTTACGTGCTTCAGGCAAGAATCTCTTCTATTTAGGATAATAATGAGGTACTAGTTTCAGTTTACTACAGTTTAACAGATGCCCACTCTGTGTTGGCATATACAAATTTCTGGGAATTAAAAAATTATTAAAACAGAGATCTCATTCAGAAGAAGAGAGATTAATATAATAAAAACTAATATTTTTAGTATTCTACTCTCTTGGAAGACAGTTCACCAACCTTGGATGCTAACATTTGGAAAGAATGATGTCTAAAGAAAGCTCTAATCCTGCCAAAGACTGTTCTAGTACAGTTTCCCTCCAGTGCTACTTTCTGCTCAACTCCAGTGATTTTAGGGACCACACAGTAAAACTGTCACCATTTTAGCCCTAAGAAAACCAAACAGTCCCGCTACTGTGCTTGTCTGATCTCCCTGAGTACTGCTCTACCTTCCTTTATTCTTTTCAGTTCTCAGGTCTTGAATGAATGTGCCTTCTTGGTAGAACTTAGGTTACATGTTAAGCTCCAGTTAAAAGGGATTCATAAGAATGAAGTGTTATTTTTCCACCCCTTCTTATACAGAAAAGCATGGTAAAGGGGTTGGCTTCAGGAACTGAGTGAGCCAGTTTGTAATACCTTCCACAGTCTACCTCTTTAGCTCTGTCTACAAAGACCTATGACTAAACTTCAAAACAACTATGGCAGTAAGAAAACTTTCCCCCAAAACATAATGCAACCATTTCTTACCTTCCTTCCAAAGGGGAAAATCAGTTTCGCCAGTTAATAAAAATATCTTGATATGCATTTATCCTTTAGTTCAGGATGTGGCAAACTGTAGCTTTCAGGTTAAATTTAGCCACCACTCATTTTTTTGTAAATGAAATTTTGTTGGGACATAGCCATACTCATTTGTTTACATATTGTTTATGACTGCTCTTGTACTCCAATAGGTGAGTTTAATAATTGCAATTGATACAATATGACATACAAAGCCTAAAATATTCACTGTTAGACCCTTCTCAGAAAGTTTGCTGGCACCTGTTCTAGCTAATTGTAATGCTATCTTGATATCCCATAGCTAAATTATTAAATTAATCACCATGAATGCACCATATATGAAATAAAAAGGGGATGGGAAATTTTTTTTAAAAGAAAAACTTACTAACATATTTGAGCAATATGAATGTATGCTATTGTCATCATTTCTACAACACATTAACAATTTCCTTTTCTCATTTTCCATTCTTTTACCCTCAGAAAGGGTATAATACCCCTGGCAGAATAACCCATGCTTTCATTTCATAAGGGGCTGAGCCTCATTGGTTCTATATTTATGTGGTTGCTGTATTTGTTCATTGACTATTACTGCTGAACATAGCAGTATTAGGAGTATTAGGAGGATCCAAAGGAATCATTGACTTCATGACACGTGCTTCTCTGCTTACATTGTAGAGCAGCAACCTTCTTTCCTTTCCATTATTAGGATCTGTTACCTCAGCAAACAAAGTATCCCTCTAGTCCTTTTGCCAACACATTGCAGAGACATACAAGCTCAAAATGATTGGGTAGCATTCTTATGTTCTAGATAAATCGAACTATTACTTTGTGAGCAAAAAGTGTCACTCCCTTACGTGCTGAGGTCTTTACACAAGTTAAGCACAAAGACACAAGAATGGAAAACAGAAATTTTGTCAGGAGTTTATTAGAGGTAGTATTGAGAAGCATCATTCTAAGTTTTACCCTTCTGTTGCTTGTTTTGGGCTGAATTGTGTTACCTTCAAACATTTATATGTTGAAATCCTAATCCCTAGTACCTCAGAATGTGACTGTATTTGGAAAGAGGATCTTTACAGAGGAAAACAAGTGAAAATGAATACATTAAGGTGTACATTAATTAAAGATGATGTGTGTCCTTTTAAGAAGAGGAAATTTGAATGCAGACACATACAGAAAAAAGATAATGTGAAGACACAGAGAGAAGACAGCCATCTGCAAGTCAATGATACAGATCTGGAAGAGGTCCATTTCTTATGGCTCTCAGAAGGAACCAGCCCTGCCAAACTTTGATCTCCAGCTTCTAGCCTCCAGCACTGCAAGAAAATAAATTTCTGTTGTTTAAGCCACTTTGTCTATGGTATACTATGATGGCAGCCCAAGCAAAGAGATATAATCCTGGACCAATATAGTTTAGCACCATATATTATTTACTTACTTATAATAAACTGTAGAAGAGCAACCCAAACTCCTGGCTAATGTTGTGACTTTTCAGTTGGCAATTCCACTGCTTAATATAGTCAGCTGCTTTTGAGTGATGGAGATCATCATAAGATTAGTGACTCCTGTGAGTGGCGCCCATTGCTTTAGCTGTGTTGGAAAATTAAATTCATTAGTCCAAATCAATATTTTGTGGTCTGTTTTAATGAGAGAGTCCAAGGGTGGTGATGTTGGCATAAGCATGACTAGCTGGGACTGCAAATCTATATGCAGAATAAATGTCTATTCCAGAGAAGATGAATTACTTCCTCTGCTCCACCAGGTGCTTGGCTGATTTCCCAGAGGTATAGTGCTAGCTATTGGTTTCTGTGGCTTGACTTTTTGGATAGTCATTAGCCAGATAAACCTTGGTGTACTTTCTAGTGCACTCTTTCCATTCCTGCCACTGCTGTTACTTGATAGATGAGCCCATTGAAAAGTGGATAGAAATGCCAGCTGACATCCACAGAGTAAATAATTTTGTTCACATAAATTATTGTTAAGTGCTATAAGAAGGAGCTTTTGGATGATACTGTTAAACAAGTGTTTTAATACTTGGTTGATTCTGAGAAGACCATGCACGCATGCACGCGTGCTAAGTCGCTTCAGTCATGTCTGACTGTGCAGCCCTGTGGACTGTAGCCTATCAGGCTTCTCTGTCCATGGACTCCTCCAGGTGAGAATACTGGAGTGGGTTGCCATGCCCCTCTCCAGGGGACCTTCCCGACGGAAGATTCAATCCCATATCTCTTGGGTCTCCTGCATTGGCAGGTAGATTCTTTATCACTGGCACCAGCTGGGAAGCCCGAGAAGACCATATATATACTTATTCCTGATACCTACTCATCAATCTAAGTCCATGACTGTTCGGACAAACCATTAGCCACAAACTTCTGTGAATTATTGTAGACTGAGTGCTCAGTCCACTTGTCTTCTAGACATTTTCCAACTGCTGTCCCTAGGGCCAGACCTGATTAAGGCTGTACGTATGCAGTAGTTCATTTATGGCTAATGCTAGCATTTTGGACAAGACCAATTGTGAATCACACGAACATTTCAACCTCCAACCCCCCTTAATCACCTTCTGAAAGGCAGCTTCCCACCAGGTCATATATGTGGCAGTGTAGCAGAAGTAGGCATATTAGGGATATGTATATAAAAATACATGCTTATGCAAGTTGTACTTTCATGACCTACTTGAAGTGATATTAAATATAAAACCTTAATTGATTCTGAGGTGCTGCTGGCTTGGTGGATCAATAGCCCTAATTTATCATATATATTTCAGATCTCATGGTTGCTTTGTGTCTCATTGTCCATATTTTCAGGGACCAGGACCAAGTCAGAAACTTTATTTTAGAAGGAAAATGATTTGCTAAACAGTTATTTTTTTCCCCCAAATTCCAAAGGGCTTACACTGTGATCCTTCTTTGCAGACTTTCCTCAATTACCACAGAACATCCTGGTTTGTGGTAGATATTTTAAGCACCTTTGAATTTGTTGGTTGATAAAGGCCAGTTGGTAGAATTCTATGCCCTTCAGTGATATGGGTTTGAACTTTAGGTCTTTAATCCATTTTGGGTTTCTTTTGTATATGGTGTTAGAGAATATTCTAATTTCATTCTTTTACATGTAACTGTCTTTTCTCCATTGTATATTCTTACCTAATTTGTTGTAGATAAGTTGATCATGAGTGTTTGGGTTTATTTCTGGGCTTTCTTTTCTGTTGCATTGACCTATATGTCTGTTTTTGCTGCAGTACCATACTCTTTTGATTACTGTAGCTTTGTAGTACAGAGAATAAAATTTTTAAACTTGTATGGAAACATGCTGCTGCTGCTGCTAAGTTGCTTCAGTCGTGTCTGACTCTGTGCGACCCCATAGACTGCAGCCCACCAGACTCCCCCATCCCTGGGATTCTCTAGGCAAGAATTCTGGAGTAGGTTGCCATTTCCTTCTCCAATGCATGAAAGTGAAAAGTCAAAGTGAAGTTGCTCAGTCGTGTCCGACTCTTCATGACCCCATGGACTGCAGCCCACCAGCAGGACTGCAGCCTCCTTCATCCATGGGATTTTCCAGGCAAGAGGACTACAGCTTCCTTCATCCATGCGATTTTCCAGGCAAGAGGACTGCAGCCTCCTCCGTCCATGGGATTTTCCAGGCAAGAGTACTGGAGTGGGGTGCCATTGCCTTCTCCAACTCAGCACTCTGGCTGCCTCTAAAAAATGTTTTCATGACAGACTCGTACTTTGTGTTTTTTGTAAACATAGAACACCCCAAATAGCCAGAACAGTCTTGAGAAAGAACTGAGCTGGAGGAATCATACTCCCTGACTTCAACTCCTTTTAAACATGAAAAAGTCTTCAAGTGAGGCAGCAAAAGTCTTATCCAACAGGGAGGTTAAGGCTACTTTTGCTGATAAGAGAGGCTCAGTGGGGTTTTAGAGAATGGGTAACTTGAAGTCTCCCAAATTCCATGCATTTCCCTATTTCTGTTTTTGAGGACCCACTCTTTCCAAATTCATGCCTTATCTCTCATATAAGACTTTTGGGTGGTTTGGAATTGGCCTTATATTGTAACTTAGCAACCAGTAGGATCAGATCTTACAGGTTCTGGGGGCTTCCCTGGTGGCTTGGTCAGTAAAGAATCTGCAATGTGGGAGACCTGGGTTTGATCCCTAGTCAGGAAGATCCCCTGGAGAAGGAAATGGCAACCCACACCAGTGTTCTTGCCTGGGAAATCCCATAGACAGAGGAGCCTCATGAGCTACAGTCCAGAGGTGGTAGAGTCAGACATGACTGAGCGACTAACAGTTTACAGGTTCTGGGTTGCATCTGTGCAGCAGCTACAAGAGATATCATACACACTGGGGAAGTCAGGGTTATCTGACTGTGCCTTTGGCCAAGAATTTAAAAGCCCAAGCATGCCATTTTCTGTGTTAAAGCTCTCCAGTACAGCCTGGCTCACACATGACCACTGTATGCCCCATATTTTTCAAAATAGCTTTCTATAGCAGTAATGTGACCCATAAAAGCCTGCAGCAGCTTCTTCATTCAAGGGAACTATAGTGACAGTTTGACCCTGAAATCCTTGGAAATCCGTTAAGTAATTAGTGCCCCAACTTCTGGGGCTTCCCAGGTGGTGCTAGTATTAAAGAACCCTCCTGCCAATGTAGGAGACGTAAGAGACGTGGATTTGATTCTTCAGTTGGAGGAAGGCATGGTAATCTACTCCAGTATTCTTGCTTGGAGATTCCCATGGACAGAAGAGCCTGGTAGGCTCCAGTCCATAGGGTCGCGAAAGAGTCAGACATGACTGAAGCAACTTAGCATGCATGCATGCACGCCCCAATTTCTAAGGCTAACCAGACTGACTGATCTCACACACACCTAATCAGAATAGATAGCTGTTATGGACTGAATGTTCGTCTCCCCACCTCCTGCCCACAACTTCTGTGCTGAAGTCCTAATCCAGATGTGAATGGTATTTGGATTTGAAGGTGGGCTCTTTGGAAGATAATTAGGTTTAGATGAGGTCATAAAGATGGAGTTCCCATGATAGGATTAATGTTCTTGTAAGAGGAAGAGGGATCAGAGAGTGCTTTCTCTCTCTTTGCCATGTGAGGACACAGTGAGAAGAAAGCAATCTGCAATCCAGGAAGAGGGCCTTCACCAAACAGGGACTTCACTAAAAATGGATCTTGCACTTTCCACTCTCTTGAACTTTGAGAAAATAAGTGTGTTGTTTAAATACACAGTCCTTGATATTTTGTTATGGCAGCTGAGGCAGGCTAACCCAATAACCAACATTAAATTTCCATTTCCTTAAAGGATCCAATTTTGGGAAGCATTTCTGGTATAAAGTCCCATATGGACCCGCATTAATAGTTGCAGACAACAGAATCTACTTTCAGTAGTTTATATAGAAAGTGATTAATTTTAGAGCATTAGCTAGCATGCCAAATTTTGAGGAGGGCCAGGGAGCTACATTTGGATACTGTACAGTCAGGGAAAAATAGTGTAGAGAAACTCTAAGCCACCTTGGAATTGTTTTAATGGAAACTTTCTTGTCGCTGTTGCATGTTCCATATTATTTATGATATTAGCAGTGTGAGAGTAGAACCTCAGCCACAGTTACTGCAGGAGAGCCAAATACCTCTTCTCCTTGACAGAAGTTCTGATCTCCCTATGTGGCTGCCACCTACCGTTGTTTAGTTACGCATTACAAATCTCCAAAAGATATTTCTGCAAGAGAATCTTGTAAAATTTTCTTCTGCAAAAAACAGGCAAGGTGTCTTTCAAGAATTCGCTTGAATCCTGTATATTCAACATGAAAGCAACTGTTGAAGATGAAAAACTTCAAGGCAAGATCAATAAGGACAAACAAGATTCTTGACAAGTGTGAAATTGTCAGTTGGCTTGATAAGAACCAGACTGCAGAGAAGAAGGAATCTGAACATCAGAAGAAAGAGCTGGAAAATGTCTGCAGCCCTATCATTATCAAGCTGTACCAGAGTTCAGGAGGCATGCCAGGAGGAATACCTGGGGGCTTCCTTGGTGGTGGAGTTTCTCCACCTGGGGATGCCTCTCTAGGCCCACCATTGTAGAGGTCTGAGCATACATTTAGCATTGTTCCATACAAAACATTGAAGGACCCAAATTTGTAGCAAATTCCATGGGAGTTTAAAATTTGAGCTGCTATAGTAAATAATTGAGTATTGTTTATTAGAGGGGTAATTTTTAAAGCTTTTTTAAAAATTTTATTAAGATGTTTAAAATTGGAGGATAATTGCTTTACAATGTTGTGTTAGTTTCTGTTGTACAATGTAAACCATCGATAAATATACATATATCACCTCCCGCTTCACCCTCCCTTCCACCTGCCATCCCCCCACCCCAACCCCATTGCCCTAGGTAACTAGACATTCATGATACTTGAATATGGAGAATGTGCACAGGGGAAGGAAATAACATTGCACTTTCTAAGAACTGAGTGATAAGTAGAACATTTTGTTGTTCAGTCATTCAGTTGTGTTCAACTCTTCGTGACCCCATGGACTGTGGCATGCCAGGCTTCCCTGACCTTCACTGTCTCTTGGAGTTTGCTCAAACTCATGTTCGTTGAATTGATGATGCCATCCAAGCATCTCATCCTCTGTTGCCTCTTATCCTCCTGCCCTCAGTCTTTCCCAGAATCAGGATCTTTTCCAGTGAGTCAGCTCTTCACATCAGGTGGCCAAAGTACTGAAGCCTCAGTTTCAGCATCAGTGCTTGTAATGAGTACTCAAGGTTGATTCTCTAAAGGATTGACCGATTTGATCTCTTTGCTATCCAAGGGACTCTCAAAGTCTTATCCAGCACCACAATTTGAAGGCATCAGTTCTTTGATGCTCACTCTTCTTTATGGTCCAAATCTCACATTCATACATGACTACTGGAAAAACCATAATTCTGACTATACAGACTTTCGTCAGCAAATTAACATCTCTGCTTTTTAATACACTGTCTAGGTTTGTCATAGACTGTATTTAAAATTGGTTATGTATTATGTATTTTAAATATATTTCTATAAATGAATCTTACAGATTTCTACAATAGAACCTGGGTGATATTAACCTTGTAACACATGAAGACACATACTAGAAAGAACCTGAGGTGGGTGTTGAGTATACCAATCTGTAGTATTGTCTGCAGCTCCCATGAAGTCTAGTGAAAAATAATTGTGAAGACATAAATATGTAAGATTGTCAGTCTTGTCTTTTGTTATCTGTTTAAATATTCAAAAAGACCCTTCTATGTTATTGGACCTAAATGTCTCATTTATTCACTATAAGGATAAGCCATCATTTTTAAGGATGCTTACGGGAAAACTGGCTTCAGGGGAGGAAAACTGGGTTGAAACTATCTCTTTTTCATTTTTCATGTCTGTGTACATGTCTCACTTCTCTAACATCTAGTTGAATAGCTCAGGACTTTGTTATTGCTTTCATAGCAATGAGAAAGTCACAGCACAGCTTGACAGGCCTGTAGCCACTGTTTCTCTCTGTGGTCCTTCTGCAGTTTGTTTGCAGGAATCCCTCAGAAGAAACGGAGTAGCCATCATGGTCAACAGAAGAGTCTGAAATGCAGTACTTGGATGCAATCTCAAAAACGACAGAATGATCTCTGTTCGTTTCCGAGGCAAACCATTCAATATCACAGTAATCCAAGTCTATGCCCCAACCAGTAACGCTGAAGAAGCTGAAGTGGAACGGTTCTATGAAGAACTACAAGACGTTTTAGAACTAACACCCAAAAAAGATGTCCTCTTCATTAAAGGGGACTGGAATGCAAAAGTAGGGAGTCAAGAAGCACCTGGAGTAACAGGCAAATTTGGTCTTGGAATGCGGAATGAAGCAGGGCAAAGACTAATAGAGTTTTGCCAAGAAAATGCACTGGTCATAGCAAATACCCTCTTCCAACAACACAACAGAAGACTCTATACATGGACATCACCAGATGGTCAACACCGAAATCAGATTGATTATATTCTCTGCAGCCAAAGATGGAGAAGCTCTATACAGCCAACAAAAACAAGACCAGGAGCTGTCTGTGGCTCAGATCATGAACTCCTTATTACCAAATTCAGACTTAAATTGAAGAAAGCAGGGAAAACTGCAAGACTATTCAGGTATGACCTAAATCAAATCCATTATGATTATACGGTAGAAGTGAGAAATAGATTTAAGGGCCTAGATCTGATAGATAGAGTGCCTGATGAATTATGGAATGAGGTTCATGACATTGTACAGGAGACAGGAATCAAGACCATCCCAATGGAAAAGAAATGCAAAAAAGCAAAATGGCTGTCTGGGGAAGCCTTACAAATAGCTGTGAAAAGAAGAGAAGTGAAAAGCAAAGGAGAAAAGGAAAGATATAAGCATCTGAATGCAGAGTTCCAAAGAATAGCAAGAAGAGATAAGAAAGCCTTCTTCAGTGATCAATGCAAAGAAATAGAGGAAAAGAACAGAATGGGAAAGACTAGAGATCTCTTCAAGAAAATTAGAGATACCAAGGGAACATTTCATGCAAAGATGGGCTCTATAAAGGACAGGAATAGTATGTACCTAACAGAAGCAGAAGATACTAAGACGAGCTGGCAAGAATACACAGAAGAACTGTACAAAAAAGATCTTCATGACCCAGATAATCACGATGCTGTGATCACTCATTTAGGGCCAGACATCCTGGAATGTGAAGTCAAGTGGGCCTTAGAAAGCATCATTACGAACAAAGCTAGTGGAGGTGATGGAATTCCAGTTGAGCTATTTCAAATCCTGAAAGATGATGCTGTGAAAGTGCTGCACTCAATATGCCAGCAAATTTGGAAAACTCAGCAGTGGCCACAGGACTGGAAAAGGTCAGTTTTCATTCCAATCCCAAAGAAAGGCAATGCCAAAGAATGCTCAAACTACCGCACAATTGCACTCATCTCACATGCTAGTAAAGTAATGCTCAAAATTCTCCAAGCCAGGCTTCAGCAATACATGAACCATGAACTCCCTGATGTTCAAGCTGGTTTTAGAAAAGGCAGAGGAACCAGAGATCAAATTGCCAACATCCGCTGGATCATGGCAAAAGCAAGAGAGTTCCAGAAAAACATCTATTTCTGCTTTATTGACTAAGCCAAAGCCTTTGACTGTGTGGATCACAATAAACTGTGGAAACTTCTGAAAGAGACTGGTTCCAGATAGGAAAAGGAGTATGTCAAGGCTGTATATTGTCACCCTGCATATTTAACTTCTATGCAGAGTACATCATGAGAAATGCTGAGCTGAAAGAAGCACAAGCTGGAATCAAGATTGCTGGGAGAAATATCAGTAACCTCAGATATGCAGATGACACCACCCTTATGGCAGAAAGTGAAGAGGAATTAAAAGCCTCTTGATGAAAGTGAAAGCGGAGAGTGAAAAAGTTGGCTTAAAGGTCAACATTCAGAAAACGAAGATCATGGCATCTGGTCCCATCACTCCATGGGAAATAGATGGGAAACAGTAGAAACAGTGTCAGGCTTTATTCTTTTGGGCTCCAAAATCACTGCAGATGGTGATTGCAGCCATGAAATTAAAAGAGGCTTACTCTTTGGAAGAAAAGTTATGACCAACCTAGATAGCATATTGAAAAGCAGAGACATTATTTTGCCGACTAAGGTCCGTCTAGTCAAGGCTATGGTTTTTCCCGTGGTCATGTATGGATGTGAGAGTTGGACTGTGAAGAAGGCTGAATGCCGAAGGATTGATGCTTTTGAAGTGTAGTGTTGGAGAAGACTCTTGAGAGTCCCTTGGACTGCAAGGAGATCCAACCAGTCCATTCTAAAGGAGATCAGCCCTGGGATTTCTTTGGAAGGAATGATGCTGAAGCTGAAACTCCAGTACTTTGGCCACCTCATGCGAAGAGTGACCCATTGGAAAAGACTCTGATGCTGGGAGGGATTGGGGGCAGGAGGAAAAGGGGACAACAGAGGATGAGATGGCTGGATGGCATCACTGACTCGATGGACGTGAGTCTGAGTGAACTCCGGGAGTTGGTGATGGACAGGGAGGCCTGACATGCTGCGATTCATGGGGTCACAAAGAGTTGGACATGACTAAGCGACTGAACTGAACTGAACTGAACTGAATATCAAAGTATATTTAGCAGTGAATGCTGTTTTCTGGTCATCTCTCATCTCCTGGGAGAAAAGCAATTTGTCCTCTCAAATAATAAACTGGAGGGGTTCATGTGCTGCCACGTGCCATTTTCTCACATTCTTCTTAGAATAAAGAAGAATGAATAAAGAATAAAGAAGATTGAATAAAATCTACAGTATTTCTGCAAAAATACTATTCAAGTGCATCTCTGAGAGTGTCCATGTCTCTAATAGGAACGATGCGGCCCTTAGCTAAGGGCAGGAGCTAAGGGGGTGATTGTATATTTCAATGCCTGGTAAAGAAACGTGAAAAAAAACCACACCTACTTAGGAGCATTGCTCAGGAAGTGAGGAGAAACTATGGACCAAGTTTTAATGAGAAATGTATTCTGCCTCGGAGAGAAATGTTTGGGTAAAAACCTGTTCATGGGTAAGGATGGCCTGGCTCACTTTCTTAAGAAATGGTAAGTTTATTCTTGTGGAAGGAAAAGAAAAGATCTTTAGAAAGGGGAATTTTAGAATGGAGGTTTTAAAAAATTTCTTTAAACTTTGATTTCGTACTTGGAATATTTGTCATACCTTTATTTTTGTAAAATTTATTGAAGTATAGGTGATTTACAGTGTTGTGTTAATTTCTGCTGTACAGCAAAGTGATTCAGTTATATATATATCATACATATATTATTTTTCATAATCTTTTCCTTTATAATTTATTACAGGATACTGAGTATAGTTATACAGTGAAAGAAACTGAAAGTGAAGTCGCTCAGTTATGTTCGACACTTTGCGACCCCATGGACTGTAGCCTACCAGGCTTCTCAGTCCATGGGATTTTCCAGGCAAGAGTACTGGAGTGGGTTGTCATTTCCTTGACTTCGTTATTTATCTATTTTCTATGTAATAAGTTTGCATCTGCTAGTCCCAAACTCCCAAGCCATTTCTCCCTCCCCGCCTCCCCCTTGGCAACCAGAAGTCGGTTCTCTATGTCTGTGAATCTGTTTCTGTTTCATGGATAAGTTCATTTATGTCATATTTTAGATTCCACATATAAGTGATATCGTATGGTATTTGTCTTTCTCCTTCTGACTTACTTCACTTCCTATGATAATTTCTAGGTTTGTCCATGTTGCTGCAGATGGCATTATTTCATTCCTTCTTATGGCTGAGTAATATCCAGTGTGTGTGTGTGTACATACACACCATGTCTATTCGTTCATCTGTTTTGGTCATTTAGGTTGCTTCCATGTCTTGGCTATTGTAAATTGTGCTTCTATGAACATAGGGACGCATGTATCTTTTCAAATTACAGCTTTGTCTAGATATATGCCTAGGAATGGAATTGATAGGTCATATGGCAACACTGTTTTAAGTTTTTTGAGGGACTTCCATACTGTTCTCCGTAGTGATTGCACCAGTTTACATTGCTGCCAACAGTGTAGGAGGGTTTCCTGTTCTCCATACCCTCTCCAGCATTTGTTTGTAGACTTTTTAATGATGGCCATTCTGACCAGTGTGAGGTAGTAACACATTCTAGTTTTGATTTGCATTTCTCTAAGAATTAGCTGTGGAGAAGGAAATGGCAACCCATTCCAGGATTCTTACCTAGAGAATCCCATGGACAAAGGAGCCTGGTCGGCTGCTGTCTATGAGGTCTCACAGAGTCAGACATGACTGAAGTGACTTGGCAGCAGCAGCAGCAATAATTAGCTGGGTTTCCCAGGTGGTACAGTGGTAAAGAATACACTTGCCCATGCAGGAGATATAGGAGACACAGGTTTGATCCCTGGGTTGGAAAGATCCCTTGGAGGAAATGGCAACCTGCTCCAGTATTCTTGACTGGAAAATTCCATCAACAGGGGTGCCTGGTGGGCTACAGTCTATGGGGTCACAAAGAGTCGGACACAGCTGAGTGACTGAGCACACACACGCACAATAATTAACTATATTGAGCATCTTTTCATGTGCCTGTTGGCTACCTATATGTTTTCTTTGGAGAAAAGTCAATTTTGGTCTTCTGCCCATTTTTTTTATTGAGTTTTTTGGTTGCTGTTGCTGATATTGAGTTGTATGAGCTGTTTGTATATTTTGGAAATCAAGCCCTTCTTGGTTACATCACTTGCAAATATTGTCTTCCAGTCCATAGGTTGTTTTTTGCTTTGTTTGTGGTTTCCTTTGCTGTTGCAAAAGCTAATAAATTTCCTTAGGTTCCATTTTTTATTTTTTCTTTTATTTCTATTGCCTTGGGAGAGTGACCTAAGGAAACACAGGTACAATTTATGTCAGAAAGTGCTTTGCCTATGTTCTTTTCTAGGAGTTTTATAGTATTGTGTCTTTATATTTAAGTCATTAAGCCCTTTTGAGTTTTTTTTTTTTTTAATGTATGGCATGAGTGTATGTTCTAACTTCACTGATTTAAGTGTGGCTGTCCTAGAGGTAGGACATAGGTCACAAACTTACCTGCCTAGAGGTACTAGCCAAGTATTGTATAGTAAATGTTTGAAGTGGGCCCTGTGTAATACAACAGGAAGGGGTTGCAGCTATGGCAAATTAGTATTTAAAAGGGAGTAGTTGCTTCTCAACCCCAGCCCATTGTTGCCCTGTGAAAACGCAGGTAAGTTTTGCAGGATTTTCAAGCATTGCAAGAGAAACCCAGTGTTATCAAGAGAAAATGATGTGAAATTCTATTTCTAAAAATACTATTCAGGTCAAATGCATCTATCTCTTAATTAAGGGGCCATAGAGAATGAATATATCTTATTGCTTTTGTTATAATCTCTGTATATTTTTGTCAATTTCATAAAATATTTTTCTCCATGTTACTAACATAGTCATTTTTGATTAAGGAGTTTCTCCTGAGATAATATGTGTTTATGGTTTTACTATGTCAGTGATTATCATAAACTAAAGAGCCTCTTGATGAAAGTGAAAGAGGAAAGTGAAAAATTGGCTTAAAACTCAACATTCAGAAAACCAAGATCATAGCATCTGGACCCATCACTTCATGGAAAATAGAGGAGGAAACAGTGACAGACTTTATTTTTGGGGATTTCAAAATCACTGCAGATAGTGACTGCAGCCATGAAGACGCTTGCTCCTTGGAAGAAAAGTTATGACCAACCTAGACAGGCATATTAAAAAGCAGAGACATTACTTTGCCAACAAAGGTGTGTCTAGTCAAAGCTATGGTTTTTCCAGTAGTCATGTATGGATGTGAGAGTTGGACTATAAAGAAAGTTAAGCACCAAAGAATTGATGCTTTTGAACTGTGGTGCTGGAGAAGACTCTTGAGAGTCCCTTGGATTGCAAGGAGATCCAATCAGTCCATCCTTAAGGAAATCAGTCCTGAATATTCATTGGAAGGACTGATGCTGAAGCTCCAATACTTTGGCCACCTGATGCAAAGAGCTGACCCATTGGAAAAGACATCGATGCTGGGAAAGAGTGAGGGCTGGAGAAGAAGGGGATGACAGAGGATGAGATGGTTGGATGGCATCACTGACTCAGTGAACATGAGTTTGAGTAAAGTTGGTGATGGACAGGGAGGCCTGGCATGCTGCAGTCCAGAGCGACTGGACTGAACTGAGCTGATATCAATGATTTAAGACTTCTTTTTTTTTTCCTAATGGAGATTCTTATGAAAGAGATAGGTAAGTTGGTATGGCTGCAAAAATGCACTCCAGGATCTTCAAGCAGATATGTTTGCATCCGTTTCTTTGGAGAGGAAGGATTAATGTGAGAAGGGTATCTAGGGTTCCAAGATTTTGCAAATGAACTTTGTCTAGTTTTTGGTCCAGATGCTCTACAAATATGAACCAGAAGTTTTCACATAGTCTTTTCTACAAGGCATTCTTTTTTCTTCCAGTAATAGGACAGAAAAACAAATCTCTGTTTAAAATTTCTAGGCACTTACCTGGAGGTCCAGTGGTTAAGACTCCATACTTCCAATGCAGGGGACATAAGATCCCACATGGTGCAGAACAACAACAACAGCAAAATTTCTACAGTAGTTTCGCTTTGGTGTCTGGTCTTATTTATATACTGTGATAAAACCATTATTGTTTCTTTGATATTTTCTTCCTTTTTAATTCTTGCTCTCTTTTTTGAGAACTCCTAATATTCAGATATTGACCTTTTAGACTAATCCTCTAAATATTGCACTGTAACTTTTATATAGAAACTTATTATAAGATTAAGGAAGTTCCCTTCTGTTCCAATTTTGCTAACAGCTTTATGATTTTATAAATGAGTTTTCAATTTTATCAAGTGATAGTTTTGCATCTATTGAGATTTTCATGGTTTTCCTCTTGTTAATATGAAGAATTCCTTAAGCTGATTTTAGAATGTTAAATCACCTGTACATTCCTGAAATAAACCCTGCTTGATTAGGATGTATCATAGTTTTCACATATTGCTGATTTGACTTTCTAAAATTTTAAAAGGATGATGGATACCTTTGTAAGAAACTTTAGCTATAATTTTCTTTTTTATAATTGTCACATTTTGAGATTAGGTTACACTGACTTTATCAAATGAATTAGAGGTATTTTTTAATTTTTATTTTCTGGAAATAGATAGTATTAAATAATCTTATCATTTCTTCTTTAAATATTTGGAGGATCACTAATTAAGCCAACTGAAACTACAGATTACTTTGTGGAAAGGTTTTATTCAATTTCTTTAACAGATATAGGACTATTCAGATTTTCTGTATTTTCTTGTGTTAGATTTGGTAAGTTGTGGTTTTCCAAGTTTTTCCAAAATATCCATCATCCTTTTGAAATTTTAGAAAGTCAAATCAGCAATATGTGAAAACTATGATACATCCTAATCAAGCAGGGTTTATTTCAGGAATGTACAGATGATTTAACATTCTAAAATCAGTTTAAGAAATTCTTCATATTAACAAGAGGAAAACCATGAAAATCTCAGTAGATGCAAAACTATCACTTGATAAAATTAAAAACTCATTTATAAAAACATAGCACCTACATTTTCAAATTAATTAGCATAAGATTGTTTATAACATTATCCTTTAAAAAATGTCTGTTAAATCTGTGATGTCTCCTTTTTATTTGTGGTAAGGGTAACTTGTGCCTTTCTCTTTTTTCTTGATAGGGGTTTATAGAATTAATTGTCTTTTTAAAACACAACAACTTTTGGCTTTGTTAATTCTTTTCTGCTGAAGACTGCTTTCTGCTTCATTAATTATTCTTTTTTTTTTTTTTTTTTTACAATTTTCTTCTTTTCTCTTTGGGTGTAATTTGCTCTTCTTTTTCAAACTTCTAGAGATATATATATTTAGGTCATTTGATTTTTTAGCCTCCTTTTCTAATTTAAGGTGCTACATTTCTCTCTACAGACTGATTTAGCAGTGAATCACAAGTTTTGATGTGTTACATTTTTGCTAATGTTTAGTTAAAGTAGTTCTAATTTTTGTTGTGATTTCTTCTTTAACTCATAGGTTATTTAGAAATGTACTGCTTAATTTCCCAATATTTAGAGTTTTCTTATATCTTTTGATTTCAACTATGGTCAGTGATTGTTCTCTGTATGTATTCAGTCATTAAAATTTTGTTGAAACTGGCCTTATGGTCCAGCATATAGTCAAATTTTTGTATATGTTCCATAAAGTCCTTCTAGTCAAGGCTATGGTTTTCCAGTAGTCATGTATGAATGTGAGAGTTGGACTGTGAAGAAGGATGAGCACCGAAGAATTGATGCTTTTGAAGTGTGGTGTTGGAGAAGACTCTTGAGAGTCCCTTGGACTGCAAGGAGATCCAACTGGTCCATTCTGAAGGAGATCGGTCCTGGGATTTCTTTGGAAGGAATGATGCTAAAGCTGAAACTCCAGTACTTTGGCCACCTCATGCGAAGAGTTGGAAAAGACTCTGATGCTGGGAGGGATTGGGGGCAGGAGGAGAAGGGGATGACGGAGGATGAGATGGCTGGATGACATCACTGACTCGATGGATGTGAGTCTGAGTGAACTCCAGGAGTTGGTGATGGACAGGGAGGCCTGGCATGCTGCAATTCATGGGGTCACAAAGAGTCGGACACGACTGAGCTACTGAACTGAACTGAACTGATACCCAAAGGAGAATAAATACTCTCAGTTACTAAGAGATGAGGGTTGAAATCTTCAACCGTAATTGTGGATTTGTCTATTACTCCTATTAAATTCATAATTTTTAATTGCTAAATACAAATTAAAGTTTTTTATATTTTCCTGGTCAGTTTGCACACATTTTATGAAATGTCCCTCTTTTTCTCTAGTAAGTTTCTTGCCTTAGAATTGACTTTGGGTGACATTAGTATAGGCAAATGAGCTTTTATTAGTTGTTATTTGTATGTATATATTTTCCATCATTTTACTTTTATGTATTTTAAATTCTTATCTATTACTTATAAAATGTGCTTGTTGTTGATTATCATGTAATTAGATTTTGAATTATATTTATCCTCACATCTTTGACATTTGAGTGTATAGTCCATTTATAATTAATACAATATATATTTTGGTTTAAGTCTTCAATCTTATTATTAGTTTTGTATTTGTCCCACATGTTTTTATATTTATATTTATTTCCTTTCTTGCATTATCTTTGAGTAATTAAATATTTCTTATTATTACATTTCCCTTCTACTCACTTGTTATTAATATTGGGTCAGCCAAAACATTTGTTTGGGTTTTCCCATAAGATTGTAGAGAAAAACCCGAACAAACTTTTTGGTCAACCCTATATTCCTCTACTCTTTTTTCAATAGTTGCCTCCCTAATGTAAATTACTGCTTTTAATATATCTAGGGTAATGCAAGAAACTTAGAAGAGTGTACACCCCTCAGCTTCACCCAGTGGTATGCTGGAGCTGACTCAAATCCATCCCTAAAGACTGATTGATAAATTTTCAGAAATTTTGCAAGCCAATTGTTGGAATGTTGATAGCTTGACATTGACTGTGGTGGTAGTGTTATACCAAAGGAACTGAAAATAATCAAAGTAGATGTTTGGGGTTTTTTGAGAACTTGTCAGAAATTACTAACACATTACTATCTCCATCCCCCTTTATATTACTGTGTCCATATATTTTAATACTGTATGTATTTTAGACTCCACAAAATTATTTTACACAGTTAGTATTCTATATGAATAGAATGAGTAGAATCATAGATCCTTGACAGAATTTAAAATAACTGTGTAATTTAAAATCACCATGTTTCAGTACTACGGAGGACTGAAGTATAATGAATAAATATCTAAGCCATTGAGCTGACTTCAGATGTGGGCAGAGACATTGCTTGATTTGACTTCTTTTTGTATCAACAACCTGAGAAATGTTAACTATTGTTCCAGGCATTCAGCCTAGTATTTGTTGAATGAAAGGTGAAATCAGTAAACACATGATCTATAACTTATTAGATAGTTATCTTTGATACTACTACAGTTGTTACTATTATAATAAAATTAAGAAAGGAATCCCTTTTTCTATATACCTGAAATGCAGCATGCATTCAATAAATATTCCAGAATTGGTGAATGCATAATGACAAGCCACAAATAAGCGCCTACTCATCAGCATAATCTTCTCTAAAACTGGTACTATTACTATTTTATCTCAAAATGTCTATTTATTCTTCATTCTCAGCTGCTTCTAGAAAGCTTTTCCTGAGTTTCTAAGCTCATGTTCGGTACCCATTTGTGCCTCCTCACCATCCCTGTCTTTCTCTAGCCTGACACATATCTCAGTGCACTGTAATAGCTTGTTTAATATCAGTCATATCCAGTAGCCTGGATGCTCTTTGAAGTCAAGGATTATGGCTCTTTTGTCGTATACTATATGTTAAATACATTTAACTTGAATATAGGAATTGCACATTCCCAAAGTCAGTGCTAAATCTCATTTGCCTGTTTTTACTTTGCAGTGTTGGCATGGTACTATGTTGCTGCATGGTTCTCAATCAATGCTCCTTGTTTAAAGTTGCCTCCCATTAGGCCGTTTAGAAATAAGAAACTGCTTTTAATATTAACTTGGACAAAACATACAAGACTGAGCTTGGCTTTAACAGGCACACAATGATATTTGAAGTATTTTCTGTTTTAGTATTCCAACTTTTGCTCCTTTCCAACAATATCAGTGACTAAGCTCTTTTGGCATTTCCAAAAAAAGGGGAAGACATAGTCACAGGATACATTAATTAGAGCATTTCCAAAAGTTTATGTGGTATTGAATGGTGATGTTTAACAAAACTTGGCAGGAGTGAATCAAATATGATACCAGAATGAAGTCAGGAGTCTTGACTTCCAGCTTCATGGTTGAATAGCTTTGTTCCATTTGCTCAGCAGGCAGAATGCCTTGGAAGCTCTTTGTTGTGCCCCATATAGTACTTGGTCCATATCTTACCCAAGAAGTCAGAACTGTGTTTTTCAATCCAGTCATCATTCTTCCACAAGCCTCAGGCTCCATTGAACAATTAATTTAACTAGAATAACAATTTTTCCTTTGTCTTGCCATTGCCAAAGCATATTGTGAAAGTTTATAGACCAGAATCATGTATTTGGCACTACGCAAAGTTTATGGAACTCCCTGGTTATGGCCTTCGGCTCAGAACCAGTTGGCAACTCTGACTGATTGGGTCAGTTACATTTGCAAAGATTTTAGTTCTTAGAAAATCATATTCTATGAATAATGAAAGGGAGAAAAAAAAACTCTCTAACTTGGCCTGGATGAGGCTAGTCATGTCATCTGTCCTAAATTTAAATTTGTTGAGGATGGAGAAGACATCATCTCTCTTTTTAATGATTACAGGTCATCCTTTCCATAGCCTGACTGCTTTTGGCAACATGTTATTGTACTGAATGGCACATAGACAGTTTTGCAGAGAAGGCAATGGCAACCCACTCCAGTACTCTTGCCTGGAAACTCCCATGGTTGGAGGAGCCTGGTAGGCTGCAATCCATGGGGTTGCTAAGAGTTGGACACGACTGAGCGACTCCCTTTCACTTTTCACTTTCATGCATTTGAGAAGGAAATGGCACCCTACTCCAGTGTTGTTGCCTGGAGAATCCCAGGGATGGGGAAGCCTGGTGGCGGCTGTCTGTGGGGTCGCATAGAGTCGGACATGACTGAAGTGACTTAGCAGCAGCAGCAGCAGCAGACAGTTTTGAAACTCATGCCATGAGATTTTCCTGCTTTCTTCTTATCTTCTTTTTATTTTCTAACCACAGCCTGCTTTGTCTGGAACTTCTCTTTGGCTGTGCTGTTAGAAAATCCTAATCAGAATTTCCTTAGGGAAGGTGTTTTGAGTTGGTCACTGAACATATTCTTTTTACCTAACAGAGCAAGTTTAATGAGTAATTGAAACCATTAGATGGTCTATTGTCTAGTCTGAAGAACTGTTCAGTTTCTAGTGGCCAGGGCTTGGAAGCAAGATGGAGCCTGTGCTTACCATGTGGAGAAAGGTTTGCTGCCAGATCAGATTGGAAAAATGCCTGCTCTAAGTCACATGCCACATTATTTATCGAGCTCCTGCGTCTGTCTTCTCTATTGTGCAAGTGATATCATCCCCCCTTCCCCAGCCTCACACACAATTGTGTGTTTATTTTTGTGTGTATGATATGGGGACACAATGGGGACTGTTTATCTTTTTGATTTTCTAACTCTGTGTTTACTTCCTTTGTGATTCCTGTTAAGTACAGAGAAAAACCGAGTGGCAATTCAGGGTTGCTTAATTCAGGGTAAAATTCCCTCTGCCTTACGCATTCTCTTCAACTTATGACCCAGATGGGCTCCTACCTTCTCAGCTCTGAGCCGAGAGAATGTGTGGGCACGGCTGCATCCTCTACCTTGTTTCCCTTAGTTTTTCTTTAACCACAGTTCTGGGAGGGGCAGCCTCAGGATAGATTCCTACTGTTAGAAGCAGTGTCCTCTCTGCATTATGGCAGAACCTCTCAGAGGTCATCCAACAGAAATCTTGACATTGGAGCCATAGGCCAACTTGGAACTGAGGACTATTGAGAATGAAAATACATTGGTTTAATTCTTCCTCAAGAATAAAACCCTATTATATACATTTAAAAAATGGTGCTATACAATTCATAGTTTTGCAACCTAGTTAAAAAATATGTCATCAACAGCTTCCTGTGTCCGCAAATGTAAATCCGTGTTCTTACTGACTCCTTGGTGTTTGACTGTGGCTGATTAAACCTTCCTTTGTTGATATAGAACAGAAGATTTAATTAATAGGCCTCTTTTTGTAATAGATTTCATAGTAGTTTCTATGTTTTATTTCAGGCCAAAAAATCACTGCCTCTGTACTTTAGCATATTATTTTCTTTTCTAAATTCCTTTTTAATGTTGTAGTTATTATTTTTTATTGCAGTTTATTTGACTTACAATATATTAGTTTTAGGTGTATAGCATAGTGGTTCATTATTTTTATGCATTACAAAATGATCACCATAAAAAAATCTAGTTATCATTTGTTACTGTACAAAGTTATTACAATATTATTGACAGTATTCCCTATGCTATACATGTTTGTGACTTATTTTATAACTGGATGTTAATACCTTTTAATCTCTCTCATCTATTTCCCTCACCTCCTACCCCCATTCCCTCTGGCAACCTCTAGTGTGTTGTCTGTATCTGTGAGTCTGCCTCAGTTTTGTTATGTTTTATCATTTGTTTTTTAAATTCCATATGTATATGAAATTATGGCATTTGTCTTCCTCTGACTTATTTCACTTAGCATAATACACTCTGATTTTATACATGTTGTTGCAATGACAAGATTTCATTTTTAATGGCTGAGTAATATTCCAGTGTGTGTGTGTGTGTGTGTGTGTGCGTGTGTGTACGTGTGTATGCATGCACATGTGTGCCACATCTTTCTAATTCACTCATCTACCAATAGAACTTAAGTTGCTTCTATAATTTGGCTATTGTATTAATAAATAATGCTTCAGTGAACATAAGAGCCCAAAACCTTTTCAAATTGATGTTTTGTTTTTGGAAAAATTCCCCGAACTGGAATTACTGGATCATGTAGTAGTTTTATTTTCAATTTTTTGAGAAACCCTTGTATTATTTCTTATAGTGACTATACCAACTTACATTCCTACCAACAATGCACATAGATTTCCTTTCCTCTACATGCTCACCAACACTTATTATGTGTCATTTTGATGATAATTATTCTGAGAGGTATGAGGTACTATCTCATTGTGGTTTTGATTTGCATTCTGTTGATGATGAGCAGCGTTGAGCATCTTTTCATGTGTCTGTTGGCTGTTTGTATGCCTTCTTTGGAGAGATGTTTATTCACGTCTTCTGCCTATTTTTAATTGAGTTGTTTGTCTTTTGATGTTGAGTTGTCCAGTTCTTCAAGTTTCCCTGGTGGCTCAGATGGTAGAGAATCTGCCTGCAATGTGGGAGACCTGGGTTCAATCACTGGGTTGGGAAGATCCCCTGGAGGAGGGTATGGCAACCCACTCTAGTATCCTTGCCTGGAAAATCCTCATGGACAGAGGAGCCTGGTGGGCTACAGTCCATGGGGTTGCAAAGAGTCAGACACAACTGAGTGCCTAAGATATGTCATTTGCAGGTATTTTCTCCCATTCAGTAGGCTGCTTTTTTATTTTGTTGACTGCTTCCTTTGCTGTGTAAAAGCTTTTTAGTTTGATGTAGTCACATTTGTTTATTTTTGCTTCTGTTTCCCTTACCTGAGGAGACATTCCAAAAAAATATTGCTAGGATGCATGCCAAAGAGTATACTACCTACTGTTTTTTCTAGGAGTTTTATGGTTTCAGGTCTTACATTTAAATCTTATTTAATTTTGAATTTATATTTGTATATGGTATGAGAAAGTAGTCCAGAGTGGTTCTTTTGCATGTAGTTGTCCAGTTTTCTCAGTGCCACTTATTGAAGAGTCTGTGTTTTCCCCATTGTATGTTCTTGCTTCTTTTGTTGTAGATTAATTGTCCATATAAGTGTGGGTTCATTTCTGGGCTCTCTATTCAGTTTCATCCGTGTGTTTGTTTTTGTGCCAGTACACTACTGTAATGGAATTCCAGTTCAGCTATTTCAAATCCTGAAAGATGATGCTGTGAAAGTGCTGCACTCAATATGCCAGCACATTTGGAAAACTCAGCAGTGACCACAGGACTGGAAAATGTCAGTTTTCATTCCAATCTCAAAGAAAGGTAATGCCAAAGAATGCTCAAACTACTGCCCAATTGCACTCATCTCACATGCTAGTAAAGTAATGCTCACAATTCTTCAAGTCAGGCTTCAGCAAGCAATACGTGAACCGTGAACTTCCAGATGTTAAAGCTGGTTTTAGAAAAGGCAGAGGAACCAGAGATCAAATTGCCAGCATCCACTGGATCATTGAAAAAGCAAGAGAGTTCCAGAAAAACATCTATTTCTGCTTTATTGACTATTCCAAAGCCTTTGACTGTGTGGATGACAATAAACTGTGGAAAATTCTGAAAGAGATGGGAAAACCAGACCACCTGACCTGCCTCTTGAGAAACTTATATGCAGGTCAGGAAGCAACAGTTAGAACTGGACATGGAACAACAGACTGGTTCCAAATAGGAAAAGGAGCACATCAAGGCTGTATATTGTCACCTTGCTTATTTAATTTCTATGCAGAGTATATCATGAGAAACGCTGGGCTGGAAAAAGCACAAGCTGGAATCACGATTGCTGGGAGAAATATCAATAACCTCAGATATGCAGATGACACTACCCTTATGGCAGAAAGTGAAGAGGAACTAAAAGCCTCCTGATGAAAGTGAAAGAGGAGAGTGAAAAAGTTGGCTTAAAGCTCAACATTCAGAAAACGAAGATCATGGCATCTGGTCCCATCACTTCATGGGAAATAGATGGGGAAACAGTGGAAACAGTGTCAGACTTTATTTTGGGGGGATCCAGAATCACTGCAGATGGTGATTGCAGCCATGAAATTAAAAGACGCTTACTCCTTGGAAGGAAAGTTATAACCAACCTAGATAGCATATTGAAAAGCAGAGACATTACTTTGCCAACAAAGGTCCGTCTAGTCAAGGCTATGGGTTTTACAGTGGTCATGTATGGATTCGAGGGTTGGACTCTGAAGAAAGCTGAGCGCTGAAGAATTGATGCTTTTGAAGTGTGGTGTTGGAGAAGACTCTTGAGAGTCCCTTGGACTGCAAGGAGATCCAACCAGTCCATTCTAAAGGAGATCAACCCTGGGATTTCTTTTGGAAGGAATGATGCTAAAGCTGAAACTCCAGTATTTTGGCCACCTCATGTGAAAAATTGACTCATTGGAAAAGACTTTGATGCTGGGAGGGATTGAGGGCAGGAGGAAAAGGGGACGATGGAAAAGGGGATGCTTTACCATCTGAGCCACCAAGGAATCCCAATTATTAATAAGTATGTACTTATTGCCATTTTGTTAATTGTTTTCAGGTTGTTTAGGGAGTTCTTTGTTCCTTTCTTCTTTTTTTGCTTTCTTTTCTTGTAATTTGATGGCTATTTTTAGTGTTGTTTTTGGATCCCTTTCTCTATTGTGTGTGTGTGTATCTTTTATAGTGTTTTGGTTTTTGGTTATCATAAAGTTCATATATAACAACATATGTATAAGTTTGTGTGTGTGTGTATATGAATTGTATGTGGCTATTATGGATCTAGATGAGTTTAATACTTTTGTCTTTTAACTTTCTTACTAGCTTTATAAGTGGTTGACCTACTAGCTTTACTATAAATTTGCCTTTATTAGTGAGATGGTTTTCTTTTGTAATTTTCATATTTCTAGTTGTAATCATTTGCTTTCTGCTTGTAAAACCAGTTTAATGGTGCTTAATTCTTTTAGCTTTAGCTTGTCTGTAAGAATCTTTATGTCTCCTTCAAATCTGAATGATAGCCTTGCTGAGTAGAGTATTCTTGGCTGTAAGCTTTTTTCCTTTCATTACTGTAAGTATATTCTACCACTACTTTCTGGCCTGCAGAATTTCTGCTGAAGATTCAGCTGATGGGATAATGGTAGTTCCTAGTGCAGGACTGGTTTCTTTTCTTTTGGTGCTTTGAAGATTCTTTATTTTTAATTTTTCCGTTTTAATTATGATGTATCTTGGTGTGGCTCTTTGTGTTGATCTTGTTTGGGACTCTCTGTGCTTTCTGCACCTGGATGTCTGTTTCCAAGTTAGGAAAGTTTTTGTCTATCATCTTTAAATTCATTCTCTTCTCTTTTCTCTCTTTCTTTTCCCTCTGGGACCTCTATAGTGTAAATATTAGTATATATCATGTTGTCCCAGAAGTCTGTCCTTATTTAGAAAATTTATTTTTTCTTCTTTCTTCTCAGCTTGGGTATTTTGTCCGCTAATTCACTGACCTGTCCCTCTGTATCATTTAGTCTATATGTTTGTTTTGGCCACATGGCTTGTGAGATCTTAAGTTCCCTGACCAGGGATCAAACCCAGGCCCCCTGCAGTGGAAGCTTGAAATCCTAACCAATGGACCACCAGGGAATTTCCTCATTTAGTCTATTATTGATTCCTCCTAATACATTTTTCAGTTATTGTATTCTTCATCACTATTGTTCTTTATGTTTTCTAATTCTTTGTTAAAAATCTCACTGTGCTCATCCATTTTTCTGAGTTCATCGAGCATACTTAGGATCATTACATTGAACTCTTAATTGGGTAGATTGCTTAGCTTCATTTCACTTGGTTCATTTGTGGTTTTGTTTTATTTCTCCTGTTGCAACATAGATCTCTGTCTCTTCATTTCGCCTGATTCTCTGTGTTTATTTCTTTTAATTCTTTATTTAGTTATTATAAAATATGGCCTGTATTTCTTATGCTTTACAATATATACGTGTAGCTTATTTATTTTATACATAACAGTAGTTTGTATTTCTTAGTGAAAAGCTGAAAGTGTTAGTCACTCAAATCATGTCCAGTTCTTTGTGATCCCATGGACTGTAGCCTGCCAGGCTCCTCTGTCCATGGAATTCACCCAGCAAGAATACTGGAGTGGGTTGCCATTTCCTTCTCCAGGGGATCTTCCTGACCCAGGGATTGAACTCGAGTCTCCTGTGTCACAGGCAGATTTTTTTACTGTCTGAGACACCAAGGAAGCCCCTAACAATAATTTGTATCTCTTAACCACCATCCCTATATTGCCGCTCTCCCCTCTCTCTCACACCACTGATAATAGTTTATTCTTTATATATCTCTCCGTTTATTCCTATATATTTCATAGGTCAGTTACGTTTTCTGATCACTAGAGAGATGGCCTTCTGTACAAAACATCATATGGGGCCCAGCAGCACACTCCCTCTGGTCAACAGAGCTATATGTTCTAGGGGTGTCCGTTTTGTGGGCTGAATGAGCTGTTTTGTTGTGGCAGGGATGAATTCTGTGGGAGCATTGGTAGGCAGGGCTGCCTACTGGTTGATGGGTAATCCTCCAACATGAATAGGCTAGAAGGAAGAATCCACATTGGCCCTTGTCAGCACCCGTATCCTTATGGTAGAATAAGCTCCCTCAGATGGCGGCTGCCAGTGTCTGTGTCTCCAGGCGTGTCACAGTTGCCTTCTGCCTCTCTAAGAGGCTCTCCAGGGTCAGCAGGTAGATCTGAACCAGGCTCCTTACAAATTACTGTCTCTGTCCTGGGACTCAGAGCATGTAAAACTGTGCTTGTGCCCTTAAGAGCTGAGTCTGTGTTTCTGTGAGAGAGTCTGTGGCTCTCCTGTATGCAGACCCAGCCATTCTAGTGGCTTATCTTCCTGGTGCAGGACTTCTGGGTTGGGGAGCCTGGTGTTGGGCTCAAACCCCCTGTTCCTTGGGGACAACATTTTAAATTGTGATTATCCTCCCATTTGTGGGTCACTTAACTAGCGGTCCAAGTCTTGACTGGTCTATCTCTGCCCTTCCTACCTGTCTCAACTCTGGGATCCTTTATATCTTTCAGTTCAGTTCAGGCACTCAGTCGTGTCGGACTCCTTGCAATCCCATGGACTGCAGCACGCCAGGCTTCCCTGTCCATCAACAACTCCCGGAGCTTACTCAAACTCATGTACATAGAGTTGGTGATGCCATCCAACCATCTCATCCTCTGTCGCCCCCTTCTCCCACCTTCAATCTTTCCCATCATCAGGGTCTTTTCCAGTGAGTCAGTTCTTCACATCAGGTGGCCAAAGTATTGGAGTTTTCAGCTTCAGCATCAGTCCTTCCAATGAATATTCAGGACTGATTTCCTTGAGGATGGACTGGTTGGATCTCCTTGCAGTCCAAGGGACTCTCGAGAGTCTTCTCCATCACCACAGTTCAAAAGCATCAATTCTTCAGCTCTCAGCTTTCTTTATAGTCCAACTCTCATATCCATACATGTCTACTGGAAAAACCATAGCTTTGACTAGACGGACCTTTGTTGGCAAAGTAATGTCTCTGCTTTTTAATATGCTCTCTAGGTTGGTCATAACTTTTCTTCCAAAGAGCAAGCATCTTTTAATTTCATGGCTACAGTCACCATCTGCAGTGACTTTGGAACCCAAGAAAATAAAGTCTCTCACTGTTTCCATTATTCCCCCATCTATTTGCCATGAAGTGATGGGACCAGATGCCATGATCTTCGTTTTCTGAATGTTGAGCTTTAAGCCAACTTTTTCACTTTCCTCTTTCACTATCATCAAGAGGCTCTTTAGTTCTTTGCTTTCTGCCATAAGGGTGGTATCATCTGCATATCTGAGGTTATTGATATTTCTCCCAGCAATCTTGATTCCAGCTTGTGCTTCATCTAGTCTAGCATTTCTCATGATACATTCTGCATATAAGTTAAATACACAGGGTGACAATATACAGTCTTGACATACTCCTTTCCCAATTTGGAACCAGTCTGTTGGTTCCATGTCCAGTTTTAACTGTTGCTTCCTGACCTGCATACATATTTCTCAGGAGGAAGGTCAGATGGTCTGGTATTCCCATCTCTTTAAGAATTTTCCACAGTTTGTTGTGATCCACACAATCAAAGGCTTTGGTGTAGTCAGTAAAGCAGAAGTAGGTGTTTTTCTGGAACTCTCTTGCTTTTTCGATTATCCAACGGATGTTGGCAGTTTGGTTCTTCTGCCTTTTATATCATCTTTAGTTGTAGAAAACCTTTACTGCTGATCTTCAGGTTGTTTTCATAGATATCTGCTCTGAAATAGTTGTAATTTTTGTTTGCCTGTGGGAGGAGGTGAACTCAGGGTCTTCCTACTCTACCATCCTGGCCACCTGGCATTTTCCTTTCTAAGCCTCTGAAACAGTTCTAAGTCTCTTAAGGTTTTCCAGAACATTGTAGGTAAATGTAATGCTCATTTCAGCTATTGATAGTCAAACAATTGCTGGTGAGGTTTAAGGTACTGCATTGAAGTTTAAATGTATTCAGAAAAAAATTTCCTAAGCTCCAGGACATACTGATAAACAGAGTTAAAATACCTAAATCTGATTAACCTTGGGCCCAGTTCCTCTGGATATACGTTAATTGTCCCCACCATTATTAACGTGTTGTGATAAAGAGCCTCTTGCCTTAACATTTTTCTAATATTTGAATACTGTGAAATCCTACTTATAGTGGCCTTATTCCTTTACCTTTTGATTCCATTATGGTTATGAGATGCTGCAGCTGTCAGCACCACTTATACTATGGTGAAAGTTTCATAAGTCTTGTTGATTTTTTTTCTCTGATTCTTTCTTAAAAAATGTTGTTCAAAGGAAAGAGGATAATCATACTGAATACCTAATGTAGGACGGTGGCCTGACAAGTGTGATGGGAAAGGTTTGGGGGGGGTACAGTGGGGAGTATGTGAATAGACGAGGGAATATGGGGGCAGGAGTAGAGGTTTTATGAATTTGGAGTCTGGGATCATTACAGGACAGTTTGTCCAATCATAGTATTGTGCATCACAGTTTTTGATGTGGTCATAGATAAGAGTATAATATTTAGGCCTTATGGGGAGAAGAAAAAGAAATATTAAAACTTAACATTCAGAAAACGAAGATCATGGCATCTGGTCCCATCACTTCATGGCAAATAGATGGGGGAATAATGGAAACAGTGAAACTTTATTTTTTTGGGCCTCCAAAATCATTGCAGATGGTGACTGCAGCTATGAAGTTAGAAGATGTTTGCTCCTTGGAAGAAAAGCTATGACCAACCTAGACAGCATACTAAAAAGCAAAGACATTATATACCAACAAAGGTCCATCTAGTCAAAGCTATGGTTTTTCCAGTAGACATGTATGGATGTGAGATTTGGACTATAAGGAAAGCTGAGCGCTGAAGAATTGATGCTTTTGAACTGTGGTGTTGGGGAAGACTCTTAAGAGTCCCTTGGACTGCAAGGAGAACCAACCAGTCCATCCTCAAGGAAATCAGTCCTAAATATTCATTGGAAGGACTGATGCTGAAGCTGAAACTCCTGAGGCGAAGAACTGACTCATTGGAAAAGACCCTGATGCGGGGAAAGATTGAGGGCAGGAGGAGAAGAGGGCGACAGAGGATGAGATGGTTGGATGGCATCACCGACTCTATGTACATGAGTTTGAGTAAGCTCTGGACAGGGAAGCCTGGTGTACTGCAGTCCATGGTGTCACAGAGTCCAACATGACTGAGCAACTGAACTGAACTGAACTGATGGGGAGAAGAGTGTAATATTTAGCCCTTATGGGGAGAAGGGGCTGTTCTTATATTCCATGGATGGATCTGATAAGGAGCTTGAAAAAAAAAAGCCTCATTTCACAAACTTACAATGAGGAAATGGTCTCTTTAATATTCAACAGATGTCAAGCAGTTTCTTTTATGTAATGTATTACAGTAGGCAAAGGAATCATAGGCAAAAGGGCCAAGAATACTATGTAAGTACTAAAATACTGACAGTTCAGCACCTCTTAAGGGATGGCCAGTGGAGAAGGTGGTCCAGGATCATGAATTTTGACTCTTTTCACTTTTTGACAGTCAGTGGGGCAATGCCTGATGTCACTGGAGGATATAAAGTGCCTCAGTCCTCATAACCATTCGTAATGGAGCAGGGGTAATTCCAGCTTTCTCTATGTCCAGATGTTCTGAGAATTATAGTACGTGGCAGTACTTTGCAATCCATGAGTTACTACATGGATGTCAGTAGTCACTACTGCTATGATTATTCTCTGTAAGGCTGTCTGAGATCTTATCTGGAAGAAAATGTAATTTCATTCTCATAACAATCCTGAGAAGAAGGGAAGAAACTACATTGACTCTTGAACAACATGGGTTTGAGATGCTTAGGTTCAATTATATGTGGACTTTTTTGTGTGTGTACTACAGTACTACACAATCCAGAGTTAATTGAATCCGTGTATAAGGAACTGTGGGCTGACTGTAAGTTATAACATGGATTTTTAACTGTGTGGGGGTCAGTGCCTCTAACCCCTGTGGTGTTCAAAAGTCAACTGTATTTTAACTTTGCAAAATGAAAATAGCTTTGTTTGGTTTGATCATGAAAATAATACCTATATAGCATATCCAGAAAATAAATATAAACCAAAGAAAAGTTCTTTAAATTTTGGTACATATCACCAAAGAACTTTTCAAAAAGATTTCAACCAGTATAATTATCAGACATGTATGAGAGAAGCCAAAACACAAAATACTGTGTTTTGCTCATTTTTTAAATTATAGCCGCACTGTTATTTTATTTATATTTCTTTGATTACTAGTGAGACTGAACATCCATTCATATGTTTATTGGTCCTACTTTTTGACGCCTATTTAAATCCTTTACCCATTTTTCTTTCTGTTTTGTGCTGATTTATAAGAAAATTGATGTTCTATGCCTATTTACCTTTCCCCAGTACATATGTTGCAAGTATTTTACTCTAGGTGTTGTGTTATAGCCTTGATTGAAGTATTTTTGTTATTAAAAAAGCTTTATGTTTTATATAAATAAAGCATAATTAATTATATTTTCATAATTAGTATTTATATTAATAATTTGAGTTAATAAAACACTATTCATATTAATACTTTCATTTATGGTTTCTGGTTTTGCACCATACATGGAAAGGCTTTCCTCATCTAAAGATGTAAAATTATTCACCTGTATTTCCTTTGAAAATAACATTTATTGGATGTCTACATGTGCTTGGAGCTGTTTTTGCCTTATTACATGTATAATCTCATTAAATTTTCACCAGAATCTTATGAGTTACATTTTATCATCATCCTCATTTTGCAAATAAAAAAATTTCAGGACAGAAAGCATGATTTATTCAAGGTCACTCAGCTGAGAAGTGATAAATTCACAACTAGAGGACAGATATATAACTCCATAAAATATGAACTTTTCAAGTATTTCATATTCCAGAGATGACCCTACTGAAGATATTTAATTTGAATAAGTTCATAAATTAAAAAGCAGTCATTACCAATATTTCCCTAGAAAAAATACCCAATTGCGAAAAGAATTACTTTACTAGCTTTATGTAGGCCAGGATAATAATAATAATAATAAAGAAAGAGGGATAATGGCTGAGAATTCCAGGAACTAATTTACAGAGTAAAAATTATTAATTTCCATAATGTAGATGGATGGAATATTTTGGTTATTCAAATATTCTAGTTAAAATGCAAAGTAGTCTCTGTGAGTAAGTGGATGAGGTCCTTCTGAGGTCCTTCCTGGTCAGAAATTGTATTCTTCTGTAATAATCAGGAAGAAATGAATGAATGTTATGTCCCCCTTAACAATAGCTTCTTAATAGGGCCAACATTTTGTTTCTACATTCTTTACACATTACATTTGTTAATTTATTTTTATAGCTAGGCCTTGGTTTCATACCTTTTCTTTTTTCCAGTTTAAGCACTGTTTGATACCATATCTATTTGTTTTCTTTGAATTCTTTGTCATGCTACACATTTGTGAGCCACTTCTAGCATAATCAAACAAGTGAACCACAAGATGTTCTGTAAATGAGTTATCCAGGCTCTTGTTAAGACAAGAACTGGTGGGCAAATTAAAAAAATATATAAAGCGTGATGAAGATATTGGTATTGATATGGGTCTTTCATGTTGATACTTTGAGTTTTGGCTACTTTCAGAGGATTTGTAGAGGAAATGAGATGTTTTTATATTGCATAAAAGAGTTATTAACATTCCTTTGAAAGTTTCGTATCACAGAGAAAATAGTGACTTTTCTTAATTGATATTCAGTAGTTAAGGATGATCTCCAATATTTTAAAGTCAAGAAAAAATATGTGGAATAATAAGGTGATAGGAGATTGTTTTAACCAGTGTAATGTTTTAACCAGAAAATATTGCAGAATAATTTCAATTTACTTAAGAAATTCAGTGCATGTAAGAAGCAATATCTAAGGATGTTTATTTTTTGTCTAGGGTTGTCATAAAGATAATTTTTTGTGTACTTTAGTGATCTAAAATAGATAATTCAAAGGTATGAAGAGAAAAAATTGTAGACAAATTATCCACTAAGTAAGGGAATTGAATGAAGGTGATAAGTGAACCTAACATTGTTTGTGTCTTCAAAGAATGTTTCTTGAACAAAAGCCTAGATAAATTCCTTTGAGTAAGCCAAATTTCTTTTTGCCTGTTTGACATTAGAAACATGAAAGAGAGAGTGAGAGAGAGACTCTGGCTACTGGATAGTAGTGTCTCTGTCTCAGAGAGAAGGGGAGAGACAGAGAGAACATGACTAACCCCTGGGTAATAAAACTAATCTCTGTTTGGGATGAACCATATGTAATCTTCATGACCAAGATAATCATGATGGTGTGATCACTCTAGGTGTGATCACCTAGAGCCAGACATCCTGGAATGTGAAGTCAAGTGGGCCTTAGAAAGCATCACTATGAACAAAGCTAGTGGAGGTGATGGAATTCCAGTTGAGCTGTTTCAAATCCTGAAAGATGATGCTGTGAAAGTGCTGCACTCAGTATGCCAGCAAATTTGGGAAACTCAGCAGTGGCCATAGGACTGGAAAAGGTCAGTTTTCAGTCCAATCCCAAAGAAAGGCAATGCAAAAGAATGCTCAAACTACCCCACAATTGCACTCATCTCACATGCTAGTAAAGTAATGCTCAAAATTCTGCAAGCCAGGCTTCACCAATACGTGAACCATGAACTTCCAGATGTTCAAGCTGGTTTTAGAAAAGGCAGAGGAACCAGAGATCAAATTGCCAACATCCGCTGGATCATGGTAAAAGCAAGAGAGTTCCAGAAAAACATCTATTTCTGCTTTATTGACTATGCCAAAGCCTTTGACTGTGTGGATCACAATAAACTGTGGAAAATTCTGAAAGAGATGGGAAAACCAGACCACCTCACCTGCCTCTTGAGAAACCTATATACAGGTCAGGAAACAACAGTTAGAACTGGACTTGGAACAACAGACTGGTTCCAAATAGGAAAAGGAGTACGTCAAGGCTGTATATTGTCACCCTGCTTATTTAACTTCTATGCAGAGTACATCATGAGAAATGCTGGACTGGAAGAAGCACAAGCTGGAATCAAGATTGCTGGGAGAAATATCAATAACCTCAGATATGCAGATAACACCACCCTTATGGCAGAAAGTGAAGAGGAACTAAAAAACCTGTTGATGAAAGTGAAAGAGGAGAGTGAAAAAGTTGACTTAAAGCTCAACATTCAGAAAACGAAGATCATGGCATCTGGTCCCATCACTCCATGGGAAATAGATGGGGAAACAGTGGAAACAGTGTCAGACTTTATTTCTGGGGGCTCCAAAATCACTGCAGATGGTGATTGCAGCCATGAAATTAAAAGACGCTTACTCCTTGGAAGGAAAGTTATAACCAACCTAGACAGCATAGTGAAAAGCAGAGACATTACTTTGCCAACAAAGGTCCGTCTAGTCAAGGCTATGGTTTTTCCAGACGTCATGTATGCATGTGAGAGTTGGACTATAAAGAAAGCCGAGTGCCAAAGAATTGATGGTTTTGAAGTGTGGTGTTGGAGAAGACTCTTGAGAGTCCCTTGGACTGCAAGGAGATCCAACCAGTCCATTCTAAAGGAGATCAGTCCTAGGTGTTCATTGGAAAGACTGATGCTAAAGTTGAAACTCCAGTACTTTGGCCACCTTATGCGAAGAGTTGACTCATTGGAAAAGACTCTGATGCTGGGAGGGATTGAGGGCAGGAGGAGAAGGGGATGACAGAGGATGAGATGGCTAGATGGCATCACTGACTCGATGGACATGAATTTGGGTAAATTCCGGGACTTGTGATGGACAGGGAGGCCTGGCGTGCTGTGATTCATGGGGTCGCAAAGAATTGGACATGACTGAGCGACTGAACTGAACTTCCTGATACGTAATGGGCCTTGACTCAGTGGTAAAAAATTCTCCTGACAATGCAGGAAACTGGAGTTCAATCCCTTGCTTGGGAAGATCCCCTGGAGAAGAGGGGATCTTCATGTCCACATTGAATTGGTGATGCTGTCATCTCATCCTCTGTTGCCCCCTTCTCCTTTTGCCTTCAGTCTTTCAAAAGGAGAAGTTTATGGCAGAGGATGACATGTGCGGTACCTGAACCCTTGGTAGTAAATAGAGGAGACAGAGACAGTATGTAAAAATGGAAAAAGAAGGGAAAAGATGACAGAATCCTACAACCCACTCCAGTATTCTTGCCTGTGAAATCTCATGGACAGAGGAGCCTGGCAGGCTACACCATGGGATCACAAAATCAGACATGACTTAGTGACTAACTAACAGCAACAAACTTAATGGATAGAGAGTTAAGCAGAGTTGAAAGATGATGACTTGAATAATTGCATAGATAATGGTTCCATTTACTAAGATGGGATGGCTAGAGGAAGGAAGCCTGAAGGGAATTGGACATAGATACGTTTGAAGTTCACGGCAAGGATCTGGACTGGAGATACAGATGCAGGAGCCATTTATTTATTTGGTCAACAAATATCAGGCACATTTGGGAAGCACTGTTCTTTGTTCACCAAAACTGTAGGCCATAGGTAATTGGACTATTTGAGGAAATATTAGGGAGAAGGCTCTGCCTCCTCTTACAACCTTTTGTTCACTCTTTACTAAGGGAGAGAGAAAAGGTTCATCAGTAGCTCAGAACTTGAAGTTAATGGACTGCATTTTACTGTGGGCTGAGCCACTGTATTAATGGTGAGTGTTATTAATGGCGATAATGGTCCTCTTCTTTCATCTGCTTCTGGATCCTTGCTGTTAGCAGTTTAAACTGTCAGAGACTTTCCCCTTGTGTGAACTATAGTTATTCCCTTTCTCTGATCTTGCCGCATAGGTCAGACTGGCTGCAAAATCAGTGGGGGCCAGGTGGGAACTACAAAGTCAGGCAAGCTCTGAAAAAAGTTTTGGTGTTGAGCTTGCTCTATGACCGTCTCTCTGTTCCTCTGTGTTGTGCCCGGTGAGGTATGCCTCTGATTCTTATCCAAGTGAGTAGATATGTGAGTGGATTTGAGGTTGCTGTGCTGTTCTGGCCTTCATTGCTCACTAACTCCAGGTGTAGCTCAGTCAGGTCTGAAGCCTGGGAAGCAGTGGATCTCACTGTGACCTAATTGAGCCTGAGTTGTGTTTCCCATACTAGCTTTTGCTAGAGCTCTGCTCTGCTAATGCCTTAGTTTTGTTTGGCTAGTGAGATCTTGTGCAAACTCCACTGGCTAGGTTTTAAAGGGAAGGAGGGGAGAGTGGTAATTCCACTCAGTTCAGTGTGACTTGATTCTGAGTGTATTTAAATAACATGTGAGGTTGTTTAGTTGCTAAATTGTGTCTGACTCTTTGTGATCCCATTGACTGCAGCACTCCAGGCTCCTCTGTCATCTGTTATCTCCTGGAGTTTGCTTGAATTCATGTCCCCATTGAGTTGGCATTGCTATCTAACCATGTCTTCATCTGTTGCCCTCAGTCTTTCAAAAGGAGAAGCGGGTGGCAGAGGATGACATGTGGGATACCTGAAGCTTTGGTAGTAAATCGAGGACACAGAGATAGTAAAAATATGAAAAGAGGGGAAAATATGACAGAATCCTAAAACTCACAATACGTAAGGGGACAGGCATTACATTATATAACTGTACTGAGAAAGAAGAACTAAAAAGTCAAATAGAAACATGCCAATACTGCCCGTGTGGACATTGGCACCAGGGAAAGTTTTGGTATTTCTCTTGTTTTCACTTTGTGTGCCTTTTTTTCTTCTGTCTTAACAACGAGCAGTAGCTACTTTTATAATAATAAAGTAAAACTTTAAAAAAGTCATATGGAGAAGGAATTTAGCAGTATGATTTAGGCAGTGGAAAAACTCCTTGGAATAACAGTGTTTTAAGATGTTAGCTGATTCTAAAATACTGCTATTTCTCTATGGTCTCAAGGAGAGAAGAATCTTCCTTCCACCTGAGGGTACGATGAACAAATGCGCTCTTTGATTCCATGTGCATTATAAGTGTGCATCTACGGCAGTTAACAATTGTATGAAGCAAATATGGATTTTGAGGAAATTCATTTTGTGAGGAGCCATCTGGGGATAATAAAGTCTAGGGCTGGGAAGCACATACTAAGACTGGAGAAAGTATGCAAAAGGAAAGTCATCTGCTCTATGAGTAGAAGGAATTTATTCTTCCGTTCAGCAAATCCTCACTGAGGATCTGTTATGTGTCAGGTTCTATGAGAGGTGTTGGGAATACAGTGGTTAGTGGCACTAATGTGATTTCTGTCTTTACTAACCTTCCATATTAGCAAGGCTACAGGTAAGTAAGGAGGGAGTTATAACAGTGAAAATAGTGTGATGAGGCATTAGGAGCACTTGAAAGCATCTAAAACAGCCCTTGGTGAGAGATGAAGGGGGGGGATGGTGGTGCTGTGATGGTTGTGGTGGAGAGAAGCAAGTAACTGCTGAGGACCTATGCTTTTCCTAGCTGTATGTCTAGAGATTCCTCCCCAGATAAGAAAGTATCATTTTCCTTCAAAAACTTGAGTATGCAAAGTTGTGATGCTTCAGTATAGATATGCTGATATTTCTGTAATAGATAAATAAATGACTGTTTATTAATCACCAAAATAGCTAAATAGCATGAACACTTAGCCCAGTATCTGAATATACTTTTTAGTTTTCCTTAAGAGGCCTCTTTCACTTAAGCTGTCAGTTTTCCATACCTAAATCCAGCTGAAAAGTTAATTTATCAATAGACGATGTCAAAAGTCAAGACAGCCAGGCTGTTCGGTAGCAGCTGTAGAAGATTACAGCCTGTTAAGTTTGTAATGACACATGTCACTGTGCCACTCTGCTTCAGGAAAGCCATATGTTCTTTCTTAGATGTTTTGGGCCTGAGTTCCCTCATGGTTTCATCTTAGTGCTAGTGTGTCTCATAGATGTGTAGGGAGCCAGGTACATCAAAGGTATATCTTCTAGGTTTAAAAAAGGAAAATTGTATGAGCAGGAGATTGAAACAAAGATCGAGATAAAAATGTGCAGCCCTATGGTTTTATTCTCATTGCCATATGGTTCTGAGCCTATGATCTGCCAAAAATTCCAGCGTAATTTCTGGTAAGCTTTTCATTAATTAAATGTGGGAATTGGTATATGTAAAATGACCATGCTAGCTAGCTATAGGGGGAGCTTACCTCTGCCTTTTGGATTTAGAGATGCAAGGAGGTTTATGGGAAAGCATGGCATTAGACCCTAACCTTTCTGGGCCAGGAGGTGCAGGAAGGGGCATGTCCTGAGAAGGTTGTGAAGTTATGGACCTGTAAGGTTATGAGGATGTAATGAGAGAATGCTAGTGAAAACACTTAGCACATGTAATAAGCATGTAATGAAACCTCAATAAGTGTTCTTCCCTTTTCCTTTCCTATAATTATTTCCCTCTTCTGTCTGGTCCTCAGATTTTACCAACTCTTCTGCCAGCTTGTTTGGGGACATAGAACAGGTTTTGTGGAAGCAGAACTGTGGTAGCAGGGCTGCTATTTCTACTTAGCTTTCAGGCAGGGACACGGTTTTTTCAAATTATAATAATTCTGGGTCATCCTTGACTTTGAACAGAAGTATCTCTCAAGTTGTCTCAGTGCCCACATCACAGCTGGTCCCCCAGTCAGAGTCTGAGGGCAGGTGGTTGGAATGTTGGATACAGAGAGCAGGGTTCTCGCTTATAGCAGTGTTCCCTTCCTTCCTCCCTTCTTTTCTTCTTCACTCCCACCCTTCCTCTCTCTTTCCTTCTATTCTTTCCTACCAGATGAAGAAAACAAAGCAGAAACAATTAAAAAGGAGTAGAAAAATTCCTAAAGAGTAGAAAAATTCCTAAAAATTAGAAATCCTAGTTCAGCCGCTTACTAAAGCTATGTACCAAATGTAGCTCTAAAATTCCTAGAAACAAAGCAGAATTACTCAAGCACATAGGAGCCAAAAATAGGCTATTTTAGCAGTTTGGCAGTGATACATTTGTGCATAATCCTAACCTTGGCTTGTTCAGTAGACTGTTTCAGTTCTCATCATATTTATTGCTTGGTTCCTTTTTTGCGTCTGTAACTATTTGTAATTATATAAAATTGCATATTTTCTGGTTTCTTATCTTCCGACTTGATTAGACTGTAATCTTCTTGAGGGCAGGGACTATGCCTAAGTTGTTTACTATTGTATACCCATTGCCTGGCAGAATGACTTTTGCACAGTAAATGTTCATAAATTTTGGTGAACATGAGTGAATGAAAGATTTTGAAAGGTATATTTTCTGTTCACTTATACAGATTAAGTAAATAAAGTTAAAAAGACTCCACCAGGAATAAGATCAGGAATGAAATTCCCTCAGATGTTTAATTTAAGGATCAAAGATCAAGAGTAACTATAGTTTTACATAGCAATTTGTATCCAGTGGACCCAAGATATTGAAGAGTATATTACGGAATTATTGGGAGACTGTATACATATATATGGAGAAGGCAATGGCACCCCACTCCAGTACTCTCGCCCAGAAAATCCCATGGATGGAGGAGCCTGGTGGGCTGCCGTCTATGGGGTCGCACAGAGTTGGACATGACTGAAGTGACTTAGCAGCAGCAGCATACATATATTATGTATGGCTGAGTTGCTTTGCTGTGCACTTGAGACTATCACAAAATTGTTAATCGTCTATACTCCAATATAAAATTTTTAAAAAATCAATGAGAGCGCTGCACTCTCTCCTTTGGGGTAATTTTAATCTATTCTTATCCATACAAAATAATAAAGCCCTAAATCACTGGGGGCAGGAGAAGAAGGGGACGACAGAGGATGAGATGGCTGGATGGCATCACTGACTCGATGGACGTGAGTCTGAGTGAACTCTGGGAGCTGGTGATGGACAGGGAGGCCTGGCGTGCTGTGATTCATGGGGTTGCAAAGAGTCGGATACGACTGAGCGACTGAACTGAACTGAACTGCACTGAACTGATGGGGGAAAACATGCGTGTGTGCTCAGTCACTCAGTCGTATCCAGCTCTTTGTGATCCCATGGACTGCAGCCCACCAGGTTCCTCTGTCCGTGGAATTTTCCAGGGAAGAATTCAGGAGTGGGTTGCCATTTCATACTCCAGGGGACCTTTCTGACCCAGGAATCGAAACAGCATCTATTGTATCCACTGGCAGGCAGATTCTTTACGATGAGTTACCAGGGAAGCCAGGAATAACCATATTCTATAAATGGAGAAAGAAAGGGATGACTTGTCCAAATCCAAATAGTGAGCCACTGACAAAGATCCCGGAAATGTCTGATGAGCTATGGGAGCCTCTCTGAGTCACTAATTCCTCTGTGGCTCATCTGGCAAGTGGAATTGTATTAGATGTCCTATAACTTGTCTCACAGGGTTATTGAGAGATTTAAATCTCCTACTAGATGTGAAAGCCTTTCTGAGACTCATTATATAAATGTAGGATAAAAAAGTGTTATGTTTTATTTTGCTTGCAGCATGTGGTTCTGTATTACTAGGGGAAAGCTAAACTGCAAAAACAATAGACCCCAAAGTAATGACTCCAAACAGCAAAGTTTCTTTCCTTCTCACATAACAGTCTAGGCTGGTTTTAATGGTGACAGAGGTAGTGGTCAGGTGGTGGGAGTGGAGTCTCTCCATGTAGTCATTCAAGGACTTAGACTGACTGTGACTCTGCCATCCTCAACACATGACTTATGGTTGCTCTGGGTCATGCTCTTGCCACTTATAGGAGTGACAGTATGTTTAACGGGTCGTATCCAGCTCTTGCCACTTATAGGAGTGACAGTATGTTTAATGGGTCATATCCAGCTCTTTCCAAAAGTGGCAATGTTGACTTGTACTCATTGGAGTACAGATCACATTGCCACCCCTAATGGTGAAACAAGCTGGGTAACACAGTGCTGTTGGCCAGCCCTGTGCCTTTTTTTGGTGATAGAAATTGAGAATAGATTTTGGTGGGCAGTTGGCAGTAGATGCTACTGCTGTTTTATCTGGATGCTTTTTTATCCTTCTTTTAAATAGGCTTTCATAGCACTGTATAGCTCACATTTTTCACACTGGTTGAACACACAGTTTCACATTTTATGTTTATTTGATTAATTTTCCCCTGCTAGACAAGGGTAAGGATCATATATCCCTTGTTCATCATGGATCTCCAGTACTTGACACAGGGCCAGGCTCATATATTCAATATTTGTTCCATGAGAAAGAATACATGAATGTATCAAGACATTGATTGACCTAAAGAACCTCAGATGAGACTTTGGATGTGGCTCGTAAGGTGCTGGGGCCTTGTTCTCATCCAACATCTCTTTACAACTTTTGATGTACTTGGGGAAAGGAAATATAAAGAAGGGGCAGAATTCTAAGATGGACCCCAGTGACCCTCACCCTCTTATAATCTCCTTTCCTTGAGAGTAGGTAAAACATTTAAGTGTGATGTTGTTGTTGTTGTTACAGTTGCTCAGTTGTGTCTGACTCTTTTGTGACCTCATGGACTATAGCCTGCCAAGCTTCTCCATCCATGCAATTTTCCAGGTAAGATTCCTGGGATGGGTTGCCTTTTCCTCCTCCAGGGGATCTTCCCTACCCAGGGATTGAACCCGCGTCTCCTGCATTGGCGGACAGATTCTTTACTGCTGTTACTCCACAATTGGGTTATGTTATATGGCATGCTTGCCTTTGAGAAAGGGAAATCCTGAATGGACCCCACTTACTTGTGAGCCCTTGGAAGGGGCTAGGTTCTCCCTGAAGAGATTGAAAGTGTGAGAGGAATTCGATGCAAGGGAGACTTCTGTTGGTGGCTTTTAATACGAAAGGGGCCACATGGCAAGGAATACAGATTGCTTCTAGGAGTTGACAGTGGCCCACAACTAACAGTCAGCAAGGAAATGGGGGCCCAAGTCCTACAACCACGAAGATAATTGAATTTGGCTAACAACCTAAATGAACTGACAAGTGGATTTTCCTCCAGAGCCTTCAGACGGAAACTTAAGCTAGCTGAAGCCTTATTTCCACTACAGAAGACTGAGCAGACATACTCAGATTTCTAATCTATAGAAACCATGAGATAATGAACAGGTTTTTTCTTATACTACTAAGCTCATGGTGATTTGTTAGGCATTAATGGAAAACTAACACAGGTTTGTGTTTGTATACTGGGAACAAACAGATGGGATGGGGCTGGGGCAGGAGGTTAAAGAAGAGAGAATGTTGTCTATTTCCTTGAGGGCTTCATGGATCTAATGTCTGAAACTTAGGATGACTGATGGTTCCCATTTGCCTAGGACTGAGGGTTTCTGGGGTATGTGGGGTTTTCAAAGCCAGTTATAGGACAGTCCTGGAAAAAACAGTTGGTAACCCTGCAAACTGTGGGAGTGACTTTGTGAAGAACGGGTACATTTAAACTAGTGATAGGATGGCCTTCTTTTGCTCAGTAGCAGCAGGATTTCAGTGCTTACTTTGGCCCACAATAGCTTGTTGTTTCCAGAGCATTGACACCAGTGTGATTGTGGTAGAACCTGCAATAGAGGCTGTTGGGAGGTCCAGCCCTCAGGTGACTTTGCAGGTTGCAGGCTCAAGTGAGAAGTCACTGAGGGACATTATATGAATGTCAAGTGTAGTCACAGGGATGTCTCCAGGATTCCCCGGAATTAACCACGCACATCTCGGAAATGAATCCACAGCTCCTGTGTGATACAGATTGGCAAGTGCCAGGGAAATCTGCATTCTCATTGGAAATGTGACCTCGTCACAATCACAGGCTCATGATGCTAAAGTGCACATGCATTCATCATGCCAGGCATTGTACTAAATGTTCTCACACGTGCCGGGTCACAGAATCTCACAAAATCTTACAAGATGGATATTATAAGCCCCATTTTGACTGTGAGCAATCTGAGGCTTAGTGAATTTACATAATTTGCTTAGGAATAGCCACCTGGGGCTATTTTATATGCATGCTACATCTACAGGAAATACTAAAAACAGCTTTAAGAATCAGTGCATAGATAGCATCTGCAAAACACTCGAAGGACTGTGGGAGAGCACAGTAGTAATTGTCTTTTCTATTTGTCTCTTCTGACTTAGCTTAGGAGCTGGAAGCTCTTTGGAAAGAGGTAAGGGATACATTCAGTCTGAATGCCATTCACACAGTTCCTGCAGGCAAAATATCTGCATTTATCAAGGAGAGCTTAAACCTAGTATATGACCATGAATTGCTATTAATTAAAAGACTTTGGCAGATGGATTAAGTGAATTCAGTAAGCATCAGCACATGATCTACTATGATGCTCCTTCATAAAATAAAGACTATCTGACAAAAAGGTAGAAAAATATACCATGTTTTGTCCATTGTTGTTGTTCAGTCGCTTAGTTGTGTCTAACTCTTTTTGTGACCCCATGGACTGTAGCCCACCAGGCTCTCTGTCCATGGGATTTCCCAGGCAACAATACTGGAATGGGTTGCCATTTCCTTTTCCATGGGATCTTCCTGACCAGGAATCGAACCCATGCTTCCTGCATTGCAGGCAGATTCCTTACCACTGAACCACATTCATTTATTTGTAGTGCCAAGGTTATACAACCAGACAATGAGCATGTCTCCTTCCAGCTCTTGTTTGTGAAGAAAATAGATTATGGCAACCCCCTCCAGTACTCTTGCCTGGAAAATCCCATGTACGGAGGAGCCTGGTAGGCTACATCAGTCCATGGGGTGGCAAAGAGTTGGACATGACTGAGCGACTTCACTTCACTCCCTTCACTCACTTCATACTTTATCGCTGAAGAAGGAAATGGCAACCCATTCCGGTGTCCTTGCCTGGAGAGTCCCATGGACAGAGGAGCCTGGTGGGCCATGGTCCATGGGGTCACAGAGAGTTGGACACGACTGAAGTGGCTGAGCATGCACGCACGCACTTCGCTTGCTGACCAAGGGCCACTGTGTACATTTGGGCAGGTTGTTTACTGCACAAGTGTGCCTGGCATAGTAGGTATTTTTTCTAATTTGCAAAGAAAAAGTGCATTAGTGGGCTTAGAAGCAGCCGTCCTAAACCCACTTGGTGCCATGCCTCTTTCTCTATTTAGGCAGAACCTAGGGCTTATGTTATGGTTCAGCTGGTAAAGAATCTGCCTGCAGTACAGGAGACCTGGGTTCGATCCCTGGGTTGGGAAGATCCCCTGGAGAAGGGAAAGGGATCCCTCTTCAGTATTCTGGCCTGGAGAATTCCATGGATTATAGTCCATGGGGTTGCAAAGAGTCAGACATAACTGAGCGACTTTCACTTTCACTTTGGCTCTAAGAGGTACAGTGAATGCTGGCAGGTGTTCAGTTCAGTTCAGTTCAGTCGCTCAGTCGTGTCTGACTCTCTGTGACCCCATGAGTCGCAGCACGCCAGGCCTCCCTGTCCATCACAGCTCCTGGAGTTCACTCAGACTCATGTCCATCAAATCAGCGATGCCATCCAGCCATCTCATCCTCTGTCGTCCCCTTCTTCTTCTGCCCCCAATCCCTCCCAGCATCAGAGTCTTTTCCAACTCTTCGCATGAGGTGGCCAAAGTACTGGAGTTTCAGCTTTAGCATCATTCCTTCCCAAGAAATCCCAGGGCTGATCTCCTTCAGAATGGACTGGTTGGATCTCCTTGCAGTCCAAGGGACTCTTAAGAGGCTTCTCCAACACCACAGTTCAAAAGCATCAATTCTTTGGCACTCAGCTTTCTTCACAGTCCAACTCTCACATCCATACATGACCCCTGGAAAAACCATAGCCTTGACTAGACGGACCTTTGTTGGCAAAGTAATGTCTCTGCTTTTTATATACTATCTAGGTTGGTCATAACTTTCCTTCCAAGGAATAAGCGTCTTTTAATTTCATGTCTGCAATCACCATCTACAGTGATTTTGGATCCCCCCAAAATAAAGTCTGACACTGTTTCCACTGTTTTCCTATCTATTTGCCATGAAGTGGTGGGACCAGATGCCATGATCTTCATTTTCTGAATGTTGAGCTTTAAGCCAACTTTTTCACTCTCCTCTTGTACTTTCATCAAGAGGCTCTTTAGTTCTTCTTCACTTTCTGCCATAAGGGTGGTGTCATCTGCATATCTGAGGTTATTGATATTTCTCCCAGCAATCTTGATTCCAGCTTGTGCTTCTTCCAGCCCAGCATTTCTCATGACGCACTCTGCATATAAGTTAAATAAGCAGGGTGACAATATACAGCCTGATGTACTCCTTTTCCTATTTGGAACCAGTTTGTTGTTCCATGTTGTTCCATGTCCAGTTCTAACTGTTGTTTCCTGACTTGCATACAGGTTTCTCAAGAGGCAGGTCAGGTGGTCTGGCATTCCCATCTCTTTCAGAATTTCTTACTTTTACTTTGTTCTTTTAATCAAATTTTAGCCTAAGAACTGGCTTTTAAGTCATCTATTATTTATAAGATTAACTTTGCTTCTTGATCCTTTGTTTTAAGGACCAAGCATCTCTCTCAATGTATTCCCTCTGCTGAGAGCTTTGGAACTCTATGTGGAGAGAGCTGAGACAGGACTCTTTGTTGTTCTCCTGTGGTCATCCTACCTGAAGATATAAACTTGGAGGGCCTGACTGCAGCCTGGAAAGGGAAGCTAAAAGTCCAGAGTGGTTAATACCAAATATTACTTCTTTATGCTTGGTAGAGGGAAATCAGAAACTGAACTGAGGCTGGGCAAGAGTCGCTAGAGAGCAGGACCATGAGTCACTATGTACAACCTCTCCACTGATGACACCAAGCCCATCCTTGGACTGTGGGTGAGTAGAGAGAATTCACGTGTGCAGTGTCTAGGAAGAAGCCTTGCAGAATAAGGGAGAGTCATTCACAGATGACAGGTTCAGAGGAAGGGCAGAACTTTAGAAAATCACCTGGAATAGCATCAGGAGAAGAAATGTCATTATCCTCAAAATGTACGTGGGGAATAAATTTATAAAGAAGACCTTGGAGTATTTTTCCCTTCCTTAATTGTACAGGAAGAAGGCAAATCTACAAATGACCTTGGCGTCATTCTCTCCCTTTAGGTACCAACTATCTTCCTTTTTGGACTCCCCTGTTGGCTCAGACAGTAAAGTGTCTGACTACAATGCCAGAGACCTGAGTTCAGTCCCTGGGTCATGAAGATCTCCTGGAGAAGGAAATGGCAATCCACTCCAGTATTCTTGCCTAGAAAATCCATGGACAGAGGAGCCTGGTAGGCTACAGTCCATGGGGTTGCAAACAGTTGGATGCGACTTCACTTTCACTTTCACTTTCAGAATCTTCCTGTTGGTGACATAGCTGGATGCGAGGTTATCTAATGTGTTTGGTCTAACCTTCCAAGCCTCCAAGATTTTCTCTGTTTCTACATACCAATATGGTCTTTAATCCCTCTTATTAACTATGTGGAGAACACAAATATCTTAGACTTGGTGTTGTGTTATATCAGCCTTAGATTTTGGAAATGGATTATGTTCTTATCTTTTTATATTTCCAATGATATTTTGTTGAAAAATGTGGAGAGGCTACATTAGGGTCAGCATCCTAAACTAGATTTCACATTGTGAGTTTTTTAAATGATATTTAATAATAGTTCAAATACATCTTTTTATTTTATGATTATTAAGGGGACTTATATTGAAAAGAAAATTAATTATTTTTATAAACAAGTCCTTAACATTATTGGAGTAAAAGGTATCCTAAAAAAAGTATTTCTTTTTCCGGAATAGTTAAAAGTGATAAAAATGAAATGAATCTGTGAATAGTGTGAGCCTGTGTAGGCTGTGTGTTGCACAGCATGGGATGAATGATGCCCCTGGAGTTGATGAATTCAGTCCCAGTGAAAACCCTGTCACTTAGTAAATGCCATAAAAATATTTTAAAATGGACGTTTTTATCACACACATATCTGAAACCACATTTGATTAAAAAAAGACATAAAAAAGGTTGGCAAATAATTTTCCTTTCACATAATTGATGATGGTTAGCAGTTGAACTGTGTGAAGAAGGATTCTGGGGACTTCCCTGGTGGTCCAGTGGTTAAGATTCTGCACTTCCATTGTAGAGACTGCAGGTTTGATTCCTGGTTGGGGAACTAAGATCCCACATGCCACTTTGCCAACAACAAAAAGAAGGATTTTGAAGCTACATCCAAACCTACGGGGGATAGGGGAGAGAGGTCAGGATTGATCATGATTGTCAGAGGCACTGACAAAGGAGTGGCAATACATGTGTCATGCTTTTGGTATCTTTGATATGAAATATGAGAAAAACATGAATAAAGACAAATCAGGAGAAGCAATGATGTAAAAACTAAATGGATTAGTTTCAAAAAGTCTAAGATGTCTTTTCCCAATTTAACATGTAGCTTGGTTAAAAGTATGTACAAAACCCTGTACCATGAGCTCTGGGGAAAAAGAGTATTAGATAAAGCTGGGATCCCTTCAGATTCATGGATACCCATGGATTGAATTCTGAACCCTGAAAGCTTTTTCATTCAAGCAGTCTTTTATTCAAGACTGTCAAGAATATTGACGCTCCTTACAAAGTGATCTTACTGAGCATTTTGTAGTGTATCAAACTTTGATGACTTCACAGTGATAGAAAGAACATTTCCTTTATTGTGTTCATTTAAACAATATTTTTTTCTTGATGTTTGTTTCATGATTGTGTTAGTCTGTTTGGGCTGCCATGTCAAAATACAACAGGCTAGAATGGATGGCTTAAATAACAGAAATTTATTTCCCCAAACTTCTGGAGGCTGAAAGTCCAGGATCAAGGTGCTAGCAAAATTGGCTTTTGAGGAAGCTTCTATCCCTCAGTTGTAGGTGGCCATCTTCTAGCTATAGCCTCCATGACCTTTCCTCAGCAAATACACAGAGAGAAAAGGAGAGAGAAGAGAAGAGAGGGAGAGGAAGATAGAGATGGAGGGAGAGAGAGAGATTGAGTGAATAAGAGGGAGATGGAGGGATCTGCTGTCTTTTCCTCTTCTTACAAGGAAGAGGATTGGTTTAATGCCTATTGGATATGGACCCACTCTTATTACGTCATTTAACTTTAATTCCCTTCTTAAATCCCCTATCTCAAATATAGTCACATTGAGGATAAGGGATTTAATGTCTAAATTCGAAGGGGACACAGTTCAGTCCATATCAGTAGTCTTCTGCCTTCAGTGGCAAGTAGTCTCCTGGAGGGGACGGACATGCTCAGCTTCTTACAATGCAAGAATGAAATCAGTACTGGGAGAGGAATACAAGAAAGTGCCGAGGGAGTTAGAGGTTACCACTAGTGACAACCACAGCCTTCTCCAAGTTAACCTTTTCCTTATCTCTTTAGCTACTTGGTTCTCCCTAAACATCAATCATATCTGTGTCAATGATGTTTCAGACTGTTCTGCAGAGCCCTAGTGTTCCATGGCTGTATTTCAGTAATTCCTTAAAAGTGTGCTCCAGATTTCACTTAAAAGTATACTTCAACTCTCAAAACGGTAATAAAATAACATGTAAACAAGCCACGTGAAATAATTCATGTGTGTTATATGCCAAATTTTAATACATTAAGGACCACTTAACAACTTAGAGTGTCAGGTAATCTTGATGCCCTGTAGGCCTTGAAATGAAACCATTGCCATTTCTGACTAATTGAAGAATATCTTTAGAACACAAGACAAGCTGTCAGAAAGATTACCTGTGCAGAGAAGCAAAAATATTATACAGATAAATTGAATGTTGAGGTTAATGTAAAATCTAATTCTCATTTACCTCCCAATTTCTGCTTTTTTCCTTTTCATTAAAACAAACTGACTTAATAAAATTGTTACATATATGAATTTATACCTCAAATGAATGCTAATGAATTTATGTCAATTAATAACAGCTTTATACTTACATAGTATAAGATTTCATCTGAAAGTAGGATTGCTGCTAGAGCAAGTTTGAAATCACTGTTCTATTTGCTTACATGTATCCTTTGCTGCATGTGCTATTAACCAACTAATGGCTGCTGAAGCCTGTCATATGATGTACATTGAGCAGTGAGGTATGATTTGGATCAAACAGTTAAAATCAGGCACATGGAAATCTTGGTAGGTAAACACACATATCATTTACCTGCCCTTGGGTCATTAGTTTTTCTGCCTGATGGTGATCAGTCACTCATTATAAACCATTAGAATTTTAATTTAAAAAATTAGTGTAGGGAGCTAAGTTGGGGAAGGACATTAATATGAGTATTTGGTATTAAGATGAGAGCAGCTCGGTAGGAAACTTCCTAATGGAAATGTCACTGATAGTAATTGCCCCTTTCCAGTCAAGCAGCTCTTTGATTTTCCTCCAGCATTAGGGGACCAAGCAGCCTGACAGATACAGTGAAATAAGAAGGGTGATTTAGAAAGCTAGAGAATCTGGAAAGCTGGCTAGGAAATTTGGAGACAGCGTGTAATTTGATATTTGCATTATCTGAAAAGTGCATTGGGTCATGCTTTTTAATTGCTAAGGAGAAATTTAGTGGAGGCAAACTGGTGCGGGATATGAGAATGGAGACAGTGAGCAGAATCCCAGGCCCGTGGATGTGTACTTGTGGGCAGGGGATGTGCAGGAGAACCAGTCAAATTCAGGGGAGCACTAACAGACAGTTGCTCTCTTCGACAGTTGCTCTCGGCTTTCTCCCATGAGATCTCTCTAGCTGTCTGAGGGCCCAAGGGTGATGTGTCAAGGACCCTTGAAACATTAGGAAGGTGTATAGCATCATCTTGTAGGTGGTATGTGAGATGTTTATTATTACTCAAAGCTTATGAAATCTTCTATTAATTAAAGTGAATGTGCTAAAAGCTCTAAATACAGTCTCTGAACTAAAGCAGCTTTTTTTAGCTTTAAAAAATTAATTATTGGAATTCTTAAACCTAGTATAAGCAACATCCTACTTTCAGAGAAAATGCTTACAAGTTTAAGACTGAAATTTTCTGATGCTTACACAGCTTCTTGCCAATGGATTATGTTTGCCTTCCATTCTTTAGACTTCCAATGTTGGTATCCCCTGTGTTTTTTTTAATCATTTTCTCCTTTATGAAAACAGCTTTGTGATCTACTTAAAATGAAGAGATGGAATGAAAATTCTGGTCCTGGATATTTCTTTTCTTTTTCAATGATGAAAACTTCCTTTATAAAGTACATTAAGGGAAACATATCAGAGGGCATAAATTATTCTATATTTTCATGTGACAAGTTAATAAGATTGAGTTCTTCTGTCTGTCTCTGAGGTGACTCTCATTGCTCTGAGAATAGATAATACACAGAGAAATACACATTTGGGTGACTGTATAAGGATGGCACGTATGCTTAAGGATTTCCATAGTGAAGTTAGATGAATGTTATCAATATTCATTTTTCTTTTCTCAAGAATGAAAATACTACCACTGTCATGTAAAGCTAACCTGAATCTGTATTAACTGGCTGATGTAATGTTCAGGGGGGTTTTTTGGTTGATTTCCTAGCAGTCAAGAGATACCATGACGATTCACTGTGTCTGATTTTTGTGGATTGGTAATGGTTCAGACACATGGGAGTAATTCAAAGCTTTGCTTTTGTGGGTTCAATAATTCCATCTCCACTTAGAAACGAAGTGATAGAGTTTTTTTAAAGCAACTAAATAATGCATGGTGTGATGGGATGAGGAGAGTATTGCTAAAATTCACATCAAAAAGCATTCTCTATCACTCTGCTCGGTTCTCAGAGCTGTTCCATTAGTGCCCCTTTAACATGTAATATTTCCCAATTAAATGTGTTGGTAAGAATTATTCATTTTAATAATTAAAAAGCTTCCCTAGCTCCCTGAAGAGCGTTACCATGGAGGCCCAGCTCCACTGCTGGGAATAATCACAGCATGCTAATGTAAGGAGAGGATGTCAGTTGAATGCTAGTATTGCCATTGGGTGAAACTAACTTTGAGCTTATTTCAGTGGCTGAGCCCTGAGACACCCATGAAGTGACCTTTTGCTATGGCAGACTGTGATACGGGTTTGTTTTGTGACTATTATGGAGTGTAAAATTTATCAGCTGTTATGTATATAGACTATGCTTTGAGACATTCTAGGATAATGTGAGAAAGCTTTCTGATTGTTTTCCATATTACTTGTTAGCCCAGTTCGGTTTTGTAATGCCTCAAGAGCTTCCATGAAATTCTGCAAAGAAAACTTTCTTTCATTTTAATTTAAAGAAATGTATGACCTTGAGGCTTTTGGCAGAGCCTGATGTAAAAGTAAACTTTGAGAAAGAGTCTTAACCAAATGCAACTATAGTCGTTGGTCTATTGGTAGCAGCTCTATTGAATCTTGGTGTCAGGGGAGTAGTGAGACAGTACCCTCTTGGGTATAAAATGCCAGTAAAGATAATTATAGCTGACAGCTTTAGGTTATTGATAATTGCCAAACACTTCAGTCACTATTATAAGAAAATTATAGAGTACCCTAAAGCCAAAGACCCCATCCCATTACTTCATTATTTTTGATTTATGGTAAGAATCAAGATAACCATTACCACTACAGCTCATCCTAATTGTTCATGCTTAGAGAGTACTTACCATGGAACACTGTTCTAAGTGCATTACATAAATGGAATCATTTAATTATGATTTTCAAAGATCTACAAAGGTCCTAGATTCTGATAATTTGATAAAGATATCAACAATGCTAACTATGTTTACAAATATGAACAGTGCCCATGCGATGATGATGCTCAGTGACTGTTTAGTACTACATATCTTTCAAACCATTCTCACACTTACTCATTTGATTCTTGCAACAAACCACTGAGGTAAACAGAACTATTTTTGTGTTAGTTGTACAGAGACATTATGGACTTTCCCACGGTATTAACAGTTAATATTGGAATCCCCAAATCTCCAAATTGGAAGTATTTTTACCGATTTTTACCAGTGAGGAAAAAACTGACTTACAGAGATTTGTAGTTTGCTCAGGCTTTAGGTCTTGTCACTGTCATTCTTATGAATTTCCCACAGCGTCGGTATTTTTGCTCTGATTTTCAAAATGGAATTACCTTTCTTTAGCTTTCCTTGATAAGAGCTTTGCTTAAGGTCACTCAGGAACACTCTAAGAATAAGAAGAGCAAAGTGGCCTCTCAGAAGGCTTTTCATCAGTTCCCAACTTGGTTAACCTGGAAAATGAATAAAAGATGAGAAAGCAGAAAAGGGTCAGAAGGCAGAGGGGGAGAGCAGATGACCTGTCTTTGATTTCTGACACCCTCCCTGGAGAGGACAAAATTGAGCACTTTCTGGGTTCCCAGGCAGTGAGTGTACTGAAGTGTGGTCTCCCACAGGATTCTAAGCTGCAGTCAGCCCATCTTGGGTAGCTTGCTCAAAGTGTTTTGTCCATGTTTGCGAATAGTCATAATGTAGTCGTGATGTGTGAGGGATGGCCAGAAGCCTGGGCTGTAGGAACCAGCTGTCCACGTTTCTCCTAGGGTGGATCTGATTCTCCATCTGTCAGCAGGCCTTGCCACCATCTTCTCTGTAATTCAGGGCCTATCTTGACAGATGGTTCTTACATGATGTTATCATTGTTTTTGTTTGGGGGGACGTTTTCTCAGTGCTCAATTTATAGTTAATGTTTTAGTTGAATCTTTCTTTGTTATCTTGGGCTGTGTATAGACATAGCCTAGTGATTTTCATGTGTGCTGAGTAGTGTAAATAACCTGCTAATCATAAGTTTGAATACAGCAGTACATTTATGTGATGTTTGCATCACCCCTGAACTGAAGAGAGAATCATCACTAATTACTTTGAGTAGAAAGGGAGAGAGATTCCTCTCATAGTTTGTCCCCTACGTTCCTCCAAGTCCCAGTTGTGCTGTTTTTCATATTCCAAGATAATTATGATCTACTACTTATCTGGCTAACTTAATTAGGGCACGTTTGGTTGTAAGGAATAAAACTGTGTGCCAAATGAATCAGGTTAAAAGAATGAAGGATTCACTTTGGGGTACAATAGTGGATTTTGAAGACCGTTGACAGCTACAAAATGAAGTGTGGCCTGTTCTTATGGGATTGGGGCTTGGAAATATTGTCAGAGTGCTAACTCTTTCTTTCCTTCTGATTCCTCATTGTATTTGTTGTCAGCTTGTCTTGGAGTGTCTATAGACAGTCTTCTGTGCCAGCATAGCCTCTCATGGCCGTCTCCAAATGGTAGCTTCAGTGTTCAGATTTTCCCTGTTCTATAGTCTCATCTTGACAGCTGATTGACCTGGACTCTGTGTATCAGTCTCTCTTCTTAATTGTAAGTGTCAGAAATCACCATGGCTAATTTAAGAAAAAAAGGAATTTAGTAGGGATACTGGGGAGCTCACAGAATTGTGGGAAAGTGTTGGAAAATGGTCAAGAAACCGAGAGACTTCATAGTCAGAACCACAGCCACAGAATAGTCCTCTGAGGACACCACTGCTCCCAAGTATCTGACTAGTACTAGGGACACAGGATTCAGTATTGCTACTTCTGCTGCTGGCCACATCAGTCCCTTCAAAATGATTCTCTAGTGTCCCTACAGTTGTGCATCACTAGGTTCGAATTCCAAGTCCAGGGTAGGTATTTCTGATTACTCAAGTGTAGGTCATTTGCCAGTTCTTCGGCTGCAGAAGAGGCTGGGAAAGCAAGTATCAGGCACTTTTAGGCTCTGTGGTTGAAAAAGAACTATCGTTTCTACCATGTCTCATAAGGTGAGAAATTCCTCAAACCAAGGAAGGGTATTTATATTCTAGGCAGCCCCAAATCAAATGGTCACTATACTCAATGTCACAGTTCCTCATGTTTGAGTGAATATGAACAATCCATTCTGAATCAGATATCAGAATCAGATGTGGGCAACTGTAAAGCAGTTGCCCATAACCAGTGAAACAAACTGGGCTTCCCTGGTGGCTCAGTTGGTGAAGAACCCGCCTGTGATGCAGGAGACCTAGGTTCAGTCCCTGGGTGGGGAAGATCCCCTGGAGGAGGAAACAGCAACCTACTCTAGTATTCTTGCCCGGAGAATTCCATGGACAGAGAAGCCTGGTGGGCTACTATCCATGGGGTCAGAGTCTGACATGACTGAGCAACTAAACCACCACCACCAGTGAAACAAGATACCTTTATACATAGAGCTGCATTTTGCAGGGTTTAGGTGGCAGATTCTTCTCTAAGAAGCTAGGTGAAGTGTGTGGAAATCATGGGTAGGTGATCATGGCTACCTCTGCTTCTGATACTGGCTCAAGATCAATGTGTTGAGGTGACTAGTATATTACTTCCTGACTTTCCTTCTGTTGCATTAATATGTTTATTTAGTTTTTCTAGAATAAAAATGATACTTTGGGGCATTTAGGAGCTTCATGGACCCAACCTCTTCCAGAAAGCCCTATTCCTTTTCATGCTTAGCTAATTGACAAATTCGAGCCTCCTCCTTCACTAGACACTTGAAATTGTAGCTTCTAATAGTCTCCAGACTGTGTCTAATGAGATATCCCTGTGGGGCTTTGACAAAGATCTGGCAAATATATCTTACATTTTTGAGGTATCTACTTGTGTAATCTTTGAGAATGCGTACCTGTGTATCTCTCTCAGAGATTGGTTAAGTGTAAAAATGGAAAAATGCTTTGGAGAGGTGACACTACTAAGTAATAATTTATTATAATGAGTTTTGCTCATTCAGAAATGTATATTGCATGCCATTATATGCTAGGAACTGTGACAAATTTCATTAAGCTTTGTTTTTCTTATTTTAAGAAGAAATGCTCATGGTAAATTGAAATAAATCTCTCTTAACTGTAGCCAAGTAAATAACCAGTTAGAACCACATGTAGACATACATAGTAAAAGCCATATACAGCTTTACATTTCTATAATTTAATAATTTGGATATATGGGATTAAATTATAGGGAGACTGGATATGTGGCTCAATATTATAGTTCCCCCTCAAGAGAGTTTGAATTTTTTTATCATTAATAAAGAATTCTGAAACTCTGGAGTTTTTGTTTGGGGTCTGAATTTTTAAAGTACAACTGGGTATTTGTTTTGAAATAGCTAAATGGTGCCAGGAGCAACAATTATCATTAATGTTTACTGTCATTTGAGCTTTAGAGGAGGAAAAATAAAGCTCATGGGAAATACTGAAATTTGTACGTAATAAAAGGAGTCTATAAGAAGAAAACATAAGTAAGAATGAATATTATATGAAAATTTCATCATACTGAGGGGCAAGAGTAGTAAAAAGATTTTCTTAATTATATAGTCAGATGTTTAAAGTATGAGGCTATCATATTAAATTTGGTGAAAATATTTGGTCTTTTGGATGGAAGATGTGGAAGTTTAAACATGGGCGTATATTTAAGAATATTAATGATCTATCCCATCTTTTTTTTTTTTTTTTAACAAACTCACCTCATGATCTACATGCACATCTGTCTTTATTCTGAAGGTCTGTTATATCCCAGAAAGATGCTGTAGTTGTGTTTCAAAAGTAATGACACATAATTTTGTGACACAATTTTGTCACAAAAATGATTGGCAGGGCAGTTTTGTTTGATAACATGATTGTGTGATATGTCAAAATAAGCCATGCTCTTTTATACTATTTAAAAATAAAGAAGAAACATGAAGACATGTGAAACAGTAGTTTGTATATTCAGTAGAATTAAGACAAATCACTAAAATGATCTCTTTAGCTCTTAGGGGGACTAAGTTAAAGGGCAAATACACATATAGCAGCAGGCATGGCCATAACTTAGAATCACTTGCTATAGACTAGTCTGCTGGAATGAGATCCTTCTGCAGCCACTCCCGTTCAGCCAAAGTATGGATGGAAAACACCCTTGTTATGTTAAACATTAGAATCAAGCAAACTTGCCATCTAACCGAATTCTCTAAAATAAGACTCGGTCAACTTTCTATAAAGGGCCAGATAGTGAATATTTTTGGTTTTGTGGTTCCGACAGTCTCTATCACAACTACTCAACTCTGCTGTTTGAGTTTAAAAGCATCCATAGACAATATGTAAATGAATAAGTGTGGCTGTGTTCCCAAAGGATTTTATTTATAAGCACTGAAATGCGAATCTCACATAATTTTGTGTGTCACAAAACGTTCTTCTTCTTTTTACTTTTTTAGCCATTTAAAAATGTAAAAACTATACCTTCGTGTATGGGCCATCTGAAAACAGGTGAAGGTACAAATTTGGCCCATGGGCAGTAATTTACCAGCCCTGCTTTAAAGTGCTCTGGCCATTTCCTTCTCTCATAGCTTCCAAACTAATTAGGATTAAATAGACTTTCAGGAGGCACACTGCATCTGTTGCATCACAACTTTGTTTTAAAATACTGTGACCTGAATTTTAAATGTAGATAAAAGTGGCTAGAATTTATAGGTTCAGTATTTAACTACTCTCTTCCACATTATGCAATTCATCTTTTATTTCATAACATAGTTTCTAATCCTTTTCCCTTCAAATCTAATTTGTATGTGACATATATAATCTTCTTTGGAAAAGATATTTGCCTTGACTCAAACAATCCCTTTGTTCACTCTTAGATTTTACTCTTGAAATGAGAGAACACACATTTTGGTTCTGGATGAATAAGAGAAAAAAAGTAAATGGAGTTGAACATCAGCCAAAATACAGTCTTTGCATAAGATGCCCAACTAATTTTCCTTAGCTTTGTCTGCTCTATTAATTTTCTGCCAGTTGCTTATTTTCTTCCAAATCTTACACATCCACTGGATGCAAAAGGAACAGCAGTGAAATCCGTATTTGAGCCAGATTAGTAGAAAGAACTCAGCCATTTACACTATTATAACCAAAAATAATTTCTTAATTCAATTTAACCAATAATGAGAGTGTGAGCATGTTTTTCTAAAGACAGTACTGTTTAGAGTGAGAGATGATAAAAGCCCATGCAGTTGAGAAGAAGGAATATGCTCAACTATATTCCAATAAAAATAAATAACAATAGATATGTCACCTGGTCTAGCCAAGAGGGTCACAGCATCGGAGGACAAAACTGTTCTGTAGGGTCCTTTTACTTTCCTCCTCCAAGTGTGGTATCACTGAGAAGGTGTTGGCCCCTCTGAAATTCTACAGTGCGGAATAATTTCTCACACTGCTTCTTTTTGTAGTACCATCATAATGTGAAGGTTTTGTTATACAGCTTCTTGAGCACATCTAAGATTACAGCACTGAAGATTCCTGCTAGCCTGAGTTCCTCACCTGGATGGTGCCCACCACTTGGGAATACCTGGTTGTTAATCCTGTACTGTTTCTAGCTGGGTACCCTGAAAGTCACGTTCCTAATGTGGGAAATGTCTTTTCCCATTTTTGTTACTCTGTGCTGCAAAGCTCTGCTGTCTCCACTGTGTCTTATCAAATAGAGAACACACTTCTAAAGTTTTAAATGTCATGTTTGTTGTTATCCCCTTTCCCCACCTCAGGATTCAGGAACTGCTCCTTGAAGGTGGTGATGTGAATAAATTGAGGACCAGACACCAAAATATGATCATTTTTTTTCCCTTAGTAAGAACCCAGTGACCTCAAAGCAAGTGTATACATTTTAGTTCTCTCTTTTCAGCGTGAATTTCTTCCCCTGAGCTTTCTCAGACACTCACTCATCTAGATCGTTGGCCAGGTAAATTCCATAAGCCCCGCTAAAATGCTCAGAAGCCACACATAGCTTGGATTTCCATTCTGGAATTTCCATAAATGAATATAATAGAGTGAGTCACACAAGTGGCAGAAGTTGTAGGTAAGTGTTCAGGGAGACTGAAGATTATGCTTGAGCTAGAGTTGTCCAGGGAAGAGTCTAACAGAATCTAGAATTTGAGCTGGACTTTGAAAAATGGATATGAATAGAAATTAAAGTCAACAGACATAGTCAGTGTCTTTTTCCTTTGGTACTCTGATACACATTTTAGGAGTTGATAGTCAAAGGCCACTTATGTAAACAGATCATTAGGGGACAGACAATAGACTAGGAGTTTAAAAAAATCATGAAGTAAATAAACAAATATTTAGAAAAAGAAATCAGTGGGAGAAGGGATTTCTTACGTTAGTCAGTGCATCAATGTTAGCTACAGATCAGAGTGCGTACTATGCCCTGTGCTGCTGCTGCTAAGTCTCGTCAGTCGTGTCCGACTCTGTGCAACCCCATAGACGGCAGCCTACCACGCTCCCCCGTCCCTGGGATTCTCCAGGCAAGAACACTGGAGTGGGTTGCCATTTCCTTCTCCAGTGCACGAAAGTGAAAAGTGAAAGTGAAGTTGCTCAGTCGTGTCCGACTCTTAGCGACCCCATGGACTGTAGCCACCGGGCTCCTCCATACATGGGATTTTCCAGGCAAGGGTACTGGAGTGGGGTGCCATTGCCTTCTCCGACAATGCCCTGTTCCATGTTTCAATTATATCTGCATAATATATAAACAAACGTGTGCAGGAAAGACTTTATGGGAGAGATGGGATTTCAGAAGTTTTTGAATACTTTCTGAAGATTTAGGAGGCTCTGACCAATACTAGTTCATAATACATGTAGGATAAAGTTTCTTGGAATACCACCAGAATGAAACCCAGTGTGAAATATTTTTTGTTTTTGCTTTAATTGCTTTTCTATTGAATAGAGGTTTAAAAATACATCAGACAGGTTGATTTTTGATCGAAAAAGATTCATTTCTGTGTAAATCACCTAAAATAGCAAAAAAGAGCAAAACTATCAGTGTTGGATTCTCTGGAATTTTTATAAATTTTTTTATTGAAATATAGAAACAAATTGCCAGTCCAGGTTTGATGCATGATACTGGATGCTTGCAGCTGGTGCGCTGGGATGACCCAGAGGGATGGTATGGGGAGGGAGGAGGTAGGGGGGTTCAGGATGGGGAACACGTGTATACCTGTTGCGGATTCATGTTGATGTATGGCAAAACCAATACAATATTGTAAAGTAATTAACCTCCAATTAAAATAAATAAATTTATATAAAAAAAGAAATCACAAAACAAAACAAAAGAAATACAGTTGATATACAAAGCTGTGTTAGTTTCAGATGTACAGCAAACTAACTCATATATATATATATATATATATATATATATATGCATTTTTGATTTTTCTGGAGGAATGGCAACCCACTCCAGTATTCTTGCCTGGAAAATTCCATGGACAGAGGAATCTGACAAGCTATAGTCCATGGGGTTGCAAAGAGTCAGACACAACTGAGCGACTGATCATATACATTCTTTTTTTTAGATTCTTTTCCATTATAGGTTATTATAAGATACTGAGTATGGTTCCCTGTGCTATACAGTAGGGCCTTGTTGTTTATCTATTTTATGTATAGTATATGTAAATGTTAATCTCATATATGTATATATGTTAATCTCAACCTCCTAATTTATCTCTGCCACCCATTTCCCCTTTGGTAACCATGCGTTTGTTTACTATCTCTGTGAATCTATTTCTGTTTTGTAAATAAACTCATTTGTCTCATTTCTTAAAGAGTGCACATATAAGTGATATCACATGATAACTGTCTTTCTCTGTCTGAGTTTACTGAGTATGATCATCTCTCTAGGTCCATCCATGTTGTCACAAATGACATTACTTCTTTTTTATGGCTGAGTAATATTCCATTCTGTACATATACCACATGTTCTTTTTCTATTCATCTGTTGATCGACCTTTATAATTATATAATATTTTTCTATGGTGGCACATGGTAACTAGACTTATCACAGTGATCTTTTTGAAATGCATAGGAATATTGAATCAATATGTTGTATATCAGGAGCAAACATAGCATTATATATAGGTCAATTATACTTCAAAAACAAACAAGCAAACAAACAAAAAAAAACTCATAGGAAAAGAGATTTGTGGTTACCAGAAGTGCAGAGTGGGATCAATTGAATGAAAATAGTCAAAAGGTTCAGATTTCCAATTATAAGATAAGTAAGCGCTAGGGATGTACAGTACAACATGAAAAATATAATTAGTGCTGTTGTATGCTGTTTATAAAAGTAGTTAAAGTAAATCTCAAATTCTGACAAGGAAATTTTTTCTCTATTTCTTTATTTTTGTATCTATAGGAGATGATAGATATTTATTAAACTTATTATGGCAATCATTTCATGATATATGTAAGTCAAATCATTATGTTGTACACCTTAAACCTATACAGTGCTGAATATCAATTATAGTTCAATAAAACTAGAAGAAAAATAGTTTTAGTATACTAAGTCCAACATCTGGACCCAATCAATGTTTACTTCTTTTTCACTGTTCTTTTTCTGCCCTAAGTGTGGGCTCTACTTTCCTTTGTATTCGCATGTTTTATAATCTTTTGTTGAAATGGACATTTTGGATAACATTTTGAAGCACCTCTGTATTTTAACTTTTTTCATTGATAAAAACCTTTGTTTTCTATTTTGTAACTTACTTGGGCTTGATTGTAGAATCTTTTCTGTGGTATGTGACCATTGATGTGTCCGCTCAGTTTTTAGTTTTTATTTCTAGTCTAGCTTCCTAATGGCTTTTGCTGTGTCTTCTACCTCAATTGTTAGCCAATGTTTTGGGCTGATGTACTCAAACACCTCAACCCCATAATCTTTCCCCCTCTACTATGGATCAGTATGTATGTTTGGTAGCATGTTCAAAGTTCAGATAATTCTTACTTGCCTTGAATTTTATTTACTACCAGACCATCTCAAATTTTCCTTGCACACATGTTTAGTTTTATAGTCACACAGGGATGTGTAGAGAGCTTATCTAGCTCTTGTATGCCTGTGCGAGTGCTCAGTTGCTCAGTTGTGTCTGACTCTTTGTGACCCCCATGGACTGAAGCCAGTCAGGCTCCTCTGTCCATGGAATTTTCCAGGCAAAAGTACTGGAGTGGGCTGCCAGGGGATCTTCCCAACAAGGGGATCTTCCCAACCCAGGCTCGAATCCTTATCTCCTGAATTGGCAGGTGGATTCTTTACTACTGTGCCACCTGGGAAGCCCCAGCTCTTGTATGGTTCTCCTTTTTAGGTTTTCCCTATTAACATTCTGGTTGGTCCACAGCTTGCCCCATCTATACTTTAGTCTCAGGCTAGCAGAGCTGTGGATTTACCTCATTCTTTTTCCACTGCATTTGCCTCTTCTGCTGACAGCCTTGCTGGGTATGGATTTGTACCTTCTGCCCCAAATCAAGTCTTCCGATACTGGCAGAGAGCTGCTAGTTTTCATGGTCAATTTTGCTTTTGTAATCCTTCTGCACTGACAAACTGGGGGATTCAGAAGTGGAATGGGAGCAGCCCTAGGCAGAAAGCCTGCAGAATCCCACACCTCTTGCCCAAAGTTCAGTTGATTGTCATGAATAAATGCTTCTTAATTTGTTGTCTACCATTAGTTAATTTCTAGAGCCCTGAAGTGATTGTTTTGTATTTTTTTTTTTCCAGTTTTATGGTTGTTTTTAATGGCATGGATGGGAGGCTTTATACCTCTTTAGGGTCCTTTAAACAATTAAATGTTTTTAAAGCATCGGAGTGCAGGTGTCTTGTTTTACTTATGAGTCTAGTTTATGGCCAGAGGAAGAAGGATCTGCTCCCTCAGGTGATTATTTTCCCCTTTTCAGCAGTATCACATCAAAAGTGATACTTTGATGTTGCAAAATATAGTCTGTTTAAAGATGGCAGTAACTTATGGATTTAATTTTATTTTTTCTCATCACATATGGATGACCTTTGGCATGCTGACAGTAAGATTATTTGTGTAAATGGTGTGGCTTGGTGTGGCTCATCGTATTGATGAGTGGGATGCATACTGTTAAGTTCCTTATTTTAAAGAAGATTTAAAAATTACACATTTTTACAACTTTTAAACTTTAAATCTCTTAAATATCACTATTAATGGAGATGAGCAAAAGTGTAATAATATTCAAATATTGTACAATATGAAAATCATATGTGCTGCTGCATATTTTGAAATAGTTTTATTTATTGTACAAACAGTTTTTAGCTACCAGCTTAAACACTGTATATGTAGTCTTTAATTTAGTCTTGCCATTTCCTTGATGGGATTGTTATTTTATCAGAATATATTGTTATTATAATATCATCATTATATATATCATCATTTTATAGATGTGGAAATTGTGACTGAGAGAAGTTAAGTAACTTGTTCAAGGACAGACGAGTAAATATTGGTATATGCATATTAGAAACCCAATTGGTCTGCCTCTCATATCTTGCTTGGATAATATATGGTCATGTGATATGGAAACTCATAGTATTATTTCCAACTGGGGGTAATATAAATTTTAGAGGTTAGGCTTTTTAAATTCCTTATCCTTTATTTCTGCTGAACTTTTAGCATTGCTTCTGAGGCTGATTAAAAAGTGTCCACTTAGAGCAGTTCTGGACTCTTTGGCAGTACCTTACTGACCTATGAATTCCCTACGGCAGAGTGGTAATTGCTTTTATATGCCTTATCTTACAGCTCTTGCTTTACATAAGACAACAAAATCAATAAGCAAAAATTTTTTTAAACCATCATTTAAATACAGATAATCTTCTCTTTGCCTTCCAAGTATTGGAAAAACTTAGATAAACAGCTGAGATCTTAAAATTAGTGTCTGTGAAATTCACAACTTTACACCCTGATGCATTAAATAGAATGGTGCTCTAAGTTCAATATGTTTGCTATTGCCTTTCTTAAATGAAGAATACATGATGATAGCATAAGGAATATGAAAGCAGTTATAACTTTTGCCACTTGAAAAAACTTTGGGATAAAGAAAAATGCTATAACCATCCTTGAGTTTCATTTGTTTATTTCCAACTTGTGATTCTCCCTTAAGGATATCATGCTTGGTCTCTACACTTAGAAAAAACATGTTAAATTAGAGTAACACCTCATGTATGTGAGAAACTACTTATTTGCTAAAATTTACTGTTTTCTTATCTGTTTGTTTGAGAGTACCTTTGAAGAGTGAGCAAAGTGTTCCTCTTTTCCTGGGAGCCTGCCTGGAATGGAAACATAGCAAATGGACTAATGCTGCTAATGTTTACCTTTTGAGAACGAATGTAGCCCAAATCATTTCAGTCTCTTTGATGCTCACAAGAGAGGGAGGGGAAAAAAACTCATGATCAAGTAATATAAACTAGTTAGTCTTCACTTTTGCTGAGGTCCTGCTGCCAGCTGTGGGTTTTCTAAAATGCTGAGGGAGATTCTGAATCCTGAGTGGTCAAAAGCACACAAATTGTACTAGAAGCTATTCTTATTGAAAAATGAGCAATAATAGAGGTGTGGAAACAGCTCATTTTACCTTTCTGATTTTTCTGAGGTTTGAATCACGTTCCTCTTATTACTGGAGGCTGTTTTGCCCACAGCTGATTTTGTTCTTAGGTGGCTCAGCATTTGAATATGTCAGAGCATCGCTTTGCTCTCAGTGTGGCTCAGTGACAAGGCATGATTGTTATGTAAAGGGGGAACAATGAGTAGGGGGTTCTTTGCTTCCAGGGTTTGTCCACAAATACCCTACACCTAAAGATATTCTCAAGGCCCTGAGATGTATAAATTGTCCTAAAAAATCACCACCACAACTGCTACCTACTCTTCAGAATCCTCCAATTCTGTCTGCCCTCCCCAAACATACAGTTTCCACCAACTATTATATATACAGGCCTATAGAACGAAGAATGTAGTCTGGTGGCCTCTATGATAAAAATGCAAACATAATTATAGAGGAATTAGTTTCTAGTGCAAAAATATGTCTTAATTTTTCCTGTAAACTTTTGGGCAAAGTATGATTTTTTTTTATGCCATTTCTCCTCAGACATGGAGTTTTAAAACAGATTACTTCAGGAAAGAAAATTATCTGATAAGCAGCAGAAGTTTAAGTACTCTGTGATAGGAAGGAAAGACTGAGGACACTTTCTAATTGTGGCCCCCCTGGATGAGTAATCAGAGAAAGCAACGGCAACCCACTTCAGTACTCTTGCCTGGAAAATCCCATGGACGGGGGAGCCTGGTAGGTGTAGTCCATGGGGTCTCGAAGAGTTGGACACAACTGAGTGACTTCACTTTCACATTTCACTTTCATGCATTGGAGAACGAAATGGCAACCCACTCCAGTGTTCTTGCCTGGAAAATCCCAGGGACGGGGGAGCCTGGTGGGCTGCCGTCTATGGGGTCACACAGAGTCGGACACGACTGAAGCGACTTAGCAGCAGCAGCAGCATGAGTAATACAATATTATGGTTTGTAGTCAGACTTCTCAGGAATTGAAGCACACAGATTGGAAGTCTGAGAAAATGAACAAAAGTGATCATGATCAGATCATAGCCTATAGAAATATTTCAAAAAGTGATACACTGGTGTGCAGAGGCCCTGTGCAAACTACCAGACATAAGGATTTTGAAGAGGAGATAAATGTCCCTCAATACCTTTTGGGTGAATAATGTAGACAAAATAAAATACTTTTCTTCTTTATTTCAAATCAGTGGGAAACTACTATTCTGGAAAACAAGGGAACTGGATTTGGCATTAAGTTGTAAGTTTTCTATTAAGATCTTTGGAATTCAGAATTGACATGTGGAATGTCAGCTATTGTTTATGACTACATAGCTGTGACAGTACATAAATAATAAATGTTTGCTTCATCTTATATCCAAGAGCCTGGGATGCTGGAATGACCTTAGAAATGTTGCCTCTCTCTCACTGGCAGTAATTTGAAGATGTTTTTGATGAATCAAGGTGGAAATTAACATTCTTCCCCATGAAACATACAGGCCTTTGGCTACACACAAAAAAGCTAGATCTGTTGTGTTCTGATTTATTGGAAGTCTCATTAAAATTCTCAGATGAAGCTTACCTTTGTATGTATAAAATAAATATGAATACTGTTCAGCAGCTATATTATTTCTGTATGTCAGAATGTGTGATACTGTGTATAAGTATCAGCCAGACTCCAAATAGAAACTACTGTGAGTTTAAAACAGGAGATTTAATACCAGATTGTCTAAGCAGGTGAAAGAAAAGCTGAGTAACCAAATGGAACACAATTAGGTTGATCTCACTGACCCACTGGGCATGAGTTTGAGCAAGCTCTGGGAGTTGGTGATGGGCAGGGAAACCTGGTGTGCTGCAGTCCTTGGGGTTGGGAAGAGTTAGACACGACTGAGCAACTGAACTGAACTGAGGAATTAATGGCAGCAGGAAGTCATTACCATCCTATGTTAATTATCTACTGCTGTGTAACAAATTATCCCTAAAGTTACTGGTTTAAAACAACAAAATATTATTGTCTCATACAGTTTTGAAAGTTGGGAATATTAGTGTGGTTTAAATGGCTACCTCTGGCTCAAAGTCCCCAGTGAAGTTGTAGTCAAGCTGTTAGCTGGGGTTGCTGTCTTACCTATGGGTGCTTGACCAAGGTGAGGCATTTACTTCCAGGTTCAGTCAGGTGATGATTGGTAGACTCTGGTCTCCTGCCATATGAGTCTCTCCACAGAGTAACTTTACATCATGGCAGCTGGCTTCCCCTAAAACAAGTGGACCATGAGAGAGAGAGTGTACTCAAGATAGAGCCCTAGTCTTTTTAAAAAAATTATTAAAGTATAATTGACCTACAACAGTATGTTAGTTCCAGGCACTGCTGCTGCTAAGTCGCTTCAGTCGTGTCCAACTCTGTGCGACCCCATAGACGGAAGCCCACCAGGCTCCCCCATCCCCGGGATTCTCCGGGCAAGAACACTGGAGTGGGTTGCCATTTCCTTCTCCAATGCGTGAAAGTGAAAAGTGAAAGGGAAGTCATTCAGTCGTGTCCAATTCTTAGCAACCCCATGGACTGCAGCCTACCAGGCTCCTCCATCCATGGGATTTTCCAGGCAAGAGTACTGGAGTGGGGTGCCATTGCCTTCTCCAGTTCCAGGCACACAGCATAGTTATTTAATATTTATATACGTGAAAAAATCATCACCATGATAAATCTAGTTACCATCTTTTACCATATAAAGATATTAAGTGAAAAGTGAAAGTGAAGTCGCTCAGTCGTGCCTGACTCTTAGCGACCCCATGGACTGCAGCCTACCAGGCTCCTCCGTCCATGGGATTTTCCAGGCAAGAGTACTGGAGTGGGGTGCCATTGCTTTCTCCAATTACAAGGTTATTGACTGTATTTTCCAGGCTATACATTTCATCTCCCTGACTAACTTCTCTTGTAGTGAAAGTTGGTACATATTACTCTTCCTCACCTGTTTCACTCATGCTCCAGTCTTTTTATATCTAAAATGATATCCCATTACTTCTGCTGTTTTCTACTTATTATGAGTCACAAAGTCCAGCCCACACTCAAAGGGGGAGGATTATACAAGTGTGAGCATGCCAGAAGTTATGTATATTAGTTTGCTAGGACTGCTGTAACAAAGTACTACAAACTGGGTAGTTTAACAGAAACTTATTGTCTCAGTTCTGGAGTCTAGAGGTCTGAAATGAAAGTGTCAGCAGGGCATTTCCTTCTGGGGGCTGTGAGGGACTCAGTCCCATGCCTTTTCTGTGCTTTTGATGATTTGGTGGCATCTTTGGCATTCCTTGTCTTGTAGATGAATTACTTCAGTCTCTGCCTTCATCTTCACATGATGTTCTCCCTGCATCTGTGTTTGTCTCTCTAAATTTTTCCTTTTTATGAGGATGGCAGTGGTACTGGATTAGGGCCTACCTTAATGATCTCAACTTGATTCATCTGTAAAACCTTATCTTCAAATAAGAGTTAGAAATTCACTGACACTGAGGGTTAGATATTCAGTATATCTTTTTTTACTGGGGACACAATTCAACCCACAACCGTGAACATCACTGGAGGCTGTTTTAGAAATGGCCCACCACATGTTGGTAGCTTGGAAGCCAAAGGGAGGAGACAATTTTTATGGTGCCTGCTGGGATCAGCTTCCACCTGATAGAAGCTAGAACCATGGCAGACTGTCTGGCCAGAGATGGAGCTGTGGAGAAGAGTCTTGCTGCCAGACTCTCTGATACATGAGCGTGGAGGGAATGGGAGAATAACCTGGTTCTTCCTCATTCTGCCCCATTCCAAGTCAGTTGACAAGGGCACCTACGAAAGTCAGCCATCCTGGAAGAGCTGAGCTGGAGAAAGGCAAGCAGTGGATCTGAGGCACATATGTGCCTCATATGTGTTAGATCTGCAGCAAGGCATCCCAGAGTGATGCAGCAAACTCACGGAGACATCACAGGATGTTAAAAAAATTTTTGAGGTTAACACAGCAATGTCGATACTTGTTGGAACCACGTGCAATACTAGCTCAAGGTAGTTCACAGATGCAACATTAGATTGTACTACATTTCTTTTTGATATATTGGCAGTTTCTGTGTCCTAATTACTTTAGTAAGTGGAACTTTTAGATATATCTATACCTAGAGAAGCCATGAAAAAAATTCCCAAGACACTAAGGACTCTGTGAATTGAGAACATTTTGAAACGGCTGACATTAGGCATTATTTCTATTATTATTCACCATGGCCATATTTATAGAGCAGTCCTGGGAAGGTTGATCCTTTAATGTCTTGGCAGCTAACTTTCTGCTCTCCATTATCCCATCTTGATCTTAGAATGACTGAATTCAAGGTTGGGCTGTGAGGACTGTGGAGTTGAGTTAATCCAAGAGAATAGGAAAAGTCTTACCTAAGAAAACCAAGGTAACATTTATGGATCCCAGAGAGTGGGGCTTTAAAATTTTAGTGATTCATCTGCGAAGGATGCCATTTGAAAGAAAGGAAAATCTGGACACATGTATATGTTCTAGCTAAACTGAGTATCACATGTCTGCATGCAGCTTCAGCCCTTGCACCTGCTGTTCTTACTGCCAGAGAAGTCTCCCCACCCCTACTCCTGTCTCACCTCCTATCAAGGGATGAATTTTCCTTCTTGGGCTCAGCCAAGAGCTCCCTTACTCCGTTATACCTATCTTGTACTCTTTCATAGCTGCTGGTGCTGTCCCATTATAATAGTTACCACACTGAGCCACTAAGCATCTTTATGTATTTCTTCCTGCTGGTTTGTAGGCTCCATGAGGGAATCAGTTATTTCTGTCTTGCCATCACTGTATCTTTAGTATACAGAGCCCGGCACATAGACACTAAATAGATATTTTAGGAATGAGTAATTTTTTTGGAATTAGATTGAAAAGAGAGATTACAGCTTTTATTACAGTGAGTCAAAGGTGGATGCTTCCATTGGTGACAGAGTATCTTCTGTTATAGTCCTCAAATACACTAGAAAAGGAAATGGTTCTGTAACAGGAAATGTAATTTAATCAGATCTGAATATTCACATTGTGACTCAAATATGCATAAATGATGCTTTATTTATAGTGGACCGGTGTGCCTGACTTGTCGTTTGAAGGTCACTCAGCAGTTTTCCGTTCACAGCTTAGTCTCTTCCATGTTAACTCAGTCTCTTTAAGGAAAGAAAGCTTTTTCCATGGAAAGGGTCATCTATCTTTGGGTGGTTTGAGTGATGTTTGTTATGAAGAAGGGGGCATCTGTTCTGCAACCATCTTCTGACCCCTGGATCCTACTGCAGTGCAGCTTGTCTTGCCTGGCCATGGGTCCTGTTTGGCATCTGCCTGGTTATTCAGCATCAGCTGGCAGCCTTGATGATGTCCAAGTTCTGCCATGCTTGTGATCTTGAGGATCTTGCATTTTATATCTTCCTTATTTCAGACTTGGGTCTCTTCTGGTTCACAAAACATACTGATCTCTACAAAGCCCAGAAAACTTTGGCTGCCTTCTCTGCATCCCATCAGATTGTGAACATCCCTTAGGCTCCCATGAGTCAAAACACAAGTGCTGTTTTTTTTTTTTTTTTTTTTTTTTAATCACCTAAGCACCATGTCCCTGCATTGGCAGGCAGAATGTCAGGCTCCCTTGAGGCAGCTTATACTCTTTCCAGGATATTCCCTGGAAAGTCAGGCCCAGCTGACTTTCTTTGTTATTCTGCCAAGCCTCCTTGGGGGTCCTATTATTTCACACTCCCTGCAGCTAAGGCTCAGAGAAATAGGGTGTTGAAAACAGTGACCCACCCCAGTCTTGATTTACTTAAATCCTTCTCTGCTTTATGACCTAATTTTACAAATTCTTTGAGCTCAGTCCTCTAAACTTGGTCTTTTTTGGCAATTCAAAATATAACCTTCTCTCACTTTAGTGCCTAACTCTAACTAATCAAAAGCACTTTGGCTTTTGGAGGATTATTTTTCCTCTGGGTATAAAAATATTTTATTTGAAACCCAAAGCCAAGCAATGACTTTTTGGTTATAGGAGAAATCTGCCTTCCCTTTATCCAGGGAGCTTAGCCTTGTGTTCGGGGCTCAGCTTTACTGGTGAAAAGGATGGTAAGTTCAAAGAAGAGAGGTGGGTGAAGGCAGGCAGGGAAGGAGATTTAATATAAAAAAGTATTATCTGACTACATTTGTAGTTACAACTTATATTGCATTTGTGTTAATATAAAGCTTTATTGCTCACAAAATGCTTTTGGTTTATCATCTTGAAGAAGTAGAGAAGAATGGTTAAAAGTCCACAATTTAAATCTGGGTTTTCATCTTAATTCAGCCATGCACCAACAGTGTGATAGTCAATGAGCTAATAAGAATTTCTTCACTTGTAAAATAAAAATGGAAAGAACATATTCACAGTGTTATCACCATTAGATAATGCTTCATTTATGTGAAGAATTTGGCATATATCCAGAAATTAAAGAGTATAAGGACTTCCCTGGTGGTCCAGTTGCTAGGACTCTGTGATCCCAATGCAGGCGGCCAGGGCTCCACTCCTGGTCAAGGAGCTAGATCCCACATGGTGCAGCCAAGAGTTCACATGCCGTGACCGGAGGATCCTTCATGCCAGCAGTAAGCCCCGGCACAGCCAAATTAATTACTTAATTAAAAAAAAGAAATTGAAGAGTATAAATAAGGGCCGCAGCTTAATTTTTCAGCCGATATTAATCTCTTTGGAGCTTTCTTCTTCAGTCAGATTTGTTCAAACTGCAACCTTAGTCATGGATTTCCTTCTGTTTGCCTAGAGTAAAGAAAATGGAGGCCCTTAATTGCTAAAATATTTGGAAGTTCATGTGTGCCTCTCTCAAATGGCCATTTCACATGACCTTGTGCTGCTTCTATGCTTGGTCGCTTTGTTGACTGATACTGAGAACTTGGGAGCTTCCAGCCCAGATTCCCCACATGGGAGGCAGGGGGCAGGGAGTGGTTCTAGTCTCACTAAAACCTTAGCCTTGCAAATGAAGGCCCTCCTCTTTCACACCCAGTGATTCTCCTTTTCCCCCAGCCCCTATCCTCCTCTGGGCCAACCCAACGTAATCTCAAGAAGTTCACATTTTAGCAACAAAAGCCAGGAATGGAGACTTATACCATAATATTTGTACTTTCTGTGGGGCACCTCTTGTGTTCTGCTGCAGCAAGAACAAAGCACATGTTATATACTATGCAGTGAATAAATGAAAGGAGTTGTTATATTTATGCCATGGTGTAATGGAAAGATAAAAAATTTTGAAATATACTTTAAACCCAAACCCAGTGAAAGAGTTTTAGGAATGATTATTTCAAGAATATTGAAAAAGAAGATAAAGCATCAGACAATCAGAATTCTAAGATTTCTATCAAACTTATAGGAAGGAGAAAAAGGACTCAGACCAACACTGAATATTGGGCTTTGGGAATTTGTCCTTGTTATCAGAATGAATTTAGAAATCAGAACCTAGGTATCTATAATGATTAAAGATGGGAATACAAATATGCATAGTACAAACAAAGCTCACAGAGGTGATAGAATTCCAGCTGACCTATTTCAAATCCTGAAAGGATGCTGTTAAGTGTTACATTCAGTATGCCAGCAAATTTGGAAAACTCTGCAGTGGCCACAGGACTGGAAAAGGTGACTTTTCATTCCAATCCCAAAGAAGGGCAATGTCAAAGAATGTTCAAACTACCACACTATTGAGCTCATTTCACATGCTAGCAAGGTAATGCTCAAAACCCTTGAATTTAGGCTTCAACCGAAAACTTCCAGATGTACAAGCTGGATTTAGAAAAGGCAGAGGAACTAGAGATCAAATTGCCAACATCTGTTGATTGTGGAAAAAGTAAGAGAATTCCAGAAAAACATCTACTTTTGTTTTATGACTACTCTAAAGCCTTTGACTGTGTGGATCACAGCAAACTGTGGAAAATTCGTAGAGATGGGAATACCAGACCACCTTATCTGTCTCCTGAGAAACCTGTATTCAGGTCAAGAAGCAACAGTTAGAATTGGACATGGAACAACGGGCTGGTTCCAAATTGGGAAAGGAGTACGTCAAGGCTGTATATTGTCACCCTGCTTATTTAACTTATACGTAGAGTACATCATGCAAAATGCTGGGCTGGGTGAATCATAAGCTGGAATCAAGATTGCCGGGAGAAATATCAACAGCCTCAGATATGCAGATGACACCACTCTAATGACGGAAAGTGAGGAGGAACTAAACAGCCTCATGATGAAAGTGAAAGAGAAGAGTGAAAAAGCTGGTTTAAAACTCAGTATTCAAAAAACTAAGATTATGGCATCCGGTCCCATCATTTCATGGCAAATAGATGGAGGAAAAATGGAAATAGTGAAAAACTTTATATTCTTGGGCTCCAGCATCACTGTGAATGGTGACTGCCATGGCATCAAAAGATACTTGTTCCTTAGAAGAAGCTATAACAAACCTAGACAGTGTATTGAAAAGCAAAAATATCACTTTGCCGACAAAGGTCCATGTAGTCAAAGCTATGATTTTTCCAATAGCCATGTACAGATGTGAAAGTTGGACCATAAAGAAGGCTGAGCGCTGAAGAATCGATTCTTTCAAACTGTAGTATTGGAGAAGACTCTTGAGAGTTCTTTGGACTTCAAGGATACCCAACCAGTCAATCCTAAAGGAAATCAACCCTGAACATTCATTGGAAGAACTGATACTGAAGCTGAAACTCCAATACTTTGGCCACCTGATGTGAAAAACTGACTCCTTTGAAAACACCCTGATGCTGGGAAAGATTGAGGGCAGGAGGAGAAGGGGACGACAGAGGATGAGATGGTTGGATGGCATCACCGACTCAATGGACATGAGTTTGAGCAAGCTCTGGGAGTTGGTGATGGACAGGGAAGCCTGGCGTGCTACAGTCCATGGTCTCACAAAGAGTCGTACTCGACGAAGTGACTGAACTGAACTGATTGAGTGAGACAGTCCCATCTTGCAGCCACCACTCCTACTAGACAGAAGTCCCAGCTTTTTTCTGCCTCAGGATGCTGATTACCAAGAGTGCAACTAGTCTATTACAGCACTTTTGTGTGCATTAGTAAAGGGCACCCTCTACAGAGGCAGACTGCGGATACCAGAGTGCCTGGCTTGGTGACTCATTGGAAAAGACTCTGATGCTGGGAAAGATTGAAGGCAGGAGGAGAAGGGAATGACAGAGGATGAGATGGTTGGATGGCATCACTGACTTGATGGACATGAGTTTGAGCAAGCTCTGGGAGTTGGTGATGGACAGGGAATCCTGATGTGCTACAGTTTGTGAGGCTGCAAAGAGCTGGACTCAACTGAGTGTCCTTTGAACGACAACAAAGTCTCTTCAGTAAATGGTGCTGGGAAAACTGGACAGCTGTATGTAAAACAGTGAAGCTGGAACACTCCCTAACACCATACATAAAAATAAACTCAGAGTGGATTAAAGATCTAAATGTAAGGCCAGAAACTATAAAATTCTTAGAGGGAAACATAGGCAGAATGCTCTTTGACATAAATCACAGCAAGTTCTTTTTTGAACCCACCTCCTAGAATCATGGTAATAAAAGCAAAAATAAAGAAATGGGACCTAATGTGTTAGTGTTAGTTGCTCAGTTGTGTCTGACTCCTTGTGATCCCATGAATTGTAGCTCCCCAGGGCCCTCTGTCCATGGAATTCTCCAGGCAAGAATACTGGGAGCGTGTAGCTGTTCCCTTCTCCAGGGGATTTTCCTGACCCAGGAATCAAACCCGGGTCTCCTACACTGCAGGAAGATTCTTTATCATCTGAGCCACCAGGAAAGTCCACCTTTTGCATAGCAAAGGATACCATAAAAAAATGAAAAGACAACTCTCAGAATGGGAGAAATATTTGCTAATGAAGCAAGTAACAAAGAATTATTTTCCAAAATATACAAACAGCTCATGCATCTCAATGTTAAACAAATGAACGACTTAGTGAAAAGAAATGGGTGGAAGTTCTAAATAGACATTTCTCTAAAGAACACATACAGATGGCCAAAAAACGCATGAAAAGATGCTCAAAATCACTAATTATTAGAGAAATGCAAATCAAAACTACAATGAGGTATCACCTCACACCAGTCAGAATGTGCTGTGCTTAGGTGCTCAGTTGTGTCTGACTCTTTGTGACCCCATGGACTGTCAGAATGGCCCAGTCAGATGGCCATCATCAAGAAAATCTACAAACAATAAATGCTGGAGAAGCTGTGGAGAAAAGGGAACCCTCCTACACTGTTGGTGAGAATGTAAATTGGTACAGCCACTATGGAGAACAGTGTGGAGGGTCCTTATAAAACTAAAAATAGAACTAGCATATGACCCAGCAGTACCACTCCTCGGCATATATATGGAGAAAACCATATTTTGAAAAGATGCGTGCACCCCAGTGTTCACTGAAGCACTATTTACAGTAACCAGGACATGGAAGCAGCCTAAATCAGCAGAGGAGTGGATAAAGAACATGTGGTACATATATACAATGGAATATTACTCAACCATAGAAAGAATGAAATAATGCCATTTACAGCAACATAGATGAACCTAGAGATTGTCATAGTGAATGAAGTAAGTCAGACACAGAAAGACAAATATCATATAATAGTGCTTATATATGGAATCTAAAAAAGGGTACAAATGAACTTATATACAAAACAGAAATAGTCACAGATGTAGAAAACAAACTCAGTTACCAGGGAGTAAGGGAGGGGAAATGTCAAGTTGGAAGACTGAGATTGACATATGTACGCACTACTATTAATAAGGACCTGCTATACAGTACTGGAGTAGGAAATGGCAACCCACTCCAGTATTCTGCCCAGGAAATCCCATGGCCAGAGGAGCCTGGCAGGCTGCAGTCCATGAGGTCGCAAAGAGTCGAACACGACGAAGCACAGCACAGCACAGCACAGCTGTACAGTGCAAAGAACTCTACTCAATACTCTGTAATAGCCTATATGGGAAAATAATCTAAAAAATATTAGATATATGTATAACACATACAGTTTGCTATACACTTAAAACTAATACAACATTGTAAATCAACTATGCTCCAATAAAATATTAAAAGGTAAAATAAAGTAAAAAACCTTGGGAAAATAAAAATCTATTTGAAAAAAAAATTCTACTGAGATATTTTGGGCCACAGTTAGTTACTTTAACTTCTCTCTTCTAAAAGAGTTCCAAAGTTTAGCCAAAAATAGTTCCCCTGATAAACATTGAAGCCCAACCTATATTTCTTGAAAAAAGGTTTTTTAAGAAAATCTAGACCACATAGAGGAGTGGGAAAGAAATGCATAATCAAAACCAGAAATTCAGACCTATAAAAGAAAGAGTACTGGAGTGGGGTGCCATTGCCTTTTCCGATAAAAGAAAAATGTTATATTTATTAAAAGTTGAAAACAGTTATGATATGTGATGCCATAGTCAAAGTAACTATGGCATATATTTAGAAAAAGTATTAGTGTTACAAAAGACAAAGGGTTTATACCCGTAATTATACACATGGCACTTAAAACTTGGCTAAGACAAATAAAGCAGTAGAAAAATGAAAAAAGTATGTGCTAGGAAAATACATGAAAAGTTGACATATCAATTTATCATGTTAGACTGATAAACAAACATCAACCCTGGCCTGTGGCCAGCATTACCTAAACAAATTCTGATCTTATCCCAAAATGAATGATATTTTCTCATTCATATTCTTCTCTACTTCTCGTCAGTAGCCTGAGAAGATATTATTGTCCCTATTTTTACATACAGTATATGGAAGAAGGAATCAGAGGTCTTCTTTGACTTGCCAAAGGTCATAGAACTAGTTGGGACCTAAATTCAGATCTCAATCTCCATTTTTTCCTTTGTATTGTATCACAAATGCTCCTAAGCAAATGGTTTCCTAACTCCTTCCAAAGACTCAACACTCATCCAAGTCCTAGCCATGGATGACTTAAAGCTGCTCACACCGAATACTGAAACTTTCTCCTCTGGTTGTCAAGGTACCATTTAATTCTTCCCAATCTCTGCTTGGCGAAATGCTATCCATTTGTGAAATCGTTTGGGTATCTCTCAAATGCATTGTATCAAAAGAAGACTCAGCTCTGTTAGTTGCCTCTGTCTCAAGTAAAATAGGCTGGTCCTTGAGATAGTCCACGATCAAGATTTTCTCAGCCTGTGTGCTAAAGAAGCAAGACAACCAACACACATAAAAAGATCTCACAGCTTCAGGCTACTCTGGTGAAAGAAATGGAGAAAGAACCAAAATATATGGTTGCTATAGGCTGAGTGTGTCCTCCCAAAATGTATGTTGAATCCCTGTCCTCCAATGTGATATCATTTGGCAGTGGAGTTTTTGAGAGGTAATTAGATTATGTTATGAGAGCGGGGCCCCTCATGATGTAATTACTGCTCTCATAAAAAGATGAAGAGACACAAGCATTCTTTCTTCACTGTGAGAGTACAGCTAGAAGCCTGGAAAAGAGCCCTAACTAAACACTAAATCTGCTGGCACTTTGATCTTGTACTACTCAAGCCTCCAGAACTGTGAGAAATAAATGTTTGCTGTTTATAAGTCACCCACTCTGTGATATTTGGTTACAGCAGCCTGGGCAGACTAAGACAGAGGTTCAAACAATGAACAGAAATTTGATGCAACTAGTCTTGTAACATTAGCTTAATATGTCAGTGTTTTTATTTCTTAAATTGTACTTGTAGTAGGCAAGATTCTAAAGTGGCCCTCAGTGAGTCACAGCTTTACATAATCCTGTCCCCTTGAATGGAGGCAAAATTTGGGATTTGCTTCTAGCTAGATTATGGCAAAGATGATGGGATAGTCAGTCCCAGGATTGCAGTTCATTACCTAAGACTCTGTCTTAGTGAATCAGAGATGGAGTCTCCTGCTGGTCTATATGAAGGGAATATAGGCTGCCAAGTTGTGAGAGGGCCACAGCTGTGGGTGGCCTCTAGTTGCTAAGAGTAGTCCTCAGCTGACAGTTAGCAAGAAAAACAGGGCCTTCAGTTCTGCAACCACAAGGAGATAAATTCTGCCAACAACCACATACACTTGGAAGAAAACCCTGAGCTCCGAAAAGAAACACAGGCCAGCTGACATCTTGATTGCAGTACTCTGAGACTCTGGGTAGAGGATCCAGCTAGGCATTGCCTGAACTCCAGACCCATGGAAACTATGAGATAAGAAATGTCTGTTGTTTTAAGCCACTACCTTTGTGGTAACTTCTTAGGCAGCTAAAGAAAATAAATATAATACTTAACAGATATAAACCACAATGTTGTGGAAAAAAACACAGCTCTGGAATATAGGAGACCTGGGTTCATCCCTCTTAAATCAGTGAGCTTGCTGTGGGGCATTAAGCAAGTCATACATTTTGGGGCATAGGTGACCCCATATGTGAACTGTTGGCCTGTTCAAGATCTCTTTAAGGTCTTGATACTAATGCCTCCTAGCTAATATTGACATTAATTCCTATAGGGTTTTTACCCATATCAAATATACTGTATATTATCATCATATATTTTAATGTGGCCTGTTAGTTTCACTTATTTAGTTTTAGTATTATCATCTTCCCCCTGCCCTGCCAAAAGTCCATTAAAATCAGCACCCTCAGATTTTGATTTAAAAAGGCAAGAAGAAGTTCTAGTTGAGAAAGGTGCTTGAGATAATTATCATTAACCTTTCAGAAATTTCATTGTAAAGCTGAGAAGAAATACATAGCTAAGGTCACAAAAGAGGAAATGAGAATTTTATGTTCTGAAACATTTCAGGAATGTGAAAGTTGGGTTATATGTGAGTCCTGTCTATTTCTGGAGCATTGCACAATGTAGGAAAATAGAACAAACTTATAGCATCTCTAGAGAGAACTGTACCCACTCTCTAGGTAAGACTCTTACGCCAGAAGGTAGCACTTTCTCATCAGCATCAGGATGCTGGTGGTTCCTCAAGTTCATCTAAATGGTGTGCATTCACCCATGCATAAAAGAAAAGAGTGAACAGCAGTGCAGCCACCATTCATTTTATTGTACTTTGTCACTATTATGAAGCATCATGGTTCATATTTTTATTTAGTATAAATGATGAGCCTTCGTGAAGCAAAGCCCCATGCTCTGCAGGGTAAATGGTATATTCCCTCCTGATCCCACAAGGCACTGTAAACAGTGGAGACTTCTGCTATAAATAGGACCTGGGTCAGGAAACCTTTGTGGGATTATTAATAATCAATGCACTACTACACAGTGTAAGATGAGGGCCAGAGTCATTATCATCCAGTTAGGAAAACCAACAAAATCTTGAGGAAACAAATAAATATTTCCTTTGCTCTAGGAGGCAGTTGATGTGACCGAATGAGGGATTCTTGATTAATTCGGTTTTCTTTCTTTGCATTTATTCAGCTCCGCAGTGGACACAAGAGCACTGGGGTTTCCTCTAGACGTCAGCCCTCGGAGCACAGGCGTTAACTGTCATTTACAAACTCACCACGCCACTGGAGGCAAACCTAGAAGGACAGAGCCGCCCAAAGCCAATCGCTGCCCCAACCTGTGGCAGGCTCCAGCCCCGGCTTCCCCCCGCCCCCTGGCGTCTCCCGCCCCCTCAGACCTGCTCCTCAGAGTGCCGGCTGCGCTCTCCTGCACCTGTCGCACCTCCTGGATTTGGCAGAAGGAAATGAGGAGACAGCTGGAGTCACTGTAGTTCCTCTGTTTGAAGGTTGCCCAAATGAAAAACAAACAAACAAATCTGGTGAGTTTCGTGTTTCTTTTAAGTGTACAGAAATGCAGCTGCTAAGTGATGTAGGAGATCAAAGGAGCCTTTTAAATAGGACACCAAAGTGTTCTTCCTGGCTTGATCCTTGATGGAGATTTGTTAGAAAACTTTAGAAGGAAGTTGCAAAAGAGGATTAGGTCTATTGAACTCGTCTGAATTGTGAAAAGTTCTTTAGAAAGCTCATTAAGTGTCCTCATTGCTGATCCTGTGGGGAATATGTCAGTGCAGTGAGCCCTGATGTTGTATTTCTGTTTTTTGTGGTAGGAGTCAAGGGCATAGTTAAAAATATTTATTTAATAGAGGGATAAGGTGATATGATTGATTGCCTGTTAATTGTCAAGTTTCTTTGAGAGAAACAAAGATATGTTCTAACACATTCAGTAATTTCAGTACTTGGTGTCAATGAAGATTAATCTTAGTTTTTAAATTTGAAGTTATATCTTAAAATATAAAGACATTGTGTAGGGAAAATACCTGGTGCATTCTTTTTGGTGTACATTGCAATATTTTAAATAGCTTAGACTCCAATGATAGGGGCAAAATGTTAATTGTTATTTCCTATCAGTACCTTAGCAGTTGTTAATTTTCCTAAAATTTCTATTTCTTTGTAAAATAATGTAAAATTACTTGTCATTGTAGATTGCAATAGAAAAAGTAAGTGATAGTATTTGAGTATTCCAATTTTCTGAACACAAAATCATAAACATTCTTTAAAGTTGCAGTTTTTATTTTATTCTGACCAGAATTGGTTAAATGGCTGGTTTGTAAATGGTTTATACTTTAAAGTTGTTTTTCTTTAATTTGACATGCTTTAAGTAAGTTCCTGATCCCTCTCACATTTCTCTTTAGGAGCAGAAAATCTTTAAATGTGCTACAGAGATAGAACTAATGTGGGAAATGTGTTCTATAGTACATTTTGGTGGTTGTTGTTGATGTTTGTGTGAAGAAAATACCTTGGTTGGTCTGAGGTTTTTTTTTTTCTATTTGGTCTCTAAATCCAATTAGCTGCTTTTGGTTAACTATTTTTTCTGGTTAAAATAATATATCTAAAAATTAATTTCTACCTGCAATTGTTTTAATCCACAAATTTAATTGAGAACTACTTAATAATTCATTATTTTGGCCAAATTTGAATCTTCCTTTGACAGCTTTAAGAGGCTTGCTTAGGAGGGGAAAGAGAAAGTGAGTGTGGAAGAAGCTCTTGAATTAAATAATGTATAAAGGTTAAACATAAAACATTCTTGACTGTCATCATCATAATTCTAAATCATAGTTGACCATAGATATTGATCTCTTCCTCCGATAAGTCCTAACCTCCTTGATGTATATTTTCCTTCTGTTGATCAAATTTTCATTTTTTTAGCCTCTAAGGTTAGCTCCATAAAAGGTAGGTTTGAGGACAGGATCCCTGAAAGGTAGGTTTTTCATTTCATATTCATAGTAGACAGTTTGCTTTCATGGTGGGCCTGTCAAAGCACCGAGCTGTAGCATTGGTTGGCTCTCCAGCAGAAGGCAAGTGAATATGTGTACACATCTAATTGTAAGAGAAACTCTAGTTTTTAAATGATGTGTATAGAATTTCTCGAAATGAAACTTTAAAAACTGTTTATAGCTATTCATTGAAAAGTCGTTTTATTTATTTCTCCTCAAATTTGAAGATTAATTCACAACATTTTAATTTGGCAATTGGAATATGACTTGACTGTTGGATAGAAACTATGATTGTCCATCTTTTGCCTTCTATGTAAAATGCCACCATTTTTCTTGTTTCAGTGAGTGAAAGTGGAAGTCACTCAGTCATGTCCGACTCTTTGCGACTCCATGGGCTATACAGTCCATGGAGTTCTTCAGGCCAGAATGCTGGAGTGGGTAGCCTTTCCCTTCTCCAGATCTTCCCAACCCAGGGATCGAACCCAGCTCTCCCACATGGCAGGCAGATTCTTTACCAGCTGAGCCACCAGGGAAGCCCATATTCACTTGCCTTATTTCAGTACCCACTGGTATATCTTTTCGTCTTCATGTTTATAAAGTAAAGCCATGCCGTTTGTAAAATAAAGCCTCTATTTAATTTCATTAGACATTACCTAGAGTATGTGTTTCACAAGGTACGTTGGAGTTGGAAACTTCACCGTGTTGTCTTTTTAATTCAAAGTAGTATGCATGTTACTTTTGGAAAAAATATTTTAAACATGGTACATGTTCATTGTAGTTGTTAGAAGGTGAAGAAAAGTACAAAAACAATTATAAAGATCAGTTAGTCTCAATAGGTAGAGACAACTATTAAGTATTATGGTGTATTTATTAGTATGAAGCATGCAAATTTTTAAAAGTGAAGTCATACTGTGTACAAACTATATTCTGATTTTACCCATAAAATGTTATTTTCAAGCATTTTTTTTTGCTATTTTTAAGTTACTACATGATATTTTGTTAAATGGATAAGCCATAATTCTTTAAGATAATTGTTTGTTGACATTTAAAGTTTCATTTTATAGTAAGTAGATACAACAAGCTTTGCTTGGTACAATGCAATGTTGAAAACTGGCTCTTCCCTGTTCCACAAATGTGTTTTCACTTCTCAAAATGGAATGTTTCATTTGGAAATGGATAAAAGAGGCTCTTTGACTGATTTCAACACCTTAGTTTTAATTTTAATGATAAGCATTGGCAACACCTTTTACTATAGTTAATATTGATAGAGTTCTACAAAGATTCATTTAAAAGACTTACTAGGCCATTAATACATCAAGGAAGCACCTTATGAAGAGTCTCCTTTACAAATAATTCAGGACACTTTCCTCTCGCTTGTGTATTTGCAAGCAAGCAGGATATTTGTCTTTATTAAAATTCTCAAGGTACTTCTGATACTATGATCTCTAAAATAGCAGTAGTAATGTCAGCTGAGGTGTAGTTTTTGGTGGGTTATAAAATCAGTAGGGGATGATGGATTTTTAAATACTATCAGCTGCTAGCTCATAATTTGACTAGCAGTCCCTGATTCAACAGTTTCCTACGTTTCACTAAAATTCTTAGGAAGACATTTTAAAAGATGAATTCATTGTACTTTCAAAGACCCATACTGCTAGTATTTGGGAAAAATTTCACTGGGCTAGAAAATATCTGTAGCACAAGGTTCATTGTGACCAGAAAATAGGAAGAAATCGACTATTTATCCTTTTTCTCATGTTTGACTCCTGATTCACAACTGTCTGTACCAAATAGGGAACGGGATTTCCATTTCTTTACTGGGTACTGCTTTGGAGGAAGTCCAAGTGCTCTATTCATGTGTCTCTGAGATATTCTAAAACTGTCAGAGGTGGCAGATCACATAAACAACTATGGAGAAAGAGAATGGAAGATTGACAGTGGTGGTGGTGCCCTGCATTCCTCGGTAAAGCTATGCGGGCAGGCTGAGAGACTGGGAGAAGCCCTGGAGTTGTACTTGGGTAGTTGAGGCTTTTGAGGTACTCCATCTCTTTGGCCAGGGCTGCCAGAGCCGGGCAGTGCAGTTTGTGCCCTGCCCCAAATGAGCAGGGCAGATGGAGGTTGTCTCAAGTGGGAATGGTGCCTTTTTGAAATTGTGTAGTGGATGTCATACAAAGTTCCTGCACGTCCTAGTGGTGGCCTTGTCTTTAGAGCATCAGAAACTCAGGCTGCTTAGATAGGAGACACACCACAGCCAGCAGAACCATGGTGCAAGTGTGATGAGACCCTGGGAGTTGGGATGGGAGCTATGTGAATCAGTCTACCTCCCAGCAGCAGTTCTGAGACAGGAATGCGATCAGAGCCCAACTGACCAAGAGTGAGGTCAAGGGCAATTCTCCTGGCCTTCTTGTTTGTTGGCAAACACCTGCCTGTATTCTCTTTTTATGAAAATAGAGTGCAATTCTGTTAGATAACAGATATATTTAAAAAATACTTGAAGGAAAATAATCTGGCCATCATGAGATCATGGGATTATGAGTGATTTTTCTTAAACTTAAAAATAATCTGTACATAATATTTAATAGTTATAAAAATGAAAATTATCTTTCACTTAAAAAACAACTAAAATAAGTTTTGTATTCATTTGTATGCCAGCAATATTCAGATCTTTCTTACCTTTCCTTTTATTTGCTTTAGTTAGTGAAGATACCTAATAAGAAGATGTCAGTAGTTCTATTTTCTTTTTGAATTGAAGTCTCAGTGACAGACACCTTTTAGTTTATCACACACAGGTTGGTTAGGTATTATGGTAAAGAGACAAGGATTGCTTAATCACCCAGATTTTCTTCCTTCTTGTAATAGCCACACCAAAAGCCACACCTGAAACAACTCTTATAATCTCAACAATTTCCCCCCTTGCTCTGGTTAGAGTGTGCTGGGCAACCAAGGTTATGTGATCTGGTGGGCCAGATCCGATTAATGTTTTTAATTGTGTTTTCAAGATGTAACACACCCAGGGAGATTTGTTCCAGATGGATGCAGTACAAAATGAAAAATAAAATAAAACCCCCTCCAAGCACAATATTGTTCTGAATATCTCTTTGAGGCATCAGCAGATTTTAAATCATTGGAAGATGAGCTGAAGGCATTCTCTACATTATTGTGCCTTTCCCAGTAATTTAAACTAATTTTTAGTCTTAAAGGCTTTTCTGTGTAGCCCTTTTCTCTACCTGTCATTGGCAATATCACTGATTATATTTTTTAAAAAAAATCAGAAAAAAGTATATAACAAGTCATAATGTGAGTAATTATGACTAAGAGTATTTTCTATGATATACCCAATATTTTGTCTTGTGCATGAACGTTTCTGAGTATGTTTGTGTGCGAATGTGCATACTTTAAAAGGTCAAAGACAGCACAAAAGCTTTATCCTTAGAGAATATTAATGACAAATGTATATGTAATGAAGAAACTGTTATGTGAAAACTAATGAAATAAACACATCTGACTCTTATTTGTACAAATACACAAGTTGAGGTATTTAAAATATCAAATCAGAAAATTTATTTATGTGGAAATTTCTGATAGTTACTAGATTCCTTATTTGATACATGCCATATAAACTAGAATTTAATAATATTTTAAATGGCTCTTAGAATCTGCAAGAAAAAGCAAATTTGGTGGGGAGGATGCTTTTGAAAGTATTTAATAAGTTAATTTGGATCTGGGTATAAAGTTCTCACACACATATATTAGGCTTACAGACTAGTTTTATTTTGATGCTCTTAGATTAATAACTAGTTCTTACACCTGACAACTTTTGTGTATTAAAAGTGATATTAGTGATACTAATACATTTGTGTATTAAAAGTGATATTCCGTATTTAATGCCATTTTACCTTGTTGTTGTTGGGAGCTCTCCAGATTTATCTCTGGGATATTTTAATTGTGAAAGCACATTTAAAAACAGGTTTTATATTCTGAATTAAGTACTTCTCTTTTAGAATAAGTTTGCCTTTTCTCTTTGGATTTAAGTAGTCTTAGAAAAATAAAACCATCTTAAACTCACTCTTTCTTACAATTTAGAGAAAAAAGAAATACATCATAATCAGAGGTACTAGATGTTTAAGGAACAAGACTTAGGAAATCACTTAGTCACCCAGAATATAGAAAATTAATTGTGTTGAGTATGGAATAGGAGATGTGATGTTTGTCCTAAATCAGATCATAGGGACAATTTGCACACAGGTAGGAGATGAAAATTTGTCAGTTATTAAATAACATGTTTAAAATATGCACGCCTGTAAGCCTCAAACAGTTTAAAACAGGCCTCTGTACTGCAACCTTAAGTTCCATTTTTAGGTACGTCAATGAAGCAGTTTGCTGTGAAATTCTTCTACTGGAGATTCCATAATTTCTAAAACAAAAGAAATAGTATAAAACCATTTCAAATATTTAGGATATGGTCATTACCACTGAGATTTTTTTCTCCATTTAGATTTCTCTATGAAGTTAAAATTACATAAACATAACAAATAGCATGAACGTCTTTGGCTAAATGCTGTAACTGTTTGAGCCTTATATAAGTAATTGCCTGAAGTTTTTTAAAGTATTAAGATAATTAGTTTTTTTAAAAAAATAATTATTTTATTGAAATGTGGTTGATTTGCAGTATGTTGATTTACACTATACAGCAAAGTGATTAGGTCATATATATATATATACATATACATATATATACACACACACATATATTCTTTTTTATATTCTTTTCCATTAGATTTATTACAGGATATTGACTATAGCTCCCTGTACTATACAGTGGGACCTTATTGTTTATCCATTCTCTATATAATAATTTGCATCTGCTAAACCGCCAGTCCCAATCCATTCTTCTCCATCTCCCTTCTTCCTGGTCAGCCACAAGTCTGTTCTCTCTGTGAGTCTGTTTCTGTTTCATAGATAAATTCATCTGTGTCTTGTTTTAGGTTCCATATGTGAGTAATACCATGTGATATTTGTCCTTCTTTTTCTGACTTGCTTCGTTTAGTATTATAGTATCTAAGTCCATCCATATTGCTGTAAATGGCACTATTTCACTTCTTTATGACTGAGTGGTGTTCCATTATATACACGTGCCGCGTCTTCTTTACCCAGTCCTCTGTTGATGGACATTCAGGTTATTTCCGTGTCTTGGCTATTGTGAATAGTGCCACCATGAACATGTTTTTTTTTGAGTTATAGTTTTGTCTGGATATATGCCCAGGAGTGAGATTACTGAATCATATGGCAACTCCAGTGCTTCTTTGAGGAAGCACCATACTGTTTTCCAAAATGGCTGCACCAATTTACATTCCACCAACAATGCAGGATGAGTCCCTTCTCTCCACACACTCTCCAGCATTGGTTATTTATAGGCTTTTTAATGATGGCCATTCCGAGCAGTGCCATGTGGTACTTCATTGTAGTTTTGAGAGAATAAGTTGTTTTTAGTGGCATGGAGTAAGTATCTCTGCAGCCTGAACAGTAGTGCATAATTATTTTCATAGCATATTCATACCTTATAGACACAAGTATCTGGGTGTGCTGCTTCTTTACCTTGAAGTTACTAAGAATCTCTTTGAAAGCAAAATTTTCAGATATGTAGCTATCCAAAGAACAGATATTTGGAAGCGATATAATTTAGAAAGTTATGTGATGGTAATTTAGGAAGCATATAGAATATAAAGTGATTTAGATTGTTCTTTCAATCTGAAAACAGTTGCTAAAATAACAGTGTAGTTTTGTTTTAGTACAGGAAAATAAAGTATATGCCAGGAATATCTTTTCCTTTTAATAAGTTTCCAAAGAACTGGAGAAAAGTCTGTGACTTGCATACTTAAAAGGATATGAATTGTGTAGAACCCTGGGTTATGTATAGACTTGCACTGGAAATTTTGTGGGGAAATGTCCAAATTAGTTTCTAATTTCTGTATTCTATGTAAGTCAATTCCATTTCTGTTAGTGTCTTCAGATGCAGTAGATATATGCAAAAATTCACTAGTAAAACCTTTTGTGTAAACTTTGGGAGACATTGCCAGTTCTAAATTGACAGTTTGGCAAATGTGGAAATTGACATTGTTGCAGAGAGGCTAAGATTTCACAGGCAAACTTTTCTGAGTGCCATTTGATCTGGTGGCATTTGAAGAGAATATCACTTTGAGACTATTGATTTACCGCAAACTCTGTTGGGTAGTGTTACATAATCTGCCAAACTATGGCTATTGTTTTATCCAGACCAGATTTTCATTTCTCACCATTTGTCTGTCATGACCTTACCATTTGTAGAATTTATTTCAAAAAGGGATAAATATTTATTTCAAGTAAATAAATAAATTTATTCCAAATAGGGAAGTTAAAGTTGATTATGGGATTGAACCATCTTTTCACTTTTTTTTTTAAGGTGGCTAATTTAGTTCGTAACTTATGTAGGTCCCCTCCTGCTCAAATCTGATTTTGCAGCTTGTCTTTATCAATAAGTTTTATAGAAATGGGAGCAAAGTAATAATTACTGGAGATCCCTATGACCTGCCTTTCCAAGAGGCATCTCCAGATGAACTTGGAGAATCATTGCTTTAGGTATTTCAGGAGTCATCACTTTGTGCTTCAGATACTTTGAAAGGTGATGAAATACACCTCCATCCCACTCCTTGCCTTCATTTTAACAGAGAAGTTCACATGGAAGAAATTAGCCTGGATAGCTAAGATTGGATTGTCTAGGGTTTAGTTTATCCCGTACACCCAGGTTAATGCAGAGCTGACATGTAGTATGACTGGTCTAATAATCCTAAATGATGAATGTAGATATAATAGCTATGGAGGGAAAATTTTAGGACATTTTCTGAGTTTTAAAAATAAGAGGTTGTCAGTTCTTCAATACTACTGTCAGTTGTTGTCATTACTGTCATTATTAGCAATGTCAGTTCAAAACATTGTGCTTTTAAAATTCAGCTAAAAGGTTTAGATTCCCTGGACTATGGGGAAGATCTTGACCTAGAGCTAATAATTTATAGCAAAAAAATTCATATGTAAACAAGTCAGTGCTAAAATCTAACAATATAAAATTTAATCATGTATACTTATGTTGATGTTTTTCAACTGTTTTAACATGCTTCAGAAAATTAAAAAATGAGGTAAATAATAGCTAGGAGGAGAGTTGTAATGTGTTAAAATTTTATTTGAGACTTTAAAAATATGTAAATTTATGGATAAAATAAACTATATGAATTAAGTTGTATGTATGTATAGAGAAGTGAGTGACTTTCAAGGCAAACAATATTTATTAGTGATCCAAGAGGGAAGAGAAGGGAAATTGTTGAAAGATGATGCTGTGAAAGTGCTACACTCAATATGCCAGCAAGTTTGGAAAACTCAGCAGTGGCCACAGGACTGGAAAAGGTCAGTTCATATTCCAATTCCAAAGAAAGGCAATGCCAAAGAATGCTCAAACTACCGCACGATTGCACTCATCTCACATGCTAGTAAAGTAATGCTCAAAATTCTCCAAGCCAGACTTCAGCAATACGTGAACTGTGAACTTCCTGATGTTCAAGCTGGTTTTCGAAAAGGCAGAGGAACCAGAGATCAAATTGCCAACATCTGCTGGATCATGCAAAAAGCAAGAGAGTTCCAGAAAAACATCTATTTCTGCTTTATTGACTATGCCAAAGCCTTTGACTGTGTGGATCACAATCAACTGTGGAAAATTCTGAAAGAGATGGGAATACCAGACCACCTAACTTGCCTCTTGAGAAATGTGTATGCAGGTCATGAAGCAACAGTTAGAACTGGACATGGAACAACAGACTGGTTCCAAATAGGAAAAGGAGTAGGTCAAGGCTGTATATGGTCACTCTGCTTATTTAACTTCTATGCAGAGTACATCATGAGAAACGCTGGACTGGAAGAAACACAAGCTGGACTCAAGACTGCCGGGAGAAATATCGATAACCTCAGATATGCAGATGACACCACCCTTATGGCAGAAAGTGAAGAGGAACTAAAAAGCCTCTTGATGAAAGTGAAAGAGGAGAGTGAAAAAGTTGGGTTAAAGCTCAACCTTCAGGAAACGAAGATCATGGCATCTGGTCCCATCACTTCATGGGAAATAGATGGGGAAACAGTGGAAACAGTGTCAGACTTTATTTTCTGGGCTCCAAAATCACTGCAGGTGGTGATTGCAGCCATGAAATTAAAAGATGTTTACTCCTTGGAAGAAAAGTTATGACCAACCTAGATAGCATATTGAAAAGCAGAGACATTGCTTTGCTGACTAAGGTCCGTCTAGTCAAGGCTATGGTTTTCCCAGTGGTCATGTATGGATGTGAGAGTTGGACTGTGAAGAAGGCTGAGCGCCGAAGAATTGATGCTTTTGAACTGTGGTGTTGGAGAAGACTCTTGAGAGTCCCTTGGACTGCAAGGAGATCCAACCAGTCCATTCTGAAGGAGATCAACCCTGGGATTTCTTTGGAAGGAATGAAGCTAAAGCTGAAGCTCCAGTACTTTGGACCCCTTATGCGAAGAGTTGACTCATTGGAAAAGACTCTGATGCTGGGAGGGATTGGGGGCAGGAGGAGAAGGGGACGACAGAGGATGAGATGGCTGGATGGCATCACGGACTCAATGGACGTGAGTCTGAGTAAACTCCAGGAGTTGGTGATGGACAGGGAGGCCTGGCGTGCTGCGATTCATGGGGTCACAAAGAGTTGGACACGACTGAGCGACTGAACTGAACTGAACTGACCTGAACTGGGGTTCTTAACACCAAGTAGCTCACAACTATTAGTAACCCCACAGTAACAGTGGTGTGCTTCTGTGCTCAGTTACTCAGTTGTATCCAACTCTTTGTGACTCATGGAGTAGCCTGCCAGACTCCTCTGTCCATGGGATTCTCCTGGCAAGAATACTGGGGTGGGGTGCCATTTTCTCTTCCAAGGTATCCCTTGACCCAGGGATCAAACCCACATCTCTTCCATTTTCTGCATTGTCAGGCAGATTGTTTACCATGAGCACCACCTGGGAAGTCCACAGTTAACAGTACCACATGTTGGAAAAGAAGATAGGCAGAGTTCTAAACTTTGCCAGGGGAGGTTCTGGAAGATTTGCCAGAACAGATGATGCTAGAGCAGCTTATGCATACTATTAATACATGTTTAAGAAATTTTTGCCTAACATCATTATTGTTAATCCTAGTGACAACTGACCTTGGAATCAGATATTTTTTAAGATTATTTTTTCACTGGGTTTAGTTTGACTTTGGTCTCTGGCATTGGATATCTTAGTTTTCACACTTTCTTCATGTCTGTAACTACTATAGAAGTAGCAGATAAAAGGCCTTTATCAATGCTGTTTAACATGCATGCAAGTTTTAGAATTCAGAGTCTTTATGTAAAAACTTTGGAAATGATGTTGAAGGATGTCAAGTTGCAGATTTTGCAAGTGAAAAAGGATGTCACAGAAGTACATCTGTTATACTTGGATAGTTTGAGATTTATTTGAAAAGTCTAGTATATAATGGATGTGGCTGCTAAAATATTATGTGTCCTTTATGTGTCAGGAAAGCTGGTGGTATCAAGGAGGCTGGTTGTTAGGTTCTCTTTAATTATTTCCCTCATGGCACAAACAGAGGAAAGGTAAGTAAGGTTTTACATTTTAAGTAAGTAACGAAGGTGAGGTGTTTAGACTTTTTAACTGCTCACTGAAGAGAAACTTGGCTAAGAATGAGAGGCAGCTTGAGGCCAACTCATATTAAACCACACTAAAAGTTTAGGACCAAATTCCTGGAAGAGCATTTCCCTACAAGGTAAGAAAAGCTCTAGAGTGTGTGGTTAAAGGAAACCTTATATCAATGAGAAACATATTAAACTTCTTTATTAAAAATGTATTTCATCTTGGTTTTTTATTAAAGTTGGTTTACAATATTAGTTTCAGATGTACAATGTAGTGATTCAATATTTTAAGAGGTTATACTCCATTTAAAGTTATTATAATATATTGTCAATATTCCCTGTGGTATACAATATATCCTTGTAGTTTTTATATGTAGTAGTTTGTACCTCTAAATCCTCTACCCCTATCTTGCCCCTCCATTTCCCTACTGGTGACTAGTTTGCTCCTATATCTTTAAGTCTGTTTTGGTTTTGTTATATTTATTCATTTGTTTTCTATTTTGAATTCCACATGTGAGTGATAACATGCATTATTTGTCTTTTCTTGTTTGACTTATTTCACTAAGCAGAATACCTTCTAGGTTAACCCATGTTGTTGCAAATGACAGGATTTCATTTTTAATGGCTGAGTAATATTCCATGTATTTATATACATCTTCTTTATCCATTCATCTGTTGATGGACAATTAGGTTGCTTCCATGTCTTGGCTATTGTAAATAATGCTGCTGTGAACATTGGGATACATGTATCTCTTCAAGTTAGTGTTTCCTTTTTCTTTGGGTATATACCCAGGAGTAGAATTGCTGGATCATATGGTAGTTCTACTTTTAGTTTTTTGAGGAGTCTCCATACTGTTTTCCATAGTGGCTGCACTAGTTTACATTCCCGCCAACAGTGTACTAAGGTTTCCTTTTCTCCACATCCTTGCCAGCATTATTTGTTGACTTTTTGATTGATAGCCATTCTGACAGGTGTAGGGTAGATAGCTCATTTTGATTTGGGTTTACATTTGTCTAATAATTAAACTTCTTTAAAAACTAATACCAATTTTTCACTGATGCTTACTTAATAAAGATTTTGCTTTAATTTGCAAAATATTAAATTTTAACAACTAAAAATCCTATCCTTTTATGAGGAAGAACTGACTAGAGTCACATTTCTGACAGGGCTCTTACCATGTGATTTAAATTATATATTAGAGGCAGCCTTGCCTAATGGTGGCATATTACAATTGCAAGTTTAATTTCCATTCAAGTTGAAGTAGGAACTTTCAAAAATGATAAATGCTAAACAGTGCAATATAGAAGTGATGTGAAATATCATTTTACTTTTTCTTAAAAAGATATTGTATGAAGCATATGGTTAAAAAGACCATAGAAATCTCTGGAAAGAAGAAGGTATAAAACAATCTTTTAATTGGCAGAATCTCCTTCACTTATAAGATCTTTCTTATTAAATGTACAGCACAGAATACTGAGAAAAAATTGAATATCTTTGTTGAAAGATAAGTAAGTGGAACATGGTCAGAGCATTGCATGTAACATTTATCAAGCTTCAGAGTGGGGAGAAAGACATTGTCAGTTCTCTGTCACTGGGACAGTACTTTTTATAGTTATTAAGTCAGTGATATGCAGCACACAGAACCATAAAGCAGGCTAATTTCTAAAGGTAAAAAAAAAAGCGATGTCTAATATTTTAGCTAGAAATGAATAACTCTGTGGTTGCTCTCTTTATTTCTTTCCTTAGCTATTGTGGCTGTTCTATTTTTAGTGCCCTTTCCCATCTACATTATTTTTAGTATTGAGAATGAAGCGTCTAATCAGACAGACCATGAGAATCTATAGATAAAATTACTGCTTTGGCATTATGTTTGTAGAAACTGAGTTTTCTGGAATTCACATAAAGGTAGTATAAGCAAAAGCAAAATATATCCTTTTAAGTGTGGATCTTTGCATAAGTCATTAGCCATTGAGCCATAAAAATCACACAGTTCTATTATCTTTTTCATTTATCTCATTATGAGAATTCCCTTATGAAAGAACTGACAACTCTTGATTAATTCAGTGGTGCCATTTAGGCATCTTGTGGAAAAATTTCTTCTGAGAGGTGAGCAACCAAATGTCACTCTGAACTTCTGATATATTAATAGTGATTTCCTGAGAGTCATAAATTATACTCATCCAGGTTTGTATTCTTCTCCTTTGTCTTTTGTGTACAAACCATCCCTCCACCTCCTGCCCCAACATTTCCACAATTTAGCTTCCTCATAGCCTCCTTCTACCTACAAGGTACTACGTTGCTAACTGCCCAACTTATTCAAGTGGCTAAGGACCTGAACACTGGGGAGTTCTTTGTGGCACAGCATAGTAATGATAAAACAGACTTGGAATTATTAAACATACCTTTTAGAATTCATTCGCACACTGTCTGATATGAGACTGTATTATAAACAGGTGGTTATATGCAATGCTATGTGTGCCTGCTCAATCGTGTCTGATTCTTTGTGACCCCATTGGCTATTGCTTGTCAGGCTTCTTTGTTCATGGAATTTTCCAGACAAGAATACTGGAGCAGGTTGCCATTTCTTTCTCCACAGGATCTTCCTGACTCAGGGGTTGAACTTGTGTTGTTTGTATCCCCTGCAAGTGGTAGCAGCAACCAAAGGTAGAAGAAAACGTATGAGGTTGACTTAGTAATGATTTCCTTAATAACCCATTGTTTCCCTTTGAAAATTGGGAAAAAGTATTTTGGTTGAAAACTGTACTATCCCATCTTTCGAATACCAGTGATTTGAAACATAGTTAAAAAAGCATTATGCTAAGGTCAGTGTGTCTCAGCCTTGGATATGATTAGGATCACTGGAACAATTTTTTAAAATCACATGAATACCTGGGATTCACATCAGATGGATTTATTGAGAATTCTTGGGTGTTTTGCTGAGGCATTTATGGTTTCAAAAAATTTTCCTTTCCAGGTGGTTCCAAGTGTACAGCCAAGGCTGCCAATATCAGGCCCAATAGGGCTATGGATAGACATTGTGGGAGAGTCTATGCAGACTTTGTCCATGATAAGCAGGTCAACTGTCACTGTCACCCCATGAGCTCTGCTTTATTACAACAACCCTGGGCAATCAGCCGCTACAACCTAGCTCTCCCAAAGATGTATACAGTCAACTTCTGTACCATATAAACCAACCAGTTCTGCCTTCTATTGGCTCCTCATGGATGTTAATTCCTTTGTTGTGCTATGCTTAATCGCTCCGTTGTGTCCAACTCGTTGAGACCCCATGAAATTGCAGCACTTCAGGCTTCTCTGTCCTTCACTATCTCCTGGAGTTTGCTCAAAATCATGTCCATTGAGTTGGTGATGCCATCCAACCATCTCATCCTCTGTTGTCCCCTGTCTCCTCCTGCCCTCAGTCTTTTCTAGCATCAGGGTCTTTTACAGTGAGTCAGCTCTTCACATAAGGTGGCCAAAGTATTGGAGCTTCAGCTTCAGCACCAGTCCTTCCAATGAATATTCAGGACTGATTTCCTTTAGGATTGATCTCCTTGCTGTCCAGAGGACTCTCAAGAGGCTTCTCCAGCACTGTAGTTTGAAAGCATTATTTCTTTAGCACTCAGCCTTCTTTATGGTCTCTCACATCCATACATGATTATACATTGTGAGTTAAGATTGTTAGTTACTACATGTAAACAGTGCCTGCTGCTCCCTGTTGTTGCTGTTTACGTCTTTGATCCAAACCTCTCTTCTGAATGACATTACTGGATACTAGTAGTTATGGTTATATTGCAAATGTGTTGCTTCATGACTTGGTGGTCTGGGTCTTTAGCTAGATCTCACATGTATTTGTCAGGGATTCTGTCTTCTATTTCCTTGGTCATTCTCAATCTTCTTTTCATTGCTCCCAACCCTGATCTTAACTATATCCCAGCCTTTATAGCTCTCTCTATAATAGTTGTGTTCTGAATATTAACAATAGACTGTCCTTTCTGATTTCAAAATGCCATAGACTTCCTAATATAGGCATTGAAAATAGTTCTTCCCTGGTGGCTCAGATGATAAAGAATTCAACGGCAATGCGGGAGATTTGGGGTCGATCCTTGGTTGGGAAGACCCTTTGGAGGAAGGCACTGGCAACCCACTCCAATATTCTTGCTTAGAGAATCCCCATGGACAGAGGAGCGTTGTGGCTACAACCCATTGGGTCACAGAGTCAGTCACGACTGAGTGACTAAGCACAGCACAGTACACACAGAATCAAGTCTTTAGTAGTTCAGTGAATAAACTATGCAGATTAAAGACATTTTGAAATGTGATGCTTTGAAATATTTGTTGAACCCTAAGTAGAATCACCATTTTGAACTAGCATGAAGGCATAATGGTATTTTCATGGAAAACAATTTTTCATTATTAGTCAGGGGCTGTATAGTTGTATAAATGCATGCATAAAATCAGAGTCTGCCAAGAATTAATCAACAGACAGTTTTCATGTATGGCTTCCTTTTAATGTAAAATCAGTTATTCTGACCTCTTTCTTTGAGCTCAGATATAGCTTTGATTGTATCTAGGGGCTCTGGCTTCTGGTTATGTAGGCTTTCACATTGTGATGCTAAGAGCAGATGGAAAATTGTGCTATAATCCTACAATGTAGTCTTGCAAATAGCTTTGAAGAATCAACCTAAAATTTCATAGACTTCTACTTTTAATGGCTACACCTGTATGATTGTTGCAAATGGTTTTATAATGTAACTAGCAGTCCTTCTTTGGAGTTTATCTTTATTTCTTTTAGGCTTCAAGTGGTCCTGTGATGCTTTATTTGAGCTCTTTAATTTGAAACTGAAATATACAGGAAAGTTGTCTGTAAAGCTGAGAGTAGACAGGGAAATTTAAGGGTATGTGTAAAGGCTGAAGGTATTCTGTGCATGTGTCTGGTCAAAGATAAGGAGCTTCATTGAATGGGGGACGAAGGCCAGGAGCACAAAATATATGCTCAACCATTAGTTTATTGAGAACATAAACACTTGGATGAGTAAATGGAACCCCCACTATGTGCCACACACCACCACTGATTCTTACACCTCTAGCTCTTCTACCTGGTCAACATCTAGACCCTTTTCTCCAACAATGCTATCTTCAGCTAGGTAATTCAGGTTCTGTATTTCATTTTCGTTCACTCTTCATGTAAAGCTGGTACATTGTTAGAGAATATTTTCAATTTTACTTCCTTCTATTATTGATATTCCAAAACTTTGAACAGTTCAAAACAAAAGTTACAAATTAAAAAAATGATATTTTCAGTATTCTACATAAAAATGAGTCAGTGCAAAATAAGAGTGACACTTTTATTTTCAAATTCTAGAAATGTATGGGTTTCATGGTACTCCCCCCACTTCAGGCAGAGTTACTAAGTAGGCTTGTGCAGATTTTGCACCATATAACTCTAGGGGTTGTATGAAGAATTTCATTCTATCATGATCAAATATAACCCTTAAATTGTGCAGTGTATAACTTGGACAACTGTACCTGGTGGCCTAGTATATGTTACCTACTCTTCTCAAACAATAGTGAGAGCTCATGAAATATGGTTATGATGAATTTTTATATTAAGTTTTTTATTCAATACCACACAGGAGTGATATGTGCAGTTGTTTTTAGAGGAAATATTAACTGAACAGCCATTCCCAATGCTTCTGTATCTCATTCCTAGTTAACTATATTAGATAATCCCAGACTTTTCTTTGAGGGACAGTTGATGACTTGACTTTCTCTTTCATGATCTGCTGTTTTACATAAGCCAGTTTCAGTAACCCACCTAAAGTACAGGTTTCAGGGTGGCTATTTTAATTTCCCATTCCCTAGGGAAATATGTGGGCTTTCCAGGTGGTTCAGTAATAAAGAATCTGCCTGCAGTGCGGGAGTCATAGGAGACACAGGTTCAATCCCTGGGTCAGGAAGACCCCCTGGAGGAGGGCGTGGCAGCCCACTCCAGTATTCTTCCCTGGAGAATTCTGTGGACAGAGGAGCCTGGCAAACTATAGCCCCTAGGGTCGCAAAGAGTTGGACATGACTGAAGTGATTTAACACAGCAGCACAGGGTAATATGTGTCCAACTTGCCTGATGTCAGGAATAAGTGGCTGTAAATGCATTGTAAATACAGATGACTACTCTCCTTTTTGTTTATAGAACTAGAAGTTCTAATGTAGGGCCTGGGGATTTTTATTTCTGCCCTGGGGTATTATATTTATTATGATGCAGAATTTCCTTATCATAAAACATTGTTCCAGCAGAGTATCTACCACAAAATGTCTCCAATACCAAAGCCCATAACTAAAGTCAAAGGGGGTAGGTCACATGTGTCCCAGGAACTTCTTACAGAATACTCAAATCTGCACATTCAGTGAGGAGCTTCACAGTGGCTTTTGCAAGTTAGTCCATTATGTAATATTCTTAAGTCCATCCTATTTGAGTTGGAATTTTCCAAAACATAATTTAGTGACTAACGAAGTCACTAACCAACCAGTGACTTTCTACCACTCATCAAAGACAGGGAGGCATCATATGCGTAAAGAAAACTCTTTGGAATTCTGCCAGCTTGCTCAGACTGAAGAGAACTTGCCTACAGATCACTTCATGGACACCATGCAACAATGAGCATGGCTACACCTGTGCTACTGATGGGGTAACTAATAGTCCAAGAGGCTAACTCAGTTTCCCAAAGACACCCAGTCAGCCAGGGTTATGACCAGAACACATTTCTGCTTCTCCAGGATTCCAGCTTGATAGTATTTTTTGACATTACGCCCCTCTCTATTACAGTGTGTGCTTATGTGTGTGTGTGTTGGGAGGAAGTACATGTTCTGACTTGTTGATCACTCTCTGGTCATGGGCAGGATGTATGGGCTGGGGTGAGCATGTGGCCTTTGGCAATGTGTGTACAAGTTGTGCTGGCTTGTAGGGTCATGGAGGAGCACTCTGGATAGGAAGTTGCTTTTCTAGAATCATCATCTCATCTAGGGGGCCCATTTTCAGTGTGACAAAGATGAAGAAACTCCAAACCAAGAGACACTAACTTTGGTTTAGACTTCTCAGAATTTTTTTCTTCCTGCCTCCATCTTGGCAGCAGTGTTTACAGAGGCTGAATGTTTTCTCTACACACAGAAGATATATGGTTGTGTAGTATGTTCCTGTGAGGAGCCTTGCTCTCTAGGGAGCTGGATTCCTGTGGATTTTGACAATGGATTCTTCCTAGAAACAGTTTAAGAACAAATTGTGTAGGGAATGCCTACTAGGCATGAAGAATAGCATCATTGAGTGGGAGTTATGTGGGTTTGAATGACTTTATTATCCTTGGGTTCTGGCAAAACACTTTGGGTATTATTTCATCTCAGAGATGACAACAGAGTGCCTTCCAAGTGATTCTAAATAAATAATTGGCCTTGACATTTGCTTAGGTTATTGTTATACTTTGTAATTTTAGGTCTTATGTAGAAAAATTTCAGAGCAAAAGTTCTGGTGAGGTAAAATAGTGTTCCAAGGCAGCTGTGTTGACATGGGGGTTCACACACATTGGGGGTTCATGAAGACTTAGCAGACTCTTAACATTCACACAGACTTTCCCCTAATTCTGGGGGCCTGAGGTTGGCTGGTTTTCCCTACTCCTACCCTCATGATTATCCTTTCTCAGGTTACCATGAATTTATCATTTGAATTGGAACACTTTTGAGAGTGAGTAGGGGCACTATTAATAATTATGGTGAGGCAGCAAGTGTGAACTGGGATTATTTTGGCTAAAACTATATTGTAAGGTCACGTTACACTTCTCTCATTTTAGAGAGGAAGGCAAACCTCTTCCCCATGCTGATTCTTCCTGTGGTGAATGACCCTACGTTGGGTAAATTACTGGATGCCAAACAAAGGGACAATAGAGAGCCCATAAGTGCATAGGAAATAAGTAGTCAGATTAAGGAGAACACATTTTTGGTAAGAAATAGTGAGGGGCCGCCCCCTTATGTCATTCATGCAGTAAACTCATGGTGAGTCACTGTGACTTCTCTCTCTCTGTCTTAGAGGTGGAGTTCAGAAGTGACATGGTTTTCACAGGCTTGTGTAGTGATACGCTTACTTAAAATGAAATGAAACCTGGCTTTTTAAGATGAAAAATAAATCTTATTTGGCTGCTGGGTTTGACAGTGAGTACTGGTTATGTCCTCTAAGTCAAGTGAACTAACTCTTCAGCTCTGAGGTTTTGAAAAAACAATTTTTAAGCCATTTACATTTTACCATATGACATAAAGTACACCTTTAGCAATTATTAAACAAACAGCAATGTTTAAATGATAACTTAAAAGTATAGGTGGTAAATAGCTTTTCGTGATTCTTTTAAGCAATAATCTTTGAAGACCTTTTGAAGTGTTTGCATTGAGGCTTCATTTTTGCTGTCCTGGTTTCCTGCCTCACAGTTGCTGTGTCATCCACAGTGGCCATCACATATTTTCAAATGTAACCTATCCCTTCCATACACGTGGACCACTGTGGACCCAGTATCTCTTCAAGTGATCCTCATGTTGAGAAGGTGCCTGAAAGGAAGACCCTGCCATCTTGTCCAGTCAGGCAACTCAACTGTCCTGGCCTGGACATTTTCACCTGTGTTTGGTTTGTCAGGGTTCAAGTATACTTATTTCTGGGAAACTTGGTAAGGCAAGTTTATTCCAAAACATATATACTTCCCCCTTCTATTTGGCAGCAACGAGGTACATTTCCCCCCCTTCTTTGTGATGGCATTTAAAAATTAACAGTAAGAAAACAAATTGCTTTAAAATTTGGCACAGCATGAAGATTATGGATGAGGCCATTAGGTAGATTTCTATTTACAGAATACCAGAATTTATACCCAAGCCATAGTAGTCAATCCAATTATATCTTTATTAGTTTGGCAAAAATTTCCCTGTACCTGAAAGGTTGCTGTTTTGTTTTACTTTGTTCTTCAGTGAATCTTAATACAGTGATATAGATTTAACCAAAAGGAAGGTGATTGAAAATTTTCTTGAAGAAATTGGACATCAGTCTTACTGGTCAGTGCACAGAGGAATAAAATCAGGTTTACACAGGACAGAAAATTATGATAGGAATGATCCCTTTAGTCTTCTTTGCAATTCTTAAACTCACAGTAGCCAAAATGAAACTGGGAACTTAAGAAGAAGTTCATGAAAAGGACCTGCTGCTTTGGAACAGGAGAGGGTAAGGAGGGCCAGGCAGGGCTGCTCTGCATGGTGGCTTGCCCACCTGTACAAAGGAGCTATCGTAAACATAAACATCATAATTACATAAACATGGAGGCAAGCTTCTTGGGCAGATAGGAATTCTTAATCTAATTCTTAGTCTGTATGTACGGATACGTCTGAAAAAGTAAGTTCTCTCTAATGAGGTCAACAGTGCTGCTGTACCTTTGGTATTGACAAGAAGATCTATAAAAAGTGTTTTAATTTTTGTAGATTCTTAGTTAGAAATGGCACCTTCCCAGATATTATTTTATTTGATTTCAACAAGAATAGTTCAACACGTGTGGAAATGGCATTCATGTTGAAGAAGGCAACTCAGAGCATTCTGGCAAGCCTGGAAGGTTTATAAAAAGCATCTTCCAGGATTACACTCTGCTTTTTGTGTAAAATCTACTCATATCAGCAAATTAGCCTATGAAACAGTTAGTTGACTCATGACTAATTAAAGAATGTCTCTGTATCCAAGATGAAAACAATTAAATGAGTAATTTACAAAAATTATTTTTTAACATTTGACAGAGCTAATTATGCCACCACTGCTACTTGAGGTAACCCAAAACTAACTGCATTGTAATTATAATGTATTTGACTGGCAAAAATTTAACCCATGGTTTCAGGCTTCAAAGATATTTTTTCTTCAGCTCCCAAACTAGTAATTTTTCACAAAAGTCCATTAAACTTTCTAAAATTATATATATACCATTAGAAGGTAAACAGATGCCGCATTTTGCATGCTATCAAGGTGAAGGATTGGGTATAAGTAGTGTACATTGAAATAGATGGGTCTGGAAATGGAAAAGATGAGTTGGCACATTAGATATTAATATTTGTATAGGATTTCTCCTTGTTTTCTTATTTTCACCTTTTTAAAATTATCAGTTTAGCACTTAATATTCATGATTACAGTGAAGTTTTGACATATATTGTGTTGTTCAAACAGGTGTTTTGGGAAAACCCAAATGAACTTTCTGGTCAACCCAACACTTCACATGAAAGTCCTTACTTAATAAACTAGGATGTTAGTTCAATACACAGCAGGGGAAATTACATAAAATTGTTTTAACTATGATTTTTGTTCCGGTTTTTCTATTTCTGCTGCTGCTCACTAGAATCAGACACTTATTTCATTGGACTCTTGTAATAAATAGCATGTTAAATAGTCTCTTGCCTTGTGGCCTCCTTTACGCTTCATTCTGCATCTTTAAATTAATCTTGAGTGCCTCCTTCATTTACACCTCTTCAGTGGCTCAGTAGTTGATATGTAAACTACTTAGCCTGCCAGTCAAAAGTAGCCACGCTTATTTAGTAAGTATTTACCAAACATTGTTGTGTTTAATCCTCACAGTAGCCCTTGTGGTAGATGCCATTACCCCCTTTCTGTTAAGAAGGAAAGAGAGGCTTAGAGAGTTTGAATTATATTTTTAAAGTCACACAGCTCCTAAGTGGTAGCGCTGAGGTTGGAACCAATCTGCCTGATTCCAAGGACTATGAATGTAACTGCTCGGCTAGACTTCCTTCAGGGAGATTCTAAATCTGACCCTAGTTTAAAACCTTTTGCTGTCATGTCAATTGCTTTCCTTCATCTAGTATTATTCAGTTATTCATTCAAAAATATTTATTAAGCATCTCCCATGTGCCGTAGACTGGTAAAGAATGGTTGTCCCCTGCCTTTCTGTGGCTTGTGATCTTGTGATGCTATTTTTCCATGCAACCTGGTCAAATTACTGTTCCCTAAGCATGCAATGCACTTTTCCTTCCCCATGCTATTTTCCAGTGCCTTCTTGTCGTATCCTGTTTATCCCTTGAGAACTCTCTTTTCCTTCTTCTCTATCATGTCTTCTTAAACCACTCAACCTTATGGAGATTTCTCCCTTTCTGAAGTTTCAGTTTATATTCTTGCTCTAAGTTCAAACACTAGCTCTGCCACCAATTTAACTGTGTGACCTTGGGAAAGCTAGTTGACTTCTCCGCACCTTAGTTTCCTCATCTATGAATGAGAGTAACAAAAGTATCTATCCCATAGAGTTATTGTGAGGATGAAATAAATTTATTTACGTAAAGTGTTTGAAACAGTGCCTGACATATTAATAATATGTGGTAGCTTAATTAATAATCACTATTAATACTTTATTATTGTCTGTTTTATTTGTAAAGGATCATGTGACATTCCTGGTATTAAGTATCTAGTATTGCATCTCTCTTGTGTTATTCTTTTAAAACTATTTATACTTTTCTTTTCCTATGGCACTTATCAGAGTTATTTGTCCCACTCTAATTTTGCTCTGATTTTTCTTTATAAGAGAATTTCTTGTCAGAATAAATATTATCTTTATTTATAAAAGGGTCATATTTTAAGAAGTAAAAGACCAGGTGGTAATTTAGCCTTATTCTACTTATAGTCTTATGTTTTACTTAGCAATATAAAAAAATCCAACTTTTCTTGTGGCTATATAAATGTTTACTTATATATAGTAATCTTAAAAATAAAGAATAGACTGAGGAATTCATTATAAAAATCCTTTACATTTGAGTCTACTAATTGTTACTAAACCTTGGATTCTAAAGCTGTCATCTGCTTTAAACAGTAGCCTCCCAAATAACTTGATCAAGAAAATTACCCCTTTTGCAGTGAAATAAATACTGGAAATATTTGAAAGGTTAAAGGAAAATGTGTGCATAGTATTGATAAAAATGTTGAAGGAGCATTTTGTTCAGGAGAACAATCAGTTTATCTTTTTCTCATGAAATCTAGATGCCTGGGATAAATTCTGATTATGGAGATTTCATGATCTAAGAAAAGACAAATTCCTAGAGAGAGCTTATAATTCCTTTCTAGTAATCTTTTTATTTTTCATATATATGAGAGTATGAACACAGATACATTGTTGATGAGGTGCTATCCTAAGCTGAAGGAAGAAAAGTGGACATGAGGTGTGCATGAATGTGGGAAAGGGAACTAATATGAGGGCTGCTCTTGGCCAGACACTCTGCTGGATGTTTTGCATGTTATTATTAGAGAATGTTCAAGAAGAATTTTTTTTTTTCTGGTAGCAGGTAACAAGAACTCAAAGCAGCTTATTTTAAGCAAAAATAATTTACTTTACTATGTTAGTAAATCCAAGATTGAGAGACAGCTTTATGCTGGGGTACAACTGATGCCAGTGAGAATTGGTCTCTCTCTGCTTTTCTCTGTGTTAGCTTCACATTTAAGAAGACTCTATCCATGAAGAACCAAAGGCGGCTGGCCATTGATTGATCTAGTCCAGGTTTACATTATTCTTTCGCTAGGAATTTCAGGAAAATCTAGTGGAGAAACTGATCAGCCTTCCCTGGGTTTGGTGCACATCCTTGAATAACTGCTTTGGTTAGGGGGATGATGCAGTCTGATTGGCCTATCTGGGTTGCGTGTTCACCCTCATTCTGGTGGAAGCAAGGCTCTGAGGTAGAGGAAGAACAGTTTCCAAAATGAGATTGTGATGATGAATATCCACTAGAAAAGGCATAAAAACACTTTCTTATAAAATAAGCAATGGTAAAAACATTAATGCCCTTCTTGACTCTCTTTCTTAAACCCCTCAGTCCTGGGAGGTTGAGCATGTTTGTGTACATATCTGAGTGCAGTTCCTCTTCCGGATCTAGAGGGCAGTGCTGCTTTCAGTCTTAGAAAGGTGAGGGTCACATAGGGGGCCCAGGGTGCATAATTTACCAGCACAGCATCAACTTAGTCTTCCTCTTGGTCTCACTCCAAACTCGGTAGTGCAGTTCTCCATTTATTGAGTTCTTGCTTTGACTGGTTACTGGGTTCATTGTCCTGTTCCATAGGGTTACACCAATCTAACTTTACGATTACCTTCTTTTTACTCCCTTCTCCAGTTGCTGGGGATTCCAGTTTCTGCCATGTCATTTTTGGATTGAAATCTCGTTAACATCCCAGCTCTGGCAGGATTAGGTTTTCTTTCTGTAAACTTCTTATATAGAATTAAATACTGATTTCCTGATCCCTCTTTTCTGTGTTGCAACCCAACTCACTGTCAAAACATCTTCCATTATCTTGGCTATTAGATTCACCTACTTAAATGTTCATTCTTTCATCTGTTAAATAATTATACTGTTTTTCCTTGATAAATATTATTTTGGTTCTCTTAGGTGCTTAGTTCTAGGTTAGGGCTGGAAAGAAAAATAATGAATGGTTCCTACCATCAAGATTTTAGGTTAAAGTCTTAAGGACTTCACTAGTGGTACAATATATAATAATCCACCTGCCAATGTAGGGGTCATGCGTTTGATCCCCTGGTTTAAGAGGGTTCCACATGCCGCAGAGCTGCTAAGCTTGTGCGCCACAACTACTGAACTCGCAGTCTAAAGACTGAGCTGAAACTACTAAGCCCACATGCACAGAGCCTGTGCTCCACAACAAGAGAAGCCACCACCGTGAGAAGCTCATGCCCTGCAACAGAGTAGTCCCTGCTCATCACAATTAGAGGAAGTCTGCATGTAGCAATAAAGACCCAAATCGGCCAAAAATAAACAATTTAGTGTAAAAAACATCTTAAGAAAAGATTGCTTAAAACTCTCCAAATCACTAGAGAGCACTAGGAATGCATATACAAAGGCCAGGCCTGAACAGAAAAGAGGGTCAGGAAGGCTTCCTGTGAATGTGTCCTTGGTCCTTGAATGACTGGTAGTTAGCTGGAAATGGGAGCTATACAACCAAGAGGAACAGAATCTGCAAAGGATCAGAGTCATGAGAGAATACACACACTAGAATTCTGTGTGTGATTTATATGGAAGAGTGTTAGCAGATAAGGAAATCAAGGTGTAGAAAGTGACAAGATCATGAGGGGTTTTTAAGTCATAGAGAGGTGTTTGATCTTTTTTCCTAAAATAATTATCTGTCATTCCCTTCTTGAGGAGACTCCCTTTATATTTATTCATTTGAGGATTTTGGTGAACAGCAACTGAATTCTGCCTGTCTTCTTTTCTGTGTGACATATGAGCCACATCAGTTCAGCTGAGCATTTAGACTTCTGTCTGAAGGGCTGTACTTAAAAACCAGTTCTGGATCACATTTTTTTGAGATCCTTTTTGAATTTCCTGACTCTGCTGAGACTTACTGTCTTATACTCTAAATTTCTGAAAATATTTAGTGATGGGCTAATCTCAGAGATGATGGAGAAAAACCTTCCTTTTGGAGTAAGGCAGAGGAACAGAGATCAAATTGCCAACATCCATTGGATCATCAAAAAAGCAAGAGAAAAACATCTACTTCTGCTTGTTGACTATACCAAAGCCTTTGACTGTGTGGATCATGACAAACTGTGGAAAATACTTAAAGAGATGGGAATACCAGACCACCTGACCTACCTCTTGAAAAACCTGTATGCAGGTCAGGAAGCAATGGTTAGAACTGGACATGGAGCCAACAGACTGGTTCCAAATTGGGAAAGGAGTACATCAAGGCTATATATTGTCACCCTGCTTATTTAGCTTATATGCAGAGTACATCATGAGAATCGCTGGGTTGGATAAAGCAAGCAGGAATCAAGCTGGAATCAAGATTGTTGGGAGAAATATCAATAACCTCAGATATGCAGATGACACCACCCTTATGGGAGAAAGTGAAGAAGAACTAAAGAGCCTCTTGATGAAAGTGAAAGAGGAGAGTGAGAAAGTTGGCTTAAAACTCAGAAAACTAAGATGATGGCATCCGGTTCCATCACTTCATGGCAAATAGATAGGGAAACAGTGGAAACAGTTGCTGACTTTATTTTTCTGGGCTCCAAAATCACCGCAGATGGTGATTGCAGCCATGAAATGAAAAGACGCTTACTCCTTGGAAGGAAAGTTAAGACCAACCTAGACAGCATATTAAAAAGCAGAGACATTACTTTGTCAACAAAGGTCTATCTAGTCAAGGCTATGGTTTTTACCAGTGGTCATGTATGCGTGTGAGAGTTGGATTATAAAGAAAGTTAAGCACAGAAGAATTGATGCTTTTGAACTATGGTGTTGGAGAAGACTCCTGAGAGTCCCCTGGACTGCAAAGAGATCCAACCAGTCCATCCTAAAGGAGATCAGTCCTAGTTGTTCATTGGTAGGACTGATGTTGAAGCTGAAACTCCAATACTTTGGCCACCTGATGCGAAGAACTGACTCATTGGAAAAGACCCTGATGCTGGGAAGGATTGAGGGCAGGAGGAGAAGGGGACGACAGAGGATGAGATGGTTGGATGGCATCATCCAATGGACATGGGTTTGGGTGAACTCTGGGAGTTGCTGATGGACAGGGAGGGCTAGTGTGCTGCAGTTCATGTGGTCGCAAAGAGTCAGACATGACTGAGCAACTGAACTGAACTGAACTGAAGGTCAACACAGCTCTGTTTTGCCACATTACAATGCTGCCTTTTCTTTCATAATGCCATTAGCAGAAGAGAAGTATTTAAAACAAACATCTAAGAAGTGTGCCTCTTATGCTTCCTTGTTTCTTAATTCACTGCAGTTGTTTTCTAAGTAGGATGAACTGAGAAGTTCTGCAAAGTTGAGTCCAGTGCATATTTTCTCCTCCATGAAGTGGCTATAGGACTGAACGTTCTCCTTTAGAATTATGCTTTTAGATAAAGAACTTGTCTGGTGAAACTATCTTAAAAGAAAGCTATAGAATTGTAGCATCTTGGAGGAGTAACATGTTTACATAAGGATAACAGATACATGGCCTGTATGGTACCCATCCTCTACTTCTGCATATCAGTCATGGTACTCTTTGCTACTGAATCTCAATTGGGCCTTAGAATCTGTGCCAGAACATGCTCCAGAAGACATTACCAATTAATTAGAATAGGAGCAAAATCAGTTTGTTGTCAGTGCATGGATTGAGTTTGGATTGAGTAGTTTATAAAGTTGATAGAGCAGAAAGCCATCAGTAGAGGGTCATTAAAGCACTTAACTTTTGGTAAATGTAGGGAGTTGGGGGAAGAGGATGTCTTTCTGACTGTAGAGGAGTGGAGTTTTAAAGAAAAATCGTATACCGCAAAAATAAGTGTTGGGACAGGGAAGTTCACAATTTGTCTCTAAACTACCTCTACCTGGTTACTTTGTATTTCTGTATGTTCTAATTCTCATAGGAAGGAGAACTGAGAAGCTGTATAAAATAATAATAATAATAGCAACAAAAAAACCCCAAATTATGTAATTAAAAATATTAATCCCATTAGTTTCTACCATTTCATAGATCTTTTAGGCTCCAGGGATGGTCTCTGCTGGGTAGAACACTGGCATAAAATAATCACACTGGAACCTTGTAAGGATCGTAATTTCTAAAGTTACCTATTGATTAGGAAGCTTCTCTCTTCTGATCCTGTCAGGTCACTGTAATTTATAGTTATTTCTAAGGTATTTTAAAGGATATCACTTCTTGTTTTCACCTTCTTGAATAGAGCTTCCAAATGGATGAGCCCATTTTATCTGAAGAAAGATTCTGTTGAATAGAATCTGTTTTGTTTATGCTCTCGCATGAGGTGTGACATACAAAAATAACAGTGCATCTCACTAAATTTAGAAGGTCCCTTCTGTCATCTGTGTACAGATATATTTCTAGGTGGTTTGATAGAACAACTCCTTAGAGAGTTTGACTTCAGAAAACTGTATTTAGGAGCAGTTAATAAATAATGCCTGAGTGTCGAATAGGTACTGAGGATATATTCCAAAAGGAAGACCCTGGAATCCAACCCACATGTTTCCATATTGGCCACCTTTCTTTAGATAGACTTGATGACTGGGGACTGTGGTCTTGAACAATTTGGGGGTTACTTTTTGTTTTGCAACTATTGGAACTTTTTTTAAAGCCCTATACAGTGAAGTTCATTTATATAGTTCTGAGTAATTTTTTCCTGTGCTATTGTTCATGTCTATGGCCCTGCCAAAAAGAACATAGGCTTCAAATTAATTTTTCCTACGCATACTATTTTATGTGTTCTGTCTTTATTTTTGTTGTTGTGAGGTCACCAATTTTGTTTTCTCTTTGGTATCCAATATTCTTGGACAATTTTCTGTGGCCTCAGAGAGACTCAGAGGGAACAGATGTTGTATAAATCGTATCCCCCGCATGTTTTCCCAGTTATATTTTCCTTTTGAAAGAAAAAAGCAGAGGACAGCTCTTGTGTATGAAAACTTTTTTTAATGCCCAAAGACTATTTATTAAATCTACCCTACCTCTATTGTGAGAGAGAATGCTGCTTTTCAAATGGAATGACTGGTAGTCTCCAGCTGCTCGGAGGTTGATAAAGGACATTTTGTAGATACCCATAACTCTGGATAGCGTATATGAGCCACAAATATTCCCTTATGTGGAGATCTTTTGAAACTCATATTAAGTTCCTGCCAAAGTCAGCTAGTCCAGGACTGTATGTCAAAAATCTTAGCAGTGATTAATCATTCTACTTGGTTGAAAGACAGAGACAACTTCAGTGTCTATAAACTTTATTATCTGGGTTAAATACCTATTATATCTATGGGCCTGTTCCAATTTGCCAAGTAAAGCCAGAAGTCCACGTCACAACTTTTGTCCTGTTTTTCTGTGTAAATGTTGTGCCCCCTCTGCTGCAAATGTTTGAAATAAGCTGAATAAACAGGACACAGTAGGTAACCTGGGGAATGTTTTAATCAGAAATATTTTCACTCATGGGGTAAGGCTTTGTATAACCTACTAGGAGTTGTGATTTGAACCACCCATTGCAAGCAATAAAGCATTGAAATGAGGATGTATTTTTTTTTATCAGATTTCTAGCTCCATATTTATTTATTTTTTTTGTCAGTTACTCACATAAAACTTCATTGTGAACTGTGCAGACGCATAACTCTACCTGCCTATTGGGCAATATGTACTATTGTCAACTTTTCTTCCTAGATAATTTTTTCCATTATGCTTTTTCTTCCAAGTGTCAGAAGATAATATAAAAACACAAATGCATTGAAGAGACAAGTGTGAAATAAAGTCTATCCTTTTGCATTGCACATCTTAGTATCGGGTAGCTGATTTCCAACTCACAGTGGGTGCTAGTGTCTTCTAAATGATAATTTGGCCGTACAGCATCAACGTGGTGAGATATGAGAAAAAAAGTTTGTTTATTTAGCTTTCTAAAAACATATTTTGCTATAAACTGTATCCTAAAATGTCATGTAATATATATGTGTAATTTTAATGTACCATGTACACTAATAATAAACTGAACACCTATGTAATCACACCTATCTTATGAAATACATCCGTACCTTCTAAGTCCTTTGCATGTCCTTTCCTGAAACCTCTCCTATCCATCTACTGACAGATAACTTCTATTTTGAAAGCTGTTACCATCTCTTACTTTTATTTTAGAATTGTATATCTGCATGTTTCCATAAATTATTTTTGAGCATGCAGAATTCAAAAATGACTTTTGAACTTTCTGTTAATATAAATAAATACATACCTATGGCTGATTCATGTTGAAGTTTGACAGAAAACAGAAAAATCCTGTAAAGCAATTATCCTTCAATAAAAAATTAATTAATTAAAAATATATTTTGTCTGTTTATTTTGCTCAAGATTATGCTTCATGTTAATGTGGTTAGCTGTGGTTCATTTATTTTCACTACTGTACAGTATTCCATTGTATGAAAGAAAATCCACTACTATTTATTTTAGCCATTCTATCAAAGGTCATTTTGAGCTGATATTTATATTTTCTTATTGCAAAAATATTGCTAGAGAGATTCCTGGTCCATGTTGCCTGGTGATTATGGATAAGAGTTTTTCTAAGATATATATATATTTATCTAGAAGTGGAGTTACTGAGTTGTAGAGTTTGGACAAATTCCACTTTCTCGATATTGCTATCCAGCAGTTTGTTTTTATTCAAGTTTTTAAAAAGTGTATTTTAAAGAAATCAAACTTGTGAATGCAATTTAAACTTGATGTTAAATTCTATTTTCCCCAGCCACCACATGCCAAGAGAATGGCCCTTGGTCTATAGTTATAAACTATAGATCTGCATGAAGTTGTTGTTGGTAGCTTTGCTGTATTTTTCTTTTCTTTCTTGTCCTTTCTGATTGTATGTAATTAGTCCAGACAAGTTTCGTTAGAGTAATGCCATAGTTCCTTGGCTGACTCATCCCTACAGTCTTTCCCATTAGTGATACAATGAACAGTCTTTCTCTGCATCTGTAACTGAAGTGGTCATAGGTTGTTTGATCTGTCACCCTATCCTTCTGGGAATAGTATTCCTTGTCTTTTTAAACAATTTTTAAAATTTATTTTTAATTGATAAAATATATGTAATATAAAATTTACCATCTCAACCATTTTAAAGAGCACAGTTTAATAGTAGTTTAATGTTCACATTGTGTCAATGCATGCTAAGTTGCTTCAGTTGTGTCTGACTCTTTTTGCCACCTCATGAGCTGCCAGGCTCCTCTGTCTATGTGATTCTCCAGGCAAGAATACTGGCATGGGTTGCCATTTCCTTCTCTAGGGGATCTTCCGGACCCAGGAATTGAACCCATGTCTCTTGTGGCTCCTATATTGCAAGGAGATTCTTTACTAGTGTTCACATTATTGTAGACCAGTTGCCAGAGCTCCTTTTATCTTGCAAGCTGAAACTCTGTATCCATTAAACAATAATCCCCCATCCCTCTGTTCCCCCAGTTCCTGGCAATCACCATTCTACTTTCTATCTCTATGAATTTGACCACTCTAGGTACTTCACATAAGTGGTATCACATAGTATTTGTATTTTTGTGACTGTCATTTCACTTAGCAAAATGTCCTCAGGGTTCATCTATGTTGTACCATGTGTGAGAATTTCCTTTATTTTTAAGACTGAATAATATTCCATTGTATGTTTTCCACATTGTTTTTCTATTCATTCATCAATGGGCACATGTGTTGCTTCCAACTTTTGTCTTCTGTTGATAATACTGCTATGAAAGGGGTGCACAAATACCACTTCAAGACCCTGCTTTCAGTTCTTTTGGGTACATACCCCAAAATGAGTTGCTATTGTACCTCCTCTTCTTTAAGGAGTGCTGCCCCCTACAGGTGGTGCTAGTGGTAAAGAATCTGCCTGCCAGTGTAGGTGAGGTAAGAGATGTGAGTTCAATCCCTGGGTCGGGAAGATCACCTGGAGAAGGAGATGGCCACCCACTCCAGTATTCTTGCCTGGAGAATCCCATGGACAGAGGAGCCTGGCAGCCTATAGTCTACAGAGTCGCAGAGGTGGTCACGACTGAAGCGACATGGCATGCATGCATACACCCCTACCCCATTCCAACTGTGTGGTTTTGTTGGAAGCTGCCAATTCAGTCAACACCATGCCTTTTCTTGTCACAGTTGACTGGCCGACAGGTGAATATCTGATCCAAACAAAGTCAGTAAGAGTTCTTCCCTGGGAGTTTTCAGAGCAGAGAAAATAATTCAACCTTCTCTGTGGTGGAAGCTGTGACACTTAGATGCTGTCACTGGCCAGATGCTGTGTCATGTGGAGATGACCCTTCTATGGGAGGAGAAAATAAAGCCATTAGGCAGAAAAAAAGTAGAGATTTAAGAGTTTTTCTGCTGATGTGTATGCCCATGTAAGAAATGAATCGCCAGTCTAGGTTCGATGCAGGATACAGGATGCTTGGGGCTGGTGCACTGGGATGGCCCAGAGAGATGGTATGGGAAGGGAGGTGGGAGGGGGATTCAGGATTGGGAACTCAGGTACACTCGTGGCAGACTCATGATGATGTATGGCAAAACCAATACAGAATTGTAAAGTAAACTAAAGTAAAATTAAAAAAAAATAAAAAGTTTTCCTGGCACTTTCTTTCCTGTTCTTTCTCCAGTCATATGACCTAATAAATTCCTCCCTTTAGTCAGTCAGTTTGAGTAGAATTTCTATTTTTTGTAGCAAGAAATATAGTGACTAATACTGTGTCATAATTATACCTGCCTTATGCCCTAGGGAAATTCAACTTTATATTGGTCAAAGGTCAACATTGATTTCTACAATTCTAAAGGCTGTTTTAATGAAATGAGAAGAAATATAATGATATAAAACAGAGTTAATTGTGTACCACATCCCCTATTGAAACTGGCAGTCGGAAAGAATGAAACTGATAAAGTTTGAAATTAAACATATTTCTATAGTAGGTAATAGAATTTCATTGTTGTACCTAGTGGGAAGGTATATGTCTTCTCTTCTTCATATAGGAGAAAAATATGATGTTCAGGGTATTTGTGGCTGATTTAAGATAGTTGCTAAGTTGCTCCTTTGAGGTTCTAGAAGGAGTTGTGAACAGAACATTAAATTATGGGGCATTTTCTGATGTGTGCATCCTAAGCCACGAGGGATTTGTTGATGTGTTAATGAAAATAGTTGATTGAAGTAATATAAAACCTTAGAATAGAAGGTGATTTTGAGGGACAGAAGTTTAAATGCATACTCCCCTTTTTTTTTTTTTGGACTGAAAACAAAATTAGAGTAAAATCTTCATCTTGTATGGGGGAGACTCCAGATAGGGAAGAAATTTGAACTTCTCCAAGAAAGAGTTATAGAAGATGCTGATAACCAGGAGATTAAGAAATGAGATAGAGGGCTACAATTGACGACTTCAGTCTTTAGATATTATTTCACTTTTTAAAAGTTGGTAACAAGTTGTAAAGTGATTTCCCATGGTGTTGGCAGAGTAGTTGTCGGGGAATAGAGCAATTGCTCCTTTGAGGGAGCTTGTTGGGTGTTTGCCTCCTGTAGTTAGATTTTTCTCTTTAAGAGAGCCATCTGCTTCACTAAACTTTCCAAGATCAGGCACTATCTACAGGGAGTTCCACAATACCTTAAAACTGAGAACTGAAGCAAAGTTTTAAGTTGCTGCCAGAAAACCAGATGTTAACCAGATTGTCAAGTTCTTTTTTCTTTCCAGAACCAAAGATTTCAAGTGAGACTGAGTGAATGCAAATGTTGGACAATCCTTATAGTTAGAATTGGGAGCCAGCATTAGCCTCCTTTGGCCTCTGTTCATGAAGCACCTCCAGACTCAGTCAAAGGGAACTCTATTTATGGTTTTAAAAAAAGAGGGAGTGTAGAGGGAGAAATTCTGGCCTTTCACATTCTCTAATGCGCATTCCTTACTGAGAAATTAATACATGCTAAATGCTGGGGTATTCAATAGATATTCCCAGGGCTGTTTCCCTAATCCAACATACATTTCTCCAAGTTTTGGTTGGGTTTTCATTTCTAATTGTACCCTGCAGACTGCCTACTGATCTCAAAAAGATTGAATGGAGGGAAAATATGTAATGGAAACTGAAAATGAGAACTGCTCCTTTCACGTCCCCCAAGAACTGACATTTGAATATCTGAATTATTTGGACTAGGTCTCTCAGTAGAGATTTGCAGGCATGAAAATAAGTATATGATTTCTAGAAACAAATGCTGAGTGGGGCTATGTGGTTCAATACTCTGGGGGGTAGGAAGGCATCCATTTTTGTTTTGACAAGTGCTAATATATTTCCTGGGATTAGGGAGTTCAAAGGTTCTCCCTATACCAACCAAACAAGGTAACATTCATGTGTTTTTAGGGATCCAAAACTTATTTTCTCCTTTTAACCTCTTTTCAAATTAAACTAAATCAAACACCAAGCAACTGAACAGCAACAGCAAAGCAAAACAAAAACATTCTTATATTGTGGGTCTTATCGTTTCAAAATAGAAAAATATGTTTTAGGTGAATCTATTCTAACATTAACTATTATTCTCTCATTTCATTATACAGAATCAAGCAAGAAAAACCTCAATTCTGTTGACAGGTTTGATTTATCTAGCATGGCTTTTAATTTAATATTTTACTATTTAAATAGGTCTTTATAATTATTGTTATTGAAGTATAGTTGCTGTACAATATTAAGTTATAGGTACTCATCTCACATGCTAGTAAAGTAATGCTCAAAATTCTCCAAGCCAGGCTTCAGCAACACGTGAACCGTGAACTTCCAGATGTTCAAGCTGGTTTTAGAAAAGGCAGAGGAACCAGAGATCAAATTGCCAACATCCGCTGGATCATGGAAAAAGCAAGAGAGTTCCAGAAAATCATCTATTTCTGCTTTATTGACTATGTCAGAGCCTTTGACTGTGGATCACAATAAACTGTGGAAAATTCTTTAAGAGAAGGGAATCCCAGACCACCTGACCTGCCTCTTGAGAAATCTATATGCAGGTGAGAAAGCAACAGTTAGAACTGGACATGAAACAACAGACTGGTTCCAAATTGGAAAAGGAGTATGTCAAGGCTGTATATTGTCACCATGCTTATTTAACTTATATGCAGAGTACATCATGAGAAATGCTGGGCTGGAAGAAGCACAAGCTGGAATCAAGATTGCTGGGAGAAATATCAATAACCTCAGATATGCAGATGACACCACCCTTATGGCAGAAAGTGAAGAGGAACTAAAAAGCCTCTTGATGAAAGTGAAAGAGGAGAGTGAAAAAGTTGGCTTAAAGCTCAACATTCAGAAAACGAAGATCATGGCATCCGGTCCCATCACTTCATGGGAAATAGATGGGGAAACAGTAGAAACAGTGTCAGACTTTATTCTTTTGGGCTCCAGAATCACTGCAGATGGTGACTGCAGCCATGAAATTAAAAGACGCTTACTCCTTGGAAGAAAATTTATGACCAACCTAGATAGCATATTCTAAAGCAGAGACATTGCTTTGCCAACAAAGGTCCATCTAGTCAAGGCTATGGTTTTCCAGGAGTCATGTATGGATGTGAGAGTTGGACTGTGAGGAAAGCTGAGTGCCGAAGAATTGATGCTTTTGAACTGTGGTGTTGTAGAAGACTCTTGAGAGTCCCTTGGACTGCAAGGAGATCCAACCAGTCCATTCTGAAGGAGATCAGCCCTTTGATTTCTTTGGAAGGAATGATACTGAAGCTGAAACTCCAGTACTTTGGCCACCTCATGTGAAGAGTTGACTCATTGGAAAAGACTCTGATGCTGGGAGGGATTGGGGGCAGGAGGAGAAGGGGACGACAGAGGATGAGATGGCTGGATGGCATCACAGACTCGATGAACATGAGTCTGAGTGAACTCCGGGAGTTGGTGATGGACAGGGAGGCCTGGCGTGCTGCGATTCATGGGGTCGCAAAAAGTCGGACATGACTGATCAACTGAACTGAACTGAACCGATAGAATATAGTGATTCACAATTTTTAAAGATTATACTCCATTTATGAAATGGTCAATATGAAATTTTGTTTATATTCTCTATGTTATACAGTATATCCTTACAGCTCATTTTATACCTAGTAGTTATACCTTTTAATCCTTACCTCTATATTGCCCCTCATCCTTTCTTTCTCTCTAACCACTAATTTGTTCTCTCTATCTGTGAGTCTGCTTCTTTCGTGTAATATTAATCAGCTTGTTGTGTTTTTTAAATGCTACCTATATGATATACCGTATTTGTCTTTCTCTGTCTGACTTTATTTAATTTAGCATAATGCCTTCCACTTCCATCCGTGTTGCTGCAAATGGCAAAATTTCATTCTTTTATTCTATTAAAATAATTTGTTTAAATTATTATTTGTTTAACTGAAGTTGGCCATATTTATTTAACTGAATCCATAGCTATTACTGGGCTTCCCAGGTAGCTTAATGGGTAAAGAACCCGCCTGCCAGTGAAGGAGATGTAAGAAGTGCAGGTTTGGTCCCTGGCCTGGAAGATTCCCTTGGAAGAGGGCATGACAACCCACTCCAGCATTCTTGTCTGGAGAATCCCCTTGGACAGAGGAGCTTGGTGGGCTACAGTCGGTGGGGCCACAAAGAGTCGGACATGACTGAGCGACTGACACACGCACACACACACACACACACACACACACACACACACACATAATTATTAATACTTACGAAAATCTTTTAATAGCACTAGGAGAATAAAAATACATTGAATTCTTGGCGTGCCAGATGTAAAGATCTTCCATACGTGTACCTGAATGTCCTGATTCTGTTTTTGACCCACTGATGTGTCTTGCTATCATTGCAAACAAAAAGACCTGATTTCTCCTCTGTGATAGGGGCATGGTTTTCTGTCATAATATGCTGTTATATGATGAAAATGTTCTTTAGACACACATATACGTATGCTTCTATTATTTAAAGGTATTTCAATTAAATTGCTCATTTCCATCACTGGAGTCTGCAAATATTTGGACTCAAATATTATTGTCATAGTTGATTTCAATAATAGAAGGAAGAACTGGCTTAACACGTCCCATAACATGTGTTTAGTTGCTAAGTCATGTCCGACTTTGCAACCCCATGAACTGTAGCACGCCAGGCTCCTCTGTCTTCCACTGTCTGTCAGGGTTTGTGCAAATTCATGTTCATTGAGTCTCTGATGCTATCTCACCATCTCATCCTCTACCACCACCTTCTCCTTTTGCCTTCAGTCTTTCCCAGCATCAGGAAAGACTTTTCTAATGAGTTGGCTCTTTGCATCAGGTGGCCAAAGTGTTGGAGCTTCAGCTTCAGCATCAGTCCTTCCAGTGAATATTCAGGGTTGATTTATTTCTTGATTTCCTTTAGGGTTAACTGGTTTGATCTCCTTGCAGTTCAAGGAGATGTGTAGGGTCAGGGATATTCCATTTATTAGTGTCCTTCATTCTTCACCTACATCAGAGGCCTACTTCTGTTCAGCTTCCTTGAGGACCCTCATGGAGAGTTGAATGAAACAACTCTTCCATTGCTAAGGAAGGAAAAGCCTACATTTCCTACATTTCTCCCTTTACAGATAGAATTTTTTTGTTCGCAGAAAGAAAATTCTTACTTACCAATTTCAAAAGATATAAATTGCTATATTAACATCACCTCTCAACTCTGTAGGATTTTCCGTAGCTGCTTTGGTGATCATTTATGATATTTTACATCTTTCTCTTTTTAGCACATACTATCCAATCAAATCAGTGTAGCCTTCTGAAGCACTAGTTTGCAGCTGCAGGAGAAACATCCTGTTCCCTGTAATAACAATAGTTTAAGATTGCTGGCATCAATTTTTTCCTTCACTACTGGTAAGCAGAAAGCTCATCATCATGGGTACACTGCTCTTTTTCCAACTGTATTTCCTTCTCTCCAAGTAACAATGTATTATACTGTCACTCCCTAGAAAACCTTGGGTTTCTGCTACTCAACCTTAGAGCTGCTACAGACAGAATAGTTTTCTTATCGAATGAGCCATGGATTTTAAAACTGCCAATTCAATATGAATTAACTTCAAGTTTCACTTAAAAAATGAGAATATCACTCAAAGAACATTTGAAACCAAAAAAGCAGTCACATCTTTAAAAAAAATTTAATCATCATAATCCCTTTTCAAGAATTCTCTTCACTCCTAGAATCTGCAAATAATATGCTCCAGATTTTCTTTACAAATCTGAGTAGTCTGCCTTTCACTTTTCCAAGTATGAGAAACTTCTTGGCTATTTGCCTGGGTTGTACAGTTCCTATACTACCAAACCAAATCTGAATCAATTTTAGGCCAATACTGATATAAAAAAAGAGAAAGCCCTGCAGAGATCTCAGCAGTACAAACAACTAAATATAGCTTTTGACCATTCTAACACTAGAACTAAATTGTGAGTTCCTTTTTGGCAGAGGCCATGCCTCTTTCTTTCCATCTTCCCAGTTCTGCCTATCACAGAACTGAGCATGTTGCAGGTACTCAATAAATACTCTGAACAATTATGTCTCTTTTTTTCTCCAGTTCAAAAAGCACACTCATTAGACAGCTTTAAGAAAATGTAAGAAGAAGAAAAAATTCACTCAAGGCCATGCAAGCCAAATTTCAGCACAGTTGGTTTAGTAAATGCATAGTTTGAAGAAAGGCCTCTATTGACTGTGCTGGTGCCAACTGTCGGGCCATTTCCCCAGCCTCACTCTGTCTCATTCCCTGTAATCCTCAAAATAGTTCTTAAATGTCTTTGCATATGAAAAATTCACATCTGCCATGACTATAGCTGGCTGAATGAGACATCACATTCATACTACTATGCCCCTGTCGTTGGGTTTAAGGGAATTCAGAAATTTGCATATTGATAATTGTATCAGAGCCCTTGTATCTATCCAGTCACTTATGTAATGAGTGCTCACTATGAACTGGGTCATTCTATGCTCTAAGAAAACAATAGTGAACAAAATAGACCTGTCTCTTTCATCCTAGAGCATAACACTTGGTGAGAGAGAATAGAAATAAAACAAGTAAGCAATAGAGTAAGTATAGAATTCTGAGGAAATCAGGAAGTCAAGAGGAATCGGAGTTGCTTTTTAAAAAATTTTATTGTGGTATAGTTGATTTAAAATGTTGTGTTAGTTTCAGGTATACAGTAAATTGATTTATATATTTATATAAAGTGAACATATATTCTTTTTCAGATTCTTTGCCCATATACGTCGTCACAGAATATTGAATAGAGTTCTCTGTGCTGTGAAGTAGATCTTTGTTGGTTATCTGTGTTACATACATATACTAGTGTGGGTTTGTTAATCCCAGGCTCCTGGTTTATCCCTCCTTCCCCACACTACATTTCCCCTTTGGTAATTGTAAAGTTTGATTTCACTATCTGTAAGTCTGTTTCTGTATTATAAATAAGTTCATGTGTCATTTTTAAAATTAGATTCCACACATGAGTGATAGCCTATGATATTTGTCTTTCTCTGTTGACTTACTTCACTTAGTGTGATAATCTCTAGGTCCAGCCATGTTGCTGCAAATGGCATTTTTCATTCTTATTATGACTGAGTAATATTCCTTTCTATATATGTACCATAACATCTTTATCCCTTCATCTGTTGATAGGCATTTAGGTTTCTTCCATCTCTTGGCTGTTGTAAGCAGTGCTGCAGTGAACACTGAAGTGTTGGTGTCCTTCTGAACTGGTTTTCTCTGGATATATGCCCAGGGGTAGAATTTCTGGATCATATGGTAGTTCTATTTCCAGCTTTTTAAAGAACCTCCATACTCTTCTCCATAGTGGCTATAACCAGTTTACATTCCCACCAACAATGTAGGAGGGGATTCCCTTTAATCCACACCATCTCCAATATTTAATGTTCATTTTGTTGAGATATTTGCATTTCTGTTTACCAGGGATATTGACTGGTTTTCTTCTCTTGTACTGTCTTTATCTAGCTTTTGTATCAGAGTAATTTTGACCTTTTAAATGATTTTGAAAGTGTTGCTTTCTCTTCAGTTTTTTGGAAGTGTTTGAGAATTGGTGGTAAGTCTTAAAATATTTAGTAGAATTGATCAGTGAAAACATCTGATTCTAGGCTTTTGTTGTTGCTGTTGGGAGATTTTTGATACTGATTAAGTCTCCTTATTTTTTGTTGATCTGTTCAGATTTTATTTTTCTTCAGAATTCCGTCTTGGTAGTTTGCAGGTTTCTAGGAAAGTATCCATTTCTTCTAGGTTGTCTAATTAGTCAAAGTATAACTGTTCACAGTATCTCATGATCATTTGTATCTGTGAAGTATTAATTGTGATGGCTCCTGTTTTGAGCCTTCTCTCTTTTTTCTTTGGTTAGTCTACCTAAGATTTGTTAATTTTGTTTCTATTTTCAAAGAACTGATTTTTAATTTTGTTAATCTTTTCTATTTTCCCCTATTCTCTATTCCACTCATTTCTGCTCCAATCTTTTTTATTTCCTTCTTTCTGCCAATTCTGGGCTTACTTTGTTCTTTCTTTTATTTCCTTGAAGTATAATGTCAGACTTTATTTGAGATCTTTCTTTTTTATTGATGTAAGTGTTCATAGCTATGAACTTTCATCTTAGAATTGTTTTTGCTATATCCCATAAATTTTGATCTTCTATGTTTCTCTTTTATTTGTCTTGCTGTCAAGATTTTTTAAATTTCCCTTTTAATTTCTTCTTTGATCTTTGGTTGTGGTCAAGAAAGTTGTTTAATTTTTATGTCTTTGTGTATTTTCCAACTTTCTTTTTGTTATTGATTTTTAGTTTTGTATCATGTGTCAAAACAGATCCTGGAAATAAGTTTGATCTTCTTGAATTTGTTTTTGTGGCCTAACATAGATCTATCCTAGAAAATATTTCACACGCTTGAGAGTGTGTATTCTGTTGCTGTTAGATGTTTTTTGTATGTCTGTTAGGTCCATTTGATATGATGTTGTTCAGATCTGCTGTTCCCTTATTGATTCTGTCTGGATAATCTGTCCATTGTTGAGAGTAGAGTATCAGAATCTCCAATTATTATTGTATTGCTGTTTATTTCTCTTCTTAGTTGTTAGTATTTGTTTTATATATTTAGATCCTCTGATGTTGAGTGCATGCATATTTGCAATTTTTATACCTTCTTGAATTGATCCTTTAATCATTATATTATGACCTTTTGTCTCTTGTGACCATTATTAAAGTATTTTTTGTTTTTTTTTTTTTGCTATGGGCTGTCTTTTGATTACCATTTTCTTGAATTTTTTCCATCCCTTTACTCTCAATCTATATGTGTCCTTAAAGCTATAGTGTCTTGTAGGCAGCAAATCATTGTATTTTGTATTTTAATTTTAAAATAAAAAATCTATTCATCCATTCTGTCTTTGAATAGAAAATTTAATTGATTTACATTTAAGGTAATTATTGATGGTAGGAACTTCCTATTGGCATTTTTATTGTTTTTGGATCCCTTATTCCTTGCTGCTTCTCTTACTGTCTTTGTCATTTGAAGACTTTTGGGGTAGTATGCTTTGATTTTTTTGATCATAATCTTTTACTTATTTATTACAGATTTTTCCATTGTGGTTATCATGAAACTTAAAATATTTTATAGTTATAATATGCTGTTTTGAGTTGATAACTTTGATAGCATATAGAAACAATATTTTTTTCTTCTCTCCCCTCTTACATTTAAGATTTTGGTGTTACAATATTTCTTTTATTTGTATTGTGTATCCAATACATAATTAGTATGTAGTTTTAAAAAATGTTTATTTTTTTAACTTTTAGGCCAGAATTGTGATTTATTCACCATTATTACAATATTAGGGAATGTGGCTTCATGATATATTTGCCATTTCCAGTGAGTTTTACACATTATGTATTTTTTACCATATTGATTACATTAAGTCCCTTAGGTGCGATCAAGTTCCATTCCTAGAGTGCATTTGTGAGACCAATTTGTTCGTTAAGTCCAACAAAGTTAGCCTAGGTACCAACTAACACAATTAGTTATATAGTACTATATTGCTATAGATTTATAATACTTTTCACATAAATAATATATAAAAATCAAACACAAAAAATTGAAAAACATTTTTAATCTTACAATATAGTACCTTGAAAAGTATAGTAGTACCAGCTACATTACCACTGCTTTTATGCTTACTTCTAAACATCCTGGGCTTGAAATATAGTGTACTACTGTACTCTATATAGTACTATACAGTAAAGTACACAAAAGTACAGCCATTTATACCATTTATAGAGGATGGTACCATTTATAAAGGATGAATGCATGTGACAGTGCGCTTCGCAACTAGATGATACTGGGCTAAACTCCATGTGCAGACAGGGTCACAGATCAAGGTCCTCAGCTGGACAGAGACTCAGGCTGTACTCTGTGGTCAGGCAGGGCCACAGCCTGTGCTCCACAGTTGGGAAAGGTTGCTGGCTGGGCTCTCTGGTTAGGTAGAGCCTCCAACTGTACTTCCCAGTTGGGTGGGGCTGGAGACTGAGCTGTAGTCAGGCTAGGTCACTGTCTGGGCTCCCTGGTTGAGTGGGACTTCAGGCTATGCTCTGCAATTGGGTGACTTCACTAGCTAGCCACCCTCCCTGGACAGCCACCCTCCCTGGACAAAGCCATAAACTGTGCGCAGAAATTAGGCTGACTGTAGGGTCAGGTTTGTAGACTGGACTCCAGTGCTGCTCAGGATCACTGTTCAGGCTTGCTGATTGTGTGAGACTAGAAGTTACCTCAACAGCTGGGCAGGGCTGCTGGCTGCTAGGCAGCTCCATAGCTGGTACAGCTCTTTGGCTAGGGATCCAAGTTAGGCAGAACTATCAGCCGAACTCCCTGGCTAGACAGGTCCATCATTTCAGCTCTGCTAATGGGCAGAGTTGCTGGCTTAGAAATCTGCTTTGGCATTACTGTAAGCAGGAAGGTTATCCATCATAATCTGATTGTTGCTGTAAGCTCTGGCCCCTTCTCCGTCTCTATCTGATCGCCAGTGGTTGAGCTCCTCAGGTTCCCCTCGTATTCCCTGTAAGGGCCTGAGTGGGCCTCCTAGGGAAGCATCCCACAATGTTGAGGAACCTGGTTGTCCACTTTGGGCTTACTTTCTCCCCTAGACAGACCTTAGGCCAGGGTTGAGGTAGGCCTTTCTTCCTATGGCACTGTACGGGTTTGGGGCAGAGGTGGTGCAGTCAAAGTACATGCCTCTTTTCTTTCTAAGGCAGTCCTTCTTTGTCTGTGTGGTCCAGGGGGCTTCAGCCTCATCCTCAGATTCTTGGATTTTCACAGTGGTATTTTGTCTGTGAAGAGTTGCTCGTTGATCTTCTTGTGAGACAGACTGAAGTCAGGAACAAACAACGTCACCATTTTGATGATATCACTCCTCTTTTCACGATCTGCTGATTTCTGAAGTTTATCCTTGGACCTTATGCACATAGGAAGAATTAGAGCTATGCTGTGCATTTGAAGATAATTAGTATCTTTACATAATGTGTAAGAGGAAACTATTTTAGTCATGTTCTATGACCTTGAAAGCATGACCTGAAAGAATGTAAAAGCAGAATAGCTTTATTTTCCTTAAATTGTGTGTGTGATAAAGGGCATTTCTAACAACAGGTTGTTGTTGTTGTTCAGTTGATCAGTCGTGTCCAGCTCTTTGCAACCCAATGGACTGCAGCACGCCAGGCTTCCCTGACCATTACCATCTCCTGGAGCTTGCTCAAACTATGTCCATTGAGTTGGTGATGCCATCCAACCATCTTGTCCTTTGTTGTCCCCTTTTCCTCCTCCCTTCAGTCTTTCCCAGCATCAGGATCTTTTCTAATGAGTCAGTCTTTGTATCAGGTGGCTGAAGTATTGGAGCATCAGCTTCAGCATCAGTCCTTCCAATGAATATTCAGGACTGATTTCCTTTAGGATGGACTGATTGGATTTCCTTGCAGTCCAAGGGACTCTCAAGAGTCTTCTCCAACACCACAGTTCAAAAGCATCAATTCTTTGGTGCTCAGCCTTCTTTATGATCCAATTCTCATATCCATAAATGACTATTGGAAAAACCATAGCTTTGACTATACAGACTTTGTATATAGCTTTGACTATATTACTTTGTCGGCAAAGTAATGTCTCTGCTTTTTAATATGCTGTCTAGGTTTGTCATAACTTTCCTTCCAAGGAGCAAGCGTCTTTTAATGTCATGGCTGTAGTCACCATCTGCAGTGATTTTGGAGCCCAAGAAAATAAAGTCTGTCACTGTTTCCATTGTTTTTCCATATATTTTCCATGAAGTGATGGGACCAGATGCCATAATCTTAGTTATTTGAATGTTGAATTTTAAGCCAGCTTTTTCACTTTCCTCTTTCACTTTCATCAAGAAGCTCTTTAGTTCCTCTTCACTTTCTGCTGTAAGGATGGTATCCTCTGCATATCTGCTGCTGCATTGCTGAGTCACTTCAGTCATGTCTGACTCTGTGCGACCCCATAGACGGCAGCCCACCAGGCTCCCCTATCCCTGGGATTCTCCAGGCAAGAACACTGGAGTGGGTTGCCATTTCCTCCTCCAATGCAAGAGAGTGAAAAGTGAAAGTGAAGTCGCTCAGTCGTGTCCGACTCTTCACGACCCCATGGACTGCAGCCTACCAGGCTCCTCCATCCGTGGGATTTTCCAGGCAAGGGTACTGGAGTGGGTTCTGTATATCTGAGGTTACTGTTATTCCTCCTGGCAATCTTGATTCTGGCTTGTGCTTCATCCAGCCCAGGATTTTGCATGATGTACTCTGCATATAAGTTAAATAAGCAGGGTGACAATATACAGCCTTGACATACTACTTTCCCAACTTTGAACCAGTCCTTGTTCCATCTCCAATTCTAACTGTTGTTTCTTGACCTGCAAAAAGGTTTCTTAGGAGGCAGTTAAGGTGGTCTGGTATTCCCATCTCTTTAATAATTTTCTATTTTTTGGTGATCTACACAAAGGCTTTAGTGTAGTCAGTGAAGCAGAAGTAGAGGTTTTTTCTGGTATTCTCTTGTTTTTTTCTATGATCTGATGGATGTGGGTAATTTGCTAGCAACAGGTAGCAGTTTTCAAATGACTTGAATAAAAAATCATGAAGACTGCAGAATCTCAGTATGCATGTGAGAGTTGGACTGTAAAGAAAGCTGAGTGCTGAAGAATTGATGCTTTTGAACTGTGGTGTTGGAGAAGACTCTTGAGAGTCCCTTGGACTGCAAGGAGATCCAACCAGTCCATCCTAAAGGAGATCAGTCTTGGGTGTTCATTGGAAGGACTGATATTGAAGCTGAAACTCCAATACTTTGGCCACCTGAGTGAAGAGTTGACTCATTTGAAAAGACCTGATGCTGGGAAAGATTGCGGGCAGGAGGAGAAGGGGACAACAGAGGATGAGATGGTTGGATGGCATCATCAACTCAATGTACAGGAGTTTGGGTAAACTCTAGGAGTTGGCGATGGACAGGGAGGCCTGGTGTGCTGTGGTTTATGGGGTCACAAAGAGTCAGACACGACTGAGCGACTGAACTGAACTGATCCTTACTTATTAACAGTGAGACCATAAGCATGTTAAACCTCCCTGAACCTCAGTTTGCTCATCTGTAAGATGGGGAAATTTTCTGTTTTACAGCTTTCTTAAGGATGTTAAATGAAATATTCTCTCTGGAACTTTATGTCCAAAGCCTGGCATTTAATAGACATGCAATGGATATAAGCATTCTCATTCATTATGGATGATTGCAAGAACCTGTGCATTATTCAGTATCTGGAAGCTGAGAATAATTTGAAAGGCTCACTTTCAGTTCAAATACCACAGTGATTCTTAAAAAAAAAAAAGATGATAAATAGTTTTATAAAGTAAAAACTTATACTTTAAAACCATTCAGATATGTAAATTGTACAGATCTGTGAAAATACAATAATAAATTCAAATAACAATAACTATAAGAAAAACAAAAGTAATGATAGTAGCTATAATTAATTATAAGTTTATTTTGCTCACAGAGAAGATGATCTTATTTAATGTTTATTAAATAAGATAAACACTTGGATATTTATTATTCGCATTTTTTGGATGTGGAGGCATAGAGATTAAATTAATTGCTCGAGTTCATGTAACTAGTAAGTAGAATTCCCAGAGCTGGGAACTATTCTGTCTTAATCTAAAGTCCAAGATCTGATGTGACCAGTACCACTTTGGGTCCTAGGCCTATGGACCCTTGCCTTGCATTCTACACTTAAAAGGATCTCTTCTGACCCTCCTTTGGTGTGTCCTTTCCTTACAGGCCAGAGCCTGAGGAGCCAGAGGGACATGCTCACCCAGAGCCTGTGACCTCTTCTATACAACTTGGATTACTCCAGGCCTTGAAATTCTCTGCATTCAGAGTCCCCAGCCAGCTTCCCAAACTTCCTTAGACTGATACCCAGTATATCCTCCTGAGCATGGGCCATCCATGGTGTACACGCCCCAAGTGGGCTTGTGAGCTGGTGTGTACGCAAATGGACAGATGGGGCAGCTTGAGGTGCCGGCTGAAATTGAGGATGATAAGAAGGAGGTGGCTTGAATGCAACCAGGGTACTGTTATGTTCTCCTGGGGGCTGGCTGTTGCATTCTGGCCTGTACATTTCAGGAGTTCAAGAATTCTAAATCTGAATCTGGTTTTTCAGATCATAGTGAAGGCATTTTTCTCAAGAGAGAAGATACAACAAATTATATTTGATAGTTTCCTTTTAGTTTTTGAGGATAGTTGCAAGAGCTAATTTAAAAGAAAAACACTTTCTGCTCATTCAGAAATCTGGATTATTAGGAGGTCTGTCTGTGGTAATTACTTTTTCCTTGGATATGGGCCTTTTTTTTTGGCTGTGCTGGGTCTTCCTTGCTATGTGGGCTTTTCTCTGGTGGCAGTGAGTGGGGGTTACTGTCTAGTTGCAGTGCACAGGCTTCTCATTGTGGTGGCCCCTCTTGTTGCAGAGCCTGGGCTCTATAGGGCACATGGACTTCAGTAATTGCGGCACATGGGCTCAGCAGTTGTAACTGAGGCTTTGGAGCACAGGCTCAATAGTTGTGCGCAGGCTTAGTTGCTCCACTGCATGTGGGATCTTCAGGGATCAAACCCATGTCTACTTAATCAGCAGGCAGATTCTTTACCACTGGGCTACCAGGGAAGCCCTGGGCTAATATTTTTTGAATTTTTCATAATTCTAGTGATTATGGATTATATTTAGTACATTGTGATTGTATATCATAAAGACTGTACATTTTACTCTGTTTCTCTGCAGAGGTTTTTTGTTTGCTCTTTTTCCATTTTGTTCTAGCAGACAGTTAAATGACCTGAACTCATGCTTTCAACCCAACTTCTTCTTTGTGGGTAGAATCTAAGTCTCAGGTCAGTTTTTTAAACCTTAGCTGAGCTGTGTGGAGTCTTCCAAGATAATGAGAATGGGCAGAATTTTTATATCAGATTTGGGGTTATCACTTTTCTGGTTCTTCTTTCTGAAATTTCTCTCCTCACTTTCCAGTTGCTATGGTTGCCCCCAAATCTCTCTCTTTAGTAAGCCAGTAGAACTGCAGGCTTCAATCAGCACAATGGTGAAAGGGACCTGCCCTTATACTAAAGGCTTTAGAACTCAGGAAACTCATTTCTGTTTTCTTTTAAGTGTCCACTCCTACTCTCTGCCCCAGAATCTGCCTTCTTTTAGTCACATGTAAACATGACTAATGAGTTCTTTATTAGTTATTCTCTTGGATATGAATATCATTTATTTTAGACAGCCAAATAGAATTTCATTTTATTTAACATTTTCAGTATTATTATTTTTCAAGAGGAAAAGTAATAATCAACCCTTGGCTTTTTGGGTTGATTTATTTTTTCCATTGTGCTTATCTGCAAATTGATTATTTGGTCACCTACAAAATTATTTATCTTTAGACATTTGAACTATATATACATATATATATATGTATATAACTGATAGTGAGTCAAAGTTATTGTCAATATGTACATTTAAAGAAAAAAATGTAATTTTCATGAAAGTAGGTATCTGTTTGTTAAAGGCCAGACTGCATTGCCTATTTTCCCATTGTGAACTATAGCAGTGTTTACATATTGGCCCTTGATGTTAATTGAGTCCCAGACCCTACTTGCCTTACTACTTTAATTCACTGAAAAATATAATAGCAATATTATTAATATTTCCAGGTTATAGAACTTCTGTGCTCTAGTTTACCAGCTGTGTTTTAAGTTAAAGCATGTTCTATTTGAGCTAAGTAATTGGAGCAGAGTATACTAAAGACCAGTAACAGAAATTCACTATCCAAGGATTTTGCTAACAAAACATAATCCAAAGAGAGAAAAATCTAAGAAAGATAATGTTTCATTTATATATGTTACTTTTAAATCTCTTAAGAAGGGTACTCATTTGAATAGCTGAACACTTGTAAAAAATCTGGATATTTTTCATTTCAAAGAGAGTTCATTTCAAAGAGAGGTTTCAAATGCAGATGATTCTTTATACCAAAATGCACCAATACTGAATAATGAATGAAAGGGATTCAACTCTGGAGGCATTACTGCTGGTTTCTAATAAGCCCATAGGACAGTCCTTTGACTGAAGAAGCAATGGGAGGGAGCATTTACCTGTTACCCAAACAAAGTTACTATGTAGAGAGGGCCTTCTCTGCACTGGGGTTAGAGATGGTAAATGTTCCAGAGAATATGCTGAAATAAAGGGTTGATATATATATATATATATATCACCATATGCCTCAGTTTGCTGTGCTTCCTATAACAAAAGTAATGATTCAGGATGACCGAAACAGACATTTTATAAATATGAAGTATTTTTTTTTTATTTGTCAGTACTACGATTTGTCTGATTTTTCTGCCCCCAAATATATTTTACTCATTAATACAAAATTCTATATGTATCAGTTTCTCTGTAATAGCAATGGTTAGAATATATGATTCTCTGACAGAGAGATGTTATGGGGAGGGAGGTGGGAGGGGGTTCATGTTTGGGAACGCATGTACACCCGTGGTGGATTCATGTCAATGTATGGCAAAACCAATACAGTATTGTAAAAGTAAAATAAAGTAAAAAAAAAAAAAAAGATTCTCTGACAATAAATATCTTGACTAGTGGAACATATATGTTATGTTTGGTTCTTCTTTGATGATTCAGAAGATAACTCAATATCTCATTGTACTTTGGAGCCATTACAATTGTGGACATCATTTTCTATTAATATATTGACTCATATTAATTTTTCTAATACCCATTTGTTGAATCTAGAGGAGGAAATGGCAACCTATTCCGGTATTCTTGTCTGGAACATTCCATGCACAGAGGAGGCTGGTGGGCCACAGCCCATCGGATCACAAAGAGTTGAATATGACTTGAGTATATGCACCCACACTTGAATGTTTTCAGCATGTAAAATACCGTATTATACATATGGCTAGAAATAATATTTAATAGTGTCATTTAATCAAATGATGTAAAATTTATTACAGTTTGCATAAGTTTTTGCATTTCCTAGATTATTTTGCTCCCATATCACAGAGGACAACCCTGATGAATCTAAAGAATACATGAATTATTAACTGTCAGAAATCTGACAGAAGCTGAAACATAAATATAGTTACCTAAAACTGGAAGAATAAGTTGCAGTTCTTTTTTAAAATCATAATTTTGTTTGTTTATTTTTAACAAGATGGAAAACCAAGGCAAAGATGAACGTTGAGCACTCTGTCCTCAAAGAGAAATTTGTTGCTGTCACATAAAAGTTGGTATGTCCGATCTTGATGCCTTCATCTCTGATGGAAGGTTGATACTTTTGATTTCGCTCTTCTTAAACTGAGAAAGACTCCCCTCACTTCACCTATTTCTTTCTTTCATCAATCATGATTCTAGCCCTTAATCTGTGAGTCAGAGGCCTAGCAGGAAACATATGGAGTAATTTAAGTAGAAGGGACAAATATGGCCCGGGCTTAAAGAAACCAGAAAGTATTTTTACCTTTCTTTGACTGAAGAAGCAATGGGAGGGATCATTTACCTGTTACCCAGACAAAGTTACTATGTAGAGAGGGACTTCTGATAGGAGCTGGGACCTCCTGGAGGGACACATTAAGCTGTCACAGCTTATCAGGGAGGACCCCTGGCAAGAAATTCCCTGGCCTCACTTTCTTCCTAATATTTTTGGTAGTTCCAATAGCCAAGTCCAACCAGCAGTCAGAGACAAAGGAGCCTCCAAGGGCTCAGGGTAAGTAGATAGGTGTGGACATTGAATCTAAGGACGCAGATGGAAAATATTCAGCATGCGCTGCATCATATCAAGTCAGTATCCCCACTGCTATCTTCTAGATGCAAGGATCCACGTTTCCCAGAATCCCCTGTGCCGTAGGGTTCTTAATTTTGGTCTGACAATAAAAGCCACTTGTGGGAAGTTAGAAGGATGAGGAAAAGTGAGAGACCTTTCTTTTCCCTACACAGTGGTGCACACATGAGTGCCCAGACAAGCAGTTCCAAGCATCTTCTAGGAAATACCTTGAGAACCATCCATTTCATGGTGAAGACTGTAATAGCTGGTGGGGACATTTCAGAAGTTTTGGAGATTCATAGCCGCATTCCAACAAAAGGGCCATCAGTTGAGCTCATTGGTGGCAGCTTTCCTATGCCTTTGTTCTCTCAACACTTTCTATGGCCATATATGGCTCTATTTCCAAATTTAGAAAACGTTAAATGGTTACAGTTTTTCTGACTGTTTTCCAGTTGATACACAGAACATTTCCTGTCTCCTGAAGTGCTTGAAATGTTCATCTTATTTGAAGAGGGAATATTGGGATAAATGATCAGCTTGACACTGATATGAGGCCACAATGGGGAACCCTAAGGATGATGAGACAACAGGAGGCTCTGGGAGTGTGTTAAGGTGAAGAAAGGGGAAGGAAAATGGAGTCATGCTGTGCTGCAGAGTTCCCTGGGATAGCTATGAAGAAGAATTCCGTTGTAACCATGGAGTTGGATGGCACTGTCAAATACCTAATAGATATGGGCCAGTTTTGGTTTCGTGAACAGTAGTCAGTTGATTCAAGTATATTGTTCTTATGATTTCAAGGCTATTAACCTCTTAGGAAAGTGACATATACCCCTTTTGCACACAATGTAGTTCATGGAAGTTGCTCTCTGAACAGCTTCAATCACAGCTTAACCCAGTGGTTTTTTACTTCCGTTGCATATTAGAATTATCTAGGAAGTTTTTGAAAAAATCGTACCAATTCCTTGGAATAACTCCCTATCAGTTAAATAGAATCTCTAGGCATCAATGATTTTTTTTTTGCAGCCTCACAGGTGATTATAATGGACAATCATTGAGACGTGGTTCTGAAGCCTTGCTACTCAAACTCTGATCCCCTGATCACAGGATGGGCAGCCATCCATCTATCCACCCATCTGCCTTGATAGAAGCATGGGCAGCACTACTCCAGGTCTCTTGAATCAGAAGCTGCGTTTTAAGAAGATCCCCAGGTGACTTGTGTGCACTGTTAAAGACTGAGAAGCACGAGTTCAGCCATCCTAAGTAGGCAGAATTTACCATTGTTCCATCAGATGATCCCATTAGTACTTGTCTTCTTTCAAAAAGCTTTGTTGAGGTATAATTGTGCAGTTTGATGAACTTTCCACTGTGGAACCATGAGCATAATCAAGACAATGAACATATCCATCATCACCAGAAGATTCCTTCTGCCCTTTTCTTTTACTTTTTTCACACTCCTCTCCTCAGCACTTCCCCCAAGACTTATCCCCATGCAACCATTGATCAGCTTTCTGTCACTGGGATTAATGCATTATATACATGCAATGATATAATACATGCTTTGTTAATCTGGCTTCTTTCACTTAGCATAATTATTTTGAGATTTATCTGTACTGTTGTATGTCATTCTTTTTAATTGCTAACAAGTATTCTATTGCAATGGCAACCCACTCCAGTATTCTTGCCTGGAGAAGCCCAGGGACGGGGGAGCCTGGTGGGCTGCCATCTATGGGGTCGCACAGAGTCAGACACGACTGAAGTGACTTAGCAGCAGCAGCAGCAGCAGCAGCAGCATTCTATTGCATGATGTAATACAATGTTTTTTATTCATCTGTTAATGGACACTTGGGTTGTTTCTAGTTTTGGCTTTTACAGAAGTTGCTATGAACTTTCATGTACAAATCTTCTATGGATATATATTTTCATTTTTTCTTGGATAAATACCTAAAAGTATAAGGACTAGATTTTACAGTAGATGTGTGTTTAACTTTTCATAGAAATCTTTTTCATAACAATCCTCTAAGGTAGGTGTTATTGTTGATCTCATTTTTCAGTTGACAAAAAATGGCCCAGCGAGGTTAAGTGATTACGTTGTCTATTGTGAGATATTTCCTAATCTTTATAGTGATAACTCAGTGATGACAAAATTTTCACAGTTCTTGGATATTTAATTATAGCCATTATTACAGTTTGGGGAGCACTTCTTGCTTCTAGGCCAAATATGACTCAAACCTTTTGGTACAGGGAGGGTCCTTACATATTCAGAAAACTCCTTTTCCTTCTGGCCATCATATATTATGAATTAGCAGATGATGATGATTGAAGTCAAATCCCATGATTGCTGTTGAGAAATCTACTGGTAGACAAATTGCCGTACTTTTTAGAAGATCTCTGAACCAGTCAGCATTACTGTGTAATAAACCTGAATGCTAAAATCTAAGAGCTTTCATTATTTTCACATGTCTGTGAATTGGCTGGGAGCCATAGGATCAAGGGTGAACTTGGCTGGGTAACTGTTTGAAGCTGTAGGTGTGATTGAGCTTGGATTTTTTCATTGTGTGTTGGGCTCAGGTTAGCTCCATTTGTCTTTATTTGAAGGCCCAAATATTAATTATCAATGCAATCATTCTTTACGAGCCCAGCCTGTAAGTTAAACTTACTAAAGTCAAATTACAAAGGATCTGAGTAAAACTAATAGAATAGAAGAATGGAAATGGCACAAGTAGGAGCACAGTGGACAGAACACAAATATTTCACAGAATTTTTTCTTACAAGTAGGATTCCTTTAGCAGACTCTACAGTTATTTCTCTCCATCAAATCTGTGAAGAGGCTGATATGTTTGCTTAAGGACACTTGGATAAATTAAGGATCAAATAAATTCCATTTCAGTTCAGTTCAGTCACTCAGTCGTGTCTAATACTATATGACCCTGTGAACTGCAGTACACCAGGCTTCCAAGTCTAACACCAACTCCTGGAGTTTACTCAAACTCACGTCCGTTGCGTCGGTGATGCCATCCAACCATCTCATCCTGTGTCGTCCGCTTCTCCTCCTGCCATCAATCTTTCCCAGCATCAAGGTCTTTTCGAATGAGTCACTTCTTCACATCAGGTGGCCAAAGTGTTGGAGTTTCAGCTTCAACATCAGTCTTCCAATGAATATTCAGGACTGATTTCCTTTATGATGGACAGAGATCCTGTTTGGATCTCCTGTTTGGAGATCCTGATTGGATCTCCTTGCAGTCCAAGGGATTCTCAAGAGTCTTCTCCAACAACACAGTTCAAAAGCATCAATTTTTTGGTGCTCAGCTTTCTTTATAGTCCAACTCTCACATCCATACATGACTACTGGAAACACCAAGCTTTGTCTAGACAGACCTTTGTTGGCAAAGTAATGTCTCTGCTTTTTAATGTGCTGTCTAGATTGGTCATAACTTTCCTTCCAAGGAGCAAGCATCTTTTAATTTCATGGCTTTAGTCACCATCTGCAGTGATTTTGGAGTCCAAAAAAATAAAGTCTCTCACTGTTTCCATTATTTCCCCATCTATTTTCCATGAAGTGATGGGACCAGATGCCATGATCTTCGTTTTCTGAATGTTGGGTTTTAAGCCAGCTTTTTCACTCTCCTCTTTCATCAAGTGGCTGTTTAGTTCTTCTTCACTTTCTGTCATAAGGGTGGTGTCATCTGCATATCTGAGGTTATTGATATTTCTCCCAGAAATCTTGATTCCAGCTTGTGCTTCATCCAGTCCAGCATTTCTCATGATGTACTCTGCATGTAAGTTAAGTAAGCAAGGTGACAATATACAGCCTTGATGTACTCCTTTCCCAATTTGGAACCAATCTGTTGTTCCATGTCCAGTTCTAACTGTTGCTTCCTGGTCTGCATACAGATTTTTTAGGAGGTCGGTCAGGTAGTCTGGTATTCCCATCTCTTGAAGAATTTTCCGCAGTTTGTTGTGATCCACACAGTCAAAGGCTTTGATGTAGTCAATAAAGCAGAAGTGGATATTTTTCTGGAACTCTCTTGCTTTTTTGATGATCCAACAGATGTTGGCAATTTGATCTCTGGTTCCTGTGCCTTTTCTAAAACCAGCTTGAACATCTGGAAGTTCATGGTTCAGGTACTGTTGAAGCCTGGCTTGAGAATTTTGAGCATTACTTTGCTAGCGTGTGAGATGAGTGCAATTGTGTGGTAGTGAGAGGGTTCTTTGACATTGCCTTTCTTTGGGATTGGAATGAAAACTGACCTTTTCCAGTCCTGTGGCCACTGCTGAGTTTTCCAAATGTGCTGGCATATTGAGTGCAGCACTTTCACAGCATCATCTTTCAGGATTTGAAATAGCTCAACTGGAATTTCATCACCTCCACTAGCTTTACTCATGGTGATGCTTTCTAAGGCCCACTTGACTTCACATTCCAGGATGTCTGGCTCTAGGTGAGTGATCATACCATTGTGATTATCTTTGTTATGAAGATCTTTTTTGTACAGTTCTTCTGTGTATTCTTGCTACCTCTTCTTAATATCTTTTGCTTCTGTTAGGTCCATACCATTTCTGTCCTTTATTGTGCCCATCTTTATATGAAAATTTCCCTTGGTATCTCTAATTTTCTTGAAGAGATCTCTAGTCTTTCCCATTCTGTTGTTTTCTTTTATTTCTTTGCATTGATCACTGAGGCAGGCTTTCTTATCTCTCCTTGCTATTCTTTAGAACTCTGCATTCAAATGGGTATATCTTTCCTTTTCTCCTTTGCCTTTTGCTTCTCTTTTTTCACAGCAATTTGTAAGGCCTCTTCAGACAACCGTTTAACACACCAGATCTCACCTAGAGTACTGCATTCCATTCTGGTCCTTGAGGAAAGCCTAAAAATGACCTTGATAGTTTATAGAGAACTCTCAAAGTGATGAACTCTAGTCTGCCCTTTCACTTAAAGTTTGATTGTTAACAGACTGATGATTTAGCAGTATTAATAAGTTTAGCATACTGGATTAGAATGAATTTTCTGGCATAATGTTCAAGGCACTGATTCAGCTGGCTTTGAATGAGATCATCAAGTTGGTGTTAACAGTGCAAAATGAATGAATGACTGGCAGATAAGAGCATTATATGATTTTAAAATAATAACAGTCTTAGTCTGAGATAATCCATTAGCTACAAATGCCCTAAAAGTTCTTAGACTAAATCAGCCTTTGACTGAAATAACATTTCACCTTTTCCTCTGTAATTAGTGTTTGTGTATCTATTTGGGAGCAGATATTTTCTCACTTATGTTATTTAAACACAAAATGAAAATAAGGACATAATTAGTATAAATATTCAGTTCTTGGTAGGGTGTCACTGTCTAAATTAGAATTAATTAATTCTAATGTCAGAAATTCATTGTCCTTATAAGACAGATGAGCTAAAAACACTTGGCTTACAAATAATGGTACCACACCATCACCACCATTGGAACTAATTTGATGTGGCATCATGCAGGTGAAACATGGATATGGCTTCCTAGGAAGAAATGCTTTTGGAGATAGGCAAAACATTGGCAGATGATCTCTACCTGCCAGCAGTGGAACGGGTGATAGTCTGGCCAAGAACATCGACATCTCTTGAATTTTTTGTAAACATAGAGGTGCTCTTCATTGACAGGTGAAAAAATGAGTCATTTCAGTTTTATATGTTGGTGTAATATTCAGCTCACCGTTTCGTTCTTATGAATATCTCAGTACTAGTTGGGGTGCAGAATTCATAGAAGATGGAGTTTTTTAAAAATAATTTTATTCATTCATTTATTTTTGGCTGTTCTGGGTCTTCATTGCTGTGCAGACTTTTTTCTAGTTGTGGTGAGTGGGGGCTACTCTTCATTGCGGTGTGAGGGCTTCTCATTGTGGTGGCTTCTCTTGTTGCAGAGCATGAGCTCTAGGTATGCGGGCTTCAGTTGCAGCACATGGCCTTAGTAGTTATGGTTCCTCTAGAGCACAGGCTCAGTAGTTGTGGTGCAGGGGCTTAGTTACTCCACAGCATGTGGCATCTTCTGGGACCAAGGGTTGAACCAGTGTCTCCTGCATTGGCAGGCAGATGCTTTACCACTGAGCCAGCAGGGAAGTCAGGAGCTGGAGTTCTCATTAAGCTTATATTGAGGACTCCCATGGTATTTCAATGGTAAAGCAATGTAAGACACAACCAGTCTTCCAAATTCAAGTTCATGCCCACAAACTAATGTTGCTTTAACTTTTGTCTATGACATACTATGCATGCATTAGAGAAAGTTATTTTTCCCTCATATCATTGGTTCTCTAATTTGAATGATAATAAGTATATTCAGGGCTGCTTATTAAAACTTTAGATTCCTAGGACCTACCCAAGAGTTTCTGATTCAATATACCTTGAAAGAAATGGAAAGTCAGCGTTTAAAATAAATCCCTCATGGATTTTGAAAGTGGTCATGAGCTCATGCTTTGATGTAGACACCATTAGACCTTTGTGATAAGGAGCAGAGCCGTCTTATGGAGATAGAAGATGACTTGTCTTATCATCTTGGTGTCTAGACGTATCCTGCCTGACCTCTTCCGCTCTATTACACAAGACTTGAAGTGGAAATGCCTTAAGGTAAACATAGATTTAAAAACAACATAAGCAAGCAAACAATATGAAGCAAGAAAGATTTAAAAACAATTTGAATAAGTAGTCACGATTGAGAGAAAATAGTGTAAAGAAGAAGGTATAAAATCTTGATTATTTGTTGTAACTAAGCTAATAACAACTTCGTTCAAATTCTCCAGGCAGCCAAAACAATAAGAAGGTACAGTTAGTTCTCCAGTCAGTTTTCTGTTCCTAAAATGAGGAACAAATACCCCTGATTCAGCAGAATTTGCCCTGGCATAGTAGAACAATGAGTGCTGGGGCAGGCCATGTCCTCTGTGGCTTTCTTCATTGACAGGAAGGGGTGACCTATTCCCCCATTCCTCCATTGTTTCCCTACTCATGATAGATGAGGTATACTATAATCTAGGTGCAGAAGGCTTCTATCTGGCCCCAGATTCCTAGATCTTCTTTTGTTTATTTCCTTTAAAAGCTGAAGATTGGCATGAAAAGTATTTCTCCCTAAACTCTCACGCCTTCCTTCACTCATCCCTTCATTGATAATATTTACAGCAATCATCTCTCTTGCAGCAGAATGATGTTCTTCCATCATGCAGAGTCCTACACAAGTGCTACCTTCTCTTGGAGACCTTTAGCCACATGATGGTTACTCCCTGTGTTATCCAACTTTATCTAAGGGGGACTGCAGAATATAGAGTTTTTACTGTTGAAAGCATGATAGGAACCAGAATTATACCATCTTTCCCATCATTTTCAGATCCCACTCAGCTTTTAGGTCTTGATAGGGAGGAATAGGACATAGGCTCCTGACTGTTTCTTGCTACTGAATTTAGTAGGATGAGAAAAAATCTTGAAAGCTGCTTTTTTAGATTTTGTCTGGAATCTTGCTTGCATCTTAAAATCATTGCTACACTGATGTGGAAGTGAAATCTAGATGATGAAATTTGAAAGGCAAAACCAAAGATTTTCAAGTAATATGTAGTTTAGATTTGAAATTCCACCTTTACCAATTCATTCCTTTATGTTTAAAACTTTCAACTTTGGTGGTATCATAAAATATGCAGGATTTTTCAATATGAGCACATTCATCAACTTCACTTTGTAGCAGAAGAACCAGGATTAATTGAGAATGCTGAGATGCTAGAAGCAGAAATCACTTACAGAAGGAATATAGGTGTACAAGGGAAGCAAGAATTAAAAATATTTATCTATATCATAATTTTATCATGATCTTAGGGCTAAGATTGTGGCATCCGGTCCTATTACTTCATGACAAATAGATGGGGAAACAGTGGAAACAGTGGCTGAGTTTATTTTTTGGGGCTCCAAAATCGCTGAAGATGGTGACTGTAGCCATGAAATTAAAAGACACTTACTCCTTGAAAGGAAAGTTATGACCAACCTAGACAGCATATTAAACAACAGAGACATTACTTTGCCAAAAAAAGTCCATCTAGTCAAGGCTGTTGACTAGACTGTTTTTCCGGTAGTCATGTGTGGATGTGAGAGTTGGACTATAAAGAAAGCTGAGTGCCAAAGAATTGATGGTTTTAAACTGTGGTGTTGGAGAAGACTCTTGAGAGTCCCTTGGACTGCAAGGAGATCCAACCAGTCCATTCTAAAAGAGATCAGTCCTGGGTGTTCACTGGAAGGACTCATGTTGAAGCTGAAGCTCCAATACTTTGGCCACCTCATGCAAAGAGCTGACTCATTTGAAAAGACCCTGATGTTGGGAAAGATTGAAGGCAGGAGGAGAAGGGGATGACAGAGGATGAGATGGTTAGATGGCATCACCGACTCGATGGACATGGGTTTGGGTAAACTCCGGGAGTTGGTGATGGACAGGGAGGTCTGGCATGCTGTGGTTCATGGGATCTCAGAGTTGGACACAACTGAGTAACTGAACTGAATTCTTGCCTATGACACTGGGAGGTGCCATGTCATCTGCTCGAAAATGATGTAATCTAAAAAGAAAGGAAAGCCTTTAATGTTAGGGATGCTTTTTCACTAAAATTGGAATATGTAGCACTGACATACTTATAATATAAGGGGCCAGAGGAGATCATAATTAGTAGCTGAAGCCATGAAGAGGAGAGTGCAGGACTGCAGGTCACAGCAGATGCCAATGAGAACCTTGAATGAATTTTTCCCCAGACACTACTTATATTGTTTGTAAATTGTTGTTTTGGTGGCTAAGTTGTGTCTGACTCCATGATTCTATGGACTGTAGCCCACCAGGCTCCTCTGTCCATGGGATTTCCCAGGCAAGAATACTGGAATAGGTTGCCATTTCCTTCTCCAGGGGATCTTCCCGATTTAGGGATCGAACTCACATCTCCTGCATTAGCAGGCAGATTCTTTACCACTGAGCCACCTGGAAAGCCTGTATTATTTATGGGTAGTGAGAATCGATTCCACTGGGAGAAGTCACAGATCTGGAGAGGATTTTATCCAGAACATTAGGGAGGGGACATTGTTAGCCTTCTAGTCACTCGTTCCTACTTAATATGGCAAAATTTGTGTTAATAACTCCTAATGACCTAATGTCTAATAATATGGTAAAATCTGGGCAAAATGTAAGTGTTACTCCATTTGAAAATGAACAGTCATATGGCCTCTTTGTTTTACAAAGTGCATCTCAAAAGTACAGTAAGGTGTAATTGTCATTGCACATGAAAATAAGCCAAGCTTTCCCAAGGTTAATCTGAGAGAATGGTCTTAAATGTAAAAGGAAACTGTCCAGTGAAGTGACTACTCTTGAGAGCATTTCACATACACATTATAAAGGAAAATTACATTAGCTCTTCATGAAAGGGAAATGGGAGAAACTAATTTTCTTTTCTTATTTTTTTTTAACATTCCCCAGTGGTATATTTTTAGAAGCTATTTTGAAAGTAGAGTTTTTGCTTAACACAAACATCTTCAAAACTTATTTGTAGGCTAAAGCCCAATTTTTCTGTATGAATTAAAAAATGTATTTCATTCAAAACAAATTATTATTGTCAAGTAAAAATGGGACATTCTTATTTAAATCTTCATAGACTTTAAAAATTATAATATCATTTATAAATTGTCTAAGTAGAAGTTATATACAAATTATATAAGTAGAAATTAGGTTCTTAAGTCCCTTATCAGACATGATGGAACCCACAATGTAGCCCAAACAAATCAACCCTTATTACTCTGCTGCACGTCCTTGGATCTCTGTATTACCCAGAGCCTAGGATTTGAAAATCCTAATTCCTTGCAGGTTCCCTGGGCTGGAGGTTTATTACTCTGTGGCTTTCTAATCCTTACTAGGGTAATGTTCTTGCAGAGAATAAAGGGCCATAGAAATGGGAGGAAACTTTAAGAGAAGGGAAAGAGGGACCATTAGTGGTAGATTCTGAGGTCAGACTGGGTAAGGGTTTTATTATCACTGAAGTAGGATCACTGTGGGTAATTTATAGCTCTTAAGACTCTAAGGTAGGGACTACCTGTCTCTCATTTTTGAGTGTTATCTTTGAGTAGGGAAAAAAATCAGTAAATAAAAGCTATAGAACATTGGAGGTGGGGGGTTCCTTAAAGGTTATCTGCACAACTGTGTTGTATAGATGTGGCAACACACTCAGAAAAGTTGGTCAAGTGCTCAGGCTTGCAGAGTCAGAGGCAGGGCTGGGGTTGGATTAGAATCCAAGATTCCTGAATCCTACTTGAATTTTTTCCCTTCTTTTCTCTACATACTGTGTCTCCAGAGCTGTGGTTCTCAAGCAGGGGCAATGTTGCTTCCTGGGTATACCCTTTGGCAGTATCTGGAGATGTTTTCGTTTGTCATAAGTGGCTGTATATTGGCAGGGAGAGGGTTGCTACTGGCACCTACTGGGTAGAAGCCAGGAATGTTGTTGAAAATTGTACAATACACAGATAGTCCCTACAACAATTAATGACCTAAACTAAAATGTCAACATTCAGAAAACTAAGACATGGCATTTGGTCCCATCACTTCATGGCAAATAGATGGGGAAATAATGGAAACAGTGAGAGACTTTATTTTCTTGGGTTCCAAAATCACTGCAGATGGTGTCTGCAGCCATGAAATTAAAAGACACTTACTCCTTGGAAGGAAAGTTATGACCAACCTAGACAGCATATTCAAAAGAAGAGACATCACTTTGTCAACAAAGGTCCGTCTAGTCAGGGCTATGGTTTTTCCAGTAGTCATGTATGAATGTGAGAGTTGGACTGTAAAGAAAGCTGAGTGCAGAAGAATTGATGCTTTTGAACTGTGGTGTTGGAGAAGACTCTTGAGAGTCCCTTGGACTGCAAGGAGATCCAACCAGTCCATCATAAGGGAAATCAGTCCTTGGTGTTCATTGGAAGGACTGATGTTCAAGCTGAAACTCCAATATTTTGGCCACCTGATGCGAAGAGCTGACTCACTGAAAAGACCCTGATGTTGGGAAAGATTGAAGGCAGGAGGAGAAGGGGATGACAGAGGATGAGATGGTTAGATGGCATCACTGACTCAATGGACATGAGTTTGGGTAAACTCTGGGAGTTGGTGATGGACAGGGAGGCCTGGTGTGACGTGGTTCATGGGGTCACAAAGAGTTGGACACGACTGAGAAATTGAACTGAAAATATCACTAGTGCTGAGGTGAGGAAGCCTGCTTTAATAGCAAATATTGCATTAAGCAAACAGAGTGTGAGAAAAACTAGATTTAAAAATAAGCAAATGCTTTATAAAGGATTTACCAAAGGTTTTGTTAATTGATCATATACTCTAATGTGAGAATCTTAAATAAGGCTTAATCAACAACAAAGTCAGAGACATACAAGTACTGTAAAAAAACTGACACTTACATGAACAAAACAGGAACACAAGTGAGAAATAAACACAATAATATTGTTATTTCTATAAATTCTGTAGGGTATAGTTTGATTTCACAGGTTATTCTTCATTATTAGAGTCTTGCAATAATCAAGCCAAGTGGGATTGGGAAGCGTTCCTATAAATATGAAAACTAAAGCTCAGAGAGCTCAAAATTTTGCCTGCATCATACATCATGGGTATTCAAACCCAGGAGTTTTGTCTCCAACAATAATGTTCTCTCTAAATTTCTATGTTGTCTATATAATATATAGGTATCTATATATATATATATTTTAAAAATTTGTAGTCTAGAACATGAAAGTTCTTAACATCTTACAAGTTTTGGAAGTATGTGCAGAGAGAACTAGTCTTATTTTTCACTGGGAACCAGAAATGAAAATAGTAATAATATTTTATAGGAACATCTTTCCCCAAAAGTAGATTAATTTAAAAATCACAACTTGTCTAAAGCCTCTCTTCGTAGGATCCTTAGACCTGTGTTATGATAAGGTGGAGAAAGTCATGACCAGAATCCATTGAAAGGTCCAGATAAATGTCACACCTGATGCTCTCAGCTAATTTCTCATGCACTTTTTACATGATTCCTTTGCTCACTGACTTCAGCAGACTTATGGGGATGGGGTAAAGCTGACAGGACTTGATTATGATCTCTTGGAATCAAAAGACCATGATCATCAAGAATGTCAACTCTGTGTACAGGAATGCAAGGGATTTCTGTGTGTTGATTTTATATCCAGCAACTTTACTATATTCATTGGTTAGCTCTAGTAATTTTCTGGTGGAGTCTTTAGGGTTTTCTATTTAGAGGATCATGTAATCTGCAAACAGTGAGAGTTTTACTTCTTCTTTTCTAATCTGGATTCCTTTTATTTCTTTTTCTGCTTTGATTGCTGTGGCCAAAACTTCCAAAACTATGTTGAATAGTAGTGGTGAGAGTGGGCACCCTGTCTTGTTCCTGACTTTAGGGGAAATGCTTTCAATTTTCACCATTGAGGATAATGTTTGCTGTGGGTTTGTCATATATAGCTTTTATTATGTTGAGGTATGTTCCTTCTATTCCTGCTTTCTGGAGGGTTTTTGTCATAAAGAAACAAAAGACCTATATAGAAAAAACTATAAAACACTGGTGAAAGAAATCAAAGAGAACACTAATGGAGAAATATACCGTGTTCATGGATCAGAAGAATCAATATAGTGAAAATGAGTATACTACCCAAAGTAATCTATAGATTCAATGCAATCCCTATCAAGCTACCAATGGTATTTTTCACAGAGCTAGGACAAATAATTTCACAATTTGTAGGGAAATACAAAAAACCTTGAATAGCCAAAGCAATCTTGAGAAAGAAGAATGGAACTGGAGGAATCAACCTGCCTGACTTCAGGCTCTGCTACAAAGACGCAGTCATCAAGACAGTATGGTACTGGCACAAAGACAGAAATATAGGTCAATGGAACAAAATAGAAAGCACAGAGATAAATCCACTCACCTATGGACACCTTATCTTTGACAAAGGAGGCAAGAATATACAATGGATTAAAGACAATCTCTTTAACAAGTGGTGCTGGGAAAACTGGTCAATCACTTGTAAAAGAATGAAACTAGAACCCTTTCTAACACCATATACAAAAATAAACTCAAAATGGATGAAAGATCTAAATGTAAGACCAGAAACTACTAAACTCCTAGAGGAAAACATAGGCAAAACACTCTCTGACATAAACCACAGCAGGATCCTCTATGACCCACCTCCCAGAATATTGGAAATAAAAGCAAAAATAAACAAATGGGACCTAATTAAAATTAAAAGCTTCTGCACAACAAAGGAAACTATAAGCAAGGTGAAAAGACAGCCTTCAGAATGGGAGAAAATAATAGCAAATGAAGCAACAAACAAAAAATTAATCTCAAAAACATACAAGCAACTCCTGCAGCTTAATTCCAGAAAAATAAATGACCCAATCAAAAAATGGGCCAAAGAACTAAACAGACATTTCTCCAAAGAAGACATACAGATGGCTAAGAAACACATGGAAAGATGCTCAACATCACTCTTTATCAGAGAAATGCAAATCAAAACCACAATGAGGTACCATTTCACGCCAGTCAGAATGGCTGAGATCCAAAAGTCTACAAGCAATAAATGCTGGAGAGGGAGTGGAGAAAGGGAACCCTCTTACACTGTTGGTGGGAATGCAAACTAGCACAGCCACTGTGGAGATCAGTGTGGGGATCCCTTGAAAAACTGGAAATAGAACTGCCTTATGACCCAGCAATCCCACCGCTGGGCATACACACCAAGGAAACCAGAAATGAAAGAGACACATGTACCCCAATGTTCATCATAGCACTGTTTATAATAGCCAGGACATGGAAGCAACCTAGATGTCCATCAGCAGATGAATGGATAAGAAAGCTGTGGTACATATACACAATGGAGTATTACTCAGCCATTAAAAAGAATACATTTGAATCAGTTCTAATGAGGTGGATGAAACTGGAGCCTATTATACAGAGTGAAGTAAGTCAGGAAGAAAAACAGCAATACAGTATACTAATGCATATGTATGGAATTTAGAAAGATGGTAATGATAACCCTGTATGCGAGACAGCAAAAGAGACATAGATGTATAGAACAGTCTTTTGGACTCTGTGGGAGAGGGCAAGAGTGGGATGATTTGGGAGAATGGCATTGAAACATGTATAATATCATATGTGAAATGAATTGCCTGACCAGATTTGATGCATGATACAGGATGCTCGAGGTTGGTGCACTGGGATGACCCACAGGGATGGTATGGGGAGGGAGTTGGGAGAGGGGTTCAGGATGGGAAACACCTGTGGCAGATTCATGTCAATGTATGGCAAAACCAATACAATATTGTAAAGTAATTAGCCTTCAATTAAAATAAATAAATTTATACTAAAAATAAAAAGAATGTCAACTCTGATACTTTGGAAAAACATCTTTATTTTCAATTTCTGAGTTTCTATCCTTTCTGAAAAATTTTAGAAGGAACAGCATCTCCAAGTGAATATTCAGTGATATTCAGTGACATTTGATGCTAATAAGGTATTTCTGGTGGGTTCTATATTTTGCTGTACTGCTTTAAACTTGGAAGGAAATCATTTCTTCTATTTCAAAGAGTTGATAATTAAGAACTTCTTTAATTTTAACTTTTTAATACAGGCATTTTTACAACATGTAAACCCTGGTTTATACACTAAGAGCAAAACTGAAATCAAAAGATTTTTATGGGAATTTATTTAACACTTGATCCTAGCCAGAATGTGGAGAAATGATGGGAATCTATTTTAATACTGTTTCATTTGGTTTCTTGTAGCCCAAATCTAAGTGTCTTTTCTGTAGGCTTTTTCTCTTTGGCCTCCAAGGTAAGACAGTTCATTCTTATGCTTTTCTCCTATCATTTTAATCTTTTAACTTCTCCCATGGCAGAATGAAGGCATTTTTATTCTCTGCTTTCACTTCCTCTCAACTCTGTTTCCATTTTTTACCCAACAACTAAAGTGAAGGAAATTTCTTCTTTGAAAGTAACATTTTCCTGGATGTTCTAGGGAAGATGATATTCATTAATACCTGACTGATCCTTGGTATCCCATGGCTCAGGCAGGAGGGAGGCTTGGTTTGGATTAGGTGTCATAGAATATTTTGAGCTTTATACATCACCTCATGCATGTGTTTACTCTTAGGAAGATTGCCTGTAGAACGGTACTGCAGCAAAGGGGTCTGGGAGTTGCGAAAGGAAGGGTTTGAGCAGCCATCCCTGGGAGCCCCATGGGAAGGTATCATAAAGCAGGACAGAACTGTTAGAAATGCACAAAAATGCTCAAACTATTTCAGGATATTGTCCTGGGAGGCCTCTGCCCACAGCAGCAAATTCAGCTGCCAATATTCCATGTATTCATAACTTCACATATTCTTAATTAATTCACTTAGGCATTGGTTAAATCAAATATTTGTCATTGATTATACACAGTTCCCAGCACCACAGTCTCAGGAAATTAGCTGCCCAGTGTTCTCAGGAAAGAGTCCCTTTGTACATGAATATGCCATAATACGAATTCTTCAAGAGTAGAAGGGTTGTTATTATTTCTTTGTTGTTATTATTTGTTGTTATTTCTTTTAGCACTTGTGAAAAGTACTTGAACTGGGATATGGTAGGGCTGCCTGTTTGGGGAAGCATACTCACAAATACATGCATACATGCACAATCCATAGAAACTAATGGAAACATGATTTACTTGGAGGATATTGCTATACAAAGACATAGATGTGGGTACTTAGGAATTATGACCCTGAAATCCTGAGGCTGACTTTACAGTTAAGCATAATATTAATTTTCATCATTTTAGAGTTATGATTTTGCATTGAAAGATTCTGCAAAGGCAGGAACAATCAGAATCTAAGAGTCAACAAGTTGGGAAAAAGAGATATATCTGAAAAATCCAGAGATAGGCTAAGTCAGTGCATATTTAAGGACCAAGGGTAATATTTTATGGAATTAGCATTTTTTCAAGCTATTCCAAAAATGCTATATTGATAATATTTTTGCTTCTGCATGTTATGGATAAAAATAGAGAGAGATATATAAAGCAGTAAAAAGCGTGTGTCCATGTTCTCCCAATCCTCTATCCCACTGAAGAAATAAATATCAATCTTTTCTTCTGCAAGAGTGACTACTTTATCATAACATAAATAAAACAGATCAGAAAGAATTAATACCTGGGAGAAGTAACTAAATAAATAAATGGAAAAGAACTTGAGAGAGATTTATTTTTGTGTTTTGTGGACTGTAATATTAGATCTGGGCAGTTCAGTGTTGGAGAGATAGACGGTGCTGTGGTGTTTATAGCTTCAGATCATTCCAACAGAGCCACCTTTGTATTTACTGAGAATGTGGATTGCAGGGTGGGACAATGAAACTCCAAATTTATCACAGCAAGGCTCAACAGGGGAAAAATACATGTGTAAGAACCATCAGGAGAAGTCCATTTAGCAAGAGGAAGCTAATTGCTTCATTTTTATTCCATGGCAAAATCAAAACCAGGTGGCTGGCAGGCAGCCCGCATGTGAAGATGTTTCTCGGAGTTTCTCAGTCATGGGTCGTGGATGCTGTCAGATGAAGTTGGAAGGCTGAAACAGCCATCTGGTGGCTGGTCATGTTGTTGAACTCAGTGGCCCTGGTTCCATCATGGAGCTTTCTAGCTTAATCACCTTCTGGTGGGCTGCACATCCTTTATTAAGAATCAGCAGAGCTGCAAATGCTGGCCAGACAAAGCTGCACACACCTAATTAACCACTTTAAGGTTGATTGATACTCCATTTTTTATAAAAGTAGAACTCAGTAAGCAGTGTTTCTTAGACTTTATAATGAATGAGGTTCACCTGGGGTAGGGGGGTGGTTTAAAACACAGAATTCTGAGTCTTCCCCAGAGTCTGATCTGGTAGGTAAGAAGTAGGTCCTGAGAAACTGCATTTCTATCAGGATCCCTGGTGATGCCCTTTCTCTGGTTCACCATCATGACAGGAGCCATTTGTTATGTTGTTGCTGCTGCTAAGTCGCGTCAGTCGTGTCTGGTTCTGTGCAACCCCATGGATGGCAGCCCACCAGGCTCCCCTGTCCCTGAGTTAGGTATAAATAAAACAAGAAGTGAGTTAAGTTTTCTCCCTTCACATTTGACTCAAAATTTCCAAACTTTTACTGCTGGCAAAGTTATAAAGCAGGGTTACCTGTGTTAACCTTTTTATAAAAGTTCCTCCTGGTCTTTGCTTTTAGGTGATATACCTGTCTCCACCCTTTCACCCTGATAAGTACAAATAAATGAGTGTTCCTATTTAGAGTGACTCATTACTTGGTTAGAAAACAAATTCACATCCAGTGTGGGCTGACCTTACCTCTAGTTTAATAAAAAGAAAAACAAAACCAGAGAACTCCCCAAGTCTGTTGTGCTTGCACACTAACAAGCATTTACTGAACTGAACTGAAGCTTTTTTTTTTTTTTTAATTCTATTCTTGGAGAACTAATTGACCTATACCTGGTATACTGTCTACTGAATGTTTTTCAGGGATTGCAATGATAGAGAAGTATAGAGCAGTGATGGGCTACAGAAAGATGGTAACGTTAAAAAAGGTGCTTTAAAATGTATCCAGAGATGAATATTATCTATTTTTTGTTAAAAGTGATGGCTTGTGTTCTGAATATATAACTTTAATTGACTAAAATAGAAGTTGGATAGGTGTATTAGAGGAAAGAAAAACTTTCTTATAAGTCTTGAAAAAGAGTGACCTAATCAGCATAGGTGAAATGGAGACATGATGGTTTAAAAGAGGCAGTGTTTTGCTTACATTTTTATTAAGATGTAATTGATGTATAACATTGCATTAGTTTCATATATACAACGTAATGATTTGATATTTGTATACATTGTGAAATGATTACAATAAGTCTAGTTACTGTCTGTCACTGTACGAAGTTATATTTTTTGTCTTGAGAACTTTTAAGATTTACTCTCAGCAGCTTTCAGATATGCAATATAATCTTACTGATTATAGTTGCCATCCTATGCATTACTTCCCCATGGTGTATTTATTTTATAACTGAAAGTTTGTATCTCTTGACCCTCTTTACCCATTTTGCCCACCCTCCCTGTCCATCTCTGGCAACCTCCAATCTGGTCTCTGTATCTATGAGTTTTGTTTTGTTTATCAGGTTGCACATATAAGGGGAATTATACAGTATTTGTCTTTTGTGGTTTGACTCATTTCACTTATCATAATGACCATGAGGTTCATCCATGTTCTTATAAATGGCAAGATTTCCTTCTTTTTTATGGCTGCTGCTGCTGCTGCTGCTAAGTCGCTTCAGTCGTGTCCGACTCTGTGCGACCCCATAGATGGCAGCCCGTCCTGGGATTCTCAAGGCAAGAACACTGGAATGGGTTGCCATTTCCTTCTCCAATGCTTGAAAGTGAAAAGTGAAAGTGAAGTCGCTCAGTCATGTCCAGCTCTTCGCGATCCCGTGGACTGCAGCCCACCAGGCTCCTCCATCCATGGGATTTTCCAGGCAAGAATACTGAACTAGTACTCCATTATGTATAATGTATATACATTGTTATGCATTATATATATATATAAAAAAAAATATATATATATATCTTTATACAGATTGACCCCAACTTATGATGGGGTTACATGGAAAGCTGAAAATATTGTAAGTTGAGAATGTATTTAATACAATTACCCCACTGATCATCATAGCTTCAGTTCAGTTCAGTTCAGTTCAGTCGCTCAGTCGTGTCCGACTCTTTGAGACCCCATGAATCGCAGCACGCCAGGCCTCCCTGTCCATCGCCAACTCCCAGGGTTCACTCAAACTCATGTCCATCGAGTTGGTGATGCCATCCAGCCATCTCATCCTCTCTTGTCCCCTTTTCCTCCTGCCCCCAATCCGTCCCAGCATCAAAGTCTTTTCCAATGAGTCAGCTCTTCACATGAGGTGGCCAAAGTACTGGAGTTTCAGCTTTAGCATCATTCCTTCCAAAGAACAGCCAGGACTGATCTCCTTCAGAATGGACTGGTTGGATTTCCTTACAGTCCAAGGGACTCTCAGGAGTCTTCTCCAACACCACAGTTCAAAAGCATCAATTCTTCAGTGCTCAGCTTTCTTCACAGTCCAACTCTCCCATCCATATATGACCACTGGAAAAACCATAGCCTTGACTAAATGGACCTTTGTTGGCAAAGTAATGTCTCTGCTTTTGAATATGCTATCTAGGTTGGTCATGACTTTTCTTCCAAGGAGTAAGCGTCTTTTAATTTCATGGCTGCAGTCACCATCTGCAGTGATTTTAGCCTAGCCTAACTTAAATGTGCTCAGAATACTTATGTTAGCCTACAGTTGGGTGAAATCATCTAACACAAAGCCTGTGTTTATAATAGTATTAAATATCTCAGTAAATTATTGAATACTGTACTGAATGTAAAAGAGTGATTGTATGAACTCACAATGGTTATAACTGAATCAGTTGATACCCTTTTGATGTTATGGTTAACTGGGAACTGTAGCTTATTTCCTCTGCCCAGCATCACCGGAGAATATCATACCACAAATGGCTGGCTAGGGTAAAGACCAAAATTCAAAATTTGAAGTATCGTTTCTGCTGAATGAATATTGCTTTCACATTAGCATAAAGATGAAAAATTGTAGGTTGAACTACTGTAAGTTGGGGGCAGCTATATATTTTGGATATTAGCCCCTTATCAAATATATGATTTGCAGATATTTTCTCCCATTCAGTAGGTGCACTTTTCTTTTCTTTTCTTTTTTTCAGATTTCCTTTGCTGTGCAGGAGCTTTTTAGTTTTTGATGTGGTCTCGGGTGCTTATTTTTGCATTTGTTGCATTTTCTTTTAGAGTCAGAAAAATCATTGCCAAGACGTATGTCAAGGAGTTTATTGCTTATGCTTTCTTCTGGAAGTTTATGGTTTCAGGTCTGTCTTACATACAAGTCTTTTATTTTCAATTAATTTTTTGTGGATGATGTAAGATAGTGGTCTAGTTTCATGCTTTGTTGTATATGCATGTTTGGTTTTCCCAAAACCATTTATTGAAGAGATTGTCCTTTTCCTATTGTATATTCTTGGCTCCTTTGTCATAAATTAATTGACCATAAATGTATAGATTTATTTCTGAGCTGTCCATTCTGTTCTGTTGATCTACATGTCCATTTTTATACCAATACCATACTCTTTTAATTGCAATAGCTTTGTAATTAAATATATTTGAAATAAAGGAACATACCTCCATCTTTGTTCTTCTTTCACAAGATTGTTTTGGCTGTTCAGGGTATTTTGTGGTTCCATACAAATGTTAGAATTGTTTGTTTTGTTTTCTGAAAAATGCACTTGGAATTTTGATGGGGATTGCATCATCTACAGATTGGGTAATATGGACACTTTAATAATATTAATAATTCTTCCAGTTTATAAACACAGAATATCTTTCCATTTATTTGTATCATCTTCAATTTCATTCTTCATTTTTGCATAGTTTTCAGAGTACCAGCCTTTCACTTCCTTGGTTAAATTTATTTCTAGGTATCTTATTCATTTTGATATAATTTTAAATGGAATTTAAAAATTTTTCATTTTCAGGTAGTTCATTATTAGTTGTATAGAAATCTGACAAGTTTTTGTAAATTGATTTTCTGTTGTGCAACTACTGAACTTGTTCATTATCTCAAAAATTTTTTGGTGATATCTTTTTAGTTTTCTGTATCTAAAATCATGTCACCTGCAAGTAGTGATAGTCTTACTTCTTCTTTTACAATTTGGATGATTTTTTATTTTTCTTGTCTAATTGCTCTGACAGGACTTCCAGCACTATGGTGAATGCCAGTGGATATCCTTGTCTTGTTCCTCATCTTAGAGGAAAAGCTTTCACCTTTTCATTATTGACTATGATGATAGCTGTGGCTGGGTCTTATAGAGTCTTTAATTGTGTTAAGGCATGTTTCTTCTGTACCCACTTTTTGAGAATTTTTATCATAAATGGCTGTTGGATTTTGTTAAATGCTTTTCCTGCACCTATTCAGGTGATCGTATGGTTATTGTCTTTCATTCTGATAATGTGATGTATCAAACTGATTGATTTGCGGACACTGAAACATCTTTGCATCTCTGGAATAAATCCCACTTGATCATATTCTATTGTCGTTCAATCCCTCAGTCACGTCTGACTCTTTGCGACCCCATGGACTGCAGCATGCCAGGCTTCCTGGTCCTTTACCATCACCAGGAGCTTGCTCAAACTCATGTCCATTGAAGTTGGGAGGACATCCAACTATCCTGTCCTCTGTCGTCCCCTTCTCCTCCTGCCTTCAATCTTTCCCAGCATCAGGGTCTTTTCTAATGAATTGGCTCTTCTCATCAGGTGGCCGAAGTATTGGAGCTTCAGTTTCAGCATCAGTCCTTCCAGTAAATATTCAGGATTGGTTTCCTTTAGGATTGACTGGTTTGATCTCCTTGCAGTACAAGGGACTCTAAAGAGTCTACTCCAACACCACAGTTCAAAAGCATCAATTTTTTGGTGCTCAACCTTCTTTATGGTCCTACTCTCACATCCATACATGACTGCTGGAAAAACCACAGCTTTGGCTATACAGACCTTTGTCAGCAAAGTAATGTCTCTGCTTTTTAATATGCTGTCTAGGTTGGCCATAGCTTTTCTCCCATGGAGCAAGTATCCTTTAATTTCATGGCTGAAGTCACCATCTGCAGTAATTTTGGAGCCCCTCCCCCCAAATAAATGTTTCTTACTGTTTCCATTGTTTCCCCATCTATTTGCCATGAAGTGATGGGACTGGATGTCATGATCTTAGTTTTTTGAATGTTGAGTTTCAAACCAGCTTTCACTCTCCTCTTTCTCCGTCATCAAGAGGCTCTTTAGTTCCTCTTCACTTTCTGCCATAGGGGTGGTGTCATACTGTGTAATCAATCTTTTAAATGTGTTGTTGAATTTGGTTTGCTAAATTTTGTCACAATTTTTTTTTTTACTTTTATTTTTTATTTTTTATTTTTTAGTTTTTATTTTTTAAATTTTAAAATCTTTAATTCTTACATGCATTCCCAAACATGAACCCCCTCCCACCTCCCTCCCCATAACATCTTTCTGGGTCATCCCCATGCACCAGCCCCAAGCATGCTGCATCCTGTGTCAGACATAGACTGGCGATTCAATTCACATGATAGTATACATGTTAGAATGTCATTCTCCCAAATCCTCCGTTATACACATCTGTGTCTCTTTCCCTGTCTTGCATACAGGGTCGTCATTGCCATCTTCCTAAATTCCATATATATGTGTTAGTATACTGTATTGGTGTTTTTCTTTCTGGCTTACTTCACTCTGTATAAAAATCTATGTTCATTAGGGATATTGGCCTGTAATTTTCTTTTTGGTGTTGTCCTTTTCTGGTTTTAGTGTCAGGGTAATTTGAAGAAGAAAGGTGTTTTTTACTTCAGTGATTTAGTGAAAATCTTCCCAGTGGCTACAACAGTATCTTTTCTCTCTTTCACTTTCTTTTTTCTTTTCTTTCCTTCTGTTCCCTTTCATTTTCTTCCTTTCTCTTTTCAGTTCTTTCCTTCCTACCATTCACTATATTTTTACTTGTCCCTAACATGTACAAACCTAATTCAAGATTATAGAAGCAGAGATGACTTAAACACAGATTCTGTTCTCAGTAAGGTACAGGTTAACAATTTCACCATGTTTAAATCTACTTGAGCTCAAACTATAATAATTTCATCTCAGATTCTTAATATACATTTTCATTTGGATAGACTCCTTTGAAGAATGATATGATTGCCTTCCACTCTTTGTCATGTTTTGCTTGACCTGGAAATTTCCTCATCTCATCCTAGGTGCCTCCCTAGAATCCTCTATCCTTCAATTTCATTTGCTGCTATGTTTTGATAGGTTTAAATAAATGTAGCTTACAGTGGATGGAGCTGTGTGTTCAATATTCAATGGAACTGAACATTCAAGATGAATACTGTCTACCCTTGCAGCTGATGAACTATAGCATGTACTCCAAAGTCAGGCAGTCTTATCAGTGGAGACTTGACAATGGCAGTCTTGTCAGTGACAGCCAGCAATCTATCAGTGGAGCAGTTACTACGTCCAGACAGCTATGGCTAAGTTATACTGGTTCATTCAGTGATTTAATATACAATTATTGAATTTAATGATTTGTATTATGAGCATGCTTGTTGATTACTTTGTTGATCTGGAAGTCCTGAGGAGCAGTAGCATGGCCATAGCGTTGGTGACTCTGTCTTTGAGGCATGCTGAGAACTTGACAGCACTGATGATGGAGGAGGGAAGGAACTGATGAGTGAGCAGGACTAGGGACAGTGCCTTGACTCCTGACTGTAGCACTGACCAAAAGAGAATGCTTGGGAAATATAACGTTTAGTTCTTACCAAAGACTGACATCTGAGGAGTTAGGACCAGCTCCATCGTCTACTGCCTGTGAAAACCTGCTAAGCCAAAACTCCCAGAGTAATATGGAAACATTAATAATACTTAAATTCTAGGATGGTTGTGAGGATTTAGTGAAAAGTGTCAAGTGTTTAGCACAATGCTCTCAATAAATATTAACTTCATTAATTACCTACATCCTCAAATATAAGCTACTCACAGGCTTCTTTACATATTTTTTATGGAAAGAAGAACATCCTCTATTCAGATGTTCTTAAAGTATATCTTCAAACTAAAATAACTGGCATCTTCCTCAAAATGCAGCTCCTCAAGCTCTTCTCAGACCCACTAAGTCCAAAACACTCAGGGTGGGACCCAGTAATCTGTGTTTCACAAGCATTTTAGGTGATTTTGATGCACCTCCAAGTTTAGAACTACAGCTCTAGTGGGACATAATGGAGTCATTTAAAACAGGGGCTTGATGATCATAGCTGATGAGTGAAGCACTGTGGTTCCAGGGATTGGCAACTACAGCAGAGGCTTCTCGTCATCAGCCAAAGATATTGGGGATGGGGTTTAATCCTTTAGGAAAAGAGACTGGGGCAAGAGGTAGACAGCATGGCAGACTAAACTCTATCTTTCCTTTCCTCATCCCCATCTGTATCGACTGACTTTGGGGACAGAGTTCTTACCCTTTGAGGGAATAGGAATGCTAATTATGCCAGAATCCAATCGTAAATTAGGGCAAAGTTAAAAAGAGTGTAAAGGAAATTTACTGTTCTGTGAATATATAGATAACCAGGTTTCACTTCCTGGAAGAGCTGAACTTATTCTTGATCAGATATGAATTAAGTTGAAACTAATGCTGAATATAAAAAATGTCTTTATCCTTCTAGCTGGATAGAGCTTGGTAGGGCAGGGGCTGAGATGTTGGTTGGATTAATACAAACTCTTTGGTAAAGCATAAGTAACTTTATTTCATATCTTGGACTCTCTGCTCTGTAGGCCTATTCAGTGCTCTTGGCTGATGTATTCACCGGCATTTTGGAAAAATACTTTTTACTTTGTTTTAGCACTTTCTTTGAAAAGCCAGCAATGGGCTGTGGCCATGCTATTTGTGTCTGGTGCTAACTGCATGAAGCCCTGGGATTGCCCACTTAACTATTGACTGTGTCTCAATGTCCTTGGCTGGAAATTCAAAATGTATGTTTGTGATCATCCTTTACTGAAGATGATGCTTTCCACAGTGCTCCTTGTGGAAGCCTCATTTTAGGAAATCATAGAATGATATAATTGTGAGGACCTCTGAGAAATCATCTGGCTTTGTCTCCCATGGAGAGACCAGGACAGAGGAAACAAGGAAAAGAAAAACGAAAAACAGATCATTGATTCTCTTCCCTCTTGCTGACACTATATAATGTCAGTGTTTTCTCCCAAGTTAGGATCCGGGAGCCACTTGGATTTTTTCCCCTGCCACCTATCATTTGAGCTTTCACAGTGTGATACTCAACAGCTTGGAAATATTAGCACTAATATGTAAGATATGGACGGAAATTCAGCCTCACAATTATGATTAGAAACAAAATCAAGTTGAGCTGATGAGTGTCACATTGTTATTAAATAGAAATTAAAACCTAAAAATGTGAATGAGTTCAGTAAATATTTGAGGTCCCATTAGGGTGGTCCTCAAATATCAAATGGAAATAGCACCTGAAATCTTATTTAAAGTGTTTTCAGGACCCACTCCCAAAATTTCTAATTAATTGGATTAGGAATGAGGCCCAGAAATCTGTATTTTTAACAGTTGTCCCCAGACATTGCTAATGTTAATGCTCTACAGCACATATATACTGTTTGGGGAAAAGGACAAATACTTTGTGAGTAGTTACTATGTTCTGTCCCTAGACTGTAAGGTTCCCACCAGCTGAAACTCTTCATTTGCCACAATATTGTTCAGTCTTGTGGCTTTAAATACCATTTATATGCCTACAACTCTAAATCTGTATTTTCAACCTAGATACAGCTCCTAACTTCAGTTCATATACCCACCCAACACCTCCATACAGATGTCTAAGGGACATCTCAAACTTAACATGTTGAAATTGAACTTTTAATCTTTCCCTAAACCGACTCTGCTTGTAGTATTTCCCTCTCAACTAATGCCAAACACATCTTTTCATTCACTCTTAGCAACCTGATTCAACATACTCTGTCTAATCTCTCCTGCATGTGTGTTTGACTCTTTGACACTATGGACTATAGCCCTCCAGGCTCCTCTGTCCATGGGATTTTTCAGGCAAGGATACTGGAATGGGTTGCCATTTCCTTCTCCAGGGGATTTCTCCAACCCAGGGATAGAAAACTAGTGTCTTTTGAGTCTCCTGCACTGGCAGGCAGGTTCTTTTACTACTGAGCCACCAGGGGAGCCCTCCTCTAATCCCTCTTCTTCGTTTAGTTGCTAACTCATGTCGGAGTCTGCAACATCATGAACTGCAGCCCACCAGCCAGTTGTCTCATATCCGTGCTTTCACGCTTGCCCCCTGTAGTCTATTTGCAACATAGAAGTCAAAGGGATCCTACTAAAATACCAAGCAGCACATGTGACTCTTTGGTTCAACACTTGCTGTTTTGAATAAAAGCCAAAGTTCTTACAATGGACTGCAAAACTCTGTTTAAGAAGTGACTTCCTGTTGCCTCTGTGACTTTATGTCTTGTTCTTCTTGCTTTGCCACATGCACACAATCTCTTGATTCTTCCTGCAGTGTCCTCTTCATGTTTGCACATAGGCCTTTATGTTGGCTTTTTGTTCACTTTGCCTGGAAACTGATGTCTCCATGTATCCACATAGCTCACCTTCTCTCACCTTCTTCATGCCCTTGCGTCTTTGCTCAAATTTGTCTTTTTTACCTTCGCAGTAAGTTCTATCTTGACTTCCCTATTTATAATGACTTCCACCATACCTAGCATTTCTGAACTCCTTCTCCCCTCCTCTGTGCTGTTTTTTTCTGTGACATTTATCACCATTCAACATATTATGAAATTTACTGATTCATTATGTTTATTGTCTTTTCTCCCACTGGAATGTAAGCTTCACAAGTGTAGAGATCTTTGTTTTGTTCAATGATGCCTCGCAGACACCTATAGCAGTGCCTGCCATGTGGTAGGTGCTTTGTTAATTTGTTGAACAAATTAATTATGCATGATAAATTCTCAATGTTTATCAAATGAGAAAGCATTTAGAAATATTACTTCATTTAACTCATAGCAACCCTTTAATCCCCACTTTATAAATGAGAAAACCAAGGTTGACATATATTAAGTAACATAATCCAGGTTAAATATCCAAATATGCCTGACTCTGAAATGCTTTTACTTTCTACTTTTCCACTACTTACACAATGCCTCAGGCAATATGCTTACTATTTAGGGGATATGAATGAAAGAGGCACATTTCCTTCTCTAAGGATCTCCTTCTCTAAGGATCTTTGTTAAACAAGACAGATGTACTGGAAAAAATAACTATCCTACAGGGAACTTGTAGTCTATTACTATAGCAAATGTATAGATAATTAACTATACTGCAAGGCAGAGTGTGGAATATATTATAAAAAATGCATAGGAGAGAGAAATAGTCTTCCATGGATTAACAAGAAATTGAACTTGTAGGAGGAGGAAATAATGATTGTTGAAAGTGTAAGTAGCCACTGAATGATGGATGGGATTTAGCAGCTAGAGATGCTAAGGCAAGTATTTCAGCATGAGAAAAGGAAATAAGTAGGGAGGTGAAGATAAGGTATGGGGAACATAGTATTTTCTAGAAACAGTCAGTGTATGAGGAGACATACAGGCAATAGCCTAGGTATATCTATTGGATCTTGCTTCTGAATGTACTAAAATGTTTTTGTTGATGGAAACGCTGTATTCTAGGAGAGCTAGTCTGGCAGCATGCATTCATTTGTGTACCATTATTTATTAAGTGCCTGCTATGTATTTGATGAATAGTTTAAAATGGAGAGATGGAAGACGCCTCTGTTCTGTAACCTGGTAGAGATGGCAGCTAACTTAAATAAGAAAATACAGCTCGATGAAATATTTACAGTGGAAGGAGACACAGAACCTGTGACAGAAGAATAACTCAGTCTGAAGTCAGGGAAAACATTAGAGACTTATCAGAGGAAGTTACATTTCAGCTGAGACTTCAGGGATGTGTAGGCATTACCAGGGCAAATATGAGGACAAAGAGTGTTGTAGATACGGGAATGACATGTGCAGACCACCAGAAGTGACCAATAACGTTCACTGAGCCTGCCAGGGCTCAGAAAACATTCAGTACAGTTGGAAATAAAAAAAGAGAAAGTGGAAAGAAGTAATGAGGAGGAGTAAGCATAAGCACATCATAGGCATGCTAAATTTTTTAACTTTACCAAAAGGCAAAAGGGGTATCATCATGGGTTTCAAGCAGAGAAATTGTTATGATCAGATTTACATTTTAAAAGCACAATGAATTGGAAGGGACTAAAAATGGAAGTAAGGAGATCTGTTCAGGGGCTGTTATAATAATCCAATCTGGTGGTAATCCATTAAAACAGATGGATGATATTATCAGGATTTGGAAACTGATAGAATATATGAGATGAGGAAAAGGGAGAGGTTAGAGATGGCTTGCAAGTTTCTAAATTGTGCAAATGGTTCCTGGGTAGAGTCAATTACTGAAATATGACTGGATAGAAAGTATGCATGTAAGTGGGTGTATATATATGTAGATGTAATCAGTTACTGAGTTATTGTAATAGACCAGACAAGAGATTAACAATGGTAATTGTAAAATGAAAATCAGGCAAATAATCTCTCATCAAATTTGTAAATATTTAAAAATTACTAGTAAGAATCCATGTCAATTTAGGAAGTAATGATGGCACAATCTTTATAATCCTTTTGTAGTTTTCTAGATCATTTTATTTGATCTAGAAACAGTACAAACAGGTAACAATAGCCTGTTTACCTACTGTGTTGTTGACACAATACCTCATTTATTTAGTCAGTGCTTACATACATAGAGTATCTTAAACCATCTATTTTTTTTATTCAGAAAAGTTTTATTTTATTTTTTTAAATTTTACTTTATTTTACTTTACAATACTGTATTGGTTTTGCCATATATCAACATGAATCCACCACAGGTGTACACGTGTTCTCAATCCTGAACCCCCCACTCACCTCTCTCCCCATACCATCTCTCTGGGTCATCCCAGTGCACCAGCTCCAAGTATCCTGTATCCTACATCGAATCTAGACTGGTGATTCGTTTCTTACATGATATTATACATGTTTCAATGCCATTCTCCCAAATCATCCCACCCTCTCCCTCTTCCACAGAGTCCAAAAGACTGTTCTATACATCTGTGTCTCTTTTGCTGTCTCTCATACAGGGTTATTGTTACCATCTTTCTAAATTCCATATATATGTGTTAGTATGTGGAAAATTCTGAGAGGTGGGAATACTAGACCACCTGAACTGCCTCTTGAGAAACCTATATGCAGGTCAGGAAGCAACAGTTAGAACTGGACATGGAACAACAGACTGCTTCCAAATAGGAAAAGGAGTACGTCAAGGCTGTATATGGTCACCCTGCTTATTTAACTTATATGCATCATGAGAAACGCTGGACTGGAAGAAACACAAGCTGGAATCAAGATTGCCATGAGAAATATCAATAACCTGAGATATGCAGATGACACCACCCTTATGGCAGAAAGTGAGGAGGAACTAAAAAGCCTCTTGATGAAAGTGAAAGAGGAGAGTGAAAAAGTTGGCTTAAAGCTCAACATTCAGAAAACGAAGATCATGGCATCTGGTCCCATCACTACATGGGAAATAGATGGGGAAACAGTAGAAACAGTGTCAGACTTTCTTTTGGGGGGCTCCAAAATCACTGCAGATGGTGATTGCAGCCATGAAATTAAAAGATGCTTACTCCTTGGAAGAAAAGTTATGACCAACCTAGATAGTATATTCAAAAGCAGAGACATTACTTTGCCAACAAAGGTCCATCTAGTCAAGGCTATGGTTTTCCAGTGGTCATGTATGGATGCGAGAGTTGGACTGTGAAGAAAGCTGAGCACTGAAGAATTGATGCTTTTGAACTGTGGTGTTGGAGAAGACTCTTGAGAGTCCCTTGGACTGCAAGGAGATCCAACCAGTCCATTCTGAAGGAGATCAGCCCTGGCTGTTCTTTGGAAGGAATGATGCTAAAGCTGAAACTCCAGTACTTTGGCCACCTCATGTGAAGAGTTGACTCATTGGAAAAGACTCTGATGCTGGGAGGGATTGGGGGCAGGAGGAGAAGGGGACGACAGAGGATGAGATGGCTGGATGGCATCACTAACTCAATGGACGTGAGTCTGAGTGAACTCCAGGAGTTGGTGATGGACAGGGAGGCCTGGCGTGCTGCGATTCATGGGGTCACAAAGAGTCAGACACGACTGAGCGACTGAACTGAACTGAACTGAACTGACACCGTATTGGTGTTTTTCTTTCTGGCTTACTTCACTCTGTATAATTGGCTCCAGTTTCATCCATCTCGTTAGAACTGATTCAAATGTATTCTTTTTAATGGCTGAGTAATCTCCCTTGTGTGTATGTACCACAGCTTTCTTATCCATTCATTTGCTGATGGACATCTAGGTTACTTCCATGTCCTGGTTATTATAAACAGTGCTGCGATGAACACTGGGGTACACGTGTCTCTTTCAATTCTGGTTTCCTCGATGTGTATGCCCAGAAGTGGGATTGCTGGGTCATAAGGAGTCGCAAAGAGTCGGACATGACTGAGCGACTGGACTGAACTGAACTGAACTGAAGGCAGTGCTATTTCCAGTTTTTTAAGGAATCTCCACACTGTTCTCCATAGTGGCTGTACTAGTTTGCATTCCCACCAACAGTGTAAGAGGGTTCCCTTTTCCCCACACCCTCTGCAACATTTATTACTTGTAGACTTTTGGATCGCAGCCATTCTGACTGGTGTGAAGCGGTACCTCACTGTGGTTTTGATTTGCATTTTTCTGATAATGAGTGATGATGAGCATCTTTTCATGTGTTTCTTAGCCATCTGTATGTCTTCTTTGGAGAAATGTCTGTTTAGTTCTTTGGCCCACTTTTTGATTGGGTCATTTATTTTTCTGGAATTGAGCTGCAGGAGTTGCTTGTATATTTTTGAGATTAGTTGTTTGTCAGTTGCTTCATTTGCTATTATTTTCTCCCATTCCGAAGGCTGTCTTTTCACCTTGCTTATAGTTTCCTTTCTTGTGCAGAAGCTTTTAATTTTAATTAGGTCCCATTTGTTTATTTTTGCTTTCATTTCCAGTATTCTGGGAGGTGGGTCATAGAGGATCCTGCTGTGATTTATGTCAGAGAGTGTTTTGCTTATGTTCTCCTCTAGGAGTTTTATACTACCCGAAGCAATCTACAGATTCAATGTAATCCCTATCAAGCTACCAGCAGTATTTTTCACAGAGCTAGAACAAATAATTTCACAATTTGTATGGAAATACTAAAAACCTCGAATAGCCAAAGCAATCTTGAGAAAGAAGAATGGAACTGGAAGAATCAACCTGCCTGACTTCAGGCTCTACTACCAAGCCACAGTCATCAAGACAGTATGGTACTGGCACAAAGACAGAAATATAGATCAATGGAGCAAAATATAAAGCGCAGAGATAAATCCACACTCTTAGGGACACCTTATCTTCAACAAAGGAGGCAAGAATATACAATGGATTAAAGACAGTCTCTTTAACAAGTGGTGCTGGGAAAACTGGTCAACCACTTGTAAAAGAATGAAACTAGAACACTTTCTAACGCCATACACAAAAATAAACTCAAAATGGATTAAAGATCTAAATGTAAGACCAGAAACTATAAACCATCTTTTAAGATAAAAATTTATTGTTAAACACATTAAAAATATCCATCATTATCATCTAATTATATCAAATATCTGAGGTAAAGAATAAATACACTGTTTAAACAAAGCATTAATTTATTAGCTACAGAACAACAGGAGCTTCTCGCTAGACCTGAGAATTCTTTTTCAAGAAACACAGTAATTTGCGAGTTGTCTGATTGTGTAGGTTTAAAAGGTAAATAGAGGCAATAACAAGCTACATATGGCTCATCTATATAAAGGATGGCTGGAAGTTCAACTTAGCTAGATTCTTCAGGGAGTGATTTTATTCAGACACTTACCTGAATTCAGATATAATGTTTATCCAAGTGGCTCAGCACATCTGCCACAAAAGCCTCATTCTGGGCTTGTAAGCATTCTTCTTTTGAAATGGTAAACTGAAGCATTACTTTTGAAAGCACCAGTATAGAACATGAGTCTTCAAAATATTCGTTCAGGGCAATCAGTAAGATGGTAATCTTCCTTGGGCTAAGAATGATGGGTGGCCAGTGCTCAGAAGCTGACTTAACTGTTTATCCTGATGGAGACTGGGATAGCAGCAATAATCCAACATATAGGAAAATTAGTCTTATCAACCAAATGGACTTGGTAAGATTCTCCTCCTTTCTACTGTTTTGAGTAAAAAAGATGGTCTGTGTAGTTCATATAGTTTTCAGGAGTGTGATCTGCTTTTATTATATATCTCCTTTTCAGAAAATATATAAAGAATTCCAACCCTACACCAGGGACTTTGTCAGGTGCTGGGGATACAAGATATAGGTGCTGGTTTTAAGAAGCTTATAGATTGGCACTGGGTGCCTTCTCCTCATTCCATTCCTAGTAATTAAGCAACTAACATGTTGGCCTGCTTATGGCAGGTATTCAATAAATGAATAAATGTAATAATAAATAATTCATAATTTATAGTCCACACGGCCTGACTTGACTTTCCTGATTCCCTGTAGAGACCCCTGCACTTGAGTGGTTCATTTTTTCATGCAATAGCAAATATTTTGAGTAGGAAAATATTTATGAATACTTACTGCAGAGCCTTTGAATTTGCCGAAATAGATTTTTCTCAATGATTATTGTTCTGTAACACTGAACTTCTAATACCAAGATTATTCCTTGCTAAATTATATTTTATAAAGTAATAACACATTTCTGCCCTAGCAACCAAAAAATAAAAAACTGGATACACACAGCTGAATGGAAAACAGTTTCCTCACTTAGCCACACATGATGGAGGATGAGGATCAGCAAGTATACGGTGACTTGAAGGGCCTTCAGCTTATTGTCTCTCATAGTAGTTCTCTCCTCCATAATTCTGTCTTCTTCTTTGGATCTCTGATGTCATTCACTTTTCAAAATCTGCCCTCAGGAAAGCACTCATAACTTTGTAGAAGACAAAAATTTATTCTCCCAGTGGCTCTTATAAGCTAAGTTTCATTGTAAAAACAAAAGTATGTAACCGGACAAAAGTCTTATATCTTTTAGGGTCCAGGTGAGGGATCATGAGAGGAAGGATAGGGGATCTTTCTTAGTATCCTTATATAAGAGCGAGTTGCTCTCAATAAACATTCATATAAATTAATTCATTCTTTCCTTCAATAAGTGAATGGGTAATAAGACACAAAGTTTTTGGTGCTTTTGAAACAAGATGGAGTTATGAAGTGACAGAAGTTATTATTCAGAAGTAAAAAGTATATAGTAAATAAAATGGAAATAATGACATCAGAAGATGAGAGAGATAAATGGAGCAGACCTAGGAAAACATACATACTACCAAAGAGAGTAGCTGGCTTCAAACGTCTTACAAGGACTAAGGGCAAGGCCACACTTGACTCACATGCCATTGGAAAAGCATCCGTGTGTGTGCTCAGTCATGTCCGACTTTTTGTGACCCTATGGACTGTAGCTTGCCAGGCTCTTTTGTCCATGGGATTACCCTGGCAAGAATACTAGAGTGGGTTACCATTTCTTTCTCCAGGGAATCTTCCCGACACAGGGACTGAACCCACGTCTTTTGTGGCTCCTGTATAGGTGGATAGATTCTTTACCACTGAGCCACCTAGGAAACCCTTGAAAAAGCATACTGGAAAGTATTTTAAAACTTCAAGTAGAATGGAAGTAAGAAGTTAGGAACCAAGAAGATAAGCTTTATACTCTTTCCTTTTTATTCCTCATAATTCTAGCTCTACTTCTTCTCTTCATGATATTTAAAAAAATTGGCTTATCTTCAAATAACTTAATCTGTTCCCCATTTCCAGAATTCAAATTGTATGAGAATGAGATAGGCCCAGCTCATCTGTGCACAACAGACTTGGTATGTTTATGTCAAGTGTCTTTATCCTTGACTAATCCATCATCCATCAGTGGCTTCCCAAAGCTCGGGCCATGAGTAAGTAAGACTGTGCCCTTTATAAGGGATTTGGGATACCACAGGCATGAGACTAAAAAAATCTAGAGTAGAAATCAGTTCAGTTCAGTTCAGTTCAGTTCAGTCACTCAGTAGTGTCCGACTCTTTGCGACCCCATGAATCTCAGAACCCCAGGCCTCCCTGTCCATCACCAACTCCCGGAGTTCACTCAGACTCGCCTCCATTGAGTCAGTGATGCTATCCAGCCATCTCATCCTCAGTCGTCCCCTTCTTCTCCTGCCCCCAATCCCTCCCAGCATCAAAGTCTTTTCCAATGAGTCAACTCTTTGCATGAGGTGGCCAGAGTACTGGAGTTTCAGCTTCAGCATCATTCCTTCCAAAGAACAGCCAGGGCTGATCTCCTTCAGAATGGACTGGTTGGATCTCCTTGCAGTCCAAGGGACTCTCAAGAGTCTTCTCCAGCACCACAGTTCAAAAGCATCAATTCTCCAGCACTCAGTCTTCTTCACAGTCCAACTCTCACATCCATACATGACCCTTGGAAAAACCATATCCTTGACTAGACAGACCTTAGTCAGCAAAGTAATGTCTCTGCTTTTGAATATGCTGTCTAGGTTGGTCATAACTTTTCTTCCAAGGAGTAAGCGTCTTTTAATTTCATGGCTGCACTCACCATCTGCATTGATTTTGGAGCCCCCCAAAATAAAGTCTGACACTGTTTCCACTGTTTCCCCATCTATTTCCCATGAAGTGATGGGACCCAATGCCATGATCTTCGTTCTCTGAGTGTTGAGCTTTAAGCCAACTTTTTCCCTCTCCTCTTTCACTTTCATCAAGAGGCTTTTTAGTTCCTCTTCACTTTCTGCCATAAGGGTGGTGTCATCTGCATATCTCAGGTTATTGATATTTCTCATGGCAATCTTGATTCCAGCTTGTGTTTCTTCCAGTCCAAAGTTTCTCATGATGTACTCTGCATAGAAGTTATATAAGCAGGGTGACCATATACAGCCTTGACGTACTCCTTTTCCTATTTGGAAGCAGTCTGTTGTTCCATGTCCAGTTCTAACTGTTGTTTCCTGGCCTGCATACAGATTTCTCAAGAGGCAGTTCAGGTGGTCTGGTATTCCCATCTCTTTCAGAATTTCCCACAGTTTATTGTGATCCACACAGTCAAAGGCTTTGGCATAGTCAATAAAGCAGAAATAGATGTTTTTCTGGAATTCTGTTGCTTTTTCCATGATCCAGTGGATGTTGTCAATTTGATATCTGGTTCCTCTGCCTTTTCTAAAACCAGCTTGAACATCAGGAAGTTCACGGTTCATGTATTGCTGAAGCCTGGCTTGGAGAAATGAGTTACTAGAATATAAAAAGTGGTAACTTCTCTAAATATTTACCATATGCTACATTCTGCTTTATACATTTTAAATTTAACCTTTGTAGCAATCCTTTCAGCATGTAGGATCATGATACTTACTTTTTATATGAGGAAACTGAGGTACTGAGATATTCAGTAACTTGTCAAAGGTGATTCATCAAGTGGCAGAGTTGAAAGCTGAACTTAGGCAGCCTGAACTTAGGCAGCCTGGTTCCCAAACCTATGTTCACAATTATGTCCTACTGAGTAGAACATAAAATTCTAATTTTCACTTACTATTAGTTATGTGTTTCTAGGCAAGTGATATAGCTCCTTTAAACTCTTAATTTTTCTATTCTTCCAATGAAGATAATGGTCTTCCCAGGTGGTGCTAGTGGTAAAGAATCTGCCTGCCAATGCAGGAAACTCAAGTGACGTACGTTCGATCCTGAGGAGATCCCCTGGAGTAGGAAATATTCTTGCCTGCTGAAATTCCATGAACAGAGGAACCTGGTGGGCTATAGTCCATGGGACAGCAAAGGATCTGATGTGACTGAGCACACAGTGAAGATAATAAGCTGCTCATATACCACGTCGATTGTTCTCAGGATTAAGTAAGAAAGTATTTGAGAATTCTTTTTAAACTGTAGAACAAGGTATTGCAATTTAAGACACAAACATTATCAGTTTCTGTAAGAATAATAAAAGTACAGAGAAGTTTGGTTAAGTAGTTAGATTTCTGATATAGTTGCTTTAAAAATTCATGTTTTTTGCCCTCAAGTTCCCATTATAAAATAGCTGTCATCACCTTTTACTCTTCAACACAGTAATCTTTTGGGGGATTTTTTTTTTTTTTCTTGACGCTAATCACATTTCTGCTGTGTGATCTAAGAAATGGTAATATTATAGGAAAGGGGCAAATGTTCTGGATCTAAATCTATTTTTCTCTTTTTTTCCTCCTCCTACCCATGATTATTTGTGGGATAGATAAATTTGTAACATACTTTAAAAGCTTCAGATAAAAGGTGTTATAGGCAATTTAAAATCAGTATGTTCTGTTACATTTTTTTTCTTGAGACTTTCAGCAACAAACTGCATAATGGAAAGTTCTTTTATCTTAACTTCATATTTGTTTAGTTATGTATCTCTTTTATTTTAGCACGCTCAGATTTGCACAGCATACATCTAAATAAATACTATTAAAAACTCATTAAATTTTTTTCCTTATCTATGAACCTTTTTTAACACAGTTCTTCAGATAAAGTAGGAACACCAATGCATTTAAAAGGGAATAATTGGAAATTGAGGCAATTTTTTTCCTTCCAGGTTTCTCTGTTGCAGTAGTAAACACATTAAATGCCAAAACAGCGTTAGCCCCAAGAACGTATTAGCTTTCTATGGGATACTTAGAGCTCCATGGTAACAATTATTGGCAGAATTCACAAGATACACTTTTGAAATTAAAAGACGCTTATCTCATTTCAGGAAGCATAACATACACGGGTGAAGGAGAATAGGAGAAGGTTTAAACCAAATTGTTGTTTCAAGAACAGTCTTTATCCATATTAATCTTTTCCTGTGATTATAGTTATGTTTTTTCACTCTCCCTTTGTGTATTTCTCATCTTCTTTCACACTGAAAAAGGGTAAGCTTGTGCTTGTAGTTTTCTGGGGATTGTATATGGTTATGAGATTGGGGAGATATTACATTTCACCTCATAAAGTTGATTATGTCCTCAGTATGCATAAAAAGGAAATTTTCTTTATTTGTTTGCTCTTGGAGTAAGAGTCTCAGGTAAACTACTTGTTTTCATTTTACCTGGGCTGATCCACATCCTTTTCTTATCCTTCATAGCATTCCTGTTACATTTTTATTTCTGGGATAACAACCTGTATTCATAAACACAGAGATAAAAGAGTTGGGGTAATCATCTGCAAACATGGTAAACATGATAAAAAGTTCAGCTATTATCCAGTGGCCCTGGCAGAAATTATGTTACTAAGGTCATAGATGAAAGAGATCCTTTGGAGTTTCGAAGATGTGAAATGAATACTATCATCAGTTTCTCCTGGCCACAGAAGCAATGAAAGCAATAAACTTCGTCAAAATCTTTGCCAATTATAACTTCTCTTTCCCTCAGATTGTGGTCCTAAAATTCTTCTCCCACCTAAATATAAAAATGTAATCCATAGATGAATCAGTTCATGAGATTGCATTTTAATTTCTAAATGTCAAGATTGAGGACTTAATAGATATTTATAGAACATTACATCCAAAAGCAACAGAATATACATTCTTGTTAAGTGTCCAAGAAACATTTTCTAAGAGATCGTGTATGAGGGCACAAAACAAGTAGAAGTAAATTTAAAAGCACTTAAATTATACCACATTTCTTTCCCAACCATAGTGGTATTGAACTATAAATTAATTACATGAAAAAACTGGAAAATGCACAAATACTAGGAGATGAAAAAACTTGCTACTAAATAACCAGTGAGTTAGAGAAGACATCAAAGGAGAAATAAAATACCTATGACAAGTGAAAATAAAAATGAAATATATCAAAATTTATGGGATGCAGCAAAACCAGTTCTAAGAGGGGAGTTCAGAGTAATAGAACTCTAGAAACCTAACACCTAACTCAAGAAAGAAGGAAAATGTCAATTTAATTGTATACCTCAAGGAACTAGAAGAAAGCATATGAAACTCAAGTTAATAGAATGAAAGAAATAACAAAGAACAGAGCAGAAATAAATTGAGATTGAAAAGATCAATTAAACTGAAAAAGAGCTAGTTGTTTGAAAAGATAAAATCAACAAATCTGTAGCTAAACGTATAAAGGAAAAAAGGGAGAGAATTCCAATTAAATCAGAAATGAAAGAGATGTTACAACGGAGATCAAAGAAATACAAAGGATCATAAGAGACAGCTATAAACAATTAAATAGTAACAAATGGACAGTCAAAAGAACTGGATACATTTCTAGAAACATACAACCTACTAAAACTGATTCATGATAAAAGAGAACATTGGAACAAGTCAATTACCATATATAGAGATTGAGTCAGTAATTAAAAATCTCGCAAAAATTGAGTGATTAGGAGTCTGCCACTTCACTGTTGAATTCTACCAAATATTCAAAGAAGATTTATTATACTCTTTTAAAAAATAGACCTGGATGGAACATTTCCAAACTCATTTTATGAGGCCAGTATTACCAGATCTCCAAAACAAAGAAAGAAAGACAAAGAAAATTATGGGCAATATCCTTGATGAACATAGATGCAAAAAACAAAATACCTGTAATCCATTAAAAGATTATGTACCGTGACCATATGGGATTATTCCAGAGATGCAAGAATGGTTCAACATTCAGAAATCAGTCAATGTGGTAAACCACATTAACAAAATGAAGTATAAAAATTATTTCATTATCTCATGGACTGTAGCCTGCCAGGCTCCTGTGTCCATGGGGATTCTCTAGGCAAGGATACTGGAGTGGGTTGCTATTCCCTCCTCCAGGGGATCTTCCCAATCCAGGGATCAAACCCAGGTCTTCCACATTGCAGGCACATTCTTTTGCCATCTGAGTCACCAGGGAAGCCCAATATCTCAAAAGATGCAGAAAAAGAAAATTTGACAAGATTTAACACCCATTTATGATATAAATTCTCAATAAAATGGATATAGGTGAACATATCTAGAGCTAACACCCCAGAAAGATGTCCTTTTCATCATAGGGGACTGGAATGCAAATGTAGGAAGTCAAGAGATACCAGGAGTAGCAGGCAAATTTGGCCTTGGAGTACAAAGTGAAGCAGGGCAAAGGCTAACAGAGTTTTGCCAAGAGAACGCATTGGTTATAGCAAACACCCTCTTCCAACAACACAAGAGAAGACTCTACACATGGACATCACCAGATGGTAAATGCGGAAATCAGGTTGATTACATTCTTTGCAGCCAAAGATGGAGAAGCTCTAAACAGTCAGCAAAAACAAGATTGGGACCTGACTGTGGCTGAGATCATGAACTCCTTATTGCCAAATTCAGACTTAAATTGAGGAAAGTAGGGAAAACCACTAGACCATTCAGGTATGACCTAAATCAAGTCCCTTACGATTATACAGTGGAAGTGAGAAATAGATCAAGGGATTATATCTGACAGACAAAGTACCTGAAGAACTATGGATGGAGGGTCATGACATTGTACAGGAGAGAGGGAGCAAGACAATCCCCAAGAAAAAAAAAAAGCGAAAAGGCAAAATGGTTGTCTGAGGAGGCCTTACAAATAGCTGTAAAAAGAAGAGAAGTGAAAGGCAAAGGAGAAAAGGAAAGATATACTCATTTGAATGCAGAGTTCCAAATAATAGCAAGGCGAGATATGAAAGCCTTCCTCAGTAATCAGTGCAAAGAAATAAAAGAAAACAATAGAATGGGAAAGATGAGATCCCTTCAAGAAAATTAGAGTTACCGAGGAAACATTTCATGCAAAGATGAGCACAATAAAGGACAGAAATGGTATGGACCTAACAGAAGCAGAAGATATTAAGAAGAGGTGACGAGAATATACAGAAGAACTATACAAAAAAGATCTTCATGACCCAGATAACCACGATGATGTGATCACCCACCTAGAGCCAGACATCCTGGAATGCAAAGTCAAGTGGGCCTTAGGAAGCATCACTATGAACAAAGCTAGTGGAGGTAATGGAATTCCAGTTGAGCTATTTCAAAACCTAAAAGAAGATGCTGTGGAAGTGCTGCATTCAATATGTCAGCAAATTTGAAAAACTCAGCGGTGGCCACAGGACTGGAAAAGGTCAGTTTTCATTCCAATCCCAAAGAAAGGCAATGCCAAAGAATGTTTAAACTAGCACAACTGAACTCATCTCACACACTAGCAAGGTAATGCTCAAAATTCTCCAAGCCAGGCCTAAATGGTACATGAACTGTGAACTTCCAGATGTTCAGGCTTGATTTAGAAAAGGCAGAGGAACCAGAAATCAAAAAGCCAACATCTGTTGGATTGCCAAGAAAGCAAGAGCGTTACAGAAAAACATCTATTTCTGCTTTATTGACTACCCCAAAGCCTTTGACTGTGTAGATCACAATAAACTGCGGAGTATTCTTAAAGAGAAGGGAATACCAGACCACTTGACCTGCCTCTTGAGGAATCTGTATGCAGGTCAAGAAGCAACAATTAGAACTGGACATGGAACAACAGACTGGTTCCAAACTGGGAAAGGAATGCGTCAAGGCTGTATATTGTGACCCTACTTATTTAACTTCTATGCAGAGTGCATCATGTGAAATCCTGGGCTGGGTGAAGCACAGGCTGGAATCAAGATTACTGGGAGAAATATCAATAACATTAGATACACAAATGACATTACCCTTTTGGCAGAAAGAGAGGAAGAACTAAAGAACCTCTTGATGAAAGTGAAAGAAGAGAGTGAAAAATTGGCTTAAAACTCAACATTCAGAAAACTAAGATCATGGCATCAGGTCCCATCACTTCATGGGAAATAGATGGGGAACAGTGGAAACAGTGACAGACTTTTTTGGGGGGGCTCCAAAATCACTGCAGATGGTGAGTGCAGCCATGAATTTAAAAGGTGCTTGCTCCTTGGAAGGAAAGTTATGATCAACCTAGACAGCATATTAAAAAGCAGAGACATTACTTTGCCAACAAAGGTCCATCTAGTCAAAGCTATGGTTTTTCCAGTGGTCATGTTTGAATGTGAGAGTTGGACTATGAAGAAAGCTGAGCACCGAAGAACTGATGCTTTTGAACTGTAGTGTTGGAGAAGACTCTTGAGAATACCTTGGACAGTAAGGAGATCTAATCAGTCCATCCTAAATGAAATCAGTCCTGAATATTCATTGGAAGGACTGATGCTGAAGCTGAAACTCCAATACTTTGGCCTCCTGATGTGAAGAACTGACTCCCTGGAAAAAAAAACCCTGATGCTGGAAAAGATTGACGGTAGGAGAAGAATGGGATGACAGATGATGAGATAGTTGCATGGCATCACCAACTCAATGGGCATGAATTTGAGCAAGCTCTGGGAGTTGGTGATAGACAGGGAAGCCTGGCATACTGCAGTTCTGGTGTTGCAAAGTGTCAGACATGACTGAATAACTGAACTGACTGAAACAGTGTTGGGAAATTGGATAGCCACATGCAGAAGAATGAAACTGGACCATTATGTTACATCACATCAGTTCAGTTCAGTTCAGGCGTTCAGTCGTGTCCGACTCTTTGCGACCCCATGAATCTCAGCACACCAGGCCTCCCTGTCCATCACCAACTCCTGGAGTTCACTCAGACTCACGTCCATTGAGTTGATGATGCCATCCAGCCATCTCATCCTCTGTCGTCCCCTTCTCCTCCTGCCCCCAATCCCTCCCAGCATCAGTCTTTTCCAATGAGTCAACTCTTCGCGTGAGGTGGCCAAAGTACTGGAGTTTCAGCTTTAGCATCATTCCTTCCAAAGAATAGCCAGGGCTGATCTCCTTCAGAATGGACTGGTTGGATCTCCTTGCAGTCCAAGGGACTCTCAAGAGTCTTCTCCAACACCACAGTTCAAAAGCATCAATTCTTCGGCTCTCAGCCTTCTTCATAGTCCGACTCTCACATCCATACATGACCATAGGAAAAGCCATAGTCTTTAATAGACGGACCTTAGTCGGCAAGGTAATGTCTCTGCTTTTAAATATGCTATGTAGGTTGGTCATAACTTTTCTTCCAAAGAGTAAGCGTCTTTTAATTTCATGGCTGCGCTCACCATCTGCAGTGATTTTGGAGCCCCCAAAATAAAAGTCTGACACTGTTTCCATTGTTTCCCCATCTATTTCCCATGAAGTGATGGAACTGGATGCCATGATCTTCGTTTTCTGAATGTTGAGCTTTAAGCCAATTTTTTCCCTCTCCTCTTTCACTTTCATCAAGAGGCACTTTAGTTCCTCTTCACTTTCTGCCATAAGAGTCGTGTCATCTGCATATCTGAGGTTATTGATATTTCTCCCGGCTATCTTGATTCCAGCTTGTGTTTCTTCCAGTCCAGGATTTCTCATAATGTACTCTGCATATAAGTTAAATGAGCAGGGTGACAATATACAGCCTTGACGTACTCCTTTTCCTATTTGGAACCAGTCTGTTGTTCCATGTCCAGTTCTAACTGTTGCTTCCTGACCTGCATACAGATTTCTCAAGAGACAGGTGAGGTGGTCTGGTATTCCCATCTCTTTCAGAATTTTCTACAGTTTATTGTGATCCAGATAGTCAAAGGCTTTGGCATAGTCAATAAAGCAACAATAGATGTTTTTCTGGAATTCTCTTGCTTTTCCATGATCCAGCGGATATTGTCAATTTGATCTCTGGTTCCTCTGCCTTTTCTAAAACCAGCTTGAACATCAGGAAGTTCATGGTTCATGTATTTCTGAAGCCTGGCTTCGAGAATTTTGATCATTACTTTACTAGCTTGTGAGATGAGTGCAGTTGTGTGGTATTTTGCATATGAACATTAAATCAAAATGGATTAAAGACCAAACATAAGACCTGAAACCGTAAAACTCCTAGAAGAAAACAGAGGTTATAAACTCGTTGACATCGGTCTTTGTGATGACTTTTTGAATCTGATACAGAAAGGAAAGACAGCAAAATAAACGAGTGGGATTGCATTAAACTAAAAACCTTTTGTACAGCAAAAGAAAGCATCCCTGAAATGAAAATACAACCTACTAAATGAGAAAAAAAAATCCCTATTTGCAAATCATATATCTGATAAGGGGCCAATAGGCAAAATATATAAAGAACTCGTAGAACTCAATACAAGAAATTAGACTATCTGATTTAAAAATGGGCAGATCTAAATAGCCATTTCTTCTAAAGAAGACGTACATATGGCTGACCGGTATATGAAAATATGCTTTCCATCATTAATTATCAGGGAAATGCGGATCAAAACTACAGTTAACTCTTACTTCATACCTGTTAGAAGAGCTGTTATCAAAAATATTAGAAATACCACATGTTGACAGGGAGGTAGAGAAAAGGAAGAACATTTGCATTCTGGTGGAAATTCATGCAGGTACTATGGAAAACAGTATGGAGGTTCTCAAAAAATAGAAGTACCATATGATCCAGCAATCCCAACTCTGGTATTTAGCCAAAGAAAACAAAACACTAACTCGAATTGATATCTACACCCAGAATGTTTATTGCAGTATTATTTACAGTAGCCAAGATATGGAAACAATGTAAGTGTCTATCAATGGTAAATGAATAAAGAAGAAAAGATAGATGTGTATATAATGGAATATTATTCAGCCATAAAAAGAATGATACCTTGCCATTTGTGAGAAAGTGAATGGTCCTTGAGAGCATTATGCTAAGTAGAATAAATTAGAAAAAGACAAATACTGTGTGATCTTTCTTATGTCAAATTTATATGTTATATATTTAATATCATCTGTTTTATATGTATATATATATATATATATACTGTCTCTCTCTGTATATATATATTTAATCAATAATATATATATATATATAGATAGATAGATAGATAGATAATCAAGCTTTGTAGATACAGAGAAGAGATTGGTGGGTGCCAGAGGCAGAGGGTGCAGAATGGAGTATTACTCAGCCGTTAAAAGAATTCATTTGAATCAGTTCTGATGAGATGGATGAAACTGGAGCCGATTATACAGAGTGAAGTAAGCCAGAAAGAAAAACACCAATACAGTATACTAACACATATATATGGAATTTAGGAAGATGGCAATGACGACCCTGTATGCAAGACAGGGAAAGAGACACAGATGTGTATAACGGACTTTTGGACTCAGAGGGAGAGGGAGAGGGTGGGATGATTTGGGAGAATGACATTCTAACATGTATACTATCATGTGAATTGAATCGCCAGTCTATGTCTGACGCAGGATGCAGCATGCTTGGGGCTGGTGCATGGGGATGACCCAGAAAGATGTTATGGGGAGGGAGGTGGGAGGGGGGTTCATGTTTGGGAATGCATGTAAGAATTAAAGATTTTAAAATTTTAAAAATAAAAACTAAAAAAAAAATAAATAAAAAAATAAAGTATATAAAGTAAAAAAAAAAAATTTGAAAAACAATTTAAAAATGTAATCCACACCTGAAATAGCTCATGAGACTCAATTTTAATTTCTACATGCTAAGGTTGAGGACTGAATTTTGAATGAGTTAGTGTTTCATGGTTGTCTATTTAGTGTGAATGAGTAATCTCCTCCATTGACTAGAAAGAGCACCTAAAATTATACTCTAAGAAGGGAATTCACTTAGGTGTTGCTTTATTTTCAGTTTTTGAGGTTTCCTTTTTAAAATGAAGTGAAGTGAAGTGAAATCCCTCAGTCGTGTCCGACTTTTTGCGACCCGTGGACTGTAGCCCACCAGGCTCCTCTGTCCATGGTATTCTCCAGGCAAGAATACTGGAGTGGGTTGCCATTTCCTTCTCCAGGGGATCTTCCCGACTCAGGGATCAAACCCGGGTCTCCCACGCTGCAGGCAGACGCTTTAACCTCTGTTTTTGGTAATAAAGAGTCATTATTTCTTTCTTGAGTAATAGGAACTGAAACACTAAGTTTATCCAGATGAAGAAAATTTTTACTCTATTAGTGAGTGAATAGCTAGCTATATGCAAATCTCAAAAAGTAACAGTGGGCTTCCAGTTCTGGACCAAGATAGAGTAGATATATTTTCCCCCATTCCTCCCACTAAGCACAGCTAAAATCCTGAACCTTAAATATAAAACAAACATAAGGCTCTGAAAGTGGAGAGAAGATCAGTTCCCTGTGGTCCTGGAGACCTGAGGTGCAACGTGGAAACATGGATTATCTTTTTGCTGATGTATCTCAGGGTGAGTGCTGGAGAAGCAGACAACCTGGAACTGTCACTGTGAGCAGACAAAAAGGCCCCAAGGAAAGCTTCCTGTTTCTAACCAAAGGACCAGAAAAGGAGCATCCTATTGAGACAGAAAACTTTTTAGACAGTGGCCACTCTACTTTACCAAGTCACCATGGGAAAATTGTAATCCCATAATAATCCCACTTCCACTCTTACCAGCAAAGGCTCAGCAGAGGCTGAGTGGGGAGCCTAGATCTCCAACTTCATCCAGCTATAATGAGGTTCCTCTCATCCCTCCACCCATGAAAGACTAATTAGGAGTCAAGACTTTCATCCTCAACTAGGGGAACTTGAATGTCACTTCCATTTGAGAGTAATGAGTTACAGCCCCTGTTCCCCAATCTGTGTTGTTAGAGGAGGCCTGCTAAAACAAATTTATATAATATTTAATACAACTGATATACAACTATGCAATCAAAAAACACCTCATACCAAGAAAAAGGATAATCACAATTTGAATGAGAAAAGGAAGTCAACAGGAAGAAACTTCAATATGATATAGGTACTCAAATTACCTGTCAAGTCACATGTTATAAAAATATTTCAATGAGTAATTATGAGCATTCTTAAAACAACTGAAAAAATAAAAAGTCTCAGCAAAATAATAGAAGATATAAATAGGAACAAATGGAAATGTTAGAGTCAAAAAAGAATAACCAAGATTAAAAGATGGGTTCAATGGCAGATTGGAGGGGAAATAAGAAATAATCAGGAAACCTGAAAGTAGCAAAAAAAAAAAAAATTCCCCAATTAGACCCAAAATAGACTAAAAAAAAAATAGACTTTTGAGGACCTATGGGACTAAGATAATTAAGCTAACATTCCTGTCAACAGAGTTCCAGAGGAGAAGGGAAGGAAGGTGGAAGTAAAAAGGTATTCAAATAAATGACAGAAAACTTCATTTAACAGAAAACTTCAGAAAATTTGGCAAAAGATATGTCTATAGAAAACAGAAGCAGTAAGCTCTTTGACTACGCGTAGGCAATGGAATCCCACTCCAGTACTCTTGTCTGGAAAATTCCATGGATGGAGGAGCCTGGTAGGCTGCAGTCCATGGGGTCGCTAAGAGTCGGACATGACTGAGCGACTTCACTTTCACTTTTCACTTTCATGCATTGGAGAAGGACTTGGCAACCCACTCCAGTGTTCTTGCCTGGAGAATCCCAGGGATAGCGGACCCTGGTGGGCTGCCGTCTATGGGGTCACAGAGTCAGACATGACTGAAGTGACTTAGCAGCAGCAGCAGCAGCAGCAATATATACATATATATATATTTTGGGGGGCTGGGGTGGGGTGGGAATCTGTCTCCTTAGGCAAGGACAACAAAAGCAAAAATTTAAAAATGGGAAAACATTAAGCTAAAACCTTTTGCACAGTGAAGGTAACTATCAATGAAACAAAAAGGCAACCTACTGAATGGGAGGAAATATTTGCAAATCATATGTTTGATAAGGGGTTAATGTCCAAAATATAAAAAGAAATCATATAATTCAACATCAAAGAAAACCAGACAAATCTGAGTTAAAAATGAGCAGAGCACCTGAATAAACAATTTCCCAACATTCACATGAAATGATGCTCAAAATCACTCATCATCAGAGAAATGCAGATCAAAATCACAATGAGATATAACCTTAAACCTGTTAAAATGACTATTAAGAAAAACAAGAGATAACACATGCTATTGGAGAAAAGGGAACTCTTGTGCACCATTGGTGGAAATATGAATTTATGTTGCTTCCATGGAAAACAATATGGAGGCTCTTCAAAAAATTAAAAATAGAACTATATATGACACAGAAATTCTACTTCTCAATATTTATCCAAAGAAAACAAAAGCATTGGTTCCAAAAGGCACATCTACAGAGACAGAAAGTAGATTAACGGTTGCCTGGGCTGGGGAAGGGGGAACAGGATGGGGAGTGACTGTCAGTAGGTCTGAGGTTCCTTTGTGAGGTGATGGAATTATATGTGGTGAAAGATCACAAGTCTGTGAATACATTAAAAATCATTCATTACAATTAAAAAAACTTTATTTATTATTATTATTATTTTTACTTTACAATATTGTATTGGTTTTGCCACACATCAACATGAATTCATCAACATGAATTCATCAACATGAATCCGCCACGGGTGTACATGTGTTCCCAATCCCAAACCCCACTCCCACCTCCCCCTGCACACCATCCCTCCAGGTCATCCCAGTACACCAGCCCCAACAGTTTATATGGATGAATGTTATAGTATGTGAATTCTATCTCAATAAAGCTGTTAAAATAAAAAAGGAAGTTGAACGAACCTTTAACAGTATAAACCCAAAGAAATTCATGTCAAGGCGTATCATAATTAACTTTAGAAAACTAAAGACAAAAACCTTCATTGTTTCACCTCTGAAATAACCTTCGAAATGACAACACAAATGGCATTGGATTGTCATCAGAAACCATGGAGGCTGGGAGTGGTGCAACATTTTCAAGTACTGAAAGAAAAGAATCGTCAGTCCTGAATTCTATATCACACAAAAATTTCTGTCAGGAACAAAAGCATTGTGAGATAAAGGAAAATGAAAAGAATGTTCTCCAGCAGACCTACCCTGAAGTCAGAGCTAATAGAAGTTTTTGAAAGAGGAAGGAAATCTTGGAACATTAGGCAGGAAGTGCCAAATATGGGTAGATTGAAAGAGCCAAAAGATGGATAACTATAATAGACTTTTCTTTTACTCTTGAGTTTTCCAAATTCTGTTGGATGATCTAAGCAAAGAGTAAAACTGTCTGATGTGGATCACAATATGTACAGAGGAAATATTTAAGACAGTTGTATTATAATTGGAGGAGGAAAGGAGACTTAAAGGAAGGTGTTTTCACTCTGATTATATTGACACCAGTAGATTTTTTTGTGTGTGTGTGCTAGAATAGTTTTGTATCTTGATTTCCACTGTAGTTTTAGGAATCTATGCATGAGTCAAATAACATAGAGTGATGTATATTTCACCAACATCAATTTCCTGACTTAGATACCGTGCTTTTTTACACAAGATATAACCGTTGATGGAAATTGGAAGGAAAGTACATGGAAACACTCTGTAGTGTATTGGAAGCTTCCTGTAAATCTACAAATACTTAGAAATAAACTTTAAAAAATAAAGGCGATTCAGAGAGTACAGAAACACCTATGGTGAAAATGTATGTGTGTGTGTTACTATGTGAGAGAATGCATGTGCGCTAGAGTGCTATATTAAAAAGAAAGATGCTTAATAGAAGATAGACGGGGAGAAATAAAAGGTAAATGTCACTTATTCCTCAGCCAGGCTAATGGTAGTCCTCATACTTCTCATATAGTATATTATCTTCTCACAATTAATTTCTCTTATTTTTTTTTATCTCATTGTCTTCTGAATTCATACCTGCTGACTTCTGACACCATTGTAACATGGATAATAAAAATGGTTGCTTGTGTTCTGTTTCAAAAACTGTCCCTTCATCTATCCTTCCCCAAAGTCAGGATGCATCTCCTGTTTTGTGACTTTGTTTCCCACATGAGTATGTCTTTGATGTTTACTAGCATCATAACGGCACCCCACTCCAGTACTCTTGCCTGGAAAATCCCATGGGTGGGGGAGCCTGGTGGGCTGTGGTCCATGGGGTAGCGGGGCATCGGGCGTGACAGAGCGACTTCACTTTCACTTTTCACTTTCATGCATTGGAGAAGGAAATGGCAACCCACTCCAGTGTTCTTGCCTGGAGAATCCCACGGATGGGGGAGCCTGGTGGGGTGCCCTCTATGGGGTCGCACAGAGTCGGACACGACTGAAGTGACTTAGCAGCAGCAGCAGCATCCTTTGTGATTTTTTTTTCAGTTGAAAGAGTTTTAAAAATTAAGCATGTATCTGCTAGGTACAATGTATGTAGAAAGTAGAGTAAATTTGAAGATTAGACTATTAAACAATATATTTGAGAGGACAAAAGAATAAGAGATGTTGTATCACATATTTTTAAACTTTACTTTTAGTAGTTTTAGACCATTACAAGAGATTAAACTAGAAATATTAACTACAATAACCTCAACAAACAGAGAGGCTAATTATAGTTGAAGAAGACAGAAGGTGGGATCTCTTGCTGACAAAAAGGAAAAATAAAAGCAATGATTAAGATAGTGGGAAGGATTGAAATGAAAAATAAGTTCACTTAAAAATAAGCAGCCCTTCCTTCATAAAAAGATACAAAGTTTAAGTTAGTTATTATTCCCTTATATGAAGATAGAATATATGAGAAATATAATAATAACCTTTAGATTTAATTATATTCAATAAATATCTACTTGTTATGATGAATGACAAATGCTTTCTGGATTTCTGCCTCTTTGAGTGAATTGAAAGATTGATACTTCTGAGGTGGAGCAAGTAGCCATGGAGATTAAAAAATATTAAGTTTAATGGATTTGCATTGCATTATTTTTAATAAGTAAATAAAGCTGGGATAGTGATAGGAATTGCCTGTCATAACCAGATTGAGTGGCTTATCTATCAAGAACTCCTGAATATATAGACAAGATACCTAGTGCATGTCCCCAAACTCAAAAGGATAACTTAGGAAAGGAATTCAAGTTTTTATGTTTCCAGTTGTCAAGGGCAAACTGAGAATGTTTCTAGTTAGATCTTGGAACTTAACCTATCCAGCATAAAAGCAATATTTGTTGTACTACATCTTTATCTAGCAGAGTATAATGATCTGTTTCAGAATCAAGAAGCGCAGAAAATAGTGCAATTCAGGAGTCCTGGCATTTGTTAGAGAGGTAAGGAACTTGGGCCAATTATCCTGCACATTCTCCCTTTGCCTCTACTTTGATATCAGAATGCTGAAAACAAAAATCCTGCTAAAACTAATTAAAAACATGAAAAGAAGTAAAAAACTAATGATGTGCACATTGGCTTGATTGTGGGAGAGGTAAGGAAATTGTGGGCTGAAGTATAATAAGAGCCCTCAGTTATTTTAAAAAATAATCATTGGTGGGTAGAGCTGCCACCTCCCCACCAACTGCCTCCATGACTCACAGCCTGTTCCCCATCAACCCTGGGGAGCAGTGATGGGGGTGGCTGGGTGACAGACCTTATGTAGTATTTAGTTGTTAGCTGAAAAGTTTGGCTAGAAATCCAGCTGGTGGGAAGTGCTTCCCAAAGCACTGAAATGCTTAATGATGTCATCTAGGATTAGGCCAAAACCAAACAGCAGGTAAAGAAGTAGCTGCTGCTGCTGTTAAGTCGCTTCAGTCGTGTCCGACTCTGTGTGACCCCATAGACGGCAGCCCAACAGGCTCCCCTGTCCCTGGGATTCTCCAGGCAAGAATACTGGAGTGGGTTGCCATTTCCTTTTCCAATGCGTGAAAGTGAAAGTGAAGTCGCTCAGTTCTCTCTGACTCCCAGCGACCCATGGACTGCAGCCTACCAGGCTCCTCCGTCTGTGGGATTTTCCGGGCAAGAGTACTGGAGTGGGTTGCCATTGCTTTCTCCTAAAGTAGTTCAGTTCAGTCGCTCAGTCTTGTCTGACTCTTTGTGACCCCATGAATCGCAGCACTCCAGGCCTCCCTGTTCATCACCAACTCCCGGAGTAGAACCTTATACAAATAAACGTATTATTAACATTATCATTCACAAACCCTAGCACCATCACCATTATTTTACTAGAAATAAGAAATCAAGAACTGGGTAGCTTTTCTCCATTAAATAGATTGCCAGCATTTGCCTTGCTGCTGCTGCTATGTCACTTCAGTCGTGTCTGACTCTTCCTGACCTCATGGACTGCAGCCTACCAGGCTCCTCCGTCCATGGGATTTTCCAGGCAAGAGTACTAGAGTGGGGTGCCATTGCCTTCTCTTTCAGCTCTCACAGAGGTATTTGGGAGAATCTGAACTTGATTATGTAAGTAAAAAAGGAAACAATATACAAGTGCCAAACTTTTTAAAATGTGTATTTGTCATATTTCCTCTAGTTTGTTCTGATGATAACTTTATTAGTGATAGCATTAATGAATGTGATGAATAACTCAAATTTTGGGGTACAAAAAGTTAGCTATGACTTTTCCATTTATCACATAACATAAAAGTTATTTTTATTAAAATAAAACTTAAGTATGAGTAATATATACTGACAAGAATAGAGCTTTAAAGGATACTTTTAATAAGAAAGATTTCCGCCTCCCACCCCTTGTATTTCCAAAAGAAATAGTAAGCTCAATGTTTATTTTCAGGAGTATGCCTTACACATTAGATATGTTTAACAATTTTATTTTTTTTTGGTATTGAAGTTGGCATCAATAAGGTATTTTTCAATTATTGAGGATATTTATGTTAAAAGAATAAAACATTTTTTCACAAAATGTAGGTTCCGTTGTTTAGACAGAAGGATTTTTAAAACTTTTTTGTATAGAAATAGTTATAGATTTTTAGGAACTTGCAAGGAAATGTATAAGGAAGTCTCTTGTACTCTTTCCCCAGTCTTCTGATGTTAACATCTTACACTATTGTATAATATCAAGATCAAAAAATTGACATTGGTTCAATCCATACCATTTCACTAGTTATACGTGCATTCCTTTACTACTTATTTCTTAATCTCTAAGATGTAAATTCCTAACTACCGCTTTGAAATAGTAAGAAGCAGGTAATCATTATATAGTAAGGAAATATAGGCTGATGGCTTAAAACAAAGCTTCTGGAATCAGACTGCTTAGGGTTTGAATCCTTGCTCTGTCATTTATTTGATATATGATCAAGGGCAAGTGACTTGACCTCTCCTGCTTAACAAGCTAATAGAGGTAACATTTGGAACAGTGTCTGGGACATAATAACTGCTCTGTTGTAATTAACTTTATTAAATATTATTTACATATTATAGTCTTTAAAGAGTCCTAAGCCACAGTAAATCACAAATAAACATTAGTCATTACTTGTTACATATTTCACTGAGAGAAGGGTCTCCTTGGCTAGAGGTATGTTAAGAAACAATTTTTACTTGGACAAGGTTATTATCTTTATTAGAGAAAGTCACAGAATTGTTATTGTTTTGTGTTGTCCCTTACGTTACATGGACCTTCTCCTGTGTTCAGTATAGCATAAACCCATCCTTTACAGGCTAAGTTGCTAAAGTGAAATGGCTATATAGAATAAGCTCAGTTCAGGAATCTCTGCTGAACAAAATAATTGCCATGGAATACTAAGATCTGACAATTTTGTATAAAACTTAGCAAAGATAACACTTCCCAAAGAGTGAGGTTTAGTATGAAAAATAAAGAGCGAGTGAATTGATAACCATAGGAACTATGCACAGTTGTATTTTAGCACTCTCAATGAGATTCCATCCTCTTTTCCTCTTTCCTGAAGCAGGAAACTGCAGGTCCTAATGGGTAGAACTTGGGTCATTCCGGTGAGGAATTAGAGCACTTATTTTTCTATCTACACATATGCATTGTGGAGCAACCCTCAGGGCCTGCGTGTTTTGACCTGCAAGCCAGAGAAAGAGCCTGACAAATGTGACAGAAGGAGTGATTTTGCCAGATTCCTACTTGAAATTTCCTGATGCTCAACTTTACCCTCTAAGGAGGATAAAGTTGCAAAACCCATTTTAGATGCAAGGTGCAGAGAACAGTGTTGTGACTATCAAGTGTTTCTGGTTTCTACTGTATTTTGAGTGATTAACTTAGAAAAAGAGGCTTTCAGTTCAGTTCAGTCGCTCAGTCGTGTCTGACTCTTTGCGACCCCATAAATTGCAGCACGCCAGGCCTCCCTGTCCATCACCAACTCCCGGAGTTCACTCAGACTCTCGTTCATCGAGTCAGTGATGCCATCCAGCCATCTCATCCTCTGTCGTCCCCTTCTTCTCCTGCCCCCAATCCCTCCCAGCATCAAAGTCTTTTCCAATGAGTCAACTCTTCGCATGAGGTGGCCAAAGTACTGGAGTTTCAGCTTTAGCATCATTCCTTTCAGAGAACAGCCAGGGCTAATCTCCTTCAGAATGGATTGGTTGGATCTCCTTGCAGTCCAAGGGACTCTCAAGAGTCTTCTCCAACACCACACTTCAAAAGCATCAATTCTTCGGTGCTCAGCCTTCTTCACAGTCCAACTCTCACATCCATACATGACTACTGGAAAAACCATAGCCTTGACTAGATGGACCTTAGTCGGCAAAGTAATGTCTCTGCTTTGGAATATGCTATCTAGGTTGGTCATAACTTTTCTTCCAAGGAGTAAGCATCTTTTAATTTCATGGCTGCAGTCACCATCTGCAGTGATTTTGGAGCCCCCCAAAATAAAGTCTGACACTGTTTTCACTGTTTCTCCATCTATTTCCCATGGAGTGATGGGACCGGATGCCATGATCTTCGTTTTCTGAATGTTGAGCTTTAAGCCAACTTTTTCACTCTCCACTTTCACTTTCATCAAGAGGCTTTTAGTTCCTCTTCACTTTCTGCCATAAGGGTGGCGTCATCTGCATATCTGAGGTTATTGATATTTCTCCTGGCAATCTTGATTCCAGCTTGTGTTTCTTCCAGTCCAGCATTTCTCATGATGTACTCTGATCTTATGTATTCCAATTATATGGGTTTTTTTAAGCCACAGATGAAAAACAGGTATATTTCTTGACAAAATAAAGGAAATATTTTTAAGGGGAAAAGAGTTTATTTATGGAAAAGAGAATAATGTCAATGAAATGATTGAGTCTGTTCTCTATCATAAGTAATTATTATAAAATTGAAGAATAATGATAGGTCATTTAGCTACTTTTTAGCATGCTAGGCAGGGTACTCTGTGTTTTGTAATTGCTACAACATTCCTGCTGGGTAGGTGTTATTAGGCCTATATTATACCACGCTCTGCTCTAAGGACACTGTGGGTCAAATAATAAATAAGATTCTTGCTTCAAATTACATAAATAAAGGCTGGAGTATGAACTCAGATCTGTCTGATCCCCAAATCTTTCTCTTTAGGCTAAATCTTTTATCTTCCATAAAGCATTACCTTTTCAAAGATGAAACTAATATAAAGGTCAAACTTGTCTTGGCCTCTCTTCAGTCTAAGATTTAGCTACAAGTGTGTGTGTGTTAGTTGCTCAGTCATGTCAGACACTTTGTGACCCCATGGACTATAGCCCACCAGGCTTCCCTGTCCATGGGATTTTTCAGGCAAGAATACTGAAGTGGGTAGCCATTCCCTTCTCCAACGGATCTTCCTGACCCAGGGATCAAACCCCAGTCTCCTGCATTGCAGGCAGATTCTTTACTGTCTGAACCACCCGGGAAGCCCCTAGCTACAAGTAAAGGCATGTTTTTCTTGATAAAAGAATTTGATAGTCAAGGGAAAGATCACCTAGGAAATTTTTGTCATTCACGAAAGGTAAACTTCCAAAGAAAAACTCCTGCAGTGCCAGTTTACTTAATGCTATTCTCATGGTAGGAGTTTTCCTCAGAAACTTTCTACATTAAAGGGATGATTATAAATATACAATTTTCAACAGAGATTGCTATGATTTTTTTAAGCAAATGTACAAACTACCCTCTATCATCTTTTATAGCTCAAAGAAAAAAAAAAAAAGCTTTATAATTCCAGGCATTTTGTTCAGGAGAGAAGAGGTAATGAGTACCATATGGCATGTCTGCTGTGAGAAGTGATACATTATTTTATCATCCAGAGAACAGCATTGGGTAACAAGACCAGGATTGTATCATGGGATCATGGAGCCAGGAGTATTCAGGGAAGGGTTTGCCAGCCTCTTATAATCTGTCACCACCTGTAACTCTCAAGTTACCACTTTCTCCAAAGATAGGGAAATTCTGGAGCATCCCCAAGTATCAGAGGCCAGACAGCAAGGAAAAGCACAACTTAAGGGTCTTACAACTTCCTGTCAGTTCAGAGGGGGTGATGGATCTATTCTGATAAAACTCTAGAATAAACCTGAAGAGTCAGGAATTTCAGAAGCTTTTTTTGGTTCTGGTTTCCCCATGGATTGTTCTAATCTGGATTCAAAGCTCATTGTTGGTCTCAAAACATTACAAGCCTTTATGAGAGGAGAGATGGGTTGAAAGTGGGTAGGGTGTGATATCTGATTTTGAATGGTATGTACCATGCATTGCCCACTTTTAGGGTTGGGGCATGAGTACACACACACACACACACACACACACACATGATTATTTCTAACAGTAAAGAATCTTTCCTCTGCTGATGACATTCTTCCTTTTTTTAAGAGTTGTACATAAAGGTTCAGCTGTAAACACTTATAGGCAAAAGATTTCCTAGGGTGAAAGGAATGAAATATACTTAGAAAAAATAAGGGAAATAGTAAAGGAAATGATAGGTTTTTAAAAAGAAATTTTATAATTTTTCAAAAGAAAGTCAAAGGTACTAGTTATGGGGCTATTTACAAATGTTAAAAATGGAAAAGGAAATATCTCTCTGACACAAAGTCACAGGTGTAATAAAAATATAAAGGAATGGGCTGGGAGGCTTAAATAACTTTTTTTTTTCTCCAAGGTAGTAAACATTGTGCCTGAGTTAATGCTCATTTAGTCACTGAAAAATGCATTGCTCCAGTTGGTATAAAGTCCTTTGTGAACAGTGAAAGTCTCAATAGTGCCTCTACACTTAGAAATAATCATTCATTCTGTCAAATTATTAAGAAATTGATGGAGGGAGATGCTACTGAGAAAGACTAAGAATATTTGATAGCTAGTTTGAAAAACAGCATCAAATAACACTGTGTACCTATATTTTTAAAAAGATAAGCAGAAGCATAAAATAAGGATTCAGAATATTTTGAATTTTGAGTTATTTCATTCAAAAAATGGATGAGTGAGTTCAGTGATGTTATAAATGACAAGGAAGAATGAGAGCAGGAGCCCAAAGTAAAAGTCAAATTCTGTAACTCTTTCTTACATAGAATGTTCATGGAGTTGATCATTTAGACGCCTAATTAAATAAGTTCAGGCCATTAATGAATTCTTCTGACATTTTGGGAGAATTTGGAATGCTTAAGGTTAAACCTCAAATGTAGGTTCTTGTGTATGAATAAAAAAGACTAATAAAATAGAACAAAGTTTTTCATGATATGGTAATAACTTCTTAGGAAATTAAGAAGAGTGGAATCATACTGTTTTTTTACTTGACTTAATGTGAAATATTAGATAAAAATCCCTGGTTCTCATGGGCCGCCTTGTAATTTCTGTCTCCATTATACCTGTAGGCATTTATTGTGAGAATCCTTTAGGTCTGCCAAGTGGTATATGAACTCCTTAGGGGCTAAAGACTGCAACTGCTTTACTTTTCTCAAATTATATTGTGCAAAGCTGGAGGTCATCCCCCAGGTTGTAGGCAAATTCCATCTTCCTCAGTCTCTAGAAATGGTTGTCTTGAATCACCTCTCAAATAAATCTCTTAAAGCAGATTCTTTAGCATGGGGTCATGGACCTCCTTAAATTGTGTGCAAACATCTGGGAGTATATAGCCATGCTTCTCTTCAGGGAAGAGGATGTATAGCCTCCTAAAGGTTTCTGAATTATTAACTCATCCCCTACCCCTACCCCCCAACTATCATGCTTGAAAACAGTACTTGGATGTTTTTATTTGGTGTTTTTTTGAAGTCAGTCACAGTTGCTGAGGTGGTATTTTATGGTGTTGTATATTTCTAAAACTGTTGTCCAGTAAGGTAACTACTAGCTGTATATGGCTATTGAGTACTTGAAATATGGCTAATATGAATTGAATTATGATGTAAATTTAAAGTACATACTGAATTTCAAAGGCTTAATACAAGAAAATGTAAAATATCTCATTAATTTTTGTATTGATTACATGTTGCACACACGTGCGCTAAGTCGCTTCAGTCATGTCTGAGTCTTTGTGACCCTGTGGACTATATCCCACCAGGCTCCTCTGTCCATGGGATTCTCCAGGCAAGAATACTGGAGTGGGTTGCCATGTCCTCCTCCAGGGGATCTTCCTGACTCAGAGATCAAACCTGCGTCTCCTGTGGCTTCTGCATTGCAGGCAGATTCTTTACCTCTGAGCCACAAGGGAAGCCTTGATTACATGTTATAATGGAAATATTTTGGATATGTTGGGTTAAATAACATATTATTAACATTAATTTCATCTGTGAATACTAAAATACTTAATATTACATGTGAAATTTGAATTATATTTCTAATAAATAGTGTTTACCTAGAGTGTACAGCTCTACTTATCCAGAGCTACAGAAAAAAAATAAATAATTTTTCAGTTACTATTAAAGAGCATCTTCTCTTACAGGGAAGGGAAGAGAATTAAGAATGTGAGCAAAATGCTTTACTCATATTAATTCACAGAATTCTCTCAGCTCCCCTGTGAGAGAAACAATATTGGCTGAGAGAATCCCCAAGAAAACAGACAACCTCATAACCATTCCCCCTGACTTTAATTCCTGAACCAACTATGACAATCCATTATCTTAATAGCAACAGTTATGCTTTAAATGTTAAACTAGTTTAGCAGTATTGTGGTAAAAATACACTAAAATAAAGTGTAATGGTTACATCCCCCGACTTGAGAGTCAGACACATCAGAATTGTAATTGGGACACCACCAATTACTACCTGTGTGTTTTGGGAAGGTTGCTGAAGCTCTCCAGACAGCAATTTCTTATTCTTTAATACAGAGGAGAGGATGAATTGGAATAGGTGTGTGCTCAGCTGTGCTTTGCACTGGGCCTGCTTGCATAGGAAATGCTCCATAAATATTATTGTTTATTATTCTAATTATTACTGTTACTCTGGAGAGGTTAGGCTAACTGGAGGTTAACCTCAAATGCTGCCACTTAAAAATTGAATAATTTGGGCCATGTTATTCTTGTTCTGTGTAAGTCTCTGTTTTTCTCACTTGCACAATGAGAATAATCTTTCCTACTTACTAGAGTTACTAGGATTAGTGATCTCCTTCAAGACACTTAGCACAGTGCTCGGCACCTTTGTGCCACTCTTACACAGTCCCTATTAGACTGCTATAACTATTTCCTGCCTATACTGACACAGTGGAAAGGGGCATGGTCTTTGGAGCCAGACTTCCTGGGTTCAAGTCTAGGGTCTGCCACTCTCTAGTCATATAACTTTAAGCAATTTATTTAGCCTCTTTTGCCTCAGTTTCCTCATCTGGAAAATGGATTCACTGTGAGAATTAAACAAATTAATCCACAAAGAGGAATGAAGCCTGGTACATAGTAAGTGCTTAACTAATGTTAACCATTTTAATACCATTGTTATTAGTTTTTAGTTTCTCATATTCTGCTTTTCCTTTTGTACTTTCATTGTTTTTCTTCCTCCTTTGTATTCTTTTCAACATATTTGAACTTTCAGGGATACTCTTGAATATTCTGAATAAATTATTGACACTTGGAACTAAAATTACTGCCATGATCTTAACCATTATGTTTACTTTACCTCATAAAGTAATTTGGAAAGAATGAGATCATGACAAATACATAGATTTTTCATGTTACCATTACCTTCAAGTTGTTTCATCATAGGTATGGTCAAGAAGTTGAGATTCTGAGAACATTTTTAAAAAGTAATCTCAGAAATTATTAGATCTGAAACCCAGCTGGCCAAACCATATTACTGTTGCAGATCTGGCTAGAAACTTTCAACCAGCTTGCAGAGTTGTCCACACAGGTGAATGATTTGTAGCACCCAGCAGAATCTTTTTCAGTGAGTATGATGGAAATAATGAATACGAGCACTTCATGTGTTTGCCACGGTTCCATGTTAGGTCTGGTTGAAAAATACTGGTGAAAGTGAGAGTCGCTCAGTCATGTCTGACTCTTTGAGACCCCATGAACTGTATAGTTCATGGAATTCTCCAGGCCAGAATACTGGAGTGGGTAGCTTATCCCTTCTCCAGGAGATCTTCCTGACATAGAAATTGAACCGGGGTCTCCTGTATTGCAGGCAGATTCTTTACCAACTGAGGTATCAGGGAAGCCCGAAAAATACTGATAGGAAGTAAGAAATAAAGCTAACTAACCAGTCAATGAATACTAGGGCAAAATGTTGTTAGAGATCTTAAAAATCACTTAAATTTTCACCTTTAGGTAAAAGAAACATTTGTCAATAAAGTCCTATAAAAAAGAAGAGATTAGAGGACTATGACTTTCCTGTTTGCATTATCATTTTGGTTAAGTTTTTATTTTAACTAGCTTGGCATTGCTTTATATCTTACTGTAGTTTCTACACTGATGAGTTTTATTTCCATGCCAGTAAACTGGACATATAGCTTCTTTCATTGTTACAACATAATTCATATCTTTCAGCCAATCGGATCAGCTTTCTTTTCAGCTAAATGATTAGCATAACTCTACATAATTTGGTACATATATTTCCTTTAGTCCTATTTAATACAAACCATCTTTTAATCTCAAGTGCTATAGTAGGCACTGGAATTTCCACTGAATGTCTCCAGACCACATTCACCAGGCACAGATGATTAGCAATGGAATATATCATGTTAATGACAATAGCTTGTCTCATTTTGTAGCTTCTTGTTGACTGTTTCTTTTGTGGAAGTCAAAAGAGAATGTGAATCATTTGAGAGTTTTAGTTCATTGAGCTTCTTCTGCCTTCAGCCTCTTTTCAAGCTGACAAAATGATTTTGCATGAGTTGGAGGAAATGAACTTTGCAATACATCAAAGATGAAAAGGTAATTAAGATGCTGTTTCTTATTTAACTAATTGCTTTCAATTCATTCACCTTTGTACTTTGGAGGGGAAAATGCACAAATTTTTTCTGTTTTGAGTGGTGAAAAATGCTTAGTAGGATTCCAGTTAATACACTCAGATTAAAAATCACACTAAGTAAATCTTTTCCAGTGTGAGCAGAAATTGTGACTTTAAGAAATATGGTAATTTTGCTTGGCAACTTATATGTTCTCTTTTCACTCTGTTTTGTATTGAAGCAAACAACATTACTATTTGTCCTTATGCAGAAGAGGACAAAATTGCACAAAAATATCCAAATGGACAGTTTAAAATTTCAGTTTCATAAAGCCATTTAATGCACTTACATTTAGGAAACTAAATGTGTCTTAAGTGCTGGACCTAACTGTTTAGAACACTACTGGATATTTTTCTTGACTGTGTAGTGCTGTAAAAAATTCATACTTTCTCAAAATTAAGAAAGAAAATGTAAAGACTTCACCTAGTGATTAGACCCTGTTTGTTTTGAAGATGACCGTTGATGTTTTCCTGTTCTTTATACTGGACAGAGAAATAACTGGACTTTAGCAGAAATGATTGCCTTCCGTTCTAATGTTCTAAATCAGAAAGTAAAGTAAGTAAAGTTGCTCAGTCGTGTCCAACTCTTTGTGACCCATGGACTGTAACCTACGAGGTTCCTCCATCCATGGAATTTTCCAGGCAAGAGTACTGGAGTGGGTTGCTATTAGAAACCTCCAGGTACTGCATTCTGCACCTCACCTTGCCACATCTGTGTTGTGTATCCCTCTCGCTTGGAGTTCTTGCTACACACCTAAAAAAATCTTGACTTTAAAAGGTGATAATAAGTGATAAAATTTTAAGGATTACTTATCAAGGAAGGAGTGGCATTTTTAAAGAAGCAAAATTAGTGAAAGTTTCAGGTATCCGTGATAAGGGAAAAGCAGTTTGAGAAGACATGTATCCCTTGTACACGAGTAGGAACCAGTTTCTTTGACTGTTAACAAGATCAGTTCCTCCTGGGGGTAACAGAACCTTCTATCAGTTGAAAAGTCAGTTAAGCTTAAACAACTTATTTTAGCTTAAAGTAGATTATATTTATTTACTATATTAGATGTAAGGATAAAGTCTTTTCTTGGAGTATGTTACTAGTCTTTGAGTATGACTAGTATCTCTACTAGTCAGAAAGTATGTTACCTCTCATTTAGCTTTTTACACAGACCACATCCATCCTGTAGGATCTAATTTCCAGTTAATTCCTATTTCTTTAAAAGAGAGAGAGATCTTAATGATAACTATAGAGCAATTTGGTGTACGTGAACTTTTGTATTTTTTCTACTTTATTATTCTTATTTTTATAGTTGTCTACACTACATTAATCATATTGCTTCATCCATAGTTTTGCATATAACAGTGGTTCATTCCTCCTTGTTACTGTATACTATTCCCTATCTTACATATCCATATTTATGCTGATGGGCATGTAGATAGTTTCTAGTTTGGGACTTTCACAAATAATGCTGCTGTAAATATTTTTTCAGTTTTTTATTGATTGCATGCATCCATTTTTGTTGGCTGTATACCTTGGAGTAGAATTGCAGGATTATGCTGTGCATACCATCAGCTTTAGTAGACAGTGTGAAATAGTTTTTCAAAATGGTTGTACCAGTATATTCCCACCAGCAGTGTGAGTGTTCCAATTGCTCCACACACATTCTTGCCAACCCTTGGTAGTTTTCATTGCTTGAATTTTCTGTCTACAGAATTTTGGCCAGTCTGATGGAAGTGTTATATTAACACTTAAAATTTTTAGACATTATTTTACAATAGGTAAGAATTTAGTTCATGTACATGACCCTTCCTTTTCTGTTCTTTCTTCCTTTTTCCATTCTCTCTGCCTTTATCCCAATTTTAATTGTTAAGTTATTTTCAATTCTATTAATTTATTTTTATACTTCTTATACAACTTTGGTCATGATCTCTTAATTTTAAAATAAAATTTTAGAAAGCTATGTATATAGAAAGAGGCAAAATTGTTTATATATATATATTTATGCAAATACATGAATGAAAAATAGTTTATACTAAAAATTCCTCCCAAGTCATAATGTGTTTAAAGAGTAGAAAGCCTGTGCAGTTGGAAGGATTTGTTTGTTCTATGCTGAGAGAATGGTCTACAGAAAAACTAAAAATAGGAAGGAAGGAAGGGAGGGTGGTGAGAGTGGGAAAGAGAGGGGAGAAAGAAGAAAGGAAAGAATGGAGAGAGGAAGGAAGGAAAAGAAGGAAGAAAGAAAGAAGAAAAGAAACAGTATAGATAACACAGTTAGGTTTTCTGACCTTCACTGACTTCTTTAGGGAGGACTTGATGGGGTGTGTACTCACTGTGTCAGCACATGTTTCAGGAAAGATATCATATTGTTTTCATATCAATTTCAGGAAAGATATGGCATTGTTTTCATTGTTTCATATCAATGTTTTCAGTTCTGTGGGATCTCCAGAGAATTTCATCCACTTAGATGGCAAACTTCTATGACCAGGGTAACCTTACTGCTCCTTGTCTTTATTAACAGTCATTGGGCTTTGGGAGAATTGTTTTGCTTGAGTTGCAGGAATAATTGTGTCAGTTATCACATTTTTTTTTTGGCTTTTGTGAGAATTAGCTCTCATCTACTGAAAGGAAGCTAATCTTCACTAAACACATTGTATCTCCTGCTTCATGGGCATTGACAAAGCCCACTTTGCTATGAGTCTAGTCATAGTGCTTAAGCTTTTAGTGAATTCACAAAGCAGTTGGCCCCAAATTCATTTCACACTTACCATTTTCAAATTTCTTAGTTTATTAGAATGTCAGTTCTGACTTTGCGCCTCCATGTGTGTGAGGACATGATGAAAGAAATCAGACATTGTTTAGCTTAAGAGAAGATAAACATTAAGGGGCTTGTTAAGGCCATCTTCAAGAACTTGATGACTATCATGAGGAAGAGAACATATGTTAAATTGTGGTGACTCTAGAATTTTGAATAAAGGTAGAATGTATGGGTTTCAGCTTAGTTTATAAGGATGAGCTTCCTAATGCTTAAAATTGTTTAGTAAGGAAATGTCCTGCTTGTAATAAAGACGATATCTAATGCTACAGACTAAATGTTTAGACAGAGGGTGAATGATAGCTTGTTGGGTTTTTAAGGTTAGACCTCTAAGCTTCTATTTCATTCTGAGCCTCTATGGTTCAATAGAATGTATTATACTGAATCTGAGATACCATCTATTATAAAAGGCATCCTGATTTCAGAAAGGTTAAAAATGTAAAAAATTGAAGGTGTTAAAATTGATGAAATATGGTTCATATTCTCTTATTTTGTGAGGAAAACTTGTGAATCAAGCATAGCTATGTAGTTTTCATCACTTTCTCTATGTTTAATCTCCCCTCTCACACTTAGCTTGATCTAGTTGGTCCCACGGCATGCCTGTCTGTTTACACATACTAAAAATAACGAAAGGAAAAAATACTTACTATTCATTCTCATGCAGTACAGTGCATGGCCATTTGACCCAGAGCAAACAGGATATGGAGAGAGTTTCTTCTGATTATAGACTCATAATAGAGTCAACAGGTTAGTAGGACTATGTAAGATCATAGAGTACCTAAGACTAACAGAGGACTGTTGGGATCTGCTATTGTCTTGAAAACATTTTTTTGAATCCTACTTAAAGTTCACATTCCAGAACATTTCACAGTGTTATATTTTGATTGATTTATACATAAAATTTGTTTTTATTTTATGTAGAAAATGTTATTTGACAATATAAGTAATTTTGCCTTAATCTTATTTTATTAATATTTGCATTCTTTAATGCCTAGAAACAATGAAGAAAAAAAGGTTTGTATCATAATTCCCATTTGCCTTTCTAATGTATTAACATCCACCTTTGTAGCTGCCTTGACTCCTCCAGGAAAGTTAAGGCACTCTGGAAATGTTTTTTAACCGTAATCCCAGAATTTCAATGTTGGTGATTTTAAACATGTTCTTAGATTTGATGCTGCTTTTCTCTGATAACTTTGTGAGAGAGATGATAGACATTCAGCCTACTTTTCTAGTTACTGGCTATTAGGAAATTTGAAAAAAAGATAAATGAACATCAGAAGAAGAAAGAGTCAATTTTCTGCTTGACCATAATCATGTCTAATTTAGCCTCTTGTAAAGTTCCCAGACATTTGTGATCCTTGTCAAGTGAAAAAAAGAAATACAGAGATGGTCTTGAAACAAGGCTTTAAAAATGTTTTTCTAAGATGAGGGCAATTGAAAGCTCATTTTTAGACCAAACAGCAAAAAAAAAAAAAAAAAAAGATATACGCAATCACAACTCATCATTAAATTTTTCTACGTGTGGCTAGAAAACTTGTCAGTTGCTCTGAGTGTTCATGTATGTGCTGGTACCATCATTCATGACAGATACCATTGATTGACATTAGGGTTATTTTCCCCTTAATAGGCAGATGTAGGTGAGCCAGGGGCTTGCAGCTCAGTGAGGTGAGCATTCTTGGATTAAATGCTTTGATATATCTGGAAGGGTCCCTTGTAGCTCCTTTTCAGGGATGTTATCATTATATCTACAGAATGAACTTTCAAGTCATCCAGATTAGCCTCAGGCTTTTCATCCTCTAGGGAATTCTCATTTCTGTTCCCCTTTGTTGACAACTAAGGGAAAAGATAAATATTTACTTTATCATAATTTTCTGACTTTTATTTTACTCTCTAATTGATATTTAGTTCTCATACCTAATTTATAAACTATGCATAATTGTTTTGTTTTTGTCAGGGAGAGGAATCTGGGATGAATTATTATATTTCCATGAAATGTCACTAATAATTTCAAATCCATGAACCTAGATAGGAAGTGTGAAAATACCGAATGGAGCCTGTGGTTTTCTCATTAAATGCCATTGTGTGTTGCAAACATTGTTTAGAGTCTCATTTTGTTTAATATGAGTGTGTGATTTCTGGACACAGAGGGTTGTTTAAAAAGGGAGGAAGTATGCTTTGTGAGTCCCTTTGCTTAAAATGACAAGATTAATATTAATGTAGCATTACTCACAGGTGCACGGCTGTGGGATTTTAGGGCTCTGTGTTCTATTCTTGTGAACGAGCCACTTCCAAAACTTCTGCTTAATCAGAGTGACCACTGACGAATCAAATTATGATTTTCAAAACTGGTATCACAATACCAGTTTCCCCACAGCATTTCTCACTCTCCTTCCCTCTTATTGCCTTTTCACAGTTTTCTCCCAGGAGGACCTGGAATTATTCAAATAGGAGGGATAACACTCGATTTCAGAAAGAAATGAAAATACATCTGTTGCCATTGCAACAGTTAAACAACCAGACAGCCCTTTCAACTAGGAGCAAGTTTAGGCCTCCTTCTCTTTAATATTGAGCAAGGTTATTGTTTCAGCTTTGGTAAATTTGCAGTACCCCCAACGGCCTTCTCTCATCTGATCGAGGACATTTCTGAATAGGAGGACAGCTCAGTCTGGTAAAATAACTGACACAAAGCTGATGAGAGACTGTGGGCTTTCCTTCTAATGAGCAGAAGGCAATACATGAACAGAGGCTGAGGTGGATGTGTCAAAAGAATATGCCACAAACAGGAGCTCACATATCATCCTCACTACTTAATGACTGTGCCACCCTTGCCCCAGGAATGAAAGGGTAAATTGAATATGCATTCCAACCTGGAGAGAAAAGTGAGTTGATTTAAAAAGTATCACCTCCCTTTCCTCCCCAAAATTCCTCTTCTGCCCGGTTCTTGAAGGCTTTTAATTGCAGTTAAAACAGCAAGAATCACCCAGGGAAATTTTAACTATCCTGATTCCCAGGCCACAGTCAAGGCAATTAAATTAGACTCTGAGGAATATCAGAGTTAATATTTTTTTTCCTTAGGTAACTCCAGTGTGCAGCCAAGTTTGGGAACAAGGGGGTTAGTTTGACCAAGCGTGAGAAGAAATTAGCGTGGAGTCTGACAAGGAGATGAAGCCCTACTTTTCCCAAGGATGTTTGGGAGACACTTGCTGCAAAGAGGAGAAAAGGAAGAAAGGAAAAAGAAAGGAGGACAAAGTTTTATGCTTCCAGTCTTTCTCCAAGTCAACTGGAGCCTCCATCCACCCAGTGTGGATAACCTAGGTTGCACCTGCAGCTCAGGGTGGGGTGAGGTTGATCTCCAGGCCTGGGGGACTCGGCGGGGTGGAGTTACTGGAAAGAGCTACCCCCCAATATCAGTAGCCCCAGGGGTGAGCCGTGCGTCTCCTTCCTCCCCCCAGGGAAGGCGGCGGCTGCGGGTGGAGAGCAATTTGGGGGCGCAAAAGGAAGCTGTCTTTGGCGCAGGTGGCGCTCGCCGTCCTACGGTTTGGCCAATCGCGGGCGCAAGCGCAGCCTGGTGGTTGCGGCGGCGGCGGCGACGGCGGTAAACGAGCGCAGGGCTGTGGCAGGAGCCGGCGGAGGCAAAGGCGGCGCCAACAGTGAGCTGCACGCAGGCGGGAGTGAGACCCAGTGGCGAGAGCTCTCGGCGCTGGGGTGTTGCCTGGCGGAGCGAGGCGAACTTAGCATGGGGAAGAAGTGGAGAGATGCGACCGAAATGGAGCAGGGCTGCTCGGACCGCGAGGACAGCGCGGAGAGCCGCAGGCGCAGCCGGAGCGCCAGCCGGGGCAGGTTTGCCGAGTCGTGGAAAAGGTTAAGTTCTAAGCAGGGATCCACCAAGCGCTCGGGACTCCCGTCGCAGCAGACGCCGGTGAGTGGCTGGGGGAGAGCCCCTGGTGTCTTCCACTGCTTGACGCGACTCGAGCCCTTTCCATGGTGCTGAACTTGCCTCGTTAGAGGCTCAAGCCAGGGAACTTGTGGAGCTGCTTCTAATGCAAGTGTTGGGGGCTGTGAGGAGGGGCAAGAAGGAACGACTTTCCTTTCCTCAGCTTGGGGAGGGTCTCCTGACGTCTCTGGTGTCTCTGCAAACATGAAAACATGTTCGAGAGGCGAGGGCTCACTGTCAGATCATGAGAGTTCTGCAATTAACAGAGCGTGGAAGATGTCGAGTGTATTTTTACTCGCAGACATCCCGAGGGGTCTGCCTGTGCAGAGTAGTCAAAGGTACTAGGTATCTGCTGAATGAGAGCGGAATAGGAAGGACATGTCATATTTTTACTCTTAACACTTGCTCTTTTCCGTCCCACACCCCCACTATGTTAATGGATGCATTTAATTGTTTGTAGAGTCATTTGCATGCAAAGAATAGCAAGAATATCCCAGGTGCTTATAATCCTACCGTTAACATGTACAACGTTCAGAAAACAGTTTCCCCATGTGTCAGCCCCTCTTCAGTGTCTAATTAGTGCAATGAAAGCACTCAGGTGAAATTAATACAGTCCTCATATGTGTGTAGAGAAGTACAGTTGATAAAAAAAAAGCTATGTTGGCATTTTTAGTATTTTATGTTTTGTTTTTCTTCAGCCTAAAGGGAGAGAACTCTGTTCTAGAAGAGAGTGCAGAGCCCTCCTGTTGCTCCTAGGGAAGAACGGCTCACCACTTTAACTTCTAAGACACCACTGAGAACATCAGTGTGTGTGTACTTATGTTTTACATCCAGAGGAGTTAACAGCAGAGATTATATAGTGAAGAGAAATTGAATTCATTTTTTAAAAAAGGACGGTACCTAAGCATTGTTTAGCATGAGTAATATTAGCCTGTTCTGTTTTAGAAGGGTCATCATTGCAGGACAAAAATTAATTCCCAAAAAGCAGGCTGTCTAAAATACTCCTTCGATAGAGTAAAATATAAATGCACATAGTATTTGGTAATTGTGTTTATTGTTTGCTACTTCTCCAAACTACTAGCAGAAAATGTTATTAAATATTTGAAATATTATACTTTAGGCTAAGTTGTTAATTTAAAATAGATATAGAACACTTAAAATGCAATTAATTTCAACCATTGAAATACTGTTTTTCTAGAAATGTAGACTTGAAGATATTTTAAAAAGGAAAATATTCTAAAGATAGGATTTTTCTGAAATAAATTATGTAGAACATATAAAATTCATGACTTCTGGTTTCTATCAATTATGTGAACTAAGAATTAACTTTATTCCCCTTTTAATAGAAAGTCTGACTGTCAATCTAAGTAATTTCTTGTGCTGATTCTTTGATTCTGTTCAACAGGTGTGTACAGAGTCTATATTAGGAACATACAAAATCTTCATAAAACTATAAGTTAGATTAAATAGCTTGTGAGTCTGTTAGCTAGAATAAAAATGTGAGAGAAAGAGGACATAGTAGATACCATAACGACAAGATGACATCTGGAAAAGTAACCATGTTCTTTTATTTACTAAGGGTGATGATGGTGCTGTATTTCTCTGTAGCACTTGTTAATTGAAACGTTAGTAATTCAGTTACAAATCAGAGGAAAAGCCTGTACTTATTCTCGCATATCATGGCAAGTTTGGTATTGATTTTTCTAAAAATCTAAGTGCGTCTAGCCATGACTTTAATTATCAGAATTTTAAAAACAAATATAATGAGATTTCATAAATCTTGGAGCTGGGTTGACAGTTTTTAACCAAGGTTTGATTCTATTAATTAATAACAAAGACTTTTTACGTCATTTGTAAGTAATACATTCAACTTATTTTTGTAAACAGGAAGGAAACAATGATAATGTTTGCAACATATATGCTTATAAAAGTTTTTAATCTTTAAATAAGATTTGTTTTCTCCCTCTTAAAGTGAAGTGCTATTTTCAACTTTCACTGAGTTTCATGTAGAAATAGCTTAAATTATAGAGGTTAGGAAGAGATTAAAGCAATTAATATGATTAATAATGCTTTTTGTTTATTCTCATGATTAAATAAGAATTCTGTGATGTGGCTTTGGATCTTATTCACTTTGTGTTGTACTCAGAAATATTGTGGCATCCATCCTGATAAACATCACATAAGGATTTTACTCTTTCCTTTGAAGACAAAATAGATAAATGTGGGAAATTTTTAGTTAATAATAAAACATGAAAGCTTTCCTACATCTTTCTGTCTTCTTTCTTTTAAGAATATAAAATGATTATAGAGTTTTATTAATGTGGCCTTTGTTACTCTCTGTTTTAGTTAGAGTCTTGAAATCACTTCCAGTTGAAGTTATTCCCAGGGAATGATACAGCCTATGACTGTCCCAGTGGGAATGATTGTGTTATTTTTCATTTTCACTAAGAACAAAGCAGAGCTACATCATGGATAATGGGGGAGATTTTCTTCAGCAAGAAGAGATCTGCCTTATTCTTGGTATCCAGGAGTACTTTTCTTCTGTGATCTGAGTCATGGTGATTTTGTGTGTGAAGTATAGACGAGGTGTGTTTGAATCAATCTGGGTAATTAGATTTCCCAACTATTTATCATTGAATATATTGGAGTTTTCTTAGAAATATCTTAGAGGTTGGTCTGGTCCCATGACTTAATGCCACTATTAGAAATCAGAAAGTCACATTTCTGGCAATTCCTTTGGTATTCAGAAAATGATCTCTTGATGGTCTTTGTGGAGTGTGGCAGGCCCATGTTAGGACTGTGTGTGCCATCCAGCTGTCTGTGGTCCTGCAGCAGCAGCACCGCCCCTGTGCAATAGCTGGAGGGATAGGCAGCTGTTCTGAGTCTTAACAGTGGCATTAAAAGGCATATTTTCAATTTCTGGGCCACAGCCCAGGGTGTATCTGACAAATCAATCCTTGCTGATTTCAAAGGGGTTTTTTTTTGTTTTCTTTCAGTTTTCTAAGTCAAGAAGCTTCTCTTTCCTTATTTTTAGACTTCACGGTTGACAGTTCAAGCTTAAATCTAGTAATCTACAATACTCAAATTCACCCCAAGTTGTAAAATTCTGATAGGGTGAAGTACGATTTAATCAAATTCATTCCTTGGAATTTCATAGATTATTTTTAAATTTAAAAATACTGTTTTTTTGGTGTGTGAATTCAAAGGAATTTTATATCAGTTTTACAGTTAAATTAATATGAAAATTATGTATTTGAATTTTGGATATAAAATTAAGTTTCTGGATATTAATGTTTTATATAATGTCTCTGTTAAATTGGGCTTCCCTGATGGCTCAGATGGTAAAGAATCCGCCTGTAATGCAGGAGACCTGGGTTTGATCCCTGGGTTGGGAAGATCCCTGGATTAGGAAGATCCCCTGGAGAAGGAAATAGCAACCCACTCTAGTAATCATGCCTGAAGAATTCCATGAACAGAGGAGCTATAGTCCATGGGCTTGCAAAGAGTCAGACATGACTATCATTTTCACTTTCTGTTAAATTGGTTAATGAGTATAAAAGTAATTTAAAACTTCTTTGTCTCCATTCTGTAGGATCTGGATTTCACATTTCTCCTTGTTCTATTATTTGTTTTAATTCCATCCACACAGAAATACATATAAATCTCTTGAAAGTTGAGTCAGCAAGTGCCATCTAGTGTTACAAATATCAGATGTTCACCAATGCTTATAGTATTTTTAATTTTGAAAGGTGATTTCTTCCTCTAGCCCATTTATACAACTGTATAATGGCTTGTTTTCAAATAGAATCAGATTTAATTTAATCTTTGAGTAACCTCTGTGCAAAAGGAAAAGAAACAGCAGTTCTGAGGGAGTCAAATGATGGAGTTGTAATTAGAGTTGTTTTTCAACCTTAGATGTCATGCTTCCTTCAACTAATGCTATAATTACCCTCATCAGCAGGTGCCTACCACAGAACATCACACTTTGTGCAGACAAGAGGGCAACTGCGGGTGTGTAGAAGCAGCAGTGAGTCTATAGAAACAGCAGTCCTGCAAAGTAGATAAGTTTGGTTCAGCTGATGCCAAATTTCCTCTTCCTATAGCTGTTTGAGATGATGCTGTGTGTGCAGTGGGTATTCCATAAACAAACTTGATTCTGTTTCTGAGGCTGACTTGTCCCTTTTGGGGCAAGTGACTTCCAGTTGTTCCTGCCAAAAGCTGGGTTCTTCACAATCTTAAAATAAGCAAGAAAAAGCTGAGTCAAAGACAGGGCTAAAGTCAGAAAAACTCATTCCCAACCAATTGCCCATTTGAGGATTGTGTGGACGGTAGATCCCATGGTGGCTGTGGTAGAAACAACAGCAACTTGGTGAAAAGAATCCTCGCTTTCTTTTTCAGAGTCTAATATGGTACTGCAGTGTCATTAAACCCTTAATAGTTTATTCTTGTTACACAAAGGGCTCTCTGGTGAAAGAACAGATCCCCTGTAGTGCTAGTCCATTACTGGATAAACCATTTCTTGACAAGTTGATTTTTGTCTATTGCCTTTTATGCCTTGTATTTTTTTTTTTTAAAGGGACAATGTTGCATCACTTAGGAACATGGCTATATTTTCTTCTTGTGATTTTTTGATGGGAAAAAAGCCATTTTCTGATAACCATCTATTTTGTTTAAGCATTTCTGGATTCTTTTTCTAGTAAGTAATATAACAACTAACAAGCTTTTTCTTATCAATCACAGTGAATTAAAATTTAATTTAGTTTCATCTTTAAGTTGAGGGCCATGGTATTTACCAAGTGAGTAATTAAAATATTTTGAGTTCTGAAGAGGAAGAATATTCTCGTAGAGAGATGGTTTTAAACATTTTTTCGGTTATTCCCAAGTATATTATAACAATTTCTTCTGCCATTATTTATTGAGATCTTGAAAAAGAATTAAATCATTAAAACTCATTTATAAATAGCAGCAAAACATATTCATTTGTTCTGGTTAGCTGTGCTGGTCTGTACAGTGACTTTACTTTTTGTTTCTTTCATTGGCAAAGACAAAAGAGGGTATGGTGCTGGTAGAGCAAATATGAAAGGCTTATAATGAACAATGTTTAAAGAAACTTTTATTCCTCTAACATTCATTGAGTACTTAGGAAGTATAAGGCACTGTGGTAGGTGCTGGGAAACTTCCTCAATAGACCTAATGGTTCAACACAAGACAGAGGTATGCAAAGCAACAAGATAGGGTTAAACACAGTCTAGCTTCATGGTCAGAATACAACGGAGCAGACTCAAGTAGTCAGTACCTCTTAATGAATGATGATGGAAAATTTAGCTAAGAAGCTTCCTAGACTTGGTGCCTGATTCTCAAAATATTAGGAAGAAAAAGAGTTGCTTAGATTTGGAAATTTGAAGAGAAAACAGGAAATCCTTTCTTAGTCATTTTAACAGACGCTTAAGAGTTGATGCCTGCATGCAGTCAATGGAAGGCATCACAGATGAGACAGAGAAGTAACTGTGATGACAACGACAAGGCCAAGCATGTATGTAGTACTCAGTATGTGCCAGGCACACTTCTAAGCACATCACAAAATTTATTATCTATTGCCTGCCTTCAGCTGGACTGGGAGCAAAGGTGGGGACCTTTGTTTTGTTCATTGATTTATCCAGATGCCTTGAACAGTGCCTGGTGTATAATTCAGTTCAGTTCAGTTGCTCAGTCGTGTCCAGCTCTGCAACCCCATGAACCGCAGCATGCCAGGCCTCCCTGTCCATCACCAACTCCCGGAGTTTACCCAAACTCATGTCCTCTGAGTTGGTGATGCCATCTAACCATCTCATCTTCTGTCATACCCTTCTCCTCTTGCCTTCAATCTTTCCCAACATCAGGGTCTTTTCAAATGAGTCAGCTCTTCACGTCAGGTGGCCAAAATATTGGAGTTTCAGCTTCAACATCAGTCTTTGCAATTAATACCCAGGACTTATTTCCTTCATTTAAATATTTGTTCAGTGAATAAATTGGCCAATTAGGAACAAAATGGTACTTTTAAATTAACGTGAGGTAGAGTTTAGGTTCTTATCTATGAAAGAAAAGAGAAATATAGGCAATTTTTCTTTCTTTTTCTTTTTTTTTCAAGATGGGAGAAATTTTAGTACTTGATTTGCTGGGTGAAGAACCTATTAGAGAAAGAGAGGGTTTAAATAAGTAGGAAGAAAGAATAGAAATGAAACTGGTCCATGGATTTGGAGGAGTTGGGATATTTTTAATGGGAGGGTTGAAGATCTATTTTCCCTCAGGGTTAATCCTGGTTCTCCCCTTTTCCTCTTAGGGGCCTGATTGGTGGAACTTAGACCCAACTGTTAATTCTTTTTCAGGTTTCACTTAGCACATATTTAGTCTCTTAAGTTAATGGATAATTCAAAATTATCATGCAAATATATGTAGTTTGGGGAAACTGTTGTTTATTTAATAATTCATAGATTGCTAAAATGTTACTTTGTATTTTTGACATTTCTAAATAGTAATGGTGAGGGACAAGAAGCCTGGCAAGCTGGTGTGCTGCAGTCCATGGGGTTGCACAGAGTCGGACACGGCTGAGCGACTGAACAAGAAAATATTAAAACCTCAATACTTTGATCTCACCAAATACCTCAAGAGATGTGGGAAATTCTCAGATCTCAACAGGGTGGGAATCACTGCTTCAGTTTGCCCCCACCTGGGATGGTTATCTTGAGTTGACATGACAAGCTACTAGTCCCTGCATACAGTGTCATGGGGTTGCATATTTACTTAAAATACCTCTGTAGAACATCAGAACTTCAACCATAAAATAGTCACACAAAACAGAACACATTCATAGTAATCAGTTCAGTTCAGTTCAGTTGCTCAGTTGTGTCTGACTCTTTGAGACCCCATGAATTGCAGGATGCCAGGCCTTCCTGTCCATCACCAACTCCTGGAGTTCACTCAGACTCACATCCATTGAGTCGGTGATGCCATCCAGCCATCTCATCCTCTGTCGTCCCCTTCTTCTCCTGCCCCCAATCCCTCCCAGCATCAGAGTCTTTTCCAATGACTCAACTCTTTGCATGAGGTGGCCAAAGTACTGGAGCTTCAGCTTTAGCATCATTCCTTCCAAAGAAATCCAGGGCTGGTCTCCTTAATCAGCTACCTTTTGTTGATTTTTCTAGGTCTTCCTTCGGAATGAGCTTTATCATGGTGAAATTAGGAAGGACAGTTCTTTTGACTAAGTGTTCCCAACAGGCTCAATTTGAATGCAGCTCATCTCTACTTGGAAAGTTCTGTGGACAATCTGAAAGGATTTTAGAGAACAATATGGTGGCTTTGGAACCAGATAGATCTAGATTGTAACCCTGGCCTCTGTCAGTTATAGCCTGTGTGGCTTTAGGTGAATTATATTTCTATGCCTCTCTTCTCCCCAGTTCTATTAGGAGGATTCCTTCTTCCTTTCCCATTGTTTAAGATTCACTCATGTTCTTTTTTTTTTAAATAAAGAAGGAGTAATTGTTGTATTTATTTTTATTTAAAATTGAAGATGTCCCAAATATGCAAAAATAGAAAATATTATAAAAATCATTCACATATATATACTTATATATATTTAATATGTATATAGGTATATAATATATATATTTAATACACATTAAACCAAGGTTAACAATATACCATGTTTTCTTTATATCTTTTTTATAAAAAATCTCACTTTTTTATTCACCTAATGCACATAATAAGAAAGTTCCATGAAAAAAATTAAAACCCAGAATTTTACTCTTTTATGGCTAGTAAGTGCTTTGCTTTAACTGAAATATAGTTGATTTTTACAGTATTAGTTTCAGGTGTACAACATAGAACACATTCAATGTTTTTATAGGTCATACTCCATTTAAAGTTATTCCAAAGCAACAGCTATATTTTGCCGAGCTGTACAATAGAGCCTTGTTGCTCATCTGTTTTGTTTCTTTAACTGTTACAGACATAGCTAAAATATACCCCTACCATTCTAATGATTTCTTTCCCAAAGATAAGAATTATTTTGAACTTGAGGTTCATTCTTCTCATATAGATTTATTTTAGAAAAATCTCTGCTACATATTTGTGTATTCATAACTGTATAGAAAGAAAGGTTCTGTATATTTGAAAATTGTTACCTGAATGTGTAGTATATATTCTTTTGCAATTTGCTTTGTTCTCTCAACATTGTATTTTTTGTATCAAGGAGTTACATGTAGATGTTGCATACTATTTCAGTCTTTTGTACTGTAGGTAATATAGTCATTTTTTACTGGCAAAAATGAAGTTTATTTCCTTTTTTTTTTTTTTTTTGGCTATTACAAACAATATTCAGTGAAAATCTGTGCACTGTCTCTCTGATTTTTTACCTACAAAAGCAGAATACAAGCTCAGGAACTGACCTTGCTGTTTGGAAGATATATGGACCAGGGCTTCTTCCCTACAGTTGTTTTGTACCAGAGAAAGGTCAGGATTGTCCAGGTGCTAACCTCTGAACAGAGCCAAAATTTGCCCAGGAGTTGAAAGGGAATGGTGCTGGCCTTCTGCTTTAAGACTGTATTGACATTCAGATCAGACTGGCCTGATTTCCAGTCTGACTCAGGTCATTAACTGGTTTTGCAGCTTTATCTTTCTGTGTCTCAGTCCTTAATTATAAAATGAAGATGGGAATACCTGTCTCCAGGATGAATTGTGAATGTAAAGTGCATTGATGTGTGTAGCTAGTTCATTGTCTGCCAAGAGCTACTTTTAAGTGGATGTAACCTAACTATTAATACTAACCAGAGGTTTACAACAAATATCAAAAATAGAAGTTGTCTTTGTTTGATAGTGTTTATAATCTTTAATTCTTTTGAAATTAACATGTTGGTTATAGTCAAGAGGTAATATAAGGCTAATGATCATTTGTATTGGGCTTCTGGTTTTGAAAGTGCTTTGGAAAATAGAGTCAGCTTGTCTTTTCCGAGGTAATTGTTTCCACAGTTGATTCTGGTCCTTGAAATGTGAAATGTCCATTATTCTATGTTTTTACTGAAGGTAAATTATTGACATTTTTAGAAATAAAATGTGAAATCTGTACCATGTTGAAATAGGATACTTTTTGCTTTTGGTATTTTTAACATTGGGTTATTCATGTTTTGAAATAAATTATGGTTGTAAAATTATTATCTTCATGATCCTGAAGACTTTTGGGAAAGAATGCTTTTTAAAATGTATTTATTAAGGAAAATCTGAACATAACACTAGAGAGAATAGTAACCATATTTACTCATAATCCAGCTTCAATAGTGATCAAATCGTGACAAATTGTACTTTATTTATATACCTCTTTTTCCCATTTTCTCCCTCTTCACTAGATTATTTGCAAATTCCAGGTATCACATTATTTCTTCTAAAAATATCTGGAAAATAAGGACCCCTTATTTTAAACCATTATGAAGTTTAAGCAAATGAACAATTTCCTAATAACCACATATATTAAGTTGGAATCACATTTCCTTTATAATCTCTTAATTCTGCTATCTACCCGCAGTTTGTTTGAATCAGAATACAATGGTAATTGATACATTGTGTTTTTCAGTCTATGTTTCCTGACCAGATCTCCTTTTTTTCCTGTTGAAAATTATTTTTCAAAGAAATTTATTGCCCTGTAGTGTTTCCTACCTTATATATTTTGCAGGATACATCCCAATGGCGTTGTCTTACATGCTTCTCTGTCCATTGTATTTCCTATGAACTGGTAGTTTGATTGTAGGAACAGGAGCCTCGATCGGTTTTTATTATTTTTGGCGAGAATACTTCATAGTTGCCTATTATTTTAGGTATTAGCTACCATTAATAATCATTGTCTAGAGCAGGTGTTGACAGACTTTTAATGTGAAATCCAAATAGTAAACATTTTAGGTTTTGTGCACCATCAAGTCTCTTGCAACTACTTAACTCTGCTGTTATAGCCCCAAAGCAGCCATAGATATTGTGTAAATAAGTTGACATGACTATCTTCCCATACAACTTTATAAACAAATACTGAAATTTGAATTTCATATAATTTTTATATGTTGTAAATATTATTATTTTAATTTTTTAAATCAGTTCAGTTCAGTTCAGTTCAGTCACTCAGTCGTGTCCGACTCTTTGCGACCCCATGAATCGCAGCACACCAGGCCTCCCTGTCCATCACCAACTCCCAGAGTTCACTGAAACTCACGTCCATCGAGTCAGTGATGCCATCCAGCCATCTCATCCTCTGTCGTCCCCTTCTCCTGCCCCCAATCCCTCCCAGCATCAGAGTCTTTTCCAATGAGTCAACTCTTCGCATGAGGTGGCCAAAGTACTGGAGTTTCAGCTTTAGCATCATTTCTTCCAAAGAAATCCCAGGGCTGATCTTCAGAATGGACTGGTTGGATCTCCTTGCAGTCCAAGGGACTCTCAAGAGTCTTCTCCAACCCCACAGTTCAAAAGCATCAATTCTTCAGCTCTCAGCCTTCTTCACAGTCCAATTCTCACATCCATACATGACCCCTGGAAAAACCATAGCCTTGACTAGACGGACCTTTGTCGGCAAAGTAATGTCTCTGCTTTTGAATATGCTATCTAGGTTGGTCATAACTTTTCTTCCAAGGAGTAAGCATCTTTTAATTTCATGGCTGCAGTCACCATCTGCAGTGATTTTGGAGTCCCCCAAAATGAAGTCTGACACTGTTTCCATTGTTTCCCCATCTATTTCCCATGAAGTGATGGGACCGGATGCTGTGATCTTCATTTTCTGAATGTTGAGCTTTAAGCCAACTTTTTCACTCTTCACTTTCACTTTAACCATGTAAGAATGTAAAAACCATTCTTAGCTCACACGCTAAATTAAAAAAAACAAGCCTCAGACTGGATCTATTCCTTAGCTGGAGTTTGTTTTTCGATGGCCAAGATCTGTTGTTTTATTAGGACATTGTAGAATGGTGATTTTACAATTCTGTCTTTCCTTTTTCATTTATTAGCTGAAATTTTATAAATAGAAACTGCTACTTCAAGTATTTGCTTATTACTTTGAATTATAATTCATACCTTGAAGTCAAGATAAATATTTGGGAAAGACCGTTTTTATTAGTTTTTGAGCTAGTAATAATAATAGGAGCTTTATGGTGGCATTGATCTGTTAGTTTGCTGTCAGACCTTAGATTTTAATTGGGTCACTGTGTTCAGTTAACCATCAGAAACTATTTGACTCTTTATTATGAAGGCCAATTAAACTGTTATTAAATAGAAGATATAAAAACATAGTGTCAAACTATTTCTGTATTAAAATGTTTGCTCTCAGTACTTAAAAAATTCTGAGCATTGAGTTAATTCTACTGCTGCCATAAAAATTACCACAAACTTAGTGGCTGGAAGCCACATGGGTTTATATTATCTTACAATATTGTAGTTCAGAAGTCTGATATGGGTTTCTCTAGACCAAAATCAAGGTGTTAACAGGACTGTGTTCATTTCTATAGTTTTCAGTGGATAATCTGTTTATTTGCCTTTTCCAGCTTCTAGAAGATACCAACATTCCTTGACTCCTGGCCCCTGGCTGTTTCATCAAAGGCAGCAAATTTGCCTCTCATTGACCCCTGCTTCCCTTGTCACAATACTTTCTCTGACCGTCTCTTTTGACTCCCCCGTCCATATTTAAGGACCCTTATAATTACATTGGACTCACTTGGATAATCCAAAACAATCACTTTAAGGTCAAATAATTAGCAACCATTATTCCCCTTTGCCATAGGAAGTAACATATGTATTCACAGGTTGAAGATGAGAGTGTGGACCTCTTTTGGAGGCCACTACTTTGCCTGTCAGAGACATTAAGGTATTATTGTTTCATTTGTTAAATCTTTACTAGACAGCTTTGAAGGTAGTGGTGAAAGATCCTCTCTAAGGTATCTTTAAATCCATGATAAATACTCATCTCCTTAGAATGAGGTTATGCTGGAAAACGAAGGAACAGAATAGATAAGAATTTATTGCACTCTTTCCCCCCCAATTTTTCCCCAGCTTTGTTGAGTTATAATTGACAGAATTATATATATTTAAAGTATATAAGATGATATTTTGATAGAGTATACACTGTAAAATGATTACCACAATGAAGCTAGTTAACATAGCCATCACGTCACATAGTTACCTTTTTGTCTTTGTGGCGAGAACATTTAAGATCTACTCCCTTAGCAAATTTTAAGTATATAATATAGTATTGTTGACTTTTGTCACCATGCTGCACATTAGGTTTCCAGAGCTTATTTATCCTGCATAACTGAAACTTTCACTCCTTTGTTTTCTGAATGTTGAACTCATAGTGAAAAGTGTAGAAGTGACAATTACCTTTCCTACTCCTGGATATTCAGCAGATTTGGGGATATGGATGTTTTGTTTTGACATACATTTTAATGATCATCCACTCTGTACAAGATAAACCTCAAATACTGCGGGAGAAAGAAATGTTGAAAAGACTTCTGGAAGACTTATTTATGATTGGTGGGAGGGATGAAACTGTAATTTGGCATATAACATGATATGCTATAACATATTAGGTATATAGTTAGCCATTATACATAAATGATATATTATGACTCATATTCATAAGTATATTAAGATTGTCTAAATTAGTCTGTTAAAAAGCTTAGTCAGAATCATCAGATGACTGAGAAAATCAATTGATTGGACCCATGAGCAAACAGGTAGTAAATCTTTCAGTTTTTGAGTTTCTGACTTGAAGTTGTACAGGTAAAATAACTTTCTGGATATCCTTAATTAATATTTTCTTTAAAAGTTTTTATACAGTTTTAAAGGTTAATTTCCATTGATAGTTATTACAAAATATTGGCTCTATCCCCCTTGCTGTACAAGACATCCTCGAGTCTATCTTACACACAGTAGTTTGTACCTCCCACTTCCCTACACCCCTGTACTGGCCCCTCCATTGGTAACCACTAGATTGCTCCCTAGATTTGTGAGTCTGCTTCTTTTATGTTATATTCACCAGTGTTTTATTTTTAGATTCCGCATATAAGCGATATCATACAGTATTTATCTTTCTGTCTGACATGTCACTTAGCATAATGCCCTCCAAGTCCATTCATGTTTTTGCAAATGGCAAGCATTTTTCTATATAAATGTCTCAAAAAGCAATTGTTACTTGTTTGTAAATATTTTATTGATTTTGTTCCTTTTAATGAATGAAAATAACCCTTAATTTGAAAATTTTAATTGCAACCACTTTTTAAATAAGGCTGTAAATGTTTTACCCTGTTGCTTGAGGATATCTGATTATTCATATAAGTGCTGGTCTCCTTTACTCAATAATCATTGTAACAATAGATAATTGTTATAAACCACTGTTAACAGAAAAGAAAGAAGGATGAATAATTAGCAGCAACTGAGGACATTACAATAGATAGTGTCTTCAAAATGCTAAGGGTCAAATAGGTTGAGAAATTGTCTCTCTTTATTTTAAAAGTGTTCCTATTTATTTTTTTATTGAAATATATTTCACTATAACTTGTGTAAATTTAAGATGTACAGTGTTAATTTGATACATTTATGTATTATAATATCACTATAAAAGGTAAAAGGATAAAGATAAAGACAAAAGATCTCAATCTTGACTCAAGATAAGTCAAGGCATTCATCAACTCCTATCACTCCTGACTCAGGGTTTTCCTGTGATTATAGCTATGTATTATTGTTATTTTTAATTATAACTTTTATGTGTGATTAGGTTTAACATAATGTTGGTCAGTAAGCTGTCGATTTTATTTCCTTTCTGTTGACTTTTTAAAGTATGTTATAAAATAAAATCTTCAGAAGTTATTGGCGGAAAGTAGCAGAATACTCCAGTACTCTTGCCTGGAAAATCCCATGGACGGAGGAGCCTGGTAGGCTGCAGTCCATGGGGTCGCGAAGAGTCAGACATGACTGAGCGACTTCACTTTCACTTTTCACTTTCATGCACTGGAGAAGGAAATGGCAGCCCACTCCAGTGTTCTTGCCTGGAGAATCCCAGGGACGGGGGAGCCTGGTGGTCTGCCGTCCATGGGGTCGCACAGAGTCGGACATGACTGAAGCGACTTAGCAGCAGCAGCAGAATTGGACCTGACAGATGTTTGTCACCAACTCATTGTCCAGTATGGTGCCACTTTCAGAATGAAATCTGTTTCCATTTGTTTGGATTTTATATCGTGAAGTTGACCCTCCTTGTAAAGACATGTTTTGAACAAAAAAATTAACTTTAAAATTGCTTTCCTTTGTTCTCAGTTATTGGCCACCATTTTGTAAGAAATATGGGGTTTTAAGTATTTAAAAGTATTAGATACCCTAGCACTAAGTGAAATTAATTTTGTTTGAAAGATAAACAATAATGATTCAAATTACTGGAGCCTAGGACAAAGTGGGAATGATTTGGGTTACAGCTACAGAAAGGGCTCACTGTTTAAATTAGAGTACATCAAGTTATTGGATTGTAACTATAGAATGCAGTGGAAACAGTTACTAAAACAAGAGCTTAACTCATGTTTTGAAGGTCAAATACTCCAGATGAATAGACTTTGAGAAATGAATGCAGAAGGAACCAGTGGTAAATAATGGCTAAATTCTCCTATTTTGGTCTCATTACCCATTAAGTACACATAGGGAAGGGAAAGAATGTGTGACTATATGGTATTGTATAACTGGTGCCTTTGGGTCCACCAATGGAGACAGACAACTTAGTATGATAACATCGTGGTCCTGCATTGATTTGAGCAGTGAGGTAATTCACAAGATATTATATTACTGCACAGTTTGTGAATCATACACATTGTCAAACTTTGGAAGGCTGGGCATTATTTCTTCTTCCTGGGGAAAATGATTGTCAAACATATCCTTCAGTGGACCTAGAGTATAATTTAGGACTTTGGTTTAGGATCTCCTTTAGGATAAGGACTGTGTTTTATTTATCAGCGTAGCCCCACATTTTGCTTCATACCTGACATGTCATGGAAATTCAGTACTTATGTGTGGAGTAAATGAAAAAATATAATGAAAATGCTCTAGACTTAGGTGTTTCATATCCTGGACAGAAAAAGGATGAAGGAAACGAGGACAATACACATTATTTTGATATTTTTAAATACCAGGCACTTTCAGTGATCACTTATGTAATCTTCTTTATGGTATTCTGAGGTAGGATTAATTTGGATGCCCAAAGTACTGATGAAGAAACTGAATTTCAAAGAAATCAAGTCAGCTTTAGCCAGGGTAACTGGGAAGTGGTAGAGGCAGAATTCAAATGCAACCATCTATTAATTTTTTCCCCAATACTCTGCTGATTTATGAGTTAGGGATAAAATACTTAAAAAACATAAATAAGGTTTATGTCTTTTCCCTCACAAAAGTGATTTGTTCTTGGAGATAGCCTAATGGTCAGTACTGGGTGGTGAGACTAAGTCAGAGCAATATTGAGTAATGAAAGCAATTAAACTGTATTGACAGTCCTGCAAACAGACTTAGTCCCAGGAATAAACTATTGAATGGAAAAACAAAAGCGCAATAATTTGTCATTGTTGCTACTTTTCTTAACTGTTTTATTTTTAATTTTATAATTTTATTTACATGATTGTGATACTTTATTTCCTATATTTTAAAAAATACGTTGAATCGTTTGCTTATTCTTTCAAGTTTTGTATAAACTCTGGTTATTTCATTTTTGTGAGGTCAACCAGAACCAGATTTAGAAAGCTTTAATCTCAAGTGAAACTTTCATATAAGATACTTGTTAAATAAGTTCTGTGTCTGTGTGCATGTGCATGTGTGTATGTGTTAGAAAAATGTGACAGATAAGAGAGGAATAAGAGCCTTTCCTGGGAGTTTAATCTGTGAAAGTAATTACCTTGGTTTTTCTTGAGGTCAGAATAGCATCAGTCCAATATGCTGTATCTTTAATATCATATATGAGAAGGGAATTAGTGGCTACAATAATGAACCTGAACCAAGATACTATATTCAGGCATAAGAGAAAGATAGATTTGTGCTTCATGCTTCCTACTTACTAAGGCAAAAAGCTGAGTAAAGATCAGGAAAGGAGATGTTGAATAACAATGGGTGAAAGAAAATGAGCTGTTGATTAACAGGAAAAACATTTAATCAAAAGAACCCTTTTCACAAGTATTCTTATTTAATCTTACTCTGATGGAAATAAGAAGTATATGTTTACATTTTCACAACCAAGGATGTTTAATATCTAATTAGGATGTGCTGACATTTGCTGTAATTCTAAATTATAACCATAAAATTAAAGAGTTTCCATTCATTCTTCTCAGGTCTCTAGGATATCTATTGACGGGAGATGCAGGTGGTTGTAGAGATGTAAGAGAGGCAATGTGCCTACCTTCTTTACTTGTTATTATGAGGAAAGGGAGAAAATGGACATTTGCTGTATGCTCAGCACTTTTTATATTTATGAAGTTTTTATATTTTATATATGTTATCTCATCCAGTCCACACAGCAACCTGATTAGCTAAGCATCCCTCTTGGAGCTTGTATTCATTCTAGCGATGGCTGATAGAAGATACACAAAGTATGTAAATATATAATAAAATGTCTAGTGTATAAGCATTATGAAGAAAAATAAAACAAGGCTAGGAGGTAAAGAATGAGTGGGGTTACTATTTCAGCTAGAGGGGAAGCCTCTCTGATTGGTGCTGTTAGGCAGATGTCAAGATGAAGTGAGAAAACAGGTCACGGAACTAACCTGGGGAAGAATGTTCCAGGCAGTGAAAACAGCAAGTACAAGTATCCAGAGGCAGAACAATGCCTGATGTGTTAGACCAAATAATTTAACAAAGAGTAAATGAGAAATGAGTCAGGAGACGTGGGGAAGGAGATAAAGATTTGAACCAAGATCTATCTGACTCCAAACCTATGTCCTCAGTGTTCCTCTCACACCATGAATTGAGAAGTTATATGGCAACTAGAGAATGACACAGGAAATTGAAAACAATTTGAGACTTATACTATAGACTGTTAAGTGTAGAAAATCAGGAACAGGACAGAAAGATGTTTTGTTGGAGGCAAGATGACATGGGCTTGGGCTCTAGGATATGCATAAATGTGGGCTTGCAGATTCAAACTACAAGTTCAGTTCAGTTCAGTTCAGTCGCTCAGTTGTGTCTGACTCTTTGCAGCCCCATGAATCACAGCACGCTAGGCCTCCCTGACCATCACCAACTCCCAGAGTTCACTCAAACTCACATCCATCGAGTCGGTGATGCCATCCAGCCATCTCATCCTCTGTCGTTCCCTTTTCCTCCTGCCCCCAATCCCTCCCAGCATCAGAGTCCTTTCCAATGAGTCAGTTCTTCGCATGAGGTGGCCAAAGTACTGGAGTTTCAGCTTTAGCATCGTTCCTTCCAAAGAACACCCAGGGCTGATCTCCTTCAGAATGGACTGGTTGGATCTCCTTGCAGTCCAAGGGACTCTCAAGAGTCTTCTCCAACACCACAGTTCAAAAGCATCAATTCTTTGGCGCTCAGCTTTCTTCACAGTCCAACTCTCACATCCATACATGACCCCTGGAAAAACCATAGCCTTGACTAGACAGACCTTTGTTGGCAAAGTAGTGTCTCTGCTTTTGAATATGCTATCTAGGTTGGTCATAACTTTTCTTCCAAGGAGTAAGCATCTTTTAATTTCATGGCTGCAGTCAAACTACAAAAAGGAGATTAAAACGCAAAGAACAGTGACATGGGCATGTTAATAACACTTGCGCATGTTCAACTTCATGTGCCAGAGGCTGTACTGTGAGACTGATGTATATTGAATCCTTTGCTCACATAGCAACCTCATTGTACCCCTTTATGGAAGAGGAAACCAAGATGCAGAGATATAAAGTAACTTGCCCCATGCCATGGAGTTTAGGTTTGAGATTAGGATGCCTGGTTCCATATTCTGTACTCTTAAAGGATGTTGAGATTTAAAGAAAATGTGGAGCAATTTTAAAATTTGCACCCATAACTTTCCTGAGATGTGGACCAAAGATTGACCTATGACCTATGACAAACAGAGTTTAATCTTATCCTTCTGAAGAATATGAAAGGAAGTTTGGATGGAGTGTGTTGGGAAGGATGGTAAAGATACACATTTAGTCAAAGTATTTTTTTTTAATCTCAGTTTGCCTCTGGCTTTTAGCTAGGGTGAAAATGTGGTTGACCAGTGATGTACAGTACTGTGCACATAGTTGATTCTCAATAAATCACTCCTTAAATCTGCTTCAAAATATTCTTTATAGTTTGTTTTTCTTTTTTAAAAATAATCTTTATATTTGATGAAGTTGAGAAGCTTATTATTGAACTAGGGCAACTTCATGATTAAAACATATTAAATATGTGCTCAAGTGTTAAGCCTTGAGAGAGTATAAATTTGTTTTCATTATTGCTTCTGGTATTTTTGTGTCTGTGTTTTATGTTTTTCACTGAGCAAGACTTTTAGGCTTGTTTCACTTGCAAATTGGCTGCTGAAATAGAAGCATCAGAACAAGTAGTTTTAGATTAAATTTGTCAAGTTCTATAGGGATACATGAGTGAGATTTAAAACAAACAATCTATCCAGGAATTCTGAAGGAATTTAACAAAGAGTAAAACTCTTCATCAAAATGTGTAATCGATTTTAAATACCCACCACATTGGGTAAGTGTTCCCAAACCTGCTGGCTGTTGGAATCATCTGGGAACTGTTTAAAACTAAAGACTGCTAGACTGGCCACACTGTGCCTGTGGACTCTCCATCTCTGTGACAATGCTGGGAAAACTATGAATTTGATAAGATCCTCATGTGATCTAGATGATAACCCACATTAGGATACTGTTTTCATAAGTATTATCGGTGATAGTGGGTCTCAGTGTTAGCACATATCAAAATTACCTGGAGGATTTGTAAAACCACTCTCCGGTGGAATCTAACTTCTGGTGGGCTTTAACTTCATTGTTTCTGAATAAATAAATTTTTCAATAAATGAAGACCTGAGGCATGGTCTGAGAATCTGCATTTTCAACAAGTTCCCGGATGCAATGGCTGTTACCATTGCTGCTGCTAATCTGGGCATTGCACTTTTGGAGCCATGACTTATATGAACTTCAGAGTAAGATGTGGGTGGTTTCAGGACAGGAAAGCAGTAGGATTTTCATTAATAGCATCAGGAAGACTCCACAGTACAGGATAGAACCAGTGACCACTTAAAAATGAAAAAATTATAGTAAGGCTACATAATTGCCCTAAGGTATATTCAATCAGTTCAGTTATTTGTGGTTTTGTTTGTTTGTAAGTTAGTTAAGTTTGTAAATAATGGCTTAACAAGGGCAATATAACTTATTAGACAAAGGCTTTGTTTGGGTTCTAGACTTAGAACTCCTAAAATAATCTAGTTTCATGGCATTGGAAAAAATGGATGTGAGAAGGTAATCTTTTGTTCAAAGTAATCTTTTTGTTCAGATTTACAGGCATAAAAAGGAGATTAGCAGGTATTTTTCAAGGCAGAGAAAATAACATAGTGAATTACCTCTGGGATTAGGTCTGGAAATTTCTTTTCCTTAATGCTAGTAAATGTCTTACAACTGTGAATACCATGATAAATCACTCAGTGTGCTTAGATCCTAAATTATTTCCAGTAAGAAAGTGCCAAGCTAGTAGAAATAAATTTAGGAAGGTCTTCACAACAAAATCTGTGATACAGGCGGGAGCAGCTGCATAATTTGTGGAGCTCTTTGCAAAATGAAAATGCAAGCCCCATGTTCAGAAATAACTAGGATTTCAAGACTGCCACAGGAAAGCATTAAGCAAAGTGTAGGATGTGGGGCCCTGTGGGGTAAACTGATCTCATACCCATGAGGCCAGCTCTGTGTATGGAGTCAAAAGGGCTTCAAAAGTCTTTGAGTTAGAGCTAGATTTGAATTCCATCCCTGACACTGTGTCACTTTGAGTGACATACTTTTGCCTTTTGGCTTCTTGATATGTACAATTTGCTGAATAAGTCTTACTTTGAAAATTTATTGAGAAAAACAACTTAGGTAATAATGAAACTCTCTGTGGTAGCACGTGGCATATGGCAGACAATTTCTTTAAATTCTAAAAAAAAAAAAAGAGTTGGTAGGGATGGAGAGATTACTCATCTCAGTATGGGTGTGATTTCTCATAATCTTACTAAACTAATTTATTAAAGGTTTGCTGATTACTTATAGAGTGTGAGGCAGTGTCATAAGTGTCCATGTTTGTGTAGATCACAGTCTAATGGGAGACACGGCCAGTAAACAAGAAGATGAAACCATAATTGTGAAATGTGATGTGAAGTGCAATGGAAAAAAATAACTGGCATATGCGGTATGGTCTTAGAGGGAGGCCCTGGGAGAGCCTCTCTGAAGAGGCGGTATTGAAACTGCTATTATCTACAGGTGAGGAAAATCTCATTAGGGGAAAAGAATTCCAAGTGGAGAGAGAAACACAAGCAAAGCCTCTTAAGCAGAAAGGACTTTGGTGTGTTTGAGGAACTAAATGAGACTAGTAGGCTGCAGCTAGAGAATGAGGTAGAGAGTGGTAAGAGATGAAATTGAGGAGGAACATAGGACCAGATAGATAGCCCTTTGTGGGTGAAAGTTAAGAAGTCTGGATTTTATTGCAAGTGTGATGGGAAACCATTGAAGACTTAAGTAGGGAGATAATGTGAGCTTATGGGTATTATTAAAATATCACCAGATGCTTTGTAGACAGTAGTGAACAAGGACAAACAAGGAAGTGAGAAGCTATAGTGGAAAACTCAATGAGAAATGATAATGGGCCTGGACTAGGTTTGTGGCAGAGGCAATATGGAGAAATTGACTTTCTTTTTCTAATGTATTTTTGGTGATAGGAGCAATTGAATTTGCAATTGGTATGTGAGTGAGTGTGAAGAGAGACAGATGAGTCAAGAATAGATCTCAGATTTCTGGTTTGGGCAACTGGGTAGATGGTAATATCCTCAGAATTCATGAAGATCTGGAGGAGAACGCTTTGGAGGAGAGTGAGAAGTCCAATTTTGAGCATACTGATTTTGAGATGATGGAATCAAGTTGGTTAGTTGAACATTTATAACTGGAGTCCAGAGAGAGGTTCGAGTAAGAGATAGTGTGGATATCATCTGTTTATAGATGGTAATAAAGCCCTGGAAATGAATGATGATGACAATACACAGAGAAGGGAGTGCAGAAAAGAACCCTGTGGATATGTTTAGTAGAGAAACCATCAAAGGAAACAAAAAGAACAACCAGAGATATATTTAGTTTCTCATGTCACAGAGGTCAAGAGAAAATCTTCCAGGAGAGGAGAAGTGACTATAAGAGGGTTGAATGCTGCGGAGACTGATCTAGAAACATGAGGATACTAGAGACCATTATATTTGGCAGTTTTATATTCTTGTGAACTTGCCAAGAAATTTTTGTTTCAGTAATGGGGACAGAAGCCAGATTAGAGTAGACTGAGGAATGAGGTAAAGTAGTGGAGACTGTGTGTGTACTCAATATTTTGAGATGTTTGATGTACAGAGGAGCAGAAAAAATGGGATGGGCATTTAAGAGGGCCTGCACTGTCAATGTGCTTTTTTCCTTATAAGATGAATAATGCTAGGGCATGTTTGTGTGCTGACAAATGAAACCACATAAAGGGAAAAATTAATGGAGAGAAGAGAGGCTTATTAAACATAAAGTCATAGTGAAGATGAGGGGATCTGTAAAATTGTGCCAAAAAAGCAGAGTAACTGGCTGAGAATCAGTGGCCACAAAGTAAACCTAACATTTGAACTAAAAGTAAATCTAACATTTGAACTATGTCCTGTCTTATGATATTGCTTGTGTTTGGTTATTTAACTTGTTTTGCATACTTACTTGTTCCTCTTCTTGGCTTATCAGCTCCCAGAGGAAAACAAAATGTCTAATTTACCTGACCCCTTGCACAGTATCTTGGTATACATGTCATCCGATGAGTTTTCTGAAATGTTGTAGTGGGAAAAAAGATGAAAATTTGAACCCAGATATCTTAAGAATTGGTAGATGGCTTGCCGTAAGGCACAAAATGATGGTTTCTGAACAGTGTATGAGCACAAATATAAATTGGACCTAGGGTTACTGAACTGAGATATAAAACAACGAAGAAATTCGATTTCTCCACAGAAGACTGTGTTTTGAATTATCTATAAGAAGCCTTATGATGATGTCAAGTGATAGTGATCTGTAAGACATCCTTAGGAATCCAAATGATGGGAGCTCTGGGTGGAAACCAAAAGCAGACCCTGAAAGTTGAAAAACCGAGGTGTATTCACTCTCCCTGGGAGCCCTCAAGGTCCAGAAGCTCAGCCAGCTGTTTCATTCAGCCCCTTCTCTCACCTTGTCTCGGACAAGGTGAAAACATTACTGGATTTGGAAGAAAGGCAGATGATGGAAGTAGGTTAGTTACGTGAAGACTTGGTTGACATCTTAATAATCTTGGCCCCATCAGAAAAACATTGCTTCTCTGTATTATGAAACTGCAAGCTGAGGCTAAGGTTTAGAAAGAAGTAAACTGTGAGAAATAAAAGAAAAATATTATTTACTGGTTTAGGCAGAGATGTTATTGCTTTGTAATGTCAATATCCTGAGCTATCCTTTTAGATTTTTTCAAATATATACTTCTTAAATTCCATAGCCAGAGATACTGAAAACAAAACGTTAAAAGCAAAAATATTTTTTTTTAATTTCTAGAAGAACATGGTAATGTTTTCTATCCATAAAAGTTCAGTAATGAGCATAAAACATTGGAAGAAAACAAACTTAAAACTACTTTCATGGTAGTAGGCTTCAGTTCCAGAAGACTGTTTTGTAGAGAATGGTGACAATAAATAACTCCTAGTGAACAAAGGAGTGTTTACTCAAAAATGCCAGGTTTATATATTGCTTAGATGGAGAGTTTGCTTATTCTGTATTCTGGTCACATACCCAAATGGTTTTAAAGGATGAATCTTGAAAACAAAGTGGCAAATTTTGATTGTTGTTAAAAGGGTGGTTCATAAATTAAAAAAAAAAAATCCTATTGAAAGGTTTTTCTGGCCATCCTTACTGGATTTTTCCTGTTTACTTCATATAATGTTAGTATAAAATTGATTGTCGAAGAGTGAATATTTACTATGAACAGGAGAAGTAAATTTAATGGTAATAAAAGCAACTTGCTCACAGCAGGGAATGGAGTTATGCTCCAGGTTTTTTGCTTTGTTGAGCAAGTGATGAGAGACTGAAATGAAAGTGCTAAGAACTGAATGAAACTCTTAATAATCAGCAATATAGGGAATAGTCATAGAATATATTTGTTCAGTTTCATGGGGCGGAAATTAGAGAAGTTTTTGCTTTGTAGATATTGCATCTTGATGTGGTAATGAATGTGGGAAGGGCCCTTTAAAGGTCACCCATATCACTATGTGTATGTGGTAAACTGATAAAGCCAAAGGTTGATAAATTATTCTTAAATCTACACTGAACAAAAAGGTAAGATTTTATGAGTTGCTGTAATATGTGGTTGTCTCAAAGATCCAGAGATACTGGAAAATGTCAAATAATGTGTGTATTTTATCAGCTGAATAATCTTCAAAAGCTAACTGTTTATAAGAAGCCAAGCGTAGCACTATGACATGGGTTCAGCCGAATGTGTCTCATCTGGAGTCCCTGTTTAATTTCAGTGATCTTGGAAATGTTTTTAGTTCACCTGAAGTCTTTGGAGATATGTTTCAAGAAAAACCTTCAAATTGTTATCTAAAGCATAAGGAGACTGATTTCTTGAAGGAACCCTGAAGAAATCAGAAATCAGAAATCTCAAAGGTTTTTGTAAAATGTTTATTAGGATTCTATGGGGAACTAGGGGTATGGTCAAGGGGTCATAACTCTGCCTCTGCGTTCAGTAGTGAATGCAGATTGAGGGATCTCAAAGGCAGAGTTTCCCAAGTCAAAAGGACAGAAAACCAATCCTTAAATAGTACATACAGATGGCATGGCTTGCTGAGTGTCTGTTTATAACTGTGTAGATAATCTGTCACGTTTTCCTTCAGCGTCTGAGATACTGCTTCCTTTCTTCATATTTTCCTTTTAGTATGATGTCAGAATGGTCATGGTTTCTTCCTGAGTTGATAGTTGTATTATCGGACCTCTGTAATATTTGTTCCATTGCTGTTTCAGAGTCTGTGCTTGACACAATTCCCCTAAACATCGTCCTGCATGAAGGAAGGGCTTATTTAAGACACATTTGTTCAGCTAATTAGGTGGCCCTTTAAAGGAGGAAGTAGGCAATAAAATCAGTCTATGTAGCATTCTTGTCCTGGTCTTTTTCTCAGTCACCTCTAATTCTCTCTTTTCCCAGTCCCCTTCTTACCGGACTTTCCACCCACACCACCCACCGAGATGTTTCAGATTCCTACTGTTCTCTCCTCCTTATGAGGAGTAGTATAAGACAAAGGTGGTAGCTAATGTTTATGAAGATTGTTAAATATGGAACATGTGAAAATTTTTATTTAAAATGATGTGTAGCAGAACATTTTATTTTAAAACTAGTTTTATATTAGAATATATTTGATTTGCAGTGTTTAGTTTCTGCTATGCAGCAAAGCGTATCAGTTATATATATACACACACACATACATCCACTCTCTTTTAGATTCTATTCCCATATAGGTAATTGCCGGGTATTGAGTAGAGTTCCCTGTGCTATGCAGTAGGTCCTTATTAGCTATCTATTTTGTCTATAGTAGTGTGTATATGTCAATCTCAACCTTCCAATTTATCCCTACCCCATTTTCTCCCTTGGTAACCATGTTTGTTTTCTACATCTGTGACTCTGTTTCTGTTTTGTAAATAGGTTCATGTATACCATCCTTTTAGATTCCACATATAAGTGACCTCATATGATGTTTGTCTTTGACTTACTTTACTTAGTATGGTAATCTCTAGGTCCATCCATATTGCTGAAAATGGCATTATTTCTTTCTTTTTAATGACTAAGTAATATTCCATTATATATATGTACTACATCTTTATCCATTCCTGTCAGTGGACATTTAGGTTACTTCCGTATCTTAGCTGTTGTAAATAGTGCTGCAGTGAACATTGGGGAGCAGGTATTTTTTCAAATTATGGTTTCCTCTGGATGTATGCCCAGGAGTGGGATTATTGGATCATATGGTAGCTCTATTTTCAGTTTAAGGAAACTTTATACTGTTGTCTGTAGTGGTTGTGCTAATTTATATTCCCACCAACAGTGTAAGAGGTTTCCCTTTTCTCCACGCCTTCTTCAGCATTTATTGTTTGTAGCCTTTTAAAAGATGGCCATTCCGACTGGTATGAGGTGATACTTCATTGTAGTTTTGATTTGCATTTCTCTAATAATTAGCATGTTAAACATCTGTACTGTGGTTGGTTGACTATTTTTAAAAATTTATCTTTTTGACTATGTTATGACATGTGGGGTCTTAGTTCTCTGACCAGGGAACGAACCCCTGCCCCTGCATTGGAAGTGCAGACTCTCAGCCACTGGATCACCAGGTTAATTAGTCCAAGTGATTGGTTGACTATCAACGATAATTCATAATTTTATCTAAAAAAGTAGTTTTGTTGGATTTCACTGAGCCTCAGGAGCTTTAATATTCAGTGTGAGAATTACACCTGAAATATGCATCTGAACCAAGATATGAGCATTGTTATCATTATTCCAGTCTTTATTATGGAACGGAAACCGTCAGATTGACATATTATAGGAAGGAAATTATCCAAAATGAGATGATGTATGTCAACTTTTAATGTAGTTTTACTTTTTTATTGTGGTAAAATAAGTAACACAAAATTTACCATTTTACCATTTTTAAGTGTACAGTTCAATGCATTCGCTACTTCCACATTGTGATATTAGAGCTTCTAAGGAAAAGTATTTTGTGACATTTATTTCTGGTTATAAATTTTTATTGCAGATGTTTTTGTCTCTTTTGCTATTAGTTACCCAGTTATGAAAACTAAGAGAATTCAAGATTCATGGCCACAATAAATTACCTGAATTGATACCTGACTGGTTTTTCATCATGCTCAGAAGTAAATTATTCCTCAGGCAAAGAGAAACCTACTAACATGCAAACAAACAGAAAAACCACTTGAATATACACAAAAATTCCTCAAACTTGAGACATTTAACCAGTCATTGGGTTTTTTGGTCCTTTTGGAGAAATTTTTTAATAGGAAAAATCTTTTTAGAATAAATATCCACACCTTACTACTGCTGTAAATAATTATTATACTACATTAAATCTTATCCATAAAGCCTTTTCTAATATGAGCTCTGTAAGTTATTCTGGAAGAAAAATTGCTGTAGGGAGTAGATGCTATATTAAGATGAACAAAACTCATAATGGCTCTGACATTTTCCATTTTATGATGGCTTGTTAGTTTTATTTTCCTCAAGTTTACGTTCACTACTATGTGTTCTCATATCCTGCTTTAGGTTCCTATCAGTGTAAGGAAATGTTAACATTTTCTAGATGTCTTATGGTTTTCATAGCACTTATGTACTTGTATCATTAGAGCCTTTTAGGAACCTTTTAGTTGGGGAGGAAGGGCCATTCTCAGAAGAGTTTTACAGATTGAGATATTTAACTTGCCTGAAGTCATTAGTGGAGATTGATTAGTTCCTGAATGCTCAGGATCTTTTTCTGTTTCATGTAACACATGGATACCCTTTCCCCCTAGAAACAGTCAGTGAGGGCTGTAATGAGGAGCCCACCAATATCTGGTCATGGGGGCAGGTATGAGACCTAAAGCACAGATGGTTAGAGTCTCCATTCTTGGAGCATGAACAATGAGATTGCTTGAGGCTGAGGTTACTCCATCTCAGCAGAGGCCACGTCGTGATGAGACCATTCCTGCTAAGAGCACTGCAGAGCTTCCAGCTCCCTCAATCTAAACTCGCCTTGCTGCTTCTTTTCTAGGGTCTCAAACATCCTGGACACTCTGGGAGTCCTTGATATCTTTTCAATGAGTTCCTTTTTGTTTGAGTTTGCTGGAATCTTTCTGTTGCTTGCCACATCAGAACCAACAAAAGATCATTTCCAGTGTTGATGCTTGAACTCAAATATTCCTTCATTACGTTCCATCAAATATTGGTTCTTTTAAAGCATATTGTTAAAGCTGAATTAAAACAAACTTTTCATCCTTTTAAAAAGATATTTCCAATCACTTTAATGTTCATCCCCATTTCTTTTCCCCATTTCCATAGGACCTTCTCACCAAAGAAAAGTTTTTATAGTCTTTTTAGAAACTTAAATTTTTTTTTCCTTCATGTATTTGCTGACAGTGACAGAGCATAATAAAGAGAAATGATTCATCAAGTATAGGCAAATAATGTATTGAAGGGATAATAGAATAAGTCTTCCTCAAAGCTGAGGTAAGGCAGTAGGTAGAGATGAGTATGAAATGATTTGTTTGGTTTTCAAAGTAATCATGTCTTCTAAAGTCATTTTCTTAGAGTATTTCTTGTTTACATGTCTATGTGAGACAGTAAAAGGACCCAGCATGCTGGGTTCTTTAATATTTCTGTTTTGGCTGGGTTCTTTAACATTTCTGTTTTGTTCACAGTTTACTTTTTTTTTTTCACTTTTTAAAAAAAATTTATTTTTACTTTATTTTACTTTTACAATACTGTATTGGTTTTGCCATACGTTGACATGAATCCGCCATGGGTGTACATGAATTCCCAATCCTGAACTCCCCTCCCACCTCCCACCCCATATCATCTCTTTGGATCATCCCCGTGCACCAGCCCCAAGCATCCTGTATCCTGTATTGAACATAGACTGGTGATTCGTTTCTTACATGATAGTATACATGTTTCAATGCCATTCTCCCAAATCATCCCACCCTTTCCCTCTCCCTCAGAGTCCAAAAGTCCATTCTATACATCTGTGTCTCTTTTGCTGTCTCACATACAGGGTTATCCTTACCATCTTTCTAAATTCCATATATATGTGTTAGTATACTGTATTGGTGTTTTTCTTTCTGGCTTACTTCACTCTGTATAATTGGCTCCAGTTTCATCCATCTCATTAGAACTGATTCAAATGTATTCTTTTTAATGCCTGAGTAATACTCCATTGTGCATATGTACCACAGCTTTCTTATCCATTCATCTGCTGATGGACATCTAGGTTGTTTCCATGTCCTGGCTATTATAAACAGTGCTGCGATGAACATTGGGGTACACGTGTCTCTTTCATTTCTGGTTTCCTTAGTGTGTATGCCCAGCAGTGGGATTGCTGGGTCATAAGGCGGTCCATCTAGTCAAGGCTATGGTTTTTCCAGTGGTCATGTATGGATGTGAGAGTTGGACTATGAAGAAGGCTGAGCACCAAAGAATTGATGCTTTTGAACTGTGGTGTTGGAGAAGACTGTTGAGAGTCCCTTGGACTGCAAGGAGATCCAACCAATCCATTCTGAAGGAGATCAGCCCTGGGATTTATTTGGAAGGAATGATGCTGAAGATGAAACTCCAGTACTTTGGCCACCTCACGCAAAGAGTTGGCTCATTGGAAAAGACTCTGATGCTGGGAGGGATTGGGGGCAGGAGGAGAAGGGGACGATTGAGGATGAGATGGCTGGATAGCATCACTGACTCGATGGACGTGAGTCTGAGTGAACTCTGGGAGTTGGTGATGGACGGGGAGACCTGGCGTGCTGCAATTCATGGGGTCGCAAAGAGTCGGACACAACTGAGCGACTGAACTGAACTGAACTGAAGGCAGTGCTATTTGCAACTTTTAAAGGAATCTCCACACTGTTCTCCATAGTGGCTGTGCTAGTTTGCATTCCCACCAATAGTGTAAGAGGGTTCCCTTTTCTCCACACCCTCTCCAGCATTTATTGCTTGTAGACTTTTGGATCGCAGCCATTCTGACTAGTGTGAAATGGTATCTCATTGTGGTTTTGATTTGCATTTCTCTGATAATGAGTGATGTTGAGCATCTTTTCATGTGTTTGTTAGCCATCCGTATGTCTTCTTTGGAGAAATGTCTAGTTCTTTGGCCCATTTTTTGATTGGGTCGTTTATTTTTCTGGAATTGAGCTGCAGAAGTTGCTTCTATATTTTTGAGATTGTCAGTTGCTTCATTTGCTATTATTTTCTCCCATTCCGAAAGCTTTTGTTCACAGTTTACTTTTTTTAATGCCCTCTCAGATATGCTTCCAATACTTGTTTCTTGTACATTCTTTATCCGCTAACTTAGATTAAGACACTAAGTTGCTTCAGTCATGTCCAACTCCTTGCGAGTCTGTGGACTGTAACCCACCATGCTGCTCTGTCCATAGGATTCTCCAGGCAAGAATACTGGAGTGGGTTGCCATGCCCTACTCCAGGGGATCTTCTTGACCCAGGGGTCAAACTTGCATCTCTTAGGTCTCCTGCAATGGCAGGAGTTTTTTTTTTTTTTTACCAATAGCGACATCTGGGAAGCCTAAGACACTAATGTCATAAGATATATAGCACCAAGTCATTCATTCAGTCACTATTGGGTGTCCATGGGTTGGGCATTGTGTTAGTATGGGTAGATATCTTTCAACAGGTAGACTGTTCTCTGAAAGATTTGAACAGGAATGTCACAAAGGATGATATAAAAATGGCCAGTAAGCGCATGAAAAGATGCTCAGTATCACTAGTTTATCAGGAAAATGTCTATTAAAACCCCAACTACACACTAGATAGAATGACTAAAATTAAGAAGATTAATGCCCAGTATTGGTAAGGATGTAGAACAAGTGAAACTCTTATATTAGTGAGAATATAAACAGGTGCAGCACTCCAGAACACTTTAGAAAACAGTTTTACAGTTTTTCATAAAATTAAGCATACACTTACCATATATCTCTGTTGTCCTTATGAAAATATCACCACCCAAAGAGTATCACTTTAGTGTTCATAGCAGCTTTATTTGTAAGTCTCAAACTGGAAACACCTGGAAGGTCACTAATAGATGAATTAATAAACAAATTGTGGTATATCCATACAATAGAATACTCAGCAATAAAAAGGAATGGACTGAGAAATAAAATTGCATGGTTAAATCCTAATAGTATGTTGAGTGAAAAAAGTCAAAAACAAAAGAGTACATATCGTATGTTTTCATTTGTATGAGATTCCAGAAAAAAGCAATCTAAATCTATGGCAGAGCAATGATTGCCTAGGGCTGGGGATGGGAGTTTTGCTGTTTGGGAAGGGGCACAAGGAAGCTTTTGGGAGTGATAGAAATATTTATATCTCATGGTGGTAGTTTCACATGTGTATAATTTTGTTAAAACTCATTGATATGTACTTTTAAAATGAGTGCATCTTATTGTATGTAAGTTATACCTCAATAAGACTGGCAAAAATATAGGTGGGATACTGCCTTTAAAAGACTTTTTGTTTTATAAGTCAATTTGAAATACAATTTTAATTAAACTGGAAACACCACAAGGCACTTATATTTTAAAAAGTATAGTACCTTTCTGAGAACTTTAAATAAAAATTCCCATCTATTTACAATGATGGGGAAATTATCCAGGAAACCAAATATATATTCCACTATTAAATAATCTCTTATGGAACAAGAGTTCAACAAGTCCTCATACCTTCATATCTTTAAGTAGCTTGTTCTACTCATTTGGGAGAAAAACAAAAAATTTTTTCCTAGGTGATAAGAAGCTGTTGACCATTCAAACTAATTTATCGAATATAAAAATGATAATTTTAGCATATTTAACTCAGTATTTTATTATGTTTTATAAAATTTCTAAGAAAAAAATGTGTTAACTTCTCCCATGCTTTCTTAAATAACTACTTTTAGTTATGTTATTAAATCGCCTTCATGGACTTGTTTCTCTTAACAGGTGCCAAATAAATCCCAAACAGTACTTTGATTCTGTAGGCAAAATGCCTAGATTCTGCCTTTGTGAAATAAAGCATGTTAAAAACTCATTTTTTCATTTTGGTGCTGCTCTGCATTCCTCTCAACTAATGGAAGATAATACCTTACAAAAAATCATTGGGATAACAGGATTATTAAAAAATAGGTTTTCCAGAGGCCTCAGGTAATAATAGAAATTCAGTGTTCTACCATGCATTCTTTTAGTGCGATTTCAGAGTAAGTTTTTGGGAAATAGTCTCCTCATAATTCCTTTACATTTCTAGCTTTCTAACACTATTTCATTTTTGGTGCTTACATTTTAAAATCCATGCATGAAAAATCTAGAGAGGCTCTTATAGATGAGAGCCTCACAAAGAGTCTTTTGGATACCCATTTGGAAACACAGGGTATAAAAACTCTCACTGAGGCAGCAACAGAAAGTGGGTGAAACATTTTCTAAGCTGGAGTCATTCAGCTTCCACATTGAGTTTAACGGCCATATGTATCAGTGGGGGTTTATAATTTCTTAAGTCTGTTTGCATTTTTGAATAGTTCTGAAACTTGTGGGTTTACCTCCTTAAAAGCATATTTTCATAGCACCCTTAATAATGCTTCTATTGATAATTTAGGAAAAAGTTTGTCTTATTAGGTTATTTTTAACAGAAAAGGAAATGGCAGCACACTTCAGTATTCTTGCCTGGAGAATCCCGTGGACAGAGGAGCTTGATGGGCTATAGTCCATGGGGTCACAAACAGCTGGACTTGACTGGAGCGATTTAGCATGCATATAAATAGGAAAATATATTTATATATATTTGAAAAATAATAATTAGATAATTATACTATGTTGAAACTTAATTATGACTATATCAGTTTCTTGTGGCTACATGTAACAATCACAAAGGCAACAGAAACTTATTTTCTTGTAGTTTGGAGGCCAGAAGTCTGAAATTAGTATCACAAACTGAACTCAAGGTGCCAACGGGGCCACACTCCCTGCAGTCTTTAGAGGAGCATCTGTCCCTTGTCTTTTCCAGGCTCCAGTGGCTGTAGGCATCCCTTGGCTTGGGGCCACATTACTCCAGCCCTTTCTTCCATGACCATGTCTTCTTCTGTCTAGGTCAGATTTCCCTCTGCCTCTCTCTTATAAGGGTACTTGCGACTTCATGTAGGGCCCACTCAGATAATGTGGAATAATCTTCTCAAAATCCTAACTCTATCACATTTGCAAAGAGCCTTTCTTCAAATAAGGTAACAATTACATGTTTCAGAGATTAATTAGAACCTTGTATCTTTGAATTCCATTACTCAGGCTACTGAAAATTCCTGAAAAATGAAGCTTGCTATGCTAATTACATTGCTCTTTTTCCTGTCACTTCAAAGCACATATGGTCTTTCCTACACATTTTGTAGTTTAAATATATTACTTATTTACTCAAAAAGAGACTGAATATCTCTGTTGTATAAGACGCTATCTGTTGTCATTTACAATAATCAGAAGAATCTTGGGTTTTCTCTGCCTTATGAGTTAATGTCCTGTCTGTCCATTACAGTAGTAAAGATTTTGCAGACAAGACCTATGTGATACCATGCTGTGCATTGTGAACATGAGAATTTCACGGATTGTATTAATTTAAACTGTTTAGTCCTGTTGGTAACCAATGTGTCTATTACATGCTAAATTCAGAAAATGTGATTGATGTACATAGGCCATCTGACAGAATAGGGCTTTTGAAAGTATCTGTTCAAGAGAATAATGGCATCTCAGTTTTTAAAAGCTAGTTCACCATATCCCACTTCTGTGTCCCCCCCCGCCCCAACTTTGTGAAAGGAAGTATAAAGGTAATCAATGAGTAGGCTGTTAAGAGAGAGGCAATATCAAGTCTTTCACAACAACAAATTATGATCTCCTATTATTGTTATGATGAAATGATTCTTGTAATAAGACTTGATGTAGGAAAAAAATCTATCATATTAAAATTTCATTTCCGTGGTCTTACTTAGATGCTGGCATCTGCACTTGAATGGTATATTTTTCATTTTAACAGTATCTTTTAGCTTTGTAGGCCACAAAAAACGTGCTGCTTCTGTGTGAGAGGTTAGAGCTACGCTATACATCATAAAGAATGAAGTTACAACAACTGCAATACAATAGGACAAGTTAAATTTTATTTTTATGCAGCACAATTAAGAAGTTATTTTTCAGTTTAGCCTCATAAATATTACAAAGCAAAAAATCATTCTTGGGAAGCCATTTTTAGGATAGTGTCTGTCAATGAGGTGTAGTGAAGTACAGAGGAGTGAAAAGTGGGTTGACAGTATATGAGCCAGTGACGAGTATGCACTATTCATTCATCCATTGAACAGATATTAACAGACTGTCCAATGTTGAGAGGCTTGTTAAGGGTGTAGTTTGGGGGGGGTGGTCTGCCCTCATGCATACAAATCACATTGTGAGTACTTACTAATTTTATGACCTTGAGAAAGTTGCTTAACCTCAGGTACCGAAGTCTATTTTCTTATCTATAAAAAAGATAATAATAGAAATTATCTCATAATTTTAGAAGTTAAGTTAGATGAACTCTTAGAAGCAATAGAACTGGCACATACTAAGTGTTTAACAGTGCAAATTATTGATTTTCAGGATTTGAACTAGGTATAAAACCAAATAGGAGATAATAGCCATTTTGATGAGTTTGAGCTACCACCACTCTCATTCAAATTAATAAGTAGGCCATATTTAATGCATTTGACCAATAGAAGTTTTTCCTTCAATGGAAATCAGAACTCCATGCCAAACTCCAAACTGGCCCTCAGATTCTGCATATCAAACCTAATTATCGTCCTAAACTTGCACCCCTAAAGTCTGAGTTCTGAAACTCTAGATCACTTTGTTGTCTTTGAGTTCAATCCTTGATCCCTCAAGCAATATCATTATTTCCATTTTTAAAGCGGACTCAATACTTCAAAATAGAGTTCTCTAATACAGTGGACACTATTATGTTTCATGAAGGTAGTGGCACAGATGACATGATTGCGACAAAGATGGCAGAACAATCCAAACACATTTGTGTTGGTTTGATTTAAGGTCACAACAAATATCTGGAGAAGTTCCAGCCATATTTTTTTCCATGAACATGATTTCCATTTTCTCCTTTTTCTCTGTGTAAAGACAAGACAAAACTCATTTTTGCTTACTGTGTGTGTGTATTTTTGTGTGGTGTGTGTGTGTGTTGTACTTTTCTTTTGGTAAATTGACATAAATGGTTTTCATATTTAGGAAGACCAGCTATAGCTAAATGCTGATGTTGGCAATGTTTAATTCTGAGATGTTTTCTTCCCTTGGAGTTACCCCTTTCTAACATGCCTTAGCGTCCTCATTCTTTTAGGAAAACTTTGTTCTACTTTTACTTTTTTTCTTTCTACAGAATGTATCTCTGTAGACAGAAGCTGCATTGTGTGCCTTCCTCCATGCTCTGCATTCACCTTTTTAATTCAACAAATACTAAGCACTGCCCATATCCCAGGCATTGTGCTAGGTGCTAGGAATACTACAGTAAACAAAACAGACAAGGTTGGATCTTTTTTAAAGGGACCTATTTACCAATTTCTTATTGTTTTAAAATAATGACACTGTATTCAGTAATGGAAGCCTTTATTTGTCTTGTTTTATTCTGTTACCTTCTTAATATTTATGCACTTAAGTGAGGGGCAATGAAAAAATAGGTACATAGATGTTTTCTTAGCCTTTGGCATCCTTTAAAATATATTTTCATCTTGAATAGGTATTAGTTGTCATCTGCAAACTCTTAATTACTGTTCTTTGAAGCATGCCTGGTACAGGGAATAAAGACAAATAGAGCTGATACTTTTTGCATAGCACTGTGAAAAAGGGAATCATCAGGAGGAGATGAAATTCATAAAATGACACTTGTTATAAAGCAGTTATAATTAGATCTCAATATGTACAAAGCAAACACAGTTTTTCCAAGAGAACTCTGAACTTACAGTGGTTAGAGTGGTTTAAGCTTACTTTTATCCTCCTCTCATTTTCCTCAAGGAAAAAACACACATCTATTTGTATAACATTGACAAGCAGGAAATATCCATTTTTGGGGTTGACGTTTCAGGATAAGATCTTGTTTACATGAAAAGAAAACCTACCAATTATCTGTTACTGTTGGAATACCTTTGAGAATTGGAAGGATGTGGGCAGCTGGTTTGTGTCTCTACCTAACCTAACCCCAAAGGCTAATGATCATTTGTGCCCTTTCATAAACTCCTAAAATTTAGCACAGGAGGAACGATCCAATTTTTTTCTGATTTCTGACCTGTTTTTTCTTTGTATGTTCCACTGGGCATAGGACAGGGCCATACATTTGGTAAGGGAGTGCTATACTCTAACAGACTCAGAATGAAGTTGTTTTTATGTGATGGTAGAATCTATGGAGACAGTAAGACTAGGAGTAATTGTCACTACATTTTGCCAGTTGACAAATATTTACTAATAATTAGTATGAGTCCTATGGACAGAGGAGTCTGGAGGGCCACAGTCCAGGGGGTCACAAAGAATTGGACATGACTGCATTGGAGAAGGAAATGGCAAACCACTCCAGTGTTTTCTTGCCTGGAGAATCCCAGGGACGGGGGAGCCTGGTGGGCTGCTGTCTAAGGGGTCGCATAGAGTCGGACACGACTGAAGCGACTTGGCAGCAGCAGAGACTGAGCATGCATGCGCAATTAATATGAGAGGATGTCAAGTCAAATGAAAAGGAACCTCTGATTTAGAGGCCCTCACAGTTTAGGTGAGGGCTTCCCAGGTGGCTCAATGATAAAGAATCTGCCTGCCAATGCAGGAGATGTGGGTTCAGTCCCTGGGTTGGAAAGGTCCCCTGGAGGAGGAAATGGCACCCTACTCCAGTGGGAAAGGAGCAGAAATTATGGCAGGGTAGTTAGATGGCGGGGGCAGGGTGGGGAGGCTGGATAAGAATATGTCTTGTGGGTTGTATGAAAAAGCTCAGACTTCATTGTTCATACAATGAGGAGCCATTGGAGGTTGTAGGAAGATCAGTGGCATTATCTTAAAACCCTGTTTGTCAGTTTCGAGGTGGGTTGGAGGAGAGGAAAAGATTGACAGAGATAAAACTATTAGAAGATGACAGCACTAGTCCAGTCAAGAGATGACCAGGATCGGCCTGACACAAACACAAGAAAGGAAGGCGAGATTTATTTTGTAACATAGATTTGAAAGAAATCGATGAGCAATTAAATTGTAGGAAAGGATTGATAAAAGATGGGTAAGAGAAAGGCATCTGGAGTAACTGCAGATTCAAAATATTTGCAATGGAGATGTATCTGATTAGCTACATTTATTTCCTAATTTATTACCATAACACACAACTATTGAACACATTTTTATTTCTTATGTGTTGGCTACTCCTTTATCCTTAAAAATCCTATGACAAAAACTAGCATTCTTGACCTACTACTTTGTGTTAGGCATTGTGCTGCACATTAGGATATTTTTATTATCCTCGCTGTCACCCTGGAATGTGTGTATTATGGTCCTAATTTTATAAGTGAGGCTGCTGAAGCTGTGAGTAGCTTAGTTTTTCATGAAATTGGATGTATAAGACGTTTACTAGTTGAATGAAAATCGGACATTTCTGATTCTAGAACTCTGCTATTTTCTGCTTACTCTGCTTCTTTATGTCAGAATTTCATATACCCTGCATTTTCAGGATTTTGAAAGGAGGAATATTTCTAATTGGTCATTAGGAAGCACCAACTTGTTGACATTCTCTGAATTCCTTTTAAGTTTTATTCCTGTGGATTCTTAATTCTCGTTAGGAAAATGCATGTGTCCTTTGTCTTCTAGGAGTCTGGAGTTCCATAGGTCTTGCCTTTTTGGATGGCATCTCCCAAAGATTTTGTGGTGATAACTGCCTCATACTTGCCTTACAAGTGGTATAGAGCATAGGAGTTACACCACCTGTGTTCAGAGCTCTTCCCTGTCATTTATTAGCTGTGTAACCTCACTTCCATTCTCTCTGCATCTGTTTACTCACTTATCAAATGCAGGTTATAGTCTTACTTCATGGGACTGTTGTGAAACTTAAATGAGGTAATGAATGTGAAAGGATTAATAGAGTAGCACCTGGCAAAAAGCAAACACTGAAAAATGGTAGTTATAATTAATATAGCTTTTTCAAGCACCTGTTGCATAAAGTGCTTTGTAACCTGGTCCATGTTTCTTCCTATAGTCATGCTCCTCTCCACCTCCCAAGCATGCTCTATGTTCTAGCTACTCTGAGCCACTCATGGTTTACTTTGAAAAAAACATTTTTTATTTACTTTTTGGTCACTCTGCTATCTTTGCATGTGGTTCCCTACCAGGATGGACAGATCCTATCTCCAAATCCTTTATTACCTCTTTCTCTAGAGTAAGAGTTAGAAAACTGTTTTCATTTTTTTGCTAAGGACTAAATAGGGCTCCTTTTAGACTGTGGTATGTGGTATCCATAGCAATTACATGTTGCTGCCATTGTGCCATGAAAGCAGCTATGACAGTAATTGAAGGAATAATTGAGAATGCATTCCAATAAAGCTTTCTCACAAAACCGAATGAGTTGGTTTTGACTTGCAGGCCTAGTTTGCCAATGCCTTTCTAGAAAGTTCTCTGGAAGCTCCCAGCCTGAGGTGTGTGCCCTTTTAGATGAGCCTTCACCCACTCATCTACTTGTATAACCAAGCATTCTTTACACTCAGGAAATTGTCTCTCTCCTAAGACTGAGAAATTTGAGAACAGGGATTGCATCTTTTCTTTTCTGACTTTTCATACCTTTCCAAGGGTAGAGAAGTCTCATTAATGTTTCTTGAGGAAATGGGTGAATCTCATTAACAAGATGCTGTGCACTGACTTTGTGATTCAATTGCTCTTTACAAAACTGATAAGATTAGTGGAAGGTTCAAATTGAGGCCAAATCAGCATGGATCAAAAGGTGTGGCCCCCTCAGTTCAGTTCAGTTCAGTTCAGTCGCTCAGTCATGTCCGACTCTTTGCGATTCCATGAGTTGCAGCACGCCAGACCTCCCTGTCCATCACCATCTCCCAGAGTTCACTCAGACTCACATCCATCGAGTCAGTGATGCCATCCAGCCATCTCATCCTCGGTCGTCCCTTCTCCTCCTGCCCCCAATCCCTCCCAGCATCAGAGTCTTTTCCAATGAGTCAGCTCTTCACTTGTATCTTTCCTCTTCTCCTTTGCTTTTCGCTTCTCTTCTTTTCACAGCTATTTGTGCGCCGTCGCAGCTGCCCGCGCTTAATAGCTGTGGCCTCTTCTGTCATAGATAACATGAAATTGGCATATACCATTCCTTTATGTTTGCTTTAAAGTATATTCTCTATAAAAGAGTATCAACTTTCAGGGGCCATCAATGTGAAACAATTTAATATAAACTGTTCTTTCATTTCTTAGAAATGGAATGATTCTGTTAAGTGCAATTTTAAGTTTAATGATATAGGAAAAAATTAGAGCGTGTGGATTCATTGCATGCTTTGGAAATACCTGTCATGTAGATTATTGAAGTAGATAGAAGAAATACCATACATTTGTACAAGCCCTGAGAGCATCTTCACCATAGCTGAGTAGGGAAGAGGTTGAAGATAGGGGTTACCAAAATTATCAAAGAAGAATTGACCTGGAGAAGATGGCAAACCAGGTACCTTATATTTGATCATTTTCTGTTATCTCTTTTCCAGTTTTAGGAAACTGTATGCACTTCTTATTGTCAACAGGTCTTAAAGCAGCAGGGTTTTGTAGCATCTTTTCAAATTCTCATTAAGTTGTCCTAACACAAAAATGAATGTAATATCTAAAATGGCTTTGGATTTAAGTTTATTTTGGCATATGTAAGCAGCAAAGTGCCAGGCTGTGTAGACTTGCATGCTGATTCTAATTTGTGATAAGGAATTGATGACAATTTGTTCATGTTCATTTCTCCATTTCAGCCTTCCTGACTCAAAGGAGCAGAAACAATTCTGGTTTGTAGGCTGCCCATCACTTTATTGATCATGAATGGTATGCCCTTTTAGAACTCTTTTCCCTGGTAACCCATGAGAGTGATCTGAGGGGACAACATTAACTTTTACTTTTTGCTTCTTCCATTGACTGTTAAGCTGGATAAATCCTTCACTGGAACTAATTCTTCAGTTACTCAGTTAGCTGTCTGTGGTCAGATTTGAGTCTAAGCTTTATTTTGACTTTGCGCAAGAAGTCAGGCTGTGTCATTCTTTTCAAAGACTGTTTTGAAATGGCAAACAGGGACTTTGCCTTCCTCCTCATTATAGTTCTCATAACTCAAGTTCAGCTCTTTAGTGCTTTAGCATTATAGCTCATTTTCTATGCTCTGATTATTCTCTAAGCACCCTGTGTATTAATTCTGCTTTTAGGATGTCATTATTTGTTCCAGAATATTCAGCAAATCCTTACTATGTACATCATCAAGAGCAAACTCTTCACTTTTGCTTTTTTAAGCAGTATTGTTGAGACTTTATTTTTTATTCTTTTATTTTTGACCGTGTGCAGGCTTCCCTTAGTTGTAGAGAGTGGGGTGTGCTTTCTAGATGAGGTGCACGGTCTTCTCACTGCAGTGACTTTGGTTGTAGAGCACGTGCTCTAGGGGCACGGGCTTCAGTAGTTGCAGCATGTGGGCTCAGCAGTTGTGCCTTGGTGGCTCTATGACACACAAGCTTCAGTAGTTGTGGCACAGGGGCTCATTAGTTGTGGCATGCAGGCCTTGGAGCATGTGGGCTTCAGTAGTTGCGGTACATGGGCTTAGTTGCTCTGTGGCATGTGGAATCTTCCAGGCCCAGGGACTGAACCTGTGTCCCCTGCGTTGGCAGGCGGATTCTTTACCCACTGCACCACCAGGGAAGTCCCAACTCTGCTTTTAAGACTTTCTAGCTCCATTCTATCCATCCATTCCTCAATTTTTTCTCTTTCACCTAACTCAAAACACTATTTCATATCTTAGTTATTGTGAATAATGCTGCAGGGAATATGAGAGTGCATCTATCTCTTGTCAAACTCAAAGAAGTAGAGAGTAGAATGGCAATTGCTAGGGCTGATGGGGAAAAGAGAAAATAAGGTACAAAGTTACACCAAGAGGAATGAGTTCTGGAGATCTAATGTGCAACATGTGAAAAATAGTTAACAATACTGTGTTGTATACTTGAAATTTGCTAACAGGATAAATCTTAAATTCTTCTCAACACACATACTCAACACACACAAACACACACAGTTGTAACTATACAGAGGTAATAAATTATTTGGGGCTTCCCTCATGGCTCAGCTGGTATCTATAAGAATCTACGTGCAATGCAGGAGACTTGGGTTTGATCCCTGGGTTGGGAAGATCCCCTGGAGAAGGGAAAGGCTACCACTCCAGTATTCTGACCTGCATAGTCCATGGAGTCACAAAGAGTCAGACACAACTGAGCGACTTTCACTTTCAATAAATTATTTAGCTTGATTCTAAACTTTCCACACTATATACATATATCAAAACATCAAATTATATGCCTTAAATACATATGATATTCACATATAGAAAATATCTCTATAAAGTTGTTTTAATAAAACCCACTATTTCTAACAGATGAACTTATTTACTGTGCCTTTTGTTGTTCAATGGCTCTGTCATGTCCAATTCTTTGCGACCTCATGGACTGCAGCACGTCAAGCTTCCCTGTCCTTCACCATCTCCCGGAGCTTGCTCAAACTCATGTCCATTGATTTGGTGATGCCATCCAATTGTCTTGTCCTCTGTCATCTCCTTTACCTCCTGCCTTCAGTTTTTCCCAGCATCAGGGTCTTTTAGGCCTGCCAAAACCATGTCCCACATCTGATGGCCTTTTCTCTAATAGTTTGCTTATATGAGTCCTGGGTGACCTTTGAGCCCCTCCAGTTCCCTGCATCCCCTAACTACCCCACCCTGCCCTGACCTGATCTTCTCACATCTTTACTGTAATCTATATCCGTTTGTTTCAATTAAATGAAACTGTAAGTTCCTTGAAAGCAGAGGTTACTTGCTATATCATTGGTTCTTTCTTTTAAATATTTTTTTGGTGAGGACCATTTAAAAATCTTTATTGAATTTGTTACAGTACTGTTTCTGTTTTGTGTGTTGGGTTTTTGGCCCCAAAGCATGTGGGATCTTAGTTCCCTGACCAGGGATCATACCCACATTCCCCTGCATTGTAAAGTGAAGTCTCAACTACTGGACTGTCAGGGAAGTCCCTAATTGATTCTTAATGAATATGTGTTCATTTTTTTTTAATGAAAATTAGAAACCCTTTTTTTGAATGTATTTTTATAAAGTTTGTCATTTTCCTTGTCATTAAGACCTTGGGAAGATAAAGTGTAGGAGTAAAATTAATATCCGTTTTCTAATTCTCTAAAGATAACATTGTTCTCATTTTAGATTTCTTTGTAGTCTTTATTTGAATATATGTTTAATACATAACTATAATCACTGTGACTATATGAAATCTACAGTTCATCTAGATATTTTCACTTAGACTCTAAGCTCTGTGAAGCAGGGAGTTTGTCTGTTTATTTTCCACTATGCTCCCAGTGTTTCGATAATTGTCAGCTGTATGCTGGATATTAACAAGGAGAATTCTCTCTGCTTGTTTCCATATTAAATAGTCTTCTAAGTCATGATGGTTAATGGATTGATTCTTTGTTGTAATTATACTATGTTATTTTAACATCCTCTATTTTTGTGCATTTAGGTTGTTGCCATATTTTTCCTAATAAAATTGCTGCTCTGAGGCTTCTTGAACACAGACGTTTCTGTATATATTTGGGTTTTCTTTAAAAATAAATATGGTTTTAGAATTGAGGCAAAGCGTATGGCCAAAATTCTATTTAAAGGCAAATTGTGGATATTGTTAATGCCCTTGATAAATGTTATAAATTTTGAGATTGAAAGGAGAACTTTCAGATCTGCATTTCTCACTTATGAAACTGAGCAATTTCCTAACATTCATGGATTGTATAATGATTATCAATTGCCTGTTTATGCCACGTGGGCTTTCTTATATGAGGACATTCCTCGTATTTCTCACTTTACATTTATATGTGATTTGTAGATTCAAAGTACAGACAGTTCCTGGCTTATGGTGGTTTGACTTAAAATTTTTTGATTTTACAGTAGTGAGAAAGCAATATGCCTTTGGTAGAAACAAAATTCAGATACTGAATTTTGATCTTTTTTCACACTAGCAGTATGTGTGTGGTATGATGCAACTTCCAGTTAGCCAATGTGATCATGAAGTCAACAACTGACACATTTAGAACCATTCAGTTTTTTACTTTTAGTATAATATTTGCTAGGTTATATTTGATATTCAGTAGTTTATTGTAAAATGAGCTTTGTTGGATGATTTTTGTTGCACTGTAGCCTAATCTAAGTGTTCTGAGCACTTTTAAGAGACTAAGCTGTGAAGTTCAGTGTGTAAGTTGTATTAAATGCATTTTTTACTTTATTTTCAATTTATGATGAGTTTATTGATATGTAATCCCATTGTAAGTCAAACATCTGTACACATAGCACCTTATTTACTCACTGTAACAATCTTCTTGGAGAAACAGTGGCATGCATGAGCTTAGTTTTTGCATGAAGAGAGATGCGAGAAGCTAAACTTCTTGCTCAGGGTAATGTGCTAACAAATACAGCTGGGACTAGAACTTGGCTTTTTTTTTTTTTTTTTTTCAATTAGGAAAGTGTGATAACATTTTTGCAGGAGACTTGGTAAATATAGAGCAAAGTTACACATAGTTCCACTATGTATTATGGTTATTTTTTTAAGTAGATAAATTAAGATTTTTAGGTGAAGTTTCAATATCAAACTGCAAAAATTAATATAATGAATAGAGAAGTAGAAGGATGTAGTAGACATGCAAAGCACTATGAGACAACATAATTAAGATTTATATAATTTTCACACAATAGGAGGATACAAATTGAATTCAAGTTCCCATAGACTATAAACCAGGAGACACTAGAACATATCCAGGGACATAAAACAAGGTGTAAAAATTTCATGATCTAAAAGTATTAAAAATATAGTTTAAAATAACCCACATATTTTCAAGTGCAATGTAACATTTACCAAGAGAGATCTTTGACTTAGCCTTTGAAAGTCTCAATAAAGTTAAAAGACTGAAAAAAACAGTGAGGGTGATTGCTGAGAAGAAAGCATTTAAATGAGAAATTAATATGAAAGACACTTTAAAAATTCCATGTATTTGGAAATTAAATGCCCATTTTAAAATGATGGTTGTATCAGAAGCCATAACAAGGAAAATTAAGAAATATTTGTGACAAAATAAAAATAAAAAGAGAATTTATCATAAGTTGTTGCATGCAGCTGAAGCTGTTCAATGCCAATAAATATAATGTGGACTCTTGAATAAGGTATGAAAACAAATAATGGACACTAGCATAAATTTTTGTGAAATTTGAACAAAATCTGTACTTTAGTAAGTAATACTGTATCACATGTTAATTTTGTTTTTACAGCATAGTATTTCTTTATATTCTCAGAATTGAATTAGAAATTTCAAGCCTCATTTAGATTTTGTTTAATCACTAACATAATAAAATTTCTAGACTTTTAGCAGTAATATTAAATGCCAGAATAAATGGAACTATATCTATGTTTAGAATGAATATAAATTAGAAATCTAACATTATGTTCATACTTAGTCAAATGAATGGTACCAAAATGCCATAAATTTTTTAACTAGGCAAAGATTCGTATGTTTTCTACAATATATATGTTATGCATAGTATTTATATATATGTATACAAAAACTTTTCTACTATACTTGATAAAGGCTTGAGAAAGAAAAACAAAAAAGAGATGAAGAAATTGGAAAACATAAACTAAATAAAATGGGAGCACTAAATATGAAATAGAAAAAAATGAAACAAACTAGATAAAAGATCATCATATAGTGCAGTTTTTGTTTTTTTTCCCCAGTTGTTTTTAAACATGGCTGCTCATTAGAATCACATCTGGAGCTTTGGAGGAAAAAACAATATCTAGGCATTTGTATCTTTTTAGAAAATTCCAGGATAATTCTAATGTACATCTGGAATTTAAAAAGTGATTACATGTTTTTCTGTTAAATGGTAGTTTTAGTGATATAAAATTCTATTATTTCCTGTTGACCAATCATGATACAATGATATTAAAACAAATACTAGTTGGATTATCACAATAGTAAAAGATACTTATATGTTTTCACAATTAATGACCAGACAAAAAATAGAAGCTAATTATAGTTGCAAACCATAATGGAAACATGGTTAACCTAGCAATATAAAATAATTACATACATTTTGAGGGGTTAAGTAGAGTGATGTGGTAAGTGGCAGTGTGTATGTATACACAGGGTTTTCATCTACTGAGTCAGTCTATGTCTTCTCTTGGTTGGTGCATTTAATCCATTTACATTTAAGGTTATTATTGATTTGTATGACTCTATTACCATTGTCTTAATTGTTTTGGGTTTACTTTTTGTAGGTCTTTTCCTTCTCTTTTGTTTACAGCCTAGAGAAGTTCCTTTAGCATTTGTTGTAAAGCTAGTTTGGCCGTGCTGAATTCTCTAAGTTTTGCTTGTCTGGAAAAGCTTTTGGTTTCTCTTCAAATCTAAATGAGAGTCTTCCTGGGTAGAGTATTATTGGTTGTAGGTTCTTCTGCTTCATCACTTTAAATATATCATGCCATTTCCTTCTGGCTTGTAGAATTTTTGTTTAGAAATCAGCTGATAACCTTATGGGAGTTCTCGTTTTTCTTTGCCACTTTTAATATTTTACCTTTGTCTTTAATTTTTGTTAGTTTGATTACTATGTGTGTTCCTCCTTAGGTTTATCCTTCCCGGGACTCTCTATACTTCCTGGACTTGGTTGACTGTTTCCTTTTCTATGTTAGGGAAGTTTTCAGCTATTATCTCTTCAAATATTTTCTCAGGTCATTTTTCTCTCTCTCTTCTCCTTCTGGGACCCCTATGATGTGAATGTTGATATGTTTAATGTTGTCCTAGAGGTCTCTTAGGCAGTCTTCATTTTTTTTTTTCATTCTTTTTTCTATATTCTGTTTTGCAGCAGTAATTTCCACCATTATGTCTTCCAGGTCACTTATCCATTCCTCTGCCTCATTTATTCTGCTACAGATTCCTCCTTCTAATGTATTGATCATCTCTGTTTGTTTGTTCTTTAGTTCTTCTAGGTCTTTGGTAGGCATTTCTTCTGTCTTCTCCATTCTTTTTCCAAGATCCTGGGTCATCTTCACTATTATTCATTCTGAATTCTTTTTCTGGAAGGTTGCCTATCTCCATTTCATTTACTTAGTTTTCTGGGGATTTATTTTGTCCCTTTATCTGGGATGTTACCCCTCTGCCTTTTCATTTTGATTAGCTTTCTGGTATAGTTCTTCTCAAAGCCTTTAACTGTGTGGATCACAATAAACTGTGGAAAATTCTGAAAGAGATGGGAATACCAGACCACCTGATCTGCCTCTTGAGAAATCTGTATGCAGGTCAGGAAGCAATAGTTAGAACTAGACATGGAACAACAGACTGCTTCCAAATAGGAAAAAGAGTCCGTCAAGGCTGTATATTGTCACCGTGCTTATTTAACTTCTATGCAGAGTACATCATGAGAAACGCTGGACTGGAAGAAACACAAGCTGGAATCAAGATTGCCAGGAGAAATATTAATAACCTCAGATATGCAGATGACACCACCCTTATGGCAGAAAGTGGAGAGGAACTAAAAGCCTCTTGATGAAAGTGAAAGAGGAGAGTGAAAAGTTGGCTTAAAGTGCAACATTCAGAAAACAAAGATCATGGCATCCGGTCCCATCACTTCATGGGAAATAGATGAGGAAACAGTGGAAACAATGTCAGACTTTATTTTTGGGGGGCTCCAAAATCACTGCAGATGGTGATTGCAGCCATGAAATGAAAAGACGCTTACTCCTTGGAAGAAAAGTTATGACCAACCTAGATAGCATATTCAAAAGCAGAGACATTACTTTGCCGACTAAGGTCTGTCTAGTCAAGGCTATGGTTTTTCCTATGGTCATGTATGGATGTGAGAGTTGGACTGTGAAGAAAGCTGAGCACCGAAGAATTGATGCTTTTGAACTGTGGTGTTGGAGAAGACTCTTGAGAGTCCCTTGGACTGCAAGGAGATCCAACGTGTCCATTCTGAAGGAGATCAGCCCTGGGATTTCTTTGGAAGGAAT